>NC_052058.2:81792624-82519877 GCF_903992535.2 Arvicola amphibius
TCCTTCCGGCAGTTTCTTGAAGCAGCGTGTTCTCAGCCAGGGGTAACGGTTGTTCCTGTGCGACTGAAGGCATCACAAGATTGGGGAGGAATGGGTGTTTCCCAGCCTGTCTCTAAAGAGAACTGAGACTGCTTTACATGCCATTGGCCCATAACCTCCCATAACTTCCCTCAGTAGAAACTCATGGGGAGGAAAACAGAGGGTGTGTTCCTCTTTCTTTCCACGTCCCCCTTCAGAATACTATTTTATGAACCACTTCATCTTATAAAGTACTCCTAAATGCTCTCTTCATTGAGTTCCTTTTTATGAGTATGTGGGCAACAGAAAGAAGACCACCAAGTGTGTCTAGTGACTGATGACCCTGAAGGATGCTCAGGAAACCTAAACCATAGGACACCATGCAACGTTTGCCTGTCTCTATGTGCTCTGCCTGTTTTCTGAGTCTTCGTCTCCTTTTGGCTAAAAACCACCTACCATAGCAGATGGAAGAACATGCCAGAAGAATGTTGAAAAACATTAGGGAGTGGGCTGGGAAAGTAGGCCTGTTGGTAGAGTGTTTTTTTAGCATAAATAAAGTCCTGAGTTTGGTCCTCAATACTGTATGGATCTATCATGGTGGCACACAGCTGCAAAAGGAGGACAAGACAGAAGGATCAGAAGCTAAAGGTCATCTTCCATCACAGATATAATCAAATATAATTTGAGGCCCGCTGAGCTACAAGAGATCTGAAAGTTTTCAGAAGAAAATAAGTCTCTATACTTTTCTATGTTCTCTGTCTCTTTCTCTCTGTCTCTCTGTGTCCGTGTCTGTCTATCTGTCTGTCTGTCTTCTGTCTGTCTGTCTGTCTGTCTGTCTGTCTGTCTGTCTGTCTTTCTGTCTGCTCGCTCTCTCTCTCTCTCTCTCTCTCTCTCTCTCTCTCTCTCTCTCTCTCTCTCTCTCTCTGGGACTGTGGTTTAGATATTAACTGTTCCATAAAATCCTATATATAAAGGCTTGGTCACTAACCTACAGCAATATGGGGAGATGGTAGAACCTTCAAGACTGGGTTTATTTGAACAAAGGTCATCAAAAGCATGGTTTCGAATGGGTGCAGGAACTCTGGCTCCTTTCCATCTCTTACTTTTCTTCCTGGATGCCATAGGGAGAGCAGCTTTGCTCTGTCACACATTCTCCAACATGCTATGCTGTTAGAGCACAGGCTCAAAGGTCACAGGACCACCATGGACCAAAATAACCCTTTTTTCCCTTATGCCGTTATCTCCAGTATTTTGCCACAGTGATAAAATGTTGACTAACAGACAACTTTAGTAAAAGGACAGTCAAGACCAAAAGAAGATTTCCAACCAAGCTGATGGATACAGGTGGTATAGGAAGAAGGAAGTAGGAAACTCAGAGGTACATAGTAGAAGTAGCATTCACAGAGAGAAATGGGCAGATAATGCAGGACTGGACCCATCTTCATGAATGGATTCTTAATCTTGCCATAATCACATAATTCACCCCTCTCTTTCTTACATTAAATACTCGTAGTATTGTTTAAGCCCAAGGCATTCTCATAGAATCTGTAATCTACCAATCTGATCAGCTAGGTTGCCCATATAAAGGCTGAGGCTGCTAATTTTCAAACACTGAAAAGCAAACAAAGCAAACCAACTCACCTTGGAAGCCACAGCACATAATACAGTAGTGCTAATGCGATGTGAAATGATCTATCAGTATAAATACACACTGAGCATTCCAAACATCAGAATAAACCCTTTAAATTGATTATAAGATAAAATAATAGTGTTTAGCAATATTGGATTGAATAAAGTCAATTAAAATTTGACTCATCTCTTATTATTTTTCCTATTTTAGATTTATTTTATTGTTTTCTGTATGAAGGCTTTGCCTGCATGTTTGTATGTGCACCATGTGTGCAGCTGATACCTGCAAAGGTCAGAAGATGACATTAGAGAGAACTGAAGTTACAAATAGTTGTGAAACATCACGTGGGTGTTGGGAATTAAATACCACACAACTAGAAGAGCAACAAGTGCTCTAAGCTGCTGAGCCATCTCTCCATACTCTCTTATTTTTCAGATGAGCCTGCTATTTCTTTCTCCACTGAAACCAAGTAGTATTGTGGGGATTAGATTTGACATATGAAAAGCACCTAGAAAAATATCATGGATATAGAGAATGTTAGTTGTTATCATCTATCCTTCCTATCTATCTATCTTCTGCTTATCTATTGATTCACATAATTGATGCAAGCTGTAGTTGCGACAAATCTGTTGATTATCACACAGCGTCTTCGTAAGAGTTTCTTTTATCTCTTTTTGTTTTAGCAAAAATATTTTGATGATATACAATTACAAGTAGTTAATAAATACAGAGTGCACTAGGGGTATTTCTGTAGTTCCATCCAGGCCCTGTAGCTACCAAGAGCATGTGAAGTAGTTTGCTGATCATTTGGAGTAATAATAATTCAATTATTTTCAAGCTAACACCAAAGTCATTTAGAACTCTGAGCTCCTTTGAAACATCTTTACTTCATAACACTTGCGGCAGAAAAGGCACAGTTCAGAACCCAGCGGGTAGCCCGGCACCGTATAAACAGACATACCATACATCTCTGGTTGTTTCCTGTAAATAAGAAAATACACTGATGTGAGCAGCTTAATTAATTAGACTCAGAAGCTTATTTGTGTGTGTTTTCTTTTATTAATTTCTTCTGCTAAACTTCCTTTAATCATCTTAGAAGTGAGCCTGAAGCCTGTAACTTATAAACTCACATAAAGATGGAAAGAGGAAAAATCAGTTGTGGAATTGAATGGCAGCCATCAAAAAAGAGAAAAGGGATTGAAAGATTGCACTTTGTGTGTTTATATTATTGACTTAAGGCATCGGGAATGTTCCGTCAGCTAGGGAGATAGCACGGAATTGCTTGCCTAACAAGCCCGAAAACCTGAGTCAGATCCCTGGGACCCCCACAGAAGGCAGACATTGCAGCTTCTGCCCACCATCACAGTCGAGAGAGATAGAGATAGATAGATAGAGAGAGAGAGAGAGAGAGAGAGAGAGAGAGAGAGAGAGAGAGAGAGAGAGAGAGAGAGAGATAGTGCAGGTACAAACAAGTGTAAACATGTACATAGAGAACTTTTGAAAGTTCATCCTATTGGAGCAGCTGTCATTCCAATGCTTGTGAGAAGGGCTTTTAATGACCAGCTTTACAAATGTTAGGTGAATGTAGTGAATGTGAAGACGATCACAGGATTGGGGAATTGGATAACTCAAAACAGGGGACTTCAGTACAAAACTTTAGCCTGAAACAACCACACAGTTTTTAACCCGGAGGAAGATTGAGTGATTACTCTTGAAAACTGTAAAGAGCAATTAGGACTGAAGTGATGAGTATCACATAAACCCATTATCTCATGATGACCTCATTTTCACCTGGGCCCGAGAGAACACCAGGACACTTGTATCCTCACACCATACTCACCTGTAGCATCTGTAGATCTTTCCCTGTGTGTCCACAGTTCTATGTGTAATCCTCTAAAGCGAGGCTCTGACCTGTGTTATCGTATCATCAATTTCTCTAGGGATATTAATTCTTTAAGGAATGTTTTCCTGCCCTTCTTCACCTGTATTATCCCAGTGCTTGATGGTGTCCTTGACCTGTACACATAAATGCTTAATGATAATTGGTACATGAATGCATGAATAAACATAACACAGTTGGGTTCTGCTCTCTCCAGGGTCATTATCAAATACTTCATTCTAATTTACTCCCCAGTTCTAAGACTAGGAACAGGAGGTGGCAATTGTGCAGAGCTATGGGGTTTTAGAATCAAACCATTCTGTTTCTTACTTAGGAAAGTTGCAGGACTTTTGAGACTTTTCTTCTCTGTAAAACTGGGACTGAAGTATCTACATTATAGGGTAACAACAAGCTTTAAAATTCAGTATAATAAATTTTCAGGAAACCACGAAGTTACATGGATTCCAGCATAGGCAACTATTCTCATTCAATCAGCAAGTATTTCAGAGACTACCGAGATCTGTACCGAGATCTATACCAGGCTACGGCCCAAGGTATTGTGGATGCTTTTGGATCATGCTGTCTTCAGAAAACCATGTGGAAGTTCATGATTCATGCTGCCACGGACAATAAAGGGCAAGTAAGTATCTTTTGATATTGATGACTGCAGTCTCACAGTTGAGAATAGGAGACAACCTCTCCCCATCTTCAACTCCCAAAAGAAACCGTCTAGACAGGAAGTCATTGATGAGAACTCTTAAAAATTGTGACGGGGATGCTGAATGGTAACTTTTCACAGTTGATGACTTCTTGCAGGGGTGGGGATGGGGAAACACTCGGTTTTCTTTAAGTGGCTCGCTATTGGGAGTTTGACCATGCTCCATAAGGGCAACACAAATTGGAGTTGCTATATAGCTTTTTCTATTTTTTCTTTTTTTTGGTGGGGGCTCACAAAGGTGAGTGATGGACCAGGGAAGACTGGAAAGTGAGTGTGATCGTGATTGGGGTGCATTGTGTGAAATTCCCAAGTAATCAATAAAAATGCTATATTTGAAAATCTCTTTAATTTATATAAGTTGGGATTTATTATGTACAAAATGTGTATCATGTATCTATAAATCACAACTTTAAAATAACTTTTATGAATATAAAAAGTCCTTAAAGAGGTTACAAATGAATCCAATAATGAAATCCATGAAAACACAAATGGTAGAATGACGCAGATGAAACAGTTCAAGATATGAAAGTAAAAATAGAATCGGTAGAGAAACCTGAACTGAGGGAGAACTAGAATGAAAAATCTCGGGCCTTGTGTTTTTCTGGGATTTCCGTGTGTGTGTATTCATCTCTACATGTTTCTCATGCTTTTCCCTGAGCTCTTTCATCTTCCATTTTCTTTGTGCTATTCTGACTTGTTTGCTTTTATCTTACTTTATTTATTATTATTCCTTAGCTGCCTCCTTGTTTTCTGAGAAGAGAAGGATATGATGTGGATCCAGATGGGAGTGGAGGTGGGTTGGAACTGGGAGGAGTTGGGAGGGGGAGAGGAAATAGTAATCAGTATATATTGTATTTCAAAATCTGCTTTCAATAAAAGGAAAAAAATATATAATAGTGGGAATGGTGAGATAGTTCTTGGGTCAAAGCCCTTGATACTGATCCTGAGAGCCTGAATTTCACCTCTGAGACCCACATAATGGACAGTGATCAGACTCTCACAGTTGTCACCTGACCTTCACATGTATGCTGAAGCATGTGTGCATACAACAAATAAATAAACGACAATAAAAGTTTAATATTGAACAGCTCATTAAAATTATCACAACAGTCTAAATATTTTGACAGGGTAGCCTACCTGTGATGCTGTCTCTTATTTCCAGGGCACCCCCCTTTCCTGGGGCTCTGTTCTGGGCAAGTAAACACTGAAAGACAAAGCACAGGGGAGGCAGGTGACTATGGCCACTGTTTCTGAGGGATCGGTGGGAACATAGACCACCTTTTGACTGCAGACAGCTTCTATTCGCCTCCTGATCTTCCCAACATAGACTTCAGGGGAAATAACTCAGAAAAAATAAAGTAGCCATTTCCACAGTCTTGTTTATTTTCATTTTAGATCCATTAAAGAAAGATAAGTATTTAACACAAAGAAAACCAAGCACCACCATGACAGAGACACCCGAGTTTTTGTTTCATGTCCCCTCTGCTTCTATTGCCAGATGAGCTTAATTTATTTTAAGGTTCTTTTACCTTAGTCCCGACAAGGGCTAGGAGACAAACTGAAGCACAGGTCACCCCTCGTCACTCAGCCTGGAAAATTCATAGTGTCCAAGGTCTAAACCCAAGACTTTAAAGAAGCTCAGGGCTTGTCTAAACCAGCAAATTAGAAAGCATGAGATGCAGAGGCAAAATGATTGTACCTTTACCTTTCTAAATATTCCCCTTCCTCTCTCATGCACAGGTCAATCCCAGGGACTATTTCTGAAGTTACTTTCTTGTGGCAGAAATTCTGCTTTCTTAACTAAGCAGAAATGAGAGCTGCAGCTAGAAACGGCCACAGAGAACAGAGCAGCGGAATCTGAAACATATGTGCAGAGACATCTTCTGCTTGTTTAGCTCAATTAGAAAATATTTAACACTGATCATTCTAAGAGACTAAGAGAGCTTAAGTTAAATGGGGGAAAATGTTCTTTTGTTCAGTGATTTGTGCCAATGTGGGTTACTGAGCTCATTGGATGCGTAAGACAGGCGGAAGGATACATTTTAATTCAGCTCCCCTATGTCTCTCTGTCCCATCTTCATCAATTCTGTGTCCATGTCTATCTCTAACTATTACCTCTGTCTCTGCTTCCTCTTTTTCAATTTCTACCTTCCTCACCCAAAGTTGAGTTCCAGGATTATTTGCTGGGAATGAAATGTGATTCAAGAAGTTCTCTACTGAATAACGTTGGGCTGATTTTTAGGACCATTGGTTTATTTGGGTAAGCCATCAAGTTGGTCTTAAGTAAATCTAAGAAGTGTGATTATTCCAAGATAGTCCTTATCTGAATTCTTAGAAGGCAGAACCATATTTCTCCGTCAGTAATGTTTGCTTTAGGACTTGTTTGAATGTAGCTTGCTGATACGATTTGGCTAATCTGAAATAGGTGAAAGATGTATAAATGGAAGGCATAGGGGAAGGAAGAAAGCTATTCCCTGGTTCTTGCCAGCTACTGTGCTGGGAACTGTGTCCACTCTCAGTCCTTAAACCCTTCACAAGAAACCCCTCAATTTTTAGTTGTTTTGTAAGACACTATTTAACTTTCCAAAGATTATACTTTTATTAACTATGTCTGGATGGGTTGAAGAGATGGCTCAGTAGCTAAAGAGTTAAGTTCAGAAGCCCCAGCACCCAGGTACCAACCTGACATGACTTTGTGCATACCTATAATCGGAATTCTGTGGAGACAGAGGCAGGAGGATTGCTGTGTGCTGACCAGCCAGGCTAGCCAAGATGGTGAGCTCTATCATCTTGGCTATCAAAGGAGTAAGGTAGACAGTGATAGAACATGACATTCACCATGTTCTGGCTTCTGCATGTGTGCATATGGTGTACATGCTTGTACATGCACATGAGAACGCACCACATGTGCGTTGCGCTCGCGCACGCGCGCACGCACGCGCACACATTACTGGAGGGATTTGGCTTCGTGTTGACACTTGCTTACTAATTTCCTTCTCTTAGTTTTCTATGCATTGCACACTTTTTAAACTTTTGTGAACTGCATTTTCCAGATGCAAGAACGTAAGGAGCCATGCAATTTAGAGTAGGTAGTTTAGCACAGCATAACCAGAACTGGGGTTAGAGATTCCTTTCCCTCCAGTTAAAGTGTACTCTATCCAAGCTGGACCTGAAATTAGGATCTATACCACAAACAAATCAATTTTCTCTTTCTTGGGGCCAGCATGCAACTGAAAGATAAATGCCCTGAGATTTGGTAGAATAAATATTCCCCAACAGAACAAAACTAAGATCCAGGAACCGTGGGTGAATGAGGATCAACAGTGGGTCATAAGAGACTGAATGATAACTGTAATCCTTTGAATTTAGTAACTATTTCTACATTTACTAACTTTCTGTGCTACACTGTGTGTATATAGAATGGAATTGTGAAGAGTGTAAAATTTGTGGAATTCCAGACGGTGGTCTTTAGAAGGGAAACTTCCAGTAGCCTGGTGTTATATAACAGTTTTCTCCTAGATTGGTAGGAACATACCATCCTGCCGGGAAGCTCCTTAAGGGAGGAAGGTAAACAACTGCAACTCCTAATAGCTTCAGAAGTCCCTGAAACTGACCAGATTCACTAGTCTCCTTGTCTCAAAATGTAAACAAGCCAAGCTGCTGAGAATTACTCTCAGACAACCCAAGCTGCAGAGAAACCTCTGTGACCAGCCAGATCTGCTGCCTGAATGAAACAGAAACCAGCAATGTACTGGGTGTGCAGGGGTGGGGGGTGGGGTGGGGGGAGAATAACCTGATTTGGTAGAATAAATCTTCCTTAACAGAACTAAACTAAGATCTAGGGAACGTAGGTAAATGAGGATCAACAGTGGGTCATAAGACATTGAATGATCATTGTTCCAATTCAAAGGATCACAATGATCCTGGAAGAGGGTTAAACAAATGAGTCAGTTGGAAAGGACACTCTCTAACATGTTGAGCTGCCTGCAGGCTGTGCAGTGGATTCTAGGTTTCCAGCTTTTGTGAACTCTCATCTCACCAATGCTGAGAGGTAGGCTTTGGTGATGTAGTTTTCTGGGAGTCATTTCTGCTCGTGTAAGTAACCCCAATAAGACTCACTGATTCACCAAGTTGGACTTTGGTGGTGTCCATATGTCAGGCTGTTGTGGACTCCCTATTTGGGGTGAATCGGCAATTGTGTCTGTATGTGTGTGTGCATAGCATTTCCCCAGGAAAATTTTGTCACACAACACCTGAATAGTGACATTGGTCAATTACTCGGAGAAACTTACTGAAGTGTTGCTAAGGGATCACCTGCTACTATTTTGCCAAGCCACAGCTTCAGAATAGTACCGGGAATGATTTTCTCTCTCCTAAGTGTCTTATTGTAAACAAAAGTTGAAACGGAAGACAGAAGCAGATGGACACTAAAATTATTCAATAGGGAAGGTTCTTGACTTCCATCCTTCTTCCCAATATCTCAACATCTACTGTTGCCCACTACAAGACATTAATAGGCACAAGCAAAGCTATCAAGAGCCGAGCAGAAGCTCAGAGACACATGGGTGTGGCTGCCAAGTTTAGTGGTGGGGAGTGCTTCCTGTAATAAAAAAGGAAGTGCAGAAGTCTGTGTCTCTGTGTGTGTGTGTGTGTGTGTGTGTGTGTGTGCGCGCACACGTGCACACACGCATGCTCCTGCTTCGGAGGTTTCTCACTGTGTATGTACGTTTCGATATGTGTTTCTATGCAGGGAGAGACTTGGGAGGGAGGAGTGAATGTGGCAAGTCAGCCCTCCTTGGAGGCAGTTGTTGATGCTTCTTCCAGGGTGCCGGATATCACTCTCCAGTCTCAAGGTCTGGGAATGATTGTCTTTAATTACCTGTTTGGTTTTACCCCCATATTTCTGTACTACCACATCTGTTTTTAATTTTCTGTCAATTACTAAAGCAATATATATTCCATGAAGAAAATTTAGGAAATACAGAAGACAGGAAAATAAAATAAAATGGGCTCATAAGTCTGTCATCCTGCAGTAACCACATTAACATTTCACTGTGTTCTTCCAAGTGTTTGGTTTTACAAAACCAGGATGATGTTGTACATGATACCTTATGTTCTCCTCTGTTCTCCTTTATCTGTTTTCCTGCATCCAGCCCTTCTCACCCTTTAGCATCTTCTCAGCAGCACTAGGTATTTTTCTCTATTCTCCCTCCACACCTTACTCATCCTTTCTCAATGGCCTCCCCGAGTCATTCATTCTAGAGAGTCCATGGTCCTTCCATAAAAACGCCTGGCTGTGTCTACATTCATATCCCCCTTTGTGACCTTTAAGGGACCAGCTACTGTTTGATTACATGGCAAACACTCCTAGAGAAAAACAAAGTATTACCATACCGACTCCTTAAAATCCTGTTATCCAAGCCTGATATTTCTCAGACAAAGTAGATATATTCCTACCCCTGTGTTCCTTGGCCCCAGAACTTTTCTTGAGGTGTTTTTGCTGATCCTTCAGTTCGGCGTCCTCAGAGGTCTTCACAAGATTGTGTATTAACACAATTGTACCCAAGACATCCTTGTCCAAAGCAACTCTTCAATAGCCATGTGCTAAATAAAAGTATAAATTAAAAACATATGCTTTTGTTTTTCCCAGTTGACAAGTGGGGATCATTTGCACTATTACATACATTATGTGAGAGCAGGTATAGTATGTATGTTTGTGAGTAGATGTGCACACACACATAGAGATCAGAAATCACCACCCTGCCAAGAAAGGGATGCTGCAATTAAACGTGCTCTACAGAAACATGACCTGCTGGGGCACTCAGCCATTTCCAGCAGGAAGGATATGACAGCGATGCCATCCACATATCAATGAGCAGAGTGAGAAGCTCAACCTTCCCCTAACCATCCTCTCTTTCCACGGCACATGTACTCATGGGCATTGCAGCTCCATGGGTACTTGGAGACGTATGATGTCTTCATATGCTTTAAAGACGTTTTACAGCTTAAAGGCAAGAACTTTCTGATGCAACTCGATATATAACCACAACTTATTCTCTCCCCTCCTTGGCGACTGATGGACCTCCTGTGTAAGGCTATAAGATTTATGGAAAATACTTGGAAAATATAATGTTCCCCAGAGGGGGGGTGGATAATAAGTTTTTGCATGACTGGAATGAGGAAAGGTAAGGGAGGAAGACGAGTGTCACGTTACCTGACTCCTATGTACACCTGCCCAACCTCGCTGCAGCCAGAGTCATAGCAAAGGGATAAAAACACAATAGGCACTATCAATGCACTTTTTGATTGCACTACCGAGAGACTTCTATTTCATACAGCAAGAGCCAGACAGGAAATCTATTATTTATGGCAGATTATTTATAGGGGATAGAGTTCTCAGGACACTGGCTTTCTGTTTTATGAACTTATCTCCTAATGCAATTATCATATGTAAACATTCTACTTCCTACTGCTACTCAGAATGGCTTTCTGGATAGATCCACTTTTCCATTACTAAAAGGTATCTGAGTAACACAGCTGAACTTACTTATAGAAAATATCACTGTAAAATAACGAGAGCATTCTTGTGAGACTAGGATGCCTAGCAGACATAAGATGAAGAAATGAACTCAAGACTCCTCAGAGGCTGCAAATTGTATGTTGTAGTTATTACGTCAGTTGTATTATCTTCATTTATTTTTTGCTGCACTATTGATATCTAACACCTGAACCCTCTTAGATATCCTTATTGCACATACTGGAAAGACATCAAAGTGCAGTGAATTCAAAATTATAGAATACAACAAAAAAATGAAGGTTCAGGAACCAAATGCTCAGAATCTAAAGAGTCACATTGGGAGCCATAGGTCTTTCAAGATTGCGATGTACAAAGAAGAGGTGTGAGGACTTCAAGAAAGGATTAATGGGATTGCCTTGGAGAATAAAGTGGTATTTCGAGGCATCCCAGCCTTAAGGGCTCCAAGTTGATAGCTTTCTTTAAAAAAACAAAACAAAACGTAGATTGTGTAGGAAAAACTGACAAATGCCCAAACTCCAGAAAGGCCAAAGTGTTTGCTGGTTTCTTTCCTATCAGCTTCTTCATACCACCCTGCTACATGGCTGCCAGCCAATTCCATGGCAAGACATTTAAAAACAACTGTGCGGCTTCATATTGATTGGCAACATGCAATTTGGCTCCGGCAAGTCTGCAGAATGAATCAGGAGCTAATGCGGTTACCTGCCTGGCTTCAATGTATCTTTGTTTGCTTACCAGAGGTAAGACAATTCAATAGCAGACGGTTTACAATCCTGATTTTAAAGGGCTGCTGCCGTTTGGTCCTCCGTGCACTGGCAAAACTCAACCAACAGATTTGGTGGGTTTACTTATTATTTATTTAACTTGATAAAGCTAGCCCCCAATGGCGCTTTTATGATTCAGTTCGGAATTTCAGAGTCTTATAGTACCGGCCTCTTTTGTACCTCAGGGCACTATACTAATGAAGCTTATCTAGCCGCGTCCGAATGCTAATTACATGTCCAAGTGAACATGTGATAAACTTGCCATTTTGTCAGTATGAAAATTATGGTGTTGGCCCATTTTAAAAGTAATTCTATTGGTTTAGCACAGAGACTGAACATAGATACCAGCCGCCCAGTGTGTGGGTTCTATTTAAGGAACAGTTAACTTGTAAAAAAAAAAACACTACAGGGAATAATATTCCTACCCTTGATTTGAAATCAGAGTATGAGTTTTGTGGAATAAGAGTTTCTTTATTGCTTATTATAATATACATTGTTATAGTTGAAAACGGGGCTTTACAAATTAGCTTTTGTTCCTGGTGTGCTTAATAATTTACTCATACAGACGTCTTCAATTTCAAGAGTGACTCTTTTTGGGGGCCACAACAGAGGAGAAAGGAAGGTTTTATTTCAGGGGAGCTTTGAAAACAATTGAAACCCTCCGATACCACTTTATTTACTTATTTAATGACTTGGTCCTTTACTAGTCAAAAGGGATAATTTCTGAGTCAGTAAAACGCAAATACTCTAATTTGTACTAGTGCTTGGCAACATTTATTGCAGCGCATCAACAACAACAAAAAATGAAGCAGAAGTCAGACATAAAACACAGGGGCCTTCCGCAACTTGACGTCTCCAGCTTGCAAGTGTTTCATTTCCCAGGCTCCAGCATGCTTTGCTTCCTTAAAATTGCCCGAGTGCCTGGCTTTTTGCCATGTTCTCTTTCTTCCACACCAGCAGCATGTGTATTTTAATACTCCACTACCTAGGTTCTCTGTCTTCCAAACGCCTTTTCATAAGGAACGTGGTGAAGATAAGGAAGGCTGGGAGAGGTGTGATTACTGTCCTTTTCTCCCTCTTTCCTTTCTTCTTCTCTCCCTGGAAAAGACAGGTCCAGACACTTGAGATTGACCCACGATGCTCACATAGGGTGATTCTTACTTTTGAGCTTGGGTTAACATGCTTCCTGATACTGTGGTAAACAGCATGGCCAAAAGTAACTTGGGGGAGAAAAGGGTTGTTTCATCTTCTGGTTACCTTCTACCATGAAGGGAAGTCAGAGCAGGAACTCAAGGCAGGAACCTGGATTCAGGAACTGAAGCAGAGGCCCTGCAGGAAAGCTGCTGACTGACATGTTCCTCCTGGTTTGTTTAACTACCTTTCTTATGCAATCCAGGACCTCCTGCTCAGAGGTGGCATGACTCCCAGTGGGATGAACCCTCTCATATCAATCATTAATCAAGAAAATTTCCAAAGACTAACCCACCTCTAGGCCAATCTGATGAAGGCATTTTCTTAGTTGAGCTTTCTCCTTCCCAGATAACTCTAGGTTCTGTTGAAAAAAAATAATAGCAAACACACTACTCTAATTTGAAAAGAACTGCATAACATCCTTGTATAATGTATGTGTGTGTGCAATATTTACATTTTATTTTTTATATGGCAATAATAGCATACATGGATAACATGTAGCTAAGGATCACTTTGGACTTCTGATTTCTGATCTTTCTGCCTCTACCTATCCTGAGAACTGATGGCTATGGTCCTGGGGGTTGATGCCAGAGCTTCACACATACTAGGTGAACACTCTACAGTGTGGACTACATCCCTGTTCCAGCATACGTTGTAGAAGACCAGCCTTGACGAAATTCACACGTTCCAGAGTAGGGGCGTGAGGGTTAGAATTATTAAGCCAAAGGAAGAGAGATATGAGAGACAGAAGAGACAGAAACACAGAACAACATCGGGAGGGACATTCAGTGAATACCGAATCTGCCTCATTTATTTTCCACATGCTTATATACTTAACTCCAAAAAGGGAGAGGGGAGGCAACAGGCATGATATAAGGAACAGACTTGAATTCTCTGACCTTTGGCCCAAGTGGAGCGGATTCACCTCTATATCCAAAATACTAATTAACCATACCCTAGGTTAGAATCTCTTATTGGTAGTCATACCGGTTGTCAACAACTTTGAAAGAGCAAAAATAAGCTCAAACTCTCTGACCTCCAGTCAAGGTGAAACAGACCCACATCTGTGGGCTCTCACAATACTTAATTTTAATCTGCTCAATTTTAAAATTAAATTAGGACTTCTTCTTAGTTCCAGATTGTGAAAAAAAGCAGATGATGACTTTTACCCAATGTGTATTTCATGTTTATGGGAATTCTCACATAACTTTTATCGCTATTACATAAATGAGGTGAATTGTTTTGGCCTTTGCCTTTGAAGCCCTTTCTGGAACCAACATCTCTAGCCGTAATTTTTTTTCTTAAATATCAACATCATTAATTTTTCCTTTAAAATGATCTTTAGTTGTCATGGGTTCATCTGGCTTGAAGGAAATATTTAGATCTGATCATTTATCATGTACTTGTTTTCATTCTGCTTTTATTCTTATTATTTGCTTTACTCAACTTGTGTTTTTTTCAGTGATTTCTTAGGTTAATAAAATCTTTCATTAATTTTCATACTTTCTTATTTTTTGATGTATTTGCTAATGCTATAAAATTTCCTTAAAACGTGGATTTTGATACTTCTCAGTGTTTGGGAATTCTCATTGCCATTGCCATTTTGATTCATTATTTGACCCATGCTCAGAAATTCAGTTATTATTTGGTTGCTATATTTACTTTGGCATCATAATCAAGGGGCCTACTCGATCTAATATCCTTCCCAAGTTGTACAGCTTTTCTACTGTTGCCTTTTATACAGTTCTATTCCTCCTCCGCCTCCTCCTCTTCTCCTCACTATCTGCTTTACTTATTATATTTCTTCATTACCAGTCTGATGATTCATTTCCTGGGATACTTATCATTTAGACTTTTGATACAGTCTGATTTAGCATTTTAAATTAATTTGTTTTACGTCATGCTTCTGAAAATGACCCCTGATCTTGATGTGAGAGATAATTCTTTGATTTGAAGTTTCTGTGATGGTGAAATAGCATACTAAATGAACAGGTGCAGAGTGAGCAAACCAGGTTAGGTGTGGCGGTGTGCACTGTCAACTTCCTAGATCCCATCTCTTGAAACCTCTTACCTTTCTTTCTTTCTTTCTTTCTTTCTTTCTTTCTTTCTTTCTTTCTTTCTTTCTTTCTTTCCTTCCTTCCTTCCTTCCTTCCTTCCTTCTTTCTTTCTTTGTTTCTTTCTTTCTCTCTTTCTTTTTTCAAAGTTGATTGAAGACCTAAGGCCCATAGCGAACTGGATCCTAATAGGAACATTGCTCAGTGTGTTGCAGCCACATTCATCTGATTCTCAAAATAAAAGATGGTGTCTTTCATTCCTTCCCCGGTTCACAAATGAAGAAAGTGCCATGGCCAAAATAGGAGATCCAGTCAGCACCAGAACCAAGACTAGAATTCAGATTCTTAGCAAGGGGCACAGATCCCTGAACTTGTGGCTTTCTTCTCCCTACTTGGTAGCTTTCTTTGTTTGCTTGCTCTCCTTGCTTCATGCCTTTGTTTCGACTCAGATTCTTTTCCCACGGCCCTTTCAAGAGACTGCACCGTTTTCATGATCGCCCTAGTTAAGAACGAGTTAACACAAAACTTTATTTATTGTACTTTAATTCCAGTATGTAGCTACTCTTGGGGCTCACTCCACCAGAGGCTTGGGGCTCAGTCTGTTGCTTGCTTATGAAAGGGTGGCAAGTGAGAAGTGTTGGGGTTTCTCCGCAAACACTACTGTGCAGCCTCTCCCATGGCCCCAAAGGCCGCTGACTCTCAGATACACCTGAAGTTTTCACTTTGTCCTCTTTCTTTTTTGCTTTTTCATCTACACTTCCCTTTCCTCCCTCCCTGCATTCTTTACTTTCTTTTTCTTCTTTTCGTCAGATATGTCAAAATATTGAAAAGGTAATTTTCAAGCACTAAAAGATATGGAGATGAAATGAAAAAAAAAAGTGCTTGTCTTGCCTGGTGGACCTCAGATCCCAATGGAGAAGAAAGGACCATAAATGTACTGGTGTATGCTGGCATCACAGAAAGCCCTTCAGCCCCACTGCAGGCGCTGTGCTTAGAGAGAAAGCATCAGGGCTGGGCTTCTGAATGCATTGCAAACCATCGTGAAAGAGATGCTCAAGAGATGCTTGCTGCCAATCACAATAAAATGGTCCCACACTAGGCCAAGCAGTGTTGTAATTAATACAGTTTCTGTGTGATGATTTCGAGTCTGGGTGGCCGGGAAATGAACTAGCAGCCACTGCCTACAGATGCTTAAATGAGAATGCTGGTGTCTGCAGTGTGCTTCCAAACTGAATCGCATCTGTCTGAAGCGAAGTGAACTTGGTGATCCCGGAACATGATGTATGAGTTAAAAGGACCATTGGGAACTGCATGCTTGTACATTTCAAGCCTTTCATGTGAACCTCTACTTTTTTTTCACACCCCCTTCTCTTCTTTTTCACACTTCTCAGAGTGGTTTGGTAACCATGGTGCTGATGATGATTTGTCGGTTACTCAAGTGCAGGGCTGGGCAGCTGTCCACAGCCAAGGCTGAAGCCCCAAGAAGCAAGATATCAACATTTGCTGGACTCCTCTCTGTTACACAGGTACATTGATTCAGAGGAAGAGATATAGTCTTAGATGTGCTTTGTAAAGTCAGCAGCAATCCCCTCCCCCAACCAAACATTTGTTTCTGTTAGCATGTGCTCATGACCTTCCTGATAGTCAAGACCATCCTACAGGTTAAGCGGTTTATTCTGGCTTACAATTCCATGAGAATGCGGTCCATCATGCGAGAGAAGGCAGAGTGACAAGAGACCAACTGGTCACATTGCTTTAGAGGTCAGGAGCAGAGAGATAAGAGGATGTGGGGTTAAGCTATTAAACCACAAGGTATACAACTGGTAACCTACTGAACACAGAATGTTGGGGTGTTTGAAAATGACAGAGTCTCAGGAATCCGGAAACTCAAAGACCACCAAAGCTGCTCAAAACCAGCTAGTGACTTTCAGTTTCTTGTCTTATGCACTCAAAGAATGAAATAGACAGACCATGGAGGATCAGGGAGCTCAAGGGGAAATAGGAAAGATACAGAAATAGAAAGATGAACAGACAGACAAATAGAAAGATGATAGACAGACATACAAACGATGTACATAAGGTCCAAGGAGCCATGACGCTACTATTCTGAGACCTTTGTAAGGTAGTTATGCCAGAAACTGGGCTGAGTATGGGGCAGTATCAACTGTTTAGTCCAGTTGACACTGATATTCAGATGCCGCCTCTCCATTTCAGTCAGGTAGACACCTGTGACCTTTCTCCAGAGGTGCTCATTCATGAGACCTCAAAGAGATGGAAGCAGAATTGTCTTCTGGCATTTCTGGCCTCCAGCAAGGTCATTCTCAGAACTGCTGCTTTCGGGTCCTTGTCCTACGTAGCCAGTTTCCACCTCCTGTTTAAACTGGTTATTTCTCCAGCAAGTGTCCATGAAGGTTCCACAACTTTCCCAAACAATGCACTACCTGGGGACCAAGTGTTCAAGCAGATGAGCCCGTGGAGGGCATTTCACATTCGAACACTAACTTACCCATTCTTTTCTTTTCAACTTTATGTTTTAATTTGTTAAATTTAGTTTTATGCTGATACATAAATATACATAGTTATACACACCAGAGGAGAATGACACCATCTTTTAAAGATTGGTTTTTATTATTTTTAATCATAGGTATGTATGTGTCTCTGTGGGGAGTTTGTGCACATGAGAGCATGTGACCACAGAGGCCAAAAGTGTCAAATCCCTGGGAGCTGGACTTATAGGTGGTTCTGAACAGTCAGTGGGTGCTGGGAACTTGTAAAAGGTCAAAACAGTTCTGTAATACCCTTGCCACTACAAGGCAGGACACGAGCTGGGAACCAAATGGAGAGACTTAAAAAACACATAGACAGAGACAGACAGATAGAAAGGTGTGGCCACAGGTCATCCTTGATACAAGAATAGCAAGAACTCCAAACTTTATTGTGCTCAGGGACAGCTTGTATAAAGATCCTTAGTCACACCCAGCTCTTGGGATCTTTCAGCTGCAGGCCTCATCAGAACCCACTCCCCTGCCTTCAAGGTCTCGTGCTCAGAGCAGCTGCAGCCACAGGTGTTTTGCTCAGCTCACTCCAGCAGGCAAAGGGTCTAAGGCAGGCAAAGAATGTCAGGGGGCCAGGGATCTGCAGCTCCCACAGCAACTGGATGTTGGTCCTCTATAAGAGCAGTACATGTTCTTAACCACTGGGTTATCACCTCACCTTTATGTACATTTCAATACATGTATAAGTCATGCACTGATTACATGAGGCTAAGTATAGGTATCTTCTCAAAGATTTTTTTTTTTTTTTTGGTGAAAGCATTCCCCTAGTTCCTGAAATGTACAAAATACGCTATTTGTACATATAGTCATTACTGATAGCAATACAGTGCAATAGACACCAGAACTTCTGGTTCCCATTTCATTGTAACTTAGTACCTAGTGACCAAGCTTCCTCTTTTCTCTCCCCTCTATTCTCTACAGTGTTTGCTAATGACAACTCTCCTCCCTTATTATGTAAGATCAATTTGTTTAGATTCCATGAAAGAAGTCAATAGGTGCTTATCTTTTTGTGTATGGAATATTTCACTTAATAATTATCACCACAAATACAATGATAAAATCTTGTAAAAATAGCAGCCTTTTCTTTTTTATTCTTCAATATTATTTTATTATTTATGCACCACAATATCATTACATATTCATCAGTTGATGGATATTAACTTATCTTGACTTCTTTGATATTGTGAATAGTGTTCCATATCTCACTGATTGGAATTACTGGATTCTTTAAATTTCCATTTTTAATTTTTTAGAGGACTAGTCTTAAAGTTTTCCATGCTAATAGCTTTTTTCCCTTACATCTCACATCTCATAATAGTTTCCTTTTTCTCGTTTCTTCCCCTAAACATGTCATCTTTCATCTTTTGGATAATAGTTCTTTCAAGAGTGAGGTGACATCATTGTAACTGTGAATTACGTTTTCCAGATCATTGATCATGTTGAACGGTTTCTTCATTTATCCAGTGACCATTAATAAGGCTTCTTTTGGGTAATTATATCAATTATGCCAATTCTTCATTTTAAATTGGGTTATGTTCTTCTATTAAGTTTTTGGAGTTCCTCATGTAGTCTTGATATTAACTCCCTCCTGGATGCATAGTTAACGGTATCTTCTCCAGTCTGAGAAATGGTCTCTTTACTTTTTCTTCCTTTCTGAAGAAGAATCTTTTTGTTTGTTGTAACCTCAAGCAATACATAGAGAAATTTGCTTCCATCATCCATCGTCTTTACAGAAGAAGAGAATAAATGCACCCACTTCTCTGCAAACTCTCAGGGTTGTGAAATTGCATGGGTCCCTCATGAAACCCTCCTCTCCTGAACAGACAGAGGGTCAGACTCACTGTCTCAGATTAATTCATGGTTGGCTATTGGCTGCCTCTCTTCACATATCTATCGCCTGTTGTCCCTTTCCTTCTGCTGCCTTGATTCCCCGTGCAAGAATCCTCTACCCTGTAGGGCATCCAGATGCTGTATGGGTCTGCTAGTCTCATGGTGGGGAGATGTAAATGGATGAAAATGGAGTATGCAGCTCACTCTTCAGCTTGATTAGGAAATTTCTTCAAGTAAATTATTATTCTTCCCAAAATGCTAATCTTTATTCTTAGTTTTGTTTATATTTCATTCATTATTTTGTGTGCATAGGTGTTTTGCTGAATGTGTATCTGTTCACAATGTGTATGCAGTTCCCTCAGAGGCAAGAAAAGGATTCCCTAGTATTGAGTTACAGATGGTTTTGAGTCACTATATGGGTATGAAAATTGAATGTAGGCCCTATAGAATACCAGTCAGTACTCTTAATTCCTGAGGCATCTCTTTAGACAAAAAACGTCGTGCCCAGATTATTTTAGGGATAATAGAAAGTCTGTACATTATATCACTCAGGGCCAGAGCAAACCCAAGGCCGCATCCTCCATAGGAGCAGGTACAAGGGAGCAATGGCTGAGAAAGCAAGTCTTGAAAACCAAAATAAAATACAATAAAAGACAATAAAGAAAACGCAAACTGAGGGAATTTTAGAAATGGAAATTATGAGAAAATGATCAGGAACCACAAATACAAACATAAACAGCAGAACACAAGAGATGGAACAGAGAATCTCAAGTGCTGTAGATATGATACAGGAAATAGATTCATCGGTCAAGAAAAACATTAAATCTAACAAAAACTTAACACAAAGTATACAGGAAATATGGGACACCATGAAAAGACCAAATCTAACGATAATAAAGATGGAAGAAGGAGAAGTCCAACTCAAAAGCACAGAAAATATATTCAACAAAATCATAGAGGAAACTTTCCTAACCTAAAGAAAGATATGCCCATGAAGATACCAGATGCTTACACACCATCAAACAGATCAAAAAAATGTCTCTTTGCCACATAATAATCAAAACACTAAACATACAGAATAAAGAAAGATTATTAAGAGCTTCAGAGGAAAAGCCCAAGTAACATATAAAGGCAGACCTATCACTATTACACCTGATTTTCAATAGAAACATTGAAAGCCAGAAGGTCCTGGCCATGCGTTATGCAGATATTAAGAGACCACGGATGCCAGCCCAGACTACTATACACAGAAAAACTTTCAATTACCATAGACAGATAAAACAAGATATTCCATGACAGAACTAGATTTAACCAATACCTAACCACAAACCCAGGCCTACACAAAGTACTAGAAGAAAAATTCCAACCCAAGGAAGTTGGCTATGTCAACAAAAACACCAACTATAGAGGATCACACAGCAGCAAGTCTCAAAGAAGGGAAAAACACACACAATAACAGCACCAACAATGAAAACTAAAGTAACAGGAAATAGTAATCACTAGTTATTAATATTTCTTAATATAAATAGACTCAACTCACCTATAACAAGACACATGCTAACAGATTGGATACAAAAACAGAATCCATCCTTCTGCTGCACAACTCAATCTCAAAGAAAGACATTGCCTCAGAGTAAAGAGTTGGGAAAGAATTTTCCAATCAAATGGACCTAAGAGACAAGCTGGTGTAGCTATTCTAATATCTAACAAAATTGACTTCAGACTAAATTGATCAAAAGAGACAAAGAAGGACATTTAATAATTGTTAGTAGAACTTTGTTCACTCCTTTTTTTTCTCCCCACAAATGTTTTTCCACATGAACAGGTACTTAGAAACTGGACTCCCATATGAGTGGAAAAGAGTAACTGGGTGGGAGGGGAGAAGGAGAAACACAATGAAAAGTTGAGCAGATTTGACTCAGGAGATTTTTCCAAACATCATCCTACAGGTTGGGATGCTATTGCAAGACACCACAGGCTGGGCACCTAAAACAACACACATTCATTTTGCAAAGGTCAAGAGACTGAATGCCAAAGGCCAAGGTGCTGCCAGATTCCGTGGCTGCTGAATCCACTATCCAGGCTTGCCTTCACAGTGTCTCTCTAGACAAGCTCCACCCTCTTATTAACGAAGTTCATCAGGAAGGCCCTACCTTCATGTAAGTTCCGCCCTTACTCAGATACCCCCAACTCTAAATATCATCACAAAATGTGGTGTGCTTTCAGAATATGAAGTGGGAAGGGGCACAAAATTTTCATGACACTGGCCCCTTTGGGGACTGTATTAAATGAGAGGGTGGGAAGAGGGGCATGTATAATTTAGTTACAGAATTCACCTATGAGTTTTCAGAGCTTTTCCTAATCTCGTTCTGCCTGAGAACTGTTTCCCTGGGCATATTGAAGTCCTCGTGCTTCTCTGACCTCTGTGACAGTGTATGTTCTCATGTGGGAATCCTTTTTACTGTCTCTTGGACTAACTTTTCACAGTCTCTATGGCCCTTACTGAACCCCATGAGCTTAGCCCCAGCCTCACAGATTAAGCTGTTTCTTCTCTATGGTCTTCTTAGTGCTCATTTTTACATCCATTACCAAATGACAGGACTTTTATTTTTCTCTCCATTAGTCAATACTATTTTAGCAAATCTAGGAAAGCAATTGTCATATATATAGTCGATATTCAGGTTGTGTTTGTTGAACTCATCAAAGAAAGTTCCTTTATCACTATAGCACTAAAAGGGGATACATACATGTGAACTACCCAACACCCTGGCATATTTTAGCCACTGGTTTCCTAATAAATTAGATATTTTACATTCATATAAAGATTTTTCTTTAGTAATAAAAATTAAATTAGAAGTTAAAGTGCAGTTTACTTTTTAAATAATCTTTCTTTTCAATTTTATAGATTAATTTGAATATCATCTGACTATTTTACTTTTTAGTATCTTATCTAAATATTCCTGATGCAGAAGAGTCACACTTAAGCCCCTAAATTATCTAATTGGATGTAATGATTGTTTATAAACAGCGAAGAGTTAGTATAAGCAAGTGCCATGCGGGCTGAGCTGCCAGCTGTGTGCCATCAGTTCCTCCTTTGCCTGCCATGGCTTTTAAGGCAAGACTAGGGAAACAGTGCCTTCCCTCTGTGAAGAGCATCATTTATTAATAATCTAATATGTCTCTAGAATGAATTCTATTAAGGACTTAGATATGAATTATTTTCCAAACAGAAGAAATGCTCGTTGGTGGAAAAAAAATTACAAACATGAAATCTACTTTTATCAAGAATGTTCTATTGCTTACTATGCCAAGTCTTGTTCTCAGCGAACTTTATGTCCATACATATTAGAATGTCTGCTGGTGCTGAGCCAGTGATAGGGAGAGTAGCTGGGGGGAGGGGGACGCGACTCATCTGGGCTGCGTCTCATAGGCAGTAGAGCCAGAACTCAGTCTCAGGCTCTGTTTCCAACACCTTCATATGCCATTGCCACGCTCTAGGTTTTCTTGCATGAAGCACCAGTTTTCTTGGTGTAGGGTCAAGGTCTCTGAAAAATACCCCAAATCGACGAACTATTGAACTTCATGTTTAAAGGGAAGTTCTGCCTGCCTGACATTTGCTGTGACACAGGAAACCAGAACAGTTCTGACTTCTGCAACACGGGAGGCCCGTGGAGCAGGCTGAGCGGCCTTGGTAAAGTTTCTATGTTGGTAATTTACCACAGGTTTGAATGCCGAGGGGAGATGGTGCAATGGAAAGAGTATTCGCTGCGCAAATCTGAAGACTGAAGTTTAGATATACGGCAACCGTGAAAATCCTGGGACATGTGGCAGCTGAACTGCAATCGCAGTACCAGGCGTGTGGAATGGAATCGCCGGCTGTCTACCCCAGCCCAACCTGCAGGCTCTGGGTTCCGTGAGAACCTGAGATTCCCTGACTCAGAAAACAGTGAAGAGTGGCTGACAGAGAATACCTGCTGTCAGTCATTGACCTCCACACGCATTTACACACGCACACACATGCACCTATATGTACATGAATGCGCATACAGGTCTACCACAAATACGTTAATTATTTTTCTCACCTATGGAGGAGAGTAGAAAGTTATTTCTTGAATTTAAACAACAACTTTTCAGGCCTTATTCAACTAAGGATGAAGAAAGTTTCAGCCATTGCTGTGGAATGATCCTTCTATACACTGTGTGAATATACGTCACTATGATTGTGCTAATAACCAAGCTAACTGGTCAATAGGCAGACGGGATAAAGTTAGGAGGAAAAGCCAAACCTAGAATGATGGGATGACGAAGAGCAGAGTTAGAGGAGTTGCCAGGAGACTCTGCGGGAGTAAGACATGCTGGAGGACAGCTGAAAAAGCCCCGTGGCAATACATAGATTAATAAAATGGGTTAAATAGATATGAGTCAGGTAGTAATAAGCCTGAGTTATTGGTTGAGCATTTGTAATTAATATTAAGCCTCTGAGTGATCATTTGAGAGCAGCTGAGGGTCAGGAAAACTCTGTCTACAAGCCATTCAAGATGCAAGCAATCAGGTATGCAACAGGAATACTTAATTTGTGTCTTGCTGGGACTGGATTGAATTTCACAGTAGATTCTGAGGCTCCACAAAGCAAAACATTTTGTCCAAGTTGGGCCCTGGGGTCCCTAGCACTATTACTGTAGTTTTCCTGTATTGTAAAAGAAATTAGGGCACTGAAATTGGTGAAGAACATGGATCTAAACAGTCCACAGGGTATCTGTTGTTTCCTGTCACCCGGCAGTCATCATCCCCTGCCCCGAGCTCATGCTCCAGTGTTTTCTAATACAGAAACACCCTCTGAGCTCTGGCTAAAGTTATTAATATTATGATTCTTTTTTTTCCATGCCTTTCTAATGGTCTAGAAAAGTTAACTGAAATGACTGCCTATACTTCTGAACCACTCACTCCTAAACCCTGATGTCTAGCTTCCTCACCTAATGGGAAAGATGTTCTTTCAAAAGAAAACCCACATTTGCTGTAGTCTAATCCTATACTGGACCTTCATTCCCATAGCTACAAAAAAAGAACTTGTTTGTTTTTAGTATGCTTCTTCTTTTACAGTCTTTGACCTTGTCATTTCCTGGTGTCCTCCCACCTCTGTATTACTTCTCAATTTTCATATTTGGTTCCTCTTCCAGATCTTTTCTATTGAGCACATATGAGTGTTCTGTCCTCACTTTCTTGGCTTCTAAATTCTCACTCAACCTGTCCTCTTTTATAGCGTTAATTATCAAAGACATTCTTGGTTGTCTGACTCGGATCCCTCTTTAATTAGATGATTAGATCTAATTTTATTCTATCAAATGCTCTTAATTTTTTTTTTTTTGAAACAAGGTTTCTCTGTGTAGCCTTGGTTGTCCTGAAACTCAGTATGTAGAACAGGCTGGCCTTGAACACAGAACTCCAGTCTCTGCCTCCCAAGTGTTGGGATTAAAGACATGAACTACTGTAGTAGGGAGAGAGAGAGAGAGAGGGCCATGTCCCGACACCTGGTTAATTTACACCCGAAATGGTCACACAGAAATTGTATTAATAAGATTACTGCCTGGCCCATTAGCTCTAGCCTCTTATTTGCTAACTCTCACATCCTGATTAACCCATTTCCATTAATGTGTATCACCACTTGACTGTGGCTTACCGGCATGAGTCTAACCAACGTCTGACTCGGGCAGGAGAATTATAACATCTGCCACACTTTTCTTTCCAGAATTCTGTTCTGTCTACTCTGCCCACTTAAGGGCTGCGCTATTAAAAGGCCAAGGCAGTCTCTTTATTCAACCAATGAAAGCAACACACAAAAGAAGAACCTCCTACATACCACCACTCCCTGGTTTCAAATAATATTTTAAACAACATATCAGCTAACTTTTACTGATATGTTATCTATTATGTCTTTTCAACAATTCCATGAAAATGGATAAGAAAGGATGCCAGTGTTCAATACTTCATAGTAGGTTTTGTGTGAGTGGCCTCTGCTCCCAAAACACCATAAGGACAGTTTTGGTACTGCACTACAGTCTGCAATATTAAGTGTAGTGAACCCTCATGAGGTCTTATGAAAATGCATGGATCATTGGTTACTGGTCCTCGCAAGAACCTTGAGACTCTGATCTATCATTTCCTGTCTCCCTGACTCAGCCTCGTGGCTCAGGGTATAGTAAACACTCGCTCCCAAATGGGCTTCTGCCATTTCCACCCATCACTGTACTCAGAGGACACACAGAGCTGTCTGATCTTGAATTTGAACTTTCAAAATCTGAGCAGCACAAATTTTTCTCTAAGTTAATAGGCTCATAGAATTTTATATATTAACACAAAGCTGACCAATATACTCAAAAGCTTAAAATACCAGCAGTTGACAATAATTATACTATGGTCCTTAATATCTACATATATTACTTGGGAATCATGGCTACTTGAATTCCTTTTCAGAAACTTTTACATTTTCACCATTGAAGTGGTGGCTATAAATAACCTTTCTTTAACAACAATCTGGATTCCACAGAACCAAAACAAAAAACAGATTTTTTTTTTTGTTGTTGTTTTTCGAGACAAGGTTTCCCTGTAGTTTCTAGAGCCTGTCCTGGAACTAGCTCTTGTAGACCAGGCTGGCCTCGAACTCAGAGATCCGCCTGCCTCTGCCTCCCGAGTGCTGGGATTAAAGGCGTGCGCCACCGCTGCCTGGCTCAGAAAGCAGATTTTTATGGAGGTAAAAGTACCATAACCTTTGCTGGAGAGGTTGTGGGGTAAGGGGCACACTCATCCATTGCTGGTGGGAATGCAAACTTGTGCAACCACTTTGGAAAGCAGTGTGGCGGTTTCTCAGGAAATTCGGGATCAACCTACCCCAGGACCCAGCAATTCCACTATTGGGAATCTACCCAAGAGATGCCCAATCATACAACAAAAGCATATGCTCATCTATGTTCATAGCAGCATTATTTGTAATAGCCAGATCCTGGAGACAGCCTAGATGCCCTTCAGTGGAAGAATGGATGAAGAAACTGTGGAATATATACATGCTAGAATACTACTCAGCGGTAAAAAACAATGACATCTTGAATTTTGCAGGCAAATGGATGGAAATAGAAAACACTATTCTGAGTGAGGTAACCCAGACCCATAAAGATGAACATGGGATGTACTCACTCATATTCGGTTTCTAGCCATGATTAAAGGACATCGAGCCTATAAGTTTGGGATCCTTGAGAAGATAATAAGAAGGTGAACTCCCAAAAAAGATATAGTAATCCTCCTGGATATTGGAAGTAGACACGATCGCCAGGCAAAATTGGGAACTTGAGGGTTGGGCAAGACTGGGCCAAGGGAAGATGGGGAGAGAAAAGTGTGAAGGGGAGAGCGGGGGGAGCTCGGAGGAATGGGGTGCTTGGGATATAGGAAGGGTGGATATGAGAGCAGGGAAGCATATATCTGAATTTAAGGAGCTACCTGAGGGTTGTCAAGAGACTTGACCCTAGAGGGGTTCCCAGGTTTCCAGGGAGACGCCCCCAGTTAGTTCCTTGGGCAGCTGAGGAGAGGGAGCCTGAAAAGGCCAGTTCCTATAGCCATACTGATGAATTTCTTGCATATCACCATAGAACCTCCACCTGACGATAGATGAAGAAAATGACAGAGCTCCACCTTGGAGCACCGGACTGAGCTCCCAAGGTCCTGATGAGGAGCAGAAGGAGAGAGAACATGAGAAAGAAAGTCAGGACCGTGAGGGAACCTCCAGCTGGCGACAGATGGGGAAGGTGACTGAGCCCCACATTGGAGCACTGGACTGAGCTCCCAAGGTCCCGATGAGGAGCAGAAGGAGCGAGAACATGAGGGAGAAAGTCAGGAACGAGAGGGGTGCGTTCACTCATGGAGACGGTGGGACAGAACTAATGGGAGATCACCAACTCCAGTTGGAATGGGACTGATGGATCATGCGACCAAACCCGTCTCTCTGAGTGTGGCCAACAGCGGGGGCTGACTGAGAAGCAAAGGACAATGGTTCTGGGCTCTGATTGTTCTTCATGGACGGGCTCTGTGGGAGCCTTCTCAGCTTGGTCGATCACCTTCCTGGACCTGGGGGGAGTTGGGAGGACCTTGGTCTTAGCATAGAGTGGGGAACCCTGATGGCTCCTTGGCCTTGAGAGGGAGGGAGGGGAGGTATGGGTGGAGGGGAGGGGAGGGAAGGGGGAGAAGGAGGGGAGAGAAAGGGGAGAAGGAGGGGAGGGAGGGGGGAGGAGGAGGGAAGGAGATGGAAATTTTTAAATATAAAAAAAAATAAACCATGAGGAAAAAAAAAAAAGAAACTGTACATATCAATGTGTGTAATTCAGTTAATTCTGGCATATGTGAAACCATTATCACCTCCAATATAACACATTTGCCCACCATTTCCAAAACTTCTTACATCTTTCACTCCCTTATGAATGATGCCGTCTCATTTCACCTAGTGGCAGCCTCTGATCTTTCCAATTACTAAAGACAGTAATTTTCCTCTGTTGCATACTAATGGAATCCTAAGTAGGCTTCCATTTCTCTCTCTCTCTCATTCATTCATTCATTCATTCATTCATTTGTTCAATTTTATGTGTTTTACTTGCAGTTATTTATGTATATTTTGTGTGTACAGTGCCCATAGAGGACAGAAGAGAGTGTCACATGCCATGGAACTGAAATTACAGATGGTAGAGAGCTCCCATGTGAGTGCTAGGCATCAGAGGTTGTGAGAGTTTCAGCAAGTGGAAACTAGTGTTCAGATGTCAATCCACCAGAGGAGTGATTCGCTGATGGAGGTTAATCCTGTCCAGGCAAGGCTTAGAGGACCATCGACTCTGGAAACTGTTGCTCACATTTGTAACGTAGCTTGGTGTGACCCCATTGATGTGGGATTTTCCTTTGTATGTTGTGAATACCATTGATTAATAAAGAAATCTGTCTTGACCTGTGATGGGGTAGAGTAGAGATAGGTGGGGAAAACTAAACTGAATGCTAGGGGAAAGAAGGCAGAGTCAGTGAGACACCATGTAGCTGCCACTGTGACAAACAAGCTGGAACTTTACCCAGTAAGCCACAGCCATTTGGCAATATACAGATTAATAGATATGGGTTAGTTAAGATGTAAGAGTTAGCCAGTAAGAAGCTAGAGCTAATGAACCAAGAGGTGATTTAATTAACACAGTTTCTGTGTGGTTATTTCAGGTCTGGGCAGCCGGGAACAAATAAGCGGCCTCTATACTACACCCCATTACTGTAGTTTGTAACCTCATGTGATGTGTTAAAGTAATCTCATGATTACATCTTAATCCTATGGGCACATATATCTGTGGGTGGTCACAAAGACAACTTTTCATTTAGCTTTATAATTTTGATATATAAAAAATACACTAGGGTGTGCTTCATAACTGGATCTATTGTCCCATGAGGACTATAGACACTTCAAAGCAGTTTTGTTCCTTTTGCTCAGACTGACTGCATACAATTAGCTCACTTTTGCCTCCTCAGAGCAAATTAAAACTAGACTAAAGGCTTTTCGTAAATAGGTCCTAATTTTAAAACTTTACAGCTTTGTACAAGGTCAGAGTTGCAGATGTCCAATCAAGGTTTCTACACAAAGCGCTCTAAGAAAAGCATGCCAATTCTTCACTTGCCAAGTCTTCTGACAATAGATCTAGGCATCAAAGTTTGTCACTGGGCTCTATGCTCCCCCCGTCCCGTCTTGAAACCCTTGTGTTGCCATGGTAAATGGCTCGACTCTTTATCATTTACCTTAGGAATGTGCTTTTGACTGATGAGAAGTAACTCTTGTAATTTTTTCATTGCTTCCAGACTCCTGTGAGAAAAGATTATTAGGCTAGAGGAGAAGAACCTAGGAGAAATTAGAATTAGGACAGGAGAATTAGAATAGAAGCAGAAGAATAACGAGACTTTAAGGGGAACATCACTGTGTGAGAGAATTCATTCACCCTCAGATACCCTGAAAGTGTAGTGCTTTCACTTGCTCTGTCATCCAATCTGAACCTTCTTTCCCCCATCATTCAGTTTAGTTTTCCCAGCCTATCTAAGTTCTGCCCTATCAGCAGTCCGAGGCAATTTCTTTACTCATTAAACAATTGTATTCACAGCATACAGAGGGGAATACTACATCAGCCTTTGACTGCAGAGACATCTCTCCAATTCCTATTTGTCAGTTCCCATTAGTCAGCCTAGCTATTTTGAGATCCACTCACGTAGATTTAATAGTCATTTATTTCTATTTTTTTCCAAGTAGTATCTTATGATAATGTGGACCAAACATGTCCTTTTATCTGGATGGATGTCTGTGTTGTTTTTCTTTGGTATTACTATAAATCACCCCACTGTAGAGACTTCTTTTGCATTATCTCAAGTAACCAAGAGCTGATTAACTAGCACATTTATAGTTTGAAAAGGTCCTAGGCAATTCTGTAAATTAGTTGAACTTTCTTCCACTTTCATCCTTAGTGTATGAGAATTCCAGAGAATCTCCAATCTTCCTAACATGAGGTATGATCGGGATTTTTAATTTCTGGTATTATAACAGGAATATACTTTTATCCTCTCTTCCTAATGTGCATTTCAAAGGAATACATTAAATTGAATCTGTGCTGATATATCTATCTGCAATCCAAGAAAATGTGTCAATAGTCCCTTCACATATATTTCATGTTTTAACAACTGAAAATCTTATTCCTGGGCTTTGAGTATCTTTATGGTACCAAGCACAACCATAGCTGTATCTCACTTGAAAATGTTTCCTTCTTGTGAAACTTCAGTATCATAACAGTGACTTTTGGACACAGAAAGGTTAAATAGCATTAAAATAAAATTGGTTTAAATCACACAATTTTTTGAAAATTCTAAATATACTAATATTTTTATAAATAACTATAATTTCCTCCTCAGAGATTTGCCTGTCTCTTCCTCCTGAGTTCTGAGATTAAAGTTATATACCACCACTGCATCCAACTAGTATGATTTTTTTCACTTTAATTATTTTCTAATTTCTCATGCTATTTCTATTTTAAAACATTGTTTAAGAGAATATGTTTAATTTCAACAAAACTTTCAATTTTTCAGTTTTTTTTGTGTTGGTTAGAAAATTGCCTAGAACCTTTTAAACAAAATACCTTGAATGGTTTCTTCTTAATAAATTTGTTGTTGTTATGGATGGAGGTGGTGTTTTCAAGGCAGGGTTTCTCTGTGTAACCCTAGGACTCCAAGAACTCACTCTGTGAACAATGCTGGTCTGGAACTCCGAGATCTATCTGTCTTGGCCTCCAGAGTATGGGGATTAAAGGTGTGTGCCATCATCACCTGCATTTATTAAAGTCGTTAACACATAGTAGTTATACAGATGAATGGGAGTCATTGTGACTTTTGCATACACTCATGCAGCCTGTGCATCCAATCTCTTTCCTTTCTCTTCTCTCCTTAGCTCTGATTCTTCCTTTCATTGCTCTTCCTAGAATCTAGTACTTGTGATACTTTCAGATCATTTCTGAAAGACATCCCCTGTGCCCTTAGAAAGAATGCTCATTGTTGGCTGAATACTGTGTGCACACGTTTGATCTTATAGATTTCTTGTGTTCCTCCTGGCCTACATTTCCATGCATAACATCTGCCTGGATATTCTGAGCATTAGTTTGAATGGAATAGTGAAACCTATAGTGATTATTATGTACTATATTCCTTCTTTTAACTGTCAATTTTTGCATCACATATTTTGGTATCCAATTTTTAGGAACATTTGTAATGTTTATAACTGTTATACTTTCTTGCTGTCTTGGTTTATAATAATATGTAATTACTTTTATGTTTCTTATAAGTTTTCTAAATTTATACTCTGTCTAATATTAGTAAAACAACCAAACTTCTATTTTGGTGACTATTTACCTGAAATATATTTTTTCACCCTTTCACTTTCAAACTATTTATAGTTCAGAATCTCAATTTAGTCTCTTCTATACAGTGTACATCATATGTCTTTGAATATAGAGCTTGATTAACATATACTTAAACTAATAATTACTGGCAAAAGGGTTTTCTATTATTATTGTTTTCTATATCTTTTAAAACTGTTTGTCTCTCGTTTTGCATTTCTAAGTTCTTTTTTTATAAACCCAATTTTTATTACTTCTGTGTGAACTCTCTGGCTATTGCCTTTGCAATTATCATGAGGATTTTAGTTAATATCCTAAAGTTTCAGCACTATAATTTTGTGTTGTACCAACTTGAGTTTAAAAATATACTACCATTTCACCCCATTAACAGTGCCACCTTTGCCCTTTCAAGTACTTGATGTGACAAAATTGCATTTTTATAAATTATCTACCTTAAAGTTTTTACTCATTAGTCTCTTTAGCCATGTATTAAACAAAATTAATGAAAGTATAAACCAAAGTTATTATAATAGGTTTAAGGATAATAAGTGTTTTCCTTTAAATGAATTACTCTTTTAAATCAACTGGAAAACAAAAAGTGAATTTACACACAATTTTGTTTTATAAATCCTTTTTGCATTTACTTTTATTAGGATCCTATTTGCTTTATCCTTTCAGGTTATCAGATGATATCTGATGCCCCTTCATTTGAAGCTGAAGGATTCACTTGCACACTTCTTGTGGGATGATTTTCAGATTTTTTTTTAAATCTGGGAATGTCATAGTTTCCTGCTCACTTTTGAAAGACAGTTCTGCTGGCTGTAAAACATTTAACTGACAATTACTTTTCTATCACACTGCCTCCTGGTTTCTGAAGTTTTTGTAAGAAATCTGTTGATAACAATGGGAATTCCATGTGCGTGGCAGTCACATCTGTCTTGCTGATTGCATATTATCCTGATTGAACCTTAGAGGTTGATTATAGTGCATTTCATATGTGTCTACTTTAGGTTATCCTATTTGAGTTCATTGAGTTTTATGGATGTTTACTTTAGTATCATTCACTATTTTTGGTAATATGGGCTATTATTTCTTCAAATATCCTTTGTTCATGTTATTTCTTGCTATAATGGCTCTGGCATATTATTTATATAGAACTACATTATGATATTTCATGCGTCCTTGAGGATCCATTTGGTTTTTTAAAACAAATAATTTTTCTTTTTGTTTTCAGATTTAATGTTTTTGTTTTCCTCTTTCCAAGTTTACTATCGTTATGTAAAATCTGATCAGAGACAGGTTTTCATTAAATCCGTTTGGTGACTTTTATTTTCAGATATTGCGATACTGTTTTATTTATAGCCTTTTATTTCGGGTGCTTCTTTGTTTTATTTTTTGTTGATATTGTCATTTTGTTCATTAGTACTTTCTTGACTTTTAAATTTTATTGCTCTGCTCATTAAATTTTATTGCTCCTAGCTTCCCTGATTGTCTGTATTGTTCTGCTCTCTCCTTGTGTAGAGACTTCTGTTTTGACTTTCATTTACTTGTGTATATTGAGATTGATTTGCTTCTCCTTTCCAACTTTTTTAAAGCTGAAGTCATTAGCTTAAGACTGTTTTCTTTAATGCAGCTCTTTAACGCTACAACCTCCAAGAGTCCACAAGGACAAAGAATCCATAAGACTTTCATAGGTTGTTGGTTTTTTGTTTTGTTTGTTTGTGTTTCCCATTCAATGATTTAACTTTGCAGATTTGTTTATTCATTCCTTCATGCATTCATTCATTCATTTTTTTGACCAATGAGATTTGTGCTTAGTGTTTTGTTTTCTGAAAAATAGGAATTTTCTAAGTCATTTCTATAACTGATTCATAATTTATTTTATTTTCATTGTAATTCTGATATACTTTGTATGTGTTGAGTTCATTTAAAGTCAATAAGACTTAGTTTATAGCTTAGATTATTGTTTATCTTGGTGTATCTTATGAGTGCTTCAGTATACATTTTGTCTACCATTTGGTGGAGTGTAGCTTTGCTGTCATTTAAATCAAATTTAATGAATACATGGAAATCAAAGGCTAATCACTGGGATTCCATTCTCTCTACTGTGGGATCCAGGGATTAAACTAGGGTCATTTGTCTTGTATCTTCAGAGCTGTGGTCCTCTGAACCATCCTGATAGCCCATTTACATCATTTTAAAGTTTAATTAGTATAGGCTGTAAGTACCTTGATTCTGCTTTATATCCAGCATGACAATATTGTTTTTTTGGATTGTATGCTGATATTATTTACATTTAGTGCGACTATTAATATTGGTTATTTAAATATCATTTTTACTATTATTTTTTCTTCATATCTTTTCTTATTTAGTTTTTTTACTTTTCCATTGGATAATTTTTTTCTTCTAACACATTTTATTTTCAAGGTATTAGCTGTTACACTTTCAAATAATGGGGCTTTAAGGATTGATAGGGTTGATTTTTAGCTCACTATTCTGCTTTCAGCTGATACTGTGATGTTTGTGTGCCCAGAAACCTTGCAGCAGCTTATCCAGCCCTTGCATAACTGGTCTCAGGGTGCCACCTGAGATTTTTGTTTGATGTTATGTTTCATACCTTGATTTTTACATGTATTATAGAATCTTTCACATTGCTACTTTTGTTCAGCTCTTCAAGATCTTAATTTCAAATAACAGAAAATATATATGCACTTACCTATGCAGTTCCCATTGTTAGCAATCTTCTTTCCTTCATTCTGGCTCATGATGTTCACCCTCTCTCACTGCATTTCTGCTGAATCATCTCTTTGACATGGGTGTGATAGTGCAGACCTGCGGGCTGATAAATTATGTCACTTTCTGCTTCTGTATTTCCAGAACTCCTTAGGCTTATTTTGAACATTATACTGACTGGGTATATAATTCTCGACTGACAGTGGTTTTTCTTCGTCTTTCAGAGATGCTGCTTTTTCTCACTTGCACTGTTTATGAAGAGAAATTTGCTGTAATTCTTAATTTTTGTTCATATATATGTGTGTGTACATATATATATGTATATATATATATATACATATATATATATATTATTCAGTTTATTTATTTCTTCAGATGTTTTCCCTGTTAAGTATTTTGAGCAGTTTGATGAAACTGTCTTCAAGCGCAGGAGTCTCACTAAACTTCCTGTGTTTACATCTGTTTTGTGTCATTTGTCACATTTGAAGTTTTGCATTCATTATTTCTTCATCTGTTTTCCTGCCTGTCCCATTCTGAGGATTAAATTAATTTTAGATTACTTAATTTTTTTACAGACCATCAATTACATATCAATTTTTAAAATCATTTTCTTCACGTTTTATTTTTAAAAATTTAATTTCTCTAGGTGTAAGTTCAGTAATGAATGGCCATTAATCTAAGGATATTTTGAAGTCATATTAATTTTAGTTTTTATTTTGGCTCGTTTTTATATTAACCATAAATCTATGTTTTTATTATTTTCAATGAAGGGACTGAGTCTCACTATGTAGCCCAGGGAGTAAGCACTGCTTTTGATTTGTGAATTTTAATAAATAAGGGTCACTTCATATAGTCCATAGGTAGAACTCTGCTGGAAGGCAAAGGCATTGAAATATGTCAATGGAATAATTACAAATATGAAGAAATAAAGATGTAAAATAAATAGTGGGGCTTAAAACACATGCTATTTTTTATGTAATACTTTCCGGTGTAAAAGTCAAGCTGTTAATAAGGAAGAACATGTAAAATGAGATATTAATAAAATACTTTTAAAGAAAAAGCAAACAGGTTTCAGGCACTATGAGTGGTGTTAAGGTATGACGTATGGATTTTGCCATGCAGTGGGCAAAGATGATATAGGATGCATAGCTTTTTACTTATTTTTAAGAGATTCTCTGTAACATGATAAGTGCATGATAACCACCGTAAAATTATCTCCTGCTGTGCAGAATTTGAAAGGAAGGAAAACTTGCTTGCCAACATTTTATAGCTAGAGAATGCAACTGAGGGATGCTATTGCCTGAACCTTGGAGTGCCAATCATAGACAGAAATAGCTAAAAAATTCTCATAGTAAGGGTCAAGGTTAATTAAGACATTGTACTTTGAACAACTGACCTGAGAGTAAGTGTAGTGACAAGGGATTATCTCCAATTAGTGAATTAATTCTGAAGACAATTACCTACGCATGGGTTATTTACAGATCAGACTGTGGCACAAATGATGAACAGAAAGATATCTAAAGAAAAGCCTCCTACACGGCCAGGAAGGAGAAAGTCCAATTAATTCCTGTAGACGACAACTCTTACCCTAGCGGTAATAGGAGGAAAGTGATACAGAACACGTAGTTCTTGAAATTGTATATTATCTCTAGAAGACAGCAGACCTATTTTTATAGTTACATGAATTGTTTATCAAACCAGATATATTATTTCATATCAAGTTATCTTTTTTTCCTTACAAGCAACATTATTAGTTTTGCATAAGTTAATAGTAAAATGGCAACCTTCAAGTAAGACCTTAAAATGGTAAAATGTTAGATCTAAACAAAACTTTAAACAGATTTTGATATTTAAGTAGGACTATTATGTTAAGCTATAGACTTTTCCACATGTACCACTTCAGTGATAAACATGGCTGCCGCTGGCCAGTTCTAGTTTGTCATTTTGCCCTAATAGTCAAGATGATCAGAAAGGCTTTGGGGACGATTCACATGGAAGGAAGGGCTCATTCAAAGGATTCCTGCTTGACCATTTTCAGGAGTCCTTGTAATACTGACTCAGCTTTCCATCATCCGTTCTTCATCAAATTCACACACATACATAGTGCTTCAGGCAAGACTATTGTCTAAATATACGATGCTAACCAAACAGTTACAGTCCCTTTCCTCCAGAAGTTCTTTGTCTCTTCCAGTGTGGTCCATGATAAGGAGTTTGAGAGTTGCACAGAGAATGGCCATGGCATGTTTAAAGAAAAGAAGAAAAACAAAATCTGACTTTCGTTTCCTTTTTTTCTTTTTCTTTATTCTGTTTGTGTGTGTGTCTGTGTGTGTGTGTGTTGTTGCTAAGGCTGGTGCCTTGTCATTAATTTAAGCCCCTACCCCTCTGATTTACAAATATGTTTAAAGACCTCCTTTAGCTATTTTTCATTATATCATGAAAATATTATAGAGAACTAAGAATGTGAGTGAGGAAATCGGATACTGCAATGTTCAAAACAAAAATGGAGACAGCTAGAGCTGGAAATGGGGTCAAAGAAAACAGGCAGACTCCAAATACAGGTTTTAGGTAAAATTAGTTGGACAGGGAGAAGAAACTGTGGCAAGAATGAAATTTAAAGGTGCAAGTGCTCAAGACTGGGATCCTCTTTGTGCTGAAATGAAAAGCTAATCTCACAGTATACTTTAACACTTGGAACCAAAAGAAGATACAAGGGAATAGCACTTGCTTGTATGTACAATACTCAACGTTAATTTAGTAATGCCACCAAGATCGAGGTGGAAGAGGAGGAAGACAAGCAGAATGAGAAGAAGAGGAGAAAGTCATAAAAATTAGGAGAACTTCTTGGTAGAGTAGACAAATATTTTAAATTTTTCACTGAAACATTAATAAATAGACTGAAATTGGGAAACCTCACCGCACTTTAATACAGAAATCAAAGGAGCACACCCAAATTGGAAGGATTTGGGGGAAGTCAGATGATCCGTCTTCTCCATTAAAGGAGTGCTGTCATTTTGTGACTGGGTAATGGGTGAATTCCAGGATGTAGTTAATAAACTTCCCTTGACTCATGTCATTGTGGGTGAGAAGCATGTGTCAGTCTCAGGTAGTGGGATGCTACTGATCTTTTCATAACTCCTCATCTTTGGCCACCCACAGCGAATTATGAAAAACTTGGCAACTTCCTTTTTTGGTTACTCTGTGTCTCTAGCCTCTCAAGGGGACTTTTTATTACCAGTGATGGGCACATGAACCCTGGCTTCTGCTGCATGAACTTCCAGAAAGGAGTACTTCCCATCCGGCAAGGGAGATGGGCTACCTGCCCCTTCCTTCTTTCTCTTCTTTCTCCCTTTAGCCTTCATCTCCCTTTCCCTTCCTCCTCTTTGTTCTGTTACACCATGGGAATGGCTTTTCGTCCTGCCCTGGCTTCTGATATGTGATCTCTGAGCCACCAATCTGACTTTAAAAACGTGTGGCTTGGGTATCTCCACTCAACTGTGAATAAACCTGACATTATGCTTGGTTGGATCAAGACCTTAGTTTTCTGCTACTATAATAGAATACTCGACACTGGATGAATTTATAGAGAACAGAAATTTACTTTCTCACAGTTATTATGAGATTGGGAAGTCCAAGATCAATTACACCCAGTGAGAGCTTTCTTGATATGTTCCAAGGCTGTGGATAGATAGGTAAAAGAGAAAAGGAATGATTCGAACATTCTCAAAGGTGGCCGAGTTCTGACACCATAAACACCTCCCCAAAGCCTCTACCTAACAACATGGCTTCACTGGCAATTCAGATTCTAAAGCTCTCATTTAAGAAGTACATTTTTGTCCTGAAAGCCAATAAAATGTAGATAAAACTGATTTATTATTTCCAGGTATCAACATCAAAAAGTACTATAGAATCACAAAATAGCAAATTAAGAATTGGATGAGTTCAAAACCACAAGCTAATTACTCCAATGCTGAACTTGTTTCTTTTACTTTTTTTTCTCTTTGGGGGGCCCTCCACCCAGCTCCCAAATAAATTCATGGAGGCTTATTCTTACTTATAATTGCCCGGCCGTAGCTTGGCTTGTTTCCAGCCAGCTCTTCTTTACTTAAATTATTCCATCTATCTGATGCCTTGGTGTTCTTATCTTCCTTACACCTTTCTTTCCATCTTACTCCTTAGCTTGCTGTGTAGCTGGGTAGCTGATCCCTGGAGTCCCCCTCTCCTCCTTTCACTGCTCCCTTCTTGCTTTTTCTTCTTCTACTTATTCTGTCTGCCTAGAAGCCCCTCCTACCCCTCTCTTGCTTAGCTATTGGCTGTTCACTCTTTATTAGACCAATCAGGTATTTTAGACAGGCAGTGTAACACAGCTTTACAGAATTAAACAAATGCAACGTAAAAGAATGCAACACATCTTTGCATCATTAAACAAATGTTCCACACAATAAATGAACGTAACACATCTTAAACTAATATTCCACAACATAATGTTCTTTCCCTCCTCCTTTTTTATTCATCTCTTATATATTACATCCTGAGCACAGCTTCCCCTTTCTCCTCTCTTCCCATTTCTTTGCCCTCACCTCCCCTGTCCTCTACAACTCCTCCTCCATTTTCCTTCAGGAAAATGTAGTACTCCCAGAGTTATCAACCAAACACTTCATAACAAGTTATAATAAGACTAGGCACATACGCAGATATCAAGGCTGAATGAGGCAAGCCAGTAGGAGGAAAAAGGTCCCGAGAGCAGGCAATAGTCAGAGATAGCCCTCACTCCCTCCCATTGTTAGGAGTCCCACAAAAACACCAAACTGCACAACCATAACATATATGTAGAGGACCTAGGTCAGACCCATATAGGCCCCCTGACACTATTTATTTTTTCAGTCTCCATGAGTCCCTATGAGCCCGGGTCAGTTGATTCTGTGGGTCACATTCTTGTGATATCTTTGATATCTCTGGCTCCTACGATCCTTCCTTTTTTTTTCTTCTGAGGGATTTCCTGGCTCTATTGCTTGGTTGTAGGTCTCTGCAGCTGTTCCTATCATTAGCTTGATGAAGCCCCTCTGGTGATGATTATGTTGACTATCATTAGGAATCATGTCGTTGACTTTAGTTTTTATTGCCAGTAGTGTTTGGTTCTCTCCTAGATCACTAGGCTATCCACCCTCTGATTCCCAACCCTCCAGGAAGTGCCAGGTGTAGCTTCCTCTCGTGGCCTGGATTTCAACCAGTCATCAGTTGGCCGCTCCCACAAGTTCTGTGCCACCCATACCCCAGCACATTTTTCAGTCAGGAAAAATCATAGGTAGAAAGTTTTGTAGGAGGGTTGGTGTCCCAGTCTCATTTCTTAAAACCTTGCCTGGTTAGGGAAGATGGACAGTTCAGGCTCCATATGCCCCATTAACAAGGAGTCTTTACTAGGGTAAACCTGGTAGGTATCTTCACTTTTAGGAGTATACTTGGTAGGGTTTTCTGTTATAAATTCATAGTTGTTCGTAAACATCAGGCCATTTGATTGCCAATTTAAAAAGGGAAATAAGCAGGGCAGAGGTGGCACATGACTTTAATCTCAGTCCTTGGGAGACAGAGGCAGGCAGATCTCTGTAAGTTCCAGGACAGCCACAACTGTTACACAGAGGAACTCTGTCTCGAAAAACTCAAAATACAAAACAAGTAAATAATTTAAAAGAATAAGGTAAGGGAAACAAATGAAAAAGTCAAGTATGACAAATAAAACGGATGTAGTTGAGGGATCCAACTTAAGTGAAAATTGATGTCATATGATATAATATGCTAGATTTTTATTTGTTTGTTTATTGATATAGAGTTACACTGTTGACTAGGCTGGATTGTAACTCATTACATAGATCAGGCTGGCCTCAAAATACACAGCAATTCTCCTGCCTTAGCCTCCCAGATACTTTGATTATAGGTGTCAAGCATCATGTCCAGCTAACAAAGTTGTATCTTTGTAGTTATTTGGGGCTTAGAAGATTTTATTAATTAACAAGGAAATTTGAAATAAAACAAGATGCCAGATAAGTTTTTTAAAAAATTAATTTAAAACATTTTGACTTTGTATGAGCATGTCTAACATTTTCCCTGTTTCTTAACCTGTGAATAATAATAATAATCACCTACATAATATCCCAATTTACCGAGAAAGCTGAATATGTATGTGATCCACATGAAACAAACTTTGGGGACCTGCAACAGGCTAAGGAGTAGATGAATGCTGCATAAATATCAAATTCCCATTTGAAGTGAGAAATTAAAAATCGCAACGTATATGAAGCCACTAGTAGAGCTAAAACATTACATATTCACGTCATGGTGCTGTAGAAACAGACATGGGGAACTGGCATAGTTGTTGGTAACATAGCATTTGCAGTCAAATAAGATTCCCACTAGAATAGTTTCTGAAATAATTTGGAAAATACCAGAATCAATTCTTTTTACATATATTTGAAGTCAAGAATTAACCTTAATACCAAGAGTTAGTAAAGAACCTCACTCTGTTTGAATAAGATTTTGAATAAACATAAGGTGCGGCTAGAAACAAATGATGCGGGTGACCACTCTGCACCCCACAGAGAGGGTTTTCTGTCTTATAGTCTGCTATTTATTTTTAAGATGTATCTGTTTATTTATGTTTGTCTGATGTATATGTGTATATTTGTGGGTGTCCACAAAGGCCAGAATAAGGCACATATTCCCTGGAGCTGCAGTTACAGGCAGTTGTGAGCCTCTGTATGTGAGTGCTGGGAACCAAACCTGGCTCCAGGTAGGAACAAGTGCTCCTAACTGCTGAGCCCATTTCTTCAACCACTTTCTTAGTCTGTTAGCTAAAGTCAACTGTGGATTCACCCATCCTTTGGACACATTCCTAGCCTACATGTTTGGCATTGGACAATTAGACAATAACCAGCTTTTGTAGTGAAGATACTCAGAGATGTTTATAACCCTGGTCTGAAAAGCTAAACAGGAACTCTGAGAATCACCGTAGGGTTTATGGACACACAACTGTTGATCCGTATGAAGCCTGCACAGTTCTCACATCACAGCTGCTAGATCCAATGAAATGTGAGATCGAGGGTTACACGATTCTGAGAGCAAGCTTTAAGAACTTGGGTTGTCAGGAAAAAGTAGCTTCTGGCTTAGGGATGGAGGCACGTGTCCACTTCTTTAACTCCTGGACCCATCTGGTTGCAGACCCATGGAGGGCCTGTGCATGCTGCTTTATCCCTGTGAGTTCATGTGAGTTCTCCGTCAGTCAATTTGGAAGATAAAGCAGTAGCTGGCCTTTGAGGGATTATAGTATGTCAAGAGACAGAGTTCCTGTCAATGCATGTTGGATAATTGGTGCAAATAAGAAACAAACTTTTGCTCCCCAAACCTCTGAGATGATGATGTTTTTACCCTGTACTTCACAAGCTCCCCAATCTTGACTCAACCCCTTGTTGCACAGTGGCCTAACCCTCTTTTCTTTTATTTAAGGAAGTTACACAACCAAAACTACTTCTGCAGGAGTTACTCAGTAAAGATATCGACTAGAACTCTAGGCATTCATAACAGTATATGTTTTTGAAGGCTCAAGGGTAGAAGCCATGGTCTAGCCTCATTGTTTTGTATTTTTTTATTTTATTGAAAGTAGATTTTTTTCATACAATGTATTCTGATTATGATTTTCCTTCCCCCTCCTCTTCCCTATGTCCCCTAGCATGAGATTGCACCCCCTTTCTGCTTCTCATTTAAAAACTGACAGGATTCTAAGGGATAATAATAATAAAATATAATAAGGAAACAAAACCAAACATGTCAGAATAGGACAAGAGAAATAAACAGAAGGAAATGAGCTTCCCAAAGGCACAAGAGGCAGATGCAGAGATCCACCATTTACACACCCAGGAATCCCATGAATACACTAAACTGGGAGCAGTAATATAGACACAAAGGATCCGTAGGGAAAAAATAAATACAAAAAAAGAAAAATAAAATTAAAAAAAGATGATACAACATTAAATGACAAGAAGTTTCCGATGATGCTCTTGAGTTCATTTTCTCTTGGCCACTTACTGATGGGCATGCCTCCAACCCTTAACAGTAGGTTTTTTTTTTTTTTTTCCCAGTGAGATTCCTGTGTAGAAAACTAATTTTTCATTTGCAAGTGATTATCAGTTGGAAATAGCTTCTGGGTTGGGGATGGAGGTGTATGTCTACCTCTTTAAGTTCTAAGACACATCTGATGCAGACCCACGAAAGGTCTTTCTGCCTTCTCTTCTGAAAGGTTCCCTTGAGTCCGAAGGGGAGGGATTTGATGGAGACATCCCATTTAGGGCTGAGTCTCTGGGTTTGTTTCCATCTGTTGCACGCGGAAGCTTTCCTGGCCATGGCTGATGGCTGAGAAGGCACTGTTCAATGAGTATAACAGAATGTCATTAGGACTTATTTTATTGCTCCCCCTTTTTTTTTTAAAGAAGAGTAAGTAGTATTTGGTCTCCAGCTAGGTCATTGGCTACCTAGTCTCAGTTCTTGGTCACTAAAGCAGCATCAAATATGGATGCCCTCTTGCGTATTTGGAGGAGAAGAGGGAGAATGAAGATCTGAGGTTTGCCTAGCCGCCTTCCTAGCCTCCTTGCTCCCTGACAGGTTTGCAGGGGATTCCACAGGTAATGCCTGCTGGAGATGGGTACTGAGAAAAAGGGAAGAGTGGGGAGGAAGCTGAAGAACTGTGTGCTCTGCTGGAGATAGGGGCAGAGAGAGAGAGAGGAAGGCTGCCACACGTTCTACTACAGAGCTGGGCTGAGACTGGGAGGCAGGATCTGGGGGAAAGGCAGGAGAGGTCAAGATCTACGGTTAGTCTACCTAGACCTACAGTTTGCCTACCTGCATCCCTGCCATGTTTTCCATTTTTGAGCAAATAGGACACGCCATTTTAAAATGCTGAGTCACATGTGCTAAACTAAAGGAGACATCCCAAGTTGACCTATTCTCTTCAGTTTTGTACAAGAGACGTTAGATGTTAGTTGTTGTCTTAAGAAAAACAAAACCAACCAAACAAACAAAAAGCCTCGCTCCCCACCAGCCGGTCAGCAGGAGCTTATGCCCCAGAGGCTGTCCTCCAACCTGGCTTTGTAGTAGAAGACAGTCCCAAACATCTGATCCTTCTACTCCTACTTCCCAAGGGCTCGAATTTCAGGCATGGCCACTGTACCTAGTTTACATGATGCTAGGGATTGAACCTATGTCTCATATATACAAGGCAACATTCCAGCAGCTGAGCTACGTGCCTCTGCTTTATTCTATTCTACCTGAGTTATATTGTGCAAACCAATCCTTTGAACATAAAAGGATATAAAGTACAAGCTTAATCAAAATGTGACTCCCATAGGCAATATTATCAGTATTATAATAAAGCTTTGTCCTGAGGAAGTTTCCTTGGTGAGGAAAAGGCAATTCATTCCATTAGAGCCAAAAGTGGTATCTGAGAACTGGAGAAAGACAAAAGGTAGGAATAAAGGATGTTCAAAACATCATTGGGGGGGGGGGGGATTTTTTGTGATTTAACCCAAAATTCAGTCTATTGTAAAATTTCACTCATTTGTTGTAACAATGTGAAAATCAAGGACAAAATAGTGAGGGTTGTTTGGAGCTCAATGCACACAGACTGAAGGTTTGTATTTATTCTTCAATGACTTTATTGCAATTTGACTGTTAAATTTTCCTTTTTTTTAATAGTCAAATTTGATGGCCTGTAATCCTAGCACTTGGGAGGTGAGATGAAAAGAATCAGAAGTTCAAGGACATCTTCACCTAAACAATGACCTTGACGAAACTCGGTTTCCTGCTGTTCATCATCATGGGCACCAGAAGTTGCAGTGCAGTTAAAAAGAGCGCAGTTATCAACAGATGGGCCATTCCTTTGTCTTCCCTCTGCTCAGAAGCTGTAAAGAAATCAGGCAAAATATCACTGAGAAATGAGAACCCTGGCTACTTCGAAATCCAAGCTGAGAACCTGGGTATCTGGTATGTGTATAATCATAGTCCCCACAAAACTGGCAGAACAGCTTCCTGCTGAGGTACCACACCTTCATTGGCTTCCTCTAGCCCCTGAGCCATAATCTCTTTGGCCTGTACCAGAAGCACACAGTGAAATCTGGAGGAGGATGTGTTGGATTGACGAGGGCCTACCTGTGATGTATGACTTCCACGATGCCCAGAAGACAGCTTCTTATTATTCCTCTCTTGGCCAGACACTCCACTAGTGGAGCAGAACACTTCCCAGAAGGTAACCTCATGCAGTGTGGCAACCTCTCTGCATTTGATTGGAATGGATATGGAACTTGCATAGGGTACAACAGTAGCCAGGAGATTACTGAAGCAGCCCTGCTTCTGTTCTATAGTTGAGAAATTTGGGTGTGGGACTCAGACTTCTCCAGGCTGTGGACTCATGTGCCTGAAAAAAAATTTACTGAGTAACTACAATGCTGAGGACCAAGGAAAGGGGGATAAATCATGTTCATTGCAAAACAAACAAACAAACAAACAAACAAAGCAAAAGCAAAACCAAAACCAAAAAACCACTAGCTCAAAGCACATTGTATTTCTATACTGGTAACTTCCAAAATATGATTGCATGATTGAAAATTTGCATATTTCCATTTGCACCTTAGTTTTCAGGAAAGTCACTGGAAGGGTTTTGTGGGTTTGAAAACAAAAGCAGCCCAGAAGATCTGCCAGCTTCTCAGTATGGAAGTAGCTCTAGGAGACTCCACGGGCAAGGCCCCAGGCTGTGGAGACAGAGGGCATCGTTAGATACTCACTGGCACTTCTGTAGCCCCTGAGAAGGCTCTTGGTAATTCTCATAAGTCTCTCACTGAGTCCCTTCAATTTGTCTCATTGAGAAATTATTTTACTGAAGTATTCTTAGTCCCCACCACTGAATGACATTTAGTCATTCACTAAGCTGGCAGCCTACTTCAAAAGAATATATTTGCCTTAAGTGAGCCATTTGTAAAATGGAAATTAAACCAGCATGATGAATTTTGCATGTAAATTATTGACCATGTACATTAACTTTTTAAATTCTATTTTAGTATTACCAAACAGCAATAATCTAAGGCAAAAATCCAAAACAGGAAATGTTTTCTAGTGGATAATTCATCATAAAGTTTCCTATTTGAGTCACAGACAGAGGGAAGCATTAGTAAAGAGGTAGTAAAACAGATTGTGGTCCTGAACAAATTGTTCTTTTGGGTTTCTAGGTATTTCCAGTATTATTTAGGGTGTTTATGTGTTTAAAAATTATTTTAAAAAATCAATTCAGAATTAAGCTTGAGATTTAGCCCCAAATTTGTATATTAATGCATGCCATTCTTCCTTAAGGAAAGATGAGCCTACCCACTACAGTGGTCCTTTCCATGTTTTCATGAGAAGCGGCAGACCTCAGAACACCTTCCACCCCTGAGATGGCACTGCGCTGGCTTCCATTTTGATATTTAACTCTCTAGATAGTGAAAAACAGAAAACATGAGCTTATCTCCAGATTAAACATAGACAAAAAACTAAGTAGGGATGTGAGTGTATTATGAATCATTATGCCCATTAAAATTTAATTTGGTGAGTGTAATTTGTCCAATATTTTAGACCTTAAAGGTTAATAAAATGAAAAAGGCCTGTCCATGAAACAGTCAATGTTAAATCTCACTTTTTACCTTAGTAACATTTGTTATAGTAGATCCATCCTTATTTCATTTATGTGTTTGATTTTTTAAATGTGCCACCCATTTCTGATTTTTCTTATCTCATTGGCTACTCATTCTTAGGTTCTTGTTGGTTCAGTCTCAAACCTCTAGGTTCTAACGTTTAACAGGCACTAGAACTAGTCTTTGGACTTTCTTAATTTCCTTCTTCCCAAGGATCTCCATGCAACATCCTATGTGTTCTGGGCTCTAAAATGTTTCTATTCTTTTATCTGAAATCCAAGGCATAATACATGCATAAAGGAGAAAATGCAGAAAGTGGGAAGAAGGCAATGATGAAAAGGAAAAGAGGAGAGGAAAGAAGGGTAGAAGGAAGAAGAAGACTGTAAACCTGACGCCTTTTTAGGTACACATGATAATATTTACTAGTATGTAAGGAAACTATTCACATTAAATCCAGGGAAAGAACCACCTATGAGGACAAGAAACAGTTTCTGGCATTCCCACAGAGATGGGTGATGGAGGACTTTCATTGGTTAATTAATAAAGAAACTGCTTGGCCCAATAGATCAGAAAATTAGGTAGGCGGAGTAAACAGAACAGAATTCTGGGAAAGAGTGAGGCAGATGCTTCAGGCAGTCGCCATAGTGAGTCGCCATGCTTCTCCTCTCTGAGATGGATGCAGGTTAAGATCTCTCCTGGTAAGCGACCACCTCGTGGTGCTACACAGATTACTAAATATGAGTTAAAGAAAGATGTGAGAATTAGATAATAAGAGGCTGAAACAAATGGACCAGGCAGTGTTTAAAAGAATACAGTTTCCGTGTAATTATTTTGGGTAAAGCTAGCCGGGTGGCGGGACAAAGCCCGCTGCTCCTTCTACAGATGGAAATACTGCCAGTACCGACCTGGAAAAATAGACAGATTCCCAACTCAGAGAGCAGTGGTAAAATGCTCAGAATGTTTCCTTGGGTAAGGAAGGATAGTTATGCCTGGGCTGAGCACTGATTGGTCTGACCTGACCAATGTTAAAACATACTCAAGAATATAAAATTGTGCCGGGCGGTGGTGGCACACGCCTTTAATCCCAGCACTCGGGAGGCAGAGGCAGGCGGATCTCTGTGAGTTCGAGGCCAGCCTGGTCTACAAGAGCTAGGTCCAGGACAGGCTCTAAAAAAGCTGCAGAGAAACCCTGTCTCGAAAAACCAAAAAAAAAAAAAAAAAGAATATAAAATTGTTAATAAGTAAATACATTCTAGAATCAAGGCCAAGAACACAGGAACGCAAAGGCATTCAGTATACAACAAGGTAAATTTATCTAGAATCGAGGAAAAGCCAATCACATAGACAAAGAGAAAAAGATATTACTATATAGCAAGAAAAACCCAAAGGTGACTCAGTTGGAACTGACCAGAACTGATGCAGATTGTAGAGTTAGGAAGTAGGAAAAAAAATCTAAGAATTATTTACAAATACACACCATCTACTGAATTGTAAGAAACGCAAAACATGTGACCCATCCAATGGCTGAAGCAAAATCACTGGAAGTCCCTTCTATATATTCAAAACGTAAGTATTATTCATTGGCCAGGTGTGGTGGTCAAGCATCACTCACTGGACTTCAATAAGAAATTGATAACAATGAGGACCCTAAGAGAGACATACGTTGTTCTAATCTACATGGGAAGTAGAAAAAGACAAGATCTCCTGAGTAAATTGGGAGCATGGGGACTTTGGGGAAGGGTTGAAGGGGAGGGGAGAAGCAGGGATGGGAGCAGAGAAAAATGTAGAGCTCAATAAAAATCAATAAAAAAAGTCAAAAAAGGAAATTGGTGCCATTTTCTAACAAACCATTTCATAAAATCAAAATAAGCTAGTAAAACTATTAACAACAAATACATTGTATGCTTTAATAATATAAAGAACTTAGTGACTTAATTCTATGTGATACCTTCTGTCAGATGTTGCTCTGGTACTGTTTTCTTCTTGAAGCACTGTAGGTAATTGGCTTCCTGTTATCTAGTCACAGGTGAACAACCGCCACCATTAGTTTCAAGGCCCAGCTTTCCCCTGACTACTCTGAAGAGAGGCTCTGGGAAGGGAGAAGACTTCATGAAACCCAGAGCAAATGTCTCTTTTTCTGCGTATGAGTGTTTGCCTCCACGCGTGCTGTGCATTTTCTGTGTGCCCAGTGCCTGTGGAGGCCCGGAAAGGGTATCACCTACCCCGAACCTGGACTGAGAGGCTATTGTGTGGATATTAGGAAATGAACCCGAGTCCTCTGAAGGATCCAGACGTTCTCAACCTCTGAGCCATCTCGCTAGCTTATCACATACTACTGTTAGGCTAGAGAAACCTGTTTTCCTATCAAATGGCTTCCTCTGTATATCACAACTGTTAACAGTGCTGATAAATATATAAATATATTTAATCACAGAGAGGTCTCCCTTGGGGGAGACGTAGAGCCACCTGGGTTTGCAGCCTCAGTCTTCTCTAGTGCGGACAGTGTAACGTTCTCCCTGTGTCCAGGACACAACCAAGTGGCAAATACTCAGTGCTATATTCCGTCAGCTTTTCTTAGTCAGAAACAGTTTTATCATTCAAGAGACACTGGCAATAAGTGGGAAAATGTTGTTTTTCACATTGGGCTAAGAAGGGCCATCCCAGAGTACCTGCTATGGGCCTGTTTAACATGTTGCAATGTTCAGGACAGCCATCCTAACAAAGAACTCCCTACCCGAGTTCACTGGAAATAAGAAGACTCATGTTAAATCGAATGAAACTCATCACACAAAGTCATCAGAATGTGAATTCCCGTATAAATAGGACAACTTAAAGAGGAATTATTTTGCTTGTCTTGTGTATCGAAAGTTTCAGTTGTCAACATCCACTTTAAAAACTACTCTGAATGACCAAGTCTGATAAATAGAAAATAACTCGAAGGAGGTGGCGGCATAGGGGGTGATTTGTGTCGACTTTGGCAGTGCACAAACACAAAGCCCCCTGTGAGCCGCCTTTGAAGAGGGAGAGAGTGGGCATCAAGCAGTGTGTGTAGCTCATTAGCTCCCTAGCTGGGCTCTGCTCTTTACAAGAGAAACTTCCTCTGGGGTTGGAAGGGGGGTAGAAGACCCTCAAGGGATGGGAGCGGGTGGGCAGTTTGCAAGTCTGAGAAATACAAATCTTTGAGGTGACTAAATTAAAAACATGCTATGAAGCCATAAACTCACTACTGAATCTGTGGCCTGGGGTCAGAATCCCTGCAGGAGCACCGTTTCCTCAATGCCTGTGCTTGTTAACTTTTCTGTAAGGAGCAACCCAGCTAAGTCAGCTCTGAGCAGGACTCTGTGAGGCCACATCAAAACTGACAACAGGCGGGCCGGTGTGATGAGGCAGCGGTGGGAGGTTCACCCTGGGTGAGGATTCTGCCATGGCACACCCCAGGAAAGTAGCAAGGACAAATGTAAATGTCCCGTCTCACTGAAAACCACTCTAGACTACACAAAGCCTATTCTTTCTTATTTGAAAAGCTACTGATCTTTGCATTCATATGTGTAAGAGATGGAGATTTTTGAAGGACCACGGAATAACCCACTGGCAATTCTTGTGTGTGTTTTCTCCATACTGATTAGATGATGCTGCTTCGTTCCAACCCCCACCCCCACCCTGATAGCTTACCATCTTGCTTTGCTTGCTTTCCCAACTGTCTTTCATAGCTATGGAAAAGGATTGGGAATAATGTCAAAATTGCTCTGTGGAAACCACATGTGGGTATAAATCAGTGTTGGTGAAGGATATTGATCAGGCCTTTTTTGTTTTCTTTGGTGCTTCGGATAGAACCCAGGGCCTTGTCCACCCTAAGCATGCTGACCTGGACTACACTCGCCACGCTAAAGTCCTATTAGCCACCACAGATGTCGCCACAGGGGACAGTTTTCCTGCTGGGATGGCATGGTCAGTATCTGGAGAAAGATCAAGGTCAGGAGTGCTGCTTAAGAAGTGCCGAATCAAAGAAAGAGTGGTCATTGTGTTAATAACGTCGGAGCTTAGCTGGTACTCTGTACTGGTGGTTTTTAAGGTACTGACAAATGAAGTAAACACTTTAATACAGAGGAAAACAATAGCAATGGAACTGAGAAGTCAAAGACTTCTAGATTCTCTAGGCTTCTGAAGGGGATGGTGTAGCTCTTGAATACAAAAGTCCTTGGGGATACTTTGCAAAGTACAAGCTTGGACATTCTTCTTAAGCAGAGGCTTAGACTACCTAAAAGCTAAGTCACCTCAGGGGCTCACACAAGGAATTTTGAAGCAGATATGGCTGTTTTCGCTCCATCATCAGCAACGCCTTGTGAAGCCTCATTCATTCATTATCATATTATCTTAAATTTAAAAGTTTGAAATGCCCTAAATAACTGTAAAATGTCACAACCTCAAAATGTTTATGAAACCAAATTAGCCTTCTGAAAATAATAATTTAAAGCTAAAACTTAGTACCAAATCATAGTAGATGATTTTGGTTTTCTACCTGTTTTCCTTTTAAATTGTCTGCCTATGGTTTCAAGTTTTAGGAGTTTGTATCAAAAGCAAAAGGCTTGATTTAAAAGTCACCTAGGAACTTATATATTCTACGTCACTTTGACCGAAGGTTCCTGCTTTGTTTCTTTTGGCTAAGTCAATGGAGTTTGTCCAGTTATAGTGTATAAAACTTAGCTATGGGTCTAGGGTTAATTATGTAGGTTCCTGTGGTTATTGCTCATGTTTGGGACAGCCCTAACATATTGACTTTATGTGTTGGATTCAACTTTTGCCTTGTTATTACTCTTAATATTTATTTATTTATTTGATATTTGAAAGTGTTAAAATTAGCAAGGCTTACTTTCTTTGCCAAATTTAACAAGCTTTACATGACAGTTTCATAGACAGTTTGTACATGAAGGCTGTGTGCCAGAGAGGGATGCACACACACCACAACTGTCCCATGTCTACAGCAAGAGGCACACTGCTTAATGGCATGAAGACCTCAAATCTGTCACGTGTGTATGCCACCACCTGTGAAATACATCAGTAGCACTTGCTTTGAAAATTTGAGAGCCAGTGATAGAGAGAGGGCTTAGTTAGCTAAAGGGTGCTTCCTGCTCTTGCCGAGGTCAGGCAACTAGCATTTACATATAACTAGGGAATCTAACACCCTCTTCTGGCCTCCACATGTAGCCAAATGTGTGCTCACACACGCACGCACGCACGCGCACACACACATACACACACACACACACACACACGAATAATAAAAATGCATCTTTGAAAAGAGTGAAACAAATTCTTTTGGCCACAGAAAGGAAGAAAGATAATAATAGTTGGTATGGTCCGCTGAGGTCTCTTTCCTTCACTGCCATCACTGCCTCTACGTCTTCACCGTCATATGCTTAAAAGGAATGGAGAGCTAACCCGAGTAGGCCCCAGACTCCCTGACATAGCTAGGGTCCAGACGCAGTCCTGACCACATAGGATCTGACCAGCTTCTTCATCCAGATGGAATTACAAATGATTCACAATGTCATGTACAGACTGAGGCTCCTCCTCAACTGGAGTCTAAAAACAATGGGAAGAAAACTCTTCTCTTGTTCCATTTTTCTTTCAGGTCTGTGTGACATTTTGTTTTATGGAATGATATGGGAAACAGAGAGAAACATGACGAAGGAAAGAATAGGGCAAAGTTCTAGCCAACTTCAGCAATTCATCAACCACAGACTGGGGCTCTTCAAAGATACGGGCCACCAGAAGAGAAGGACGGGGCCAGCGAGCGCCAGCCCGTATCACCTGCCTCCCTTTAAACCTGAGCGTGTCATGCCTTGCCAGTCAGAGTCTGAATTCTAGTTCTTCTTCCACCTTTGCTAACAGTAAAGCATGTGGGAGAGCTCCATACCTTCACCAAGGGAAAGCTCTTATTCCTGGCTGAAGGATATCCTCTGTTTTGCTTTTAACCTTGGAGGTATGCATATCCTTTTATTGTCTCTTTCTGTGCATACCATATTCTGACCTATCGGTTGCTGTGCTTAATGGATGCTGTGATTTTAATCAAAAGTCTTCCAAAAAGGCCACATGAGAAACAGGCTGTCATTTCCTTCTAATATAGCATAATGTATTTATACAAACAAATGGCACATAAATGATGTTTATACATTTTTATGAAATGCCTTTAACAAATGAAAGCAAGAGAATATTCACACTGTACATTTGCAACTTATATCCTTAAAGTTCCTGTTATCAAAACCATTCTGCTTTAAAAATTGTTCCTACATTGTGATGGTTCCGTCAGTTTATTTTACATGCCATATTTGATTTTGTGAACTAAGTTACGCAGACGAAAAGCAGATGTATTAGGGAGGTATTTACAGCAAGATTTTAGCCAGATGTCAAGAATTCAGTCATTTGAGCAACCTATTTTCTGATTGAAAATAATTTTGAAACAAAAAAGTTGTTTGTTTGGTTGGATTTTATTTGTGGAACCACTCTGGCTGTCCTGGGAAAAATACCTAAAGATCCCATCTTTCGAACATGTGCAAATTCGGAGCTGTTCCTGCGCTCCAGCGTGCTCATTGCTGTTTCTCACCTCCTTCCACAGCAGGAGCCTAAAGCCTTCATGGTTCCGTTCATCTTCTTTATCAAAAGGAATATAGGAGGATGTTACTTTTGCAAATTTTATAAGGACAAGACCACATAAAACCCTTCCTAGGATCTTGAAAGAGGCCCTTCTGAGCCGGGGGACCTAACATACTTGAACAGCTTCCAGGTAACTCTCTATGCTTCAGTTTTGAATTCATGAACAATGCAATCTAGCATTTGCCCTCAGCATGCCACGAGAAGAGGGATCCTACTCAGTCCTGCAGCTAACAGGGGAACGCACAGCAAGAAAAGTGTAGGTTTAAACTCGATTCTGCCTTTTCTCAATTCCCTCTCCTGCACAGAGCAGTGTACCTCTGGCAGAGATGTGGGTGGTGTGTTGGGACAGACATCAGAGGAGTCTGGATAGGTAAGAAGATTATTTACTGGGAAATATGCTTAGAAGTCTCAGACTATTGTTCTGAATTCAAACCCGGTAAGTGAGGAACACAGAGTTAAAAACAAAGTCACAGCCCAGCCCGGAACACCTCACCACAAAGTTAACAGGAAAGAATACTCTTGCATTACAAATAAGAACTGAACCAAACTGTGATAACCCTAACCCTAATCGCAGAAATTTTGACAAGTATTTGAGAATAGAAAAAAAATCTTTCTCTTTTCATAGTCAAATATACACAACTACTCCACACGTTTTCAAAATAAATAGTAAACAGTTCTCCAGTAAGAAAAGAGACTATAACAACTGAAGTCACTTCATCAGTTAAAACACTGTCTTTTTTTCAACGTGAAACAGTTAGGCGCCTACCTTTTTGCAAATGCTAGAACATAGGAATGTTATGTGCACATTTCAAAGAGATGCCCCCACAAGGTCCTTGAAAAAAGACATTGCTTATGCTAAATATCATCGAACTGTCCTGTTAAGTTTTCAAAGTGTGTGTGTGTGTGTGTGTGTGTGTGTGTGTATTCGTGCTTGTGTGCAGTTTCACAATAGAAGGAGAAAGCAATTACAGTCAGACATTTTCTAGGAAATGGGAGAGAGGAAAATCTGTTATCAAAGGGAGAACTAAACTTTTATTTATTATCTGTATTTGTTCTTATCAGGTGAACATCCTTGGTTAATGTGGTTTTTCACTATAACTATTTAATGAATGAATTGTAATTGTGCTTTGTTTTATGACTTTTATGAAAGTGTCTCTTCTGTAAATGTCTTGTTATTTAAAATTTTTTTTCTACCAAAAAAATAGGATAGGTGATATTTTAATGCTAAAATCCAATTGAGTAAACTTTTCTTCTTTTTTTCCTTGATGATTTTTCTTGATGGATTCTATCTTACACTAGAACCAAAAGAACTCTATAACTATGAAAAAGAGGACTATGCAAACTGAGGGTCATTTCCTGGTTGACACAGATTCAAGTTTGATTCCTTTTCTTGACTATAAAATACTGTTGGGGGTATTTTACCCATAGGCTTCCCTATATTCCTGAGGGAGGCATTAAAACCCTTTGGATCTCACTGTTATTACAATGGTAAAGTAGTTAGTAAATCATTGCCTTGTCAATAGATGTCGTTTTAAACAACAATATTTTTTTTATTAAAAATTTCCGCCTCCTCCCCGCCTCCCAGTTACCCCCTCCCTCCTCCACTCCCCTCCCTTTCCTGTCCAGAGAGCAGTAAGGGTTCCCTGCCCTGTGGGAAGTCGAAGTTCCTCCACCCCTCGATCCAGGTCTAGGAAGGTGAGCATCCAAACAGGCCAAGACCCCCAAAGCCAGTATGTGTTGTAGGGTCCAAATCCAGTGTCATTTTCCTTGGCTTCTCAGCAGCCCTCATTGTCTGCCATGTTCAGGGAGACCGATTTTATCTCATGCATTTTCAGTCCCAGTCCCGCTGGCTTGTTAAGCTCCGAATGGATCAGCCCCACCATCTCAGTGGGTGGGAACACTCCTCGCAGTCCAGACTTCCTTGCTCATGTTTTCCTTCCTTCTGCTCCTCATTTGGACCTTGGGCAGTTCGGTGCACCAATGTATGGCTCTGTCTTTATCTCCATCCATCGCCAGATGAAGGTTCCCTCACGGTCCTGACTTTCTTTCTCATGTTCTCCCTCCTTCTGCTCCATGTCAGGACCTTGGGAACTCAGTCCGGTGCTCCAATGTGGGGCTCTGTCTCTAGCTCCATCCATCCGCAGATGAAGATTCTATGGTGATATGCAAGATAATCATCAGTATGGCTATAGGATCTGGCCTTTTCCGACTCCCTCTCCTCAGCTACCCACGGAACTAGCTAGGGGTGTCTCACTGGATACCTGGGAACCCCTCTAGAATCAAGCCTCTTAATAATCCTGAGATGGCTCCCTTAATTAGGATATATGCTTCCCTGCTCCCATATCCAACCTTCCTATATCCCAAGCATCCCATTCCCCCAAGCTCTCCCTATCCTCCCCTTCATGCTTTGCTCTCCCCATCTCCCCTTGCCCCCAACCCACCCCACCCCCAAGATCCCAATTTTTGCACGGCAAACTTGTCTGCTTCCAATATCCAGGAGGATAACTATATGTTTTTCTTTGGGTTCACCTTCTTATATAGCTTCTCTAGGATTTTTTACGAATTATAGGCTCGATGTCCTTTATTTATGGCTAAAAACCAATTATGAGTGAGTATATCCCATGTTCATCTTTTTTGGTCTGGGTTACCTCACTCAGAATAGTGTTTTCTATTTCCATCCATTTGCATGCAAAATTCAAGATGTCATTGTTTTTTACCACTGAGTAGTACTCTAATATGTATATATTCCACAGTTTCTTCAACCATTCTTCCACTGAAGGGCATCTAGGTTGTTTCCAGGTTCTGGCTATTACAAATAATGCTGCTATGAACACAATTGAACAAATGTTTTTGTAGTATGATTGGGCCTCTCTTGGGTATATTCCCAAGAGTGGAATTGCTGGGTCCTGGGGTAGGTTGATCCCGAATTTCCTGAGAAATCGCCACACTGCTTTCCAAAGTGGTTGCACAAGTGTGCATTCCCACCAGCAATGGATGAGAGTACCTCTTACCCCACAACCTCTCCAGCACAGGCTATCGTTGGTGTTTTTGATTTTAGCCAATATGACAGGTATAAGATGGTATCTCAAAGATGTTTTGATTTTCATTTCCCTGATAGCTAAGGAGGTTGAGCATGACCTTAAGTGTCTTTTGGCCATTTGGATTTCTTCTGTTGAGAATTCTCTGTTCAGTTCAGAGCCCCATTTTTTAATTGGGTTAATTAGCAACTTGAAGTCTAGTCTCTTGAGTTCCTTATATATTTTAGAGATCAGACCTTTGTCAGTTGCAGGGTTGGTGAAGATCTTTTCCCAGTCAGTGGGCTGCCTTTGTGTCTTAGTGACAGTGTCCTTTGCTTTACAGAAGCTGCTCTGCTTCAGGAGGTCCCATTTATTCAATGTTGCCCTTAATGTCTGTGTAGCTGGGGTTATACATAGGAAACGGTCTCCTGTGCCCATATGTTGTAGAGTACTTCCCACTTTCTCCTCTAACAGGTTCAGTGTGTTCAGATTGATATTGAGGTCTTTAATCCATTTGGACTTGAGTTTTGTGCATGGTGATAGACACGGATCTACTTTCATTCTTCTACAGGTTGACATCCAGTTATGCCAGCACCATTTGTTGAAGATGCCCTCTTTCTTCCATTGTGTGCTTTTGGCTCCTTTATCAAAAATCAGGTGTTCATAGGTTTGTGGGTTAAGATCCGGGTCTTCTATTTGATTCCATTGGTCGACTTCTCTGTTTTTATGCCAATACCAAGCTGTTTTCAATACTGTAGCTCTGTAATAGAGTTTGAAGTCAGGGATGGTAATGCCTCCAGAAGTTCCTTTATTGTATAAGATTGTTTTGGCTATCCTGGCTTTCTTGTTTTTCCATATAAAGTTGATTATTGTCCTCTCAATATCTGTGAAGAATTTTGTTGGGACCTTGATGGGGAGTGCATTGAATCTATAGATTGCCTTTGGTAGTATTGCCATTTTTACTATGTTAATCCACCCAATCCACGAGCAAAGGAGATCCTTCCAATTTCTTGTATCCTCTACAATTTCTTTCTTCAGAGAATTAAAGTTCTTGTCAAATAGATCCTTCACTTCCTTGGTTAGAGTTACTCCAAGATATTTTATGCTATTTGTGGCTATCGTGAAAGGTGATACTTCTCTGATTTCCCTCTCTGCTTCCTTATCCTTTGTGTATAGCAGGGCAACTGATTTTTTTGGAGTTGATCTTGTATCCTGCCACATTACTGCCATGTTTATCAGCTGTAGGAGTTCTTTGGTGGAGTTTTTGGGGTCGCTTATGTACACTATCATATCATCTGCAAATAACCAAAGTTTAACTTCTTCCTTTCCAATCGAATCCCCTTGATCTCCTTATGTTGTCTTATTGCTATTGCTAGAACCTCAAGCACCATATTGAAGAGATAAGGAGAGAGTGGACAGACTTGTTGTGTTCCTGAATTTAGTGGGATGGCCTTGAGTTTCTCTCTGTTTAATTTGATGTTAGCTGTTGGCTTGCTGTAAATAGCCTTTATTATATTTAGGAATGACCCTTGTATCCCTAATCTCTCCAAGACCTTTATCATAAAGGGGTGTTGAATTTTGTAAAATGCTTTTTCAGCATCGAATGAGATGATCATATGGTTTTTATCCTTCAGCTTATTTATATGATGGATTACATTGATAGATTTTCGTATTTTGAACCAGCCCTGCATCTCTGGGATGAAACCTACTTGATCGTAGTGGATGATTTTTCTAATGTGTTCTTGGATTCGGTTTGCCAGTATTTTATTGAGAATTTTTGCATCAATGTTCATGAGTGAGATTGGCCTGTAATTCTCTTTCTTGGTTGAGTCTTTGTGTGGTTTAGGTATCAGGGTAACTGTAGCTTCGTAAAAGGAATTTGGCAATGACTCTTCTGTTTCTATATTATGAAATACATTAAGGAGTATAGGTATTAGGTCTTCTTGGAAGTTCTGGTAGAATTCTGCATTAAAACCATCTGGTCCTGGGCTTTTTTTGGTAGGGAGGTTTCTGATAACAGTTTCTAATTCTTCGCGACTAATAGGACTATTTAGATTGTTCATCTGGTCCTGGTTTAACTTTGGTATGTGGTACTTATCTAAAAAACTGTCCATTTCTTTTACATTTCCAATTTTGTGGCATACAGGCTTTTGTAGTAAGATCTAATGATTTTCTGAATTTCCTCTTGTCTGTGGTTATGTCCCCCTTTTCATTTCTGATCTTATTAATTTGCTTGTTCTCTCTCTGCCGTTTGATTAGTTTGGCAAGGGGTTTGTCAATCTTGTTGATTTTCTCCAAGAACCATCTTTTGGTTTCATTGATTCTTTGGATTGTTTTCTGTGTTTCTATTTTGTTGATTTCTGCCCTCAGTTTGATAATTTCCAGTCTTCTACTCCTCCTAGGTGAATCTGCTTCTTTTTATTCTAGAGTTTTTAGGTATGTTGTTAAGTCTCCAATGAGTGCTTTCTCCGTTTTCTTTAAGTGGGCACTTAGTCCTATGAACTTTCCTCTTAGCACTGCTTTCATTGTATCCCATAGGTTTGAGTATGTTGTGTCTTTGTTTTCATTAAATTCAAGAAAGACTTTAATTTCTTTCTTTATTTCTTCCTTGACCCAGGTGTGGTTCAGTAGTTGACTGTTCAGTTTCCATGAGTTGGTAGGCTTTCTGGGGGTAGCGTTGTTGTTGAATTCTAATTTTAATCCATGGTGATCCAATAAGATACAGGTGGTTACTAATATTTTTTTGTAACTGTGGAAGTTTGCTTTGTTACCGAGTATATGGTCAATTTTCAAAAAGGTTCCGTGAGCCGCAGAGAAGAAGGTATATTCTTTTCTCTTTGGGTAGAATGTTCTATAGATGTCTGTTAAGTCCATTTGGTTCATTACCTCCATTAAGTCTTTTAATTCTCTGTTAGGTTTCTGTCTGATTGACCTGTCCATTGGTGAGAGAGGAGTGTTGAAGTCTCCTACTATTAATATGTGTGGTTTGATGGCTGCCTTGAGTTCTAGTAATTTTTCATTTACATATGTGGGTGCTTTTATATTAGGGGCATAAATATTCAGGATTGAGACTTCATTCTCATGGATTTTTCCTGTTATGAGTATAAAGTGTCCCTTTCCATCTCTTCTGATTGGTTTTAGTTTGAAGCCAACTTTGTTAGAAATTAGTATGGCCGCACCCACTTGTTTTTTAGGACCATTTGCTTGATAAACCTTTTCCCAACCCTTTACTCTGAGTAGGTGTCTGTCTTTGTGGTTGAGGTGTGTTTCTTGTAAACAGCCGAATGTTGGATCCTGTTTTCGTATCCAATCTCTTAGCCTGTGCCTTTTTATAGGTGAATTGAGTCCATTGATATTCAGTGATATTAATGACCAGTGGTTGTTAAGTCCGTTCATTTTTTTTTTTTCTGGTAGTAGAGTTTGTGTGTTTCCCTTCTTTGAGTTGTGCTGGTGAAAGGTCGCTAGATGTCTGAGTTATTGTGGGCATTGTTGGACTCCTTGGTTAGTGATTTTCCTTCTATTACTTTCTGCAAGGCTGGATTTGTGGCTACATATTGTTTAAATCTGTTTTTGTCCTGGAATATCTTGTTTTCTCCATCGATGGTGAATGCAAGCTTTGCTGGGTATAGTAGTCTAGGCTTGCATCCATGTTCCCTTAGTGTCTGTAGCACATCTATCCAAGCTCTTCTGCCTTTCATGGTTTCCATTGAGAAATCAGGTGTACTTCTGATAGGTTTCCCTTTATATGTTACTTGACCATTTTCCTTTGCAGCTCTTAATATCTGTTCTTTATTCTGTATGTTTTGTGTTTTGATTATTATATGGCGTGGGGATGCTTTCTTTTGATCCAGCCTATTCGGTGTTCTGTAGGCTTCTTGTCCCTTCATAGGAACATCCTTCTTCAGGTTGGGGAAGTTTTCTTCTATAATTTTTTTGAATATGTTTTCTGGGCCTTTGAGTTGTAATTCTTCTCCTTCTTCTACCCCAATTATTCTTAGGTTTGGTCTTTTCATGGTGTCCCAGGTTTCCTGGATGTTTTGTGTTAAGAATTTGTTACATTTGTTTTGTTCTTTAATTTGTGAATTTATTTCCTCTATAGTATCTTCAGAGTCTGAGATTCTTTCTTTCATGTCTTGTATTCAGTTGGAAATACTTGTCTCTGAAGTTTCTGTTCGTTTACTCAGAATTTCCATTTCCAGTCTTCCCTAAGATTGTGTTTTCTTCATTACCTCCATTTCATTTATCAGGTCTTGTACTGTTTCCCTTACCTGTTCGATTGCTTTTTCTTGTTTTTCTTGTTTTTCTTGGGTATCTTTGAGAGATTTATTTATTTCGTCTACCTTTTTGTTTGTCATCTCCATTTCTTTATGGCAGTTTTTTACCTCCTGTTTAAGGTCCTCTATTATTTTCATAAAGTACTGTTTAAGGTCGGTTTTTCCTATATCTTCTGGAGTAGGGTGTTCAATTCTTGTTGTTCGGGATGTCTGGATTCTGGTGATGTCATGTTGCCTTTCATGTTGTTGGAGGAGTTCTTGCATTGGCGCCTGCCCATCTCTTCCTTCAAATGGAGCCGGGTGGTGCTTGGTGTCTTAGACCAATCTTTGCTGTGACTTAATCTGGTTGGATGTCCTCAGTGCCAGAGCAGGAGCTATTCCTTGTGGAACAATCTGAAGAAGCCCGCACTCCCTTGCAGGAGTCCTCAGACCTGCCTGGAGGCCAGAGTCTGACCCCTTTGGGTGGATGGCCTTAGTACAGGAGCAGGAAACTTGAATACACTAGGGAAGGCTTGGGAGAGGCAGGGACTTGAGGACCAAAGAGAAGCCTGCAGCAGGAGCTGGGGGAGGGGGTCTGTGCTCTCTTCCAGGGCAGGTTGCCCCAGGGTTGCACTCACTCACCAGTCCAGATGGAACTCCACTGCACAGGATCAGGGATTTCTGGCAGCCCAGGGACACCACCTGGACAAAAGGGCAACAACAGTATTTATTATATGGATCATGATCTGTTCTTTGAACCTTCAGTTATAGTAGAGAGAAAAAAATCTAGAGAGAATTATCCCATACCTGCTGTCGAATAGGTGAGGAAAGACTGGCTTCAAAAATCAGTTATCCAAGGTCACAAGAGCATGACTCTCAGCCGGGCGATGGTGGCGCACGCCTTTAATCCCAGTACTCGGGAGGCAGAGGCAGGCAGATTTCTGTGAGTTCGAGACCAGCCTGGTCTACAAGAGCTAGTTCCAGGACAGGCTCCAAAGCCACAGAGAAACCCTGTCTCGAAAAACCAAAAAAAAAAAAAAAAAAAAAAAGAGCACGACTCTCTTAGTCTCCCCCATTTTTTGTCTGCATCTATAGGTCCTCTCCACTTAGTAAAAAGCAGGGATCACTCACTGTTAATGACTTTATTTGCTTTCCTGTCATCATCATTGGAAACTGTCAACTTTGTCAGGGCTTCCTTGATCCACTCTGTGTCAGTAGAGAGGATTGCGGCCTTCCCATCCCTTCTGCCTCTTGTCACTCTCTCTTCCAAGGAAGACACACTTGAATTTGAAGAGAAAGTTGTTTATTTAATAGTAGCTTATGGACATAGAATGTTGATCTTAGACAGATTGATGGACAATCTATTAGAAGATGGGCAAGCCCTAATGCTATCAGGAATGAAAGACATAGCAGGGATGAGTCAAGCTGGTAGTGGAAAACATGTGTTTAAATCAGTGCTCTAAGTTTCTAACTCAAGAAAATACAGGTAGAATTGCAAATGAAACCTTTGTACTGTATAACCTGGAAAATAATGTACGTAGGATCAAAATGTGCAGCAACAATCCATAAACTAAAGATATGAGAGGAATGAACAAAAAGTTGATTCTTTAAAAAGATTCCTTAAAAACTGATTCCTTAAAAAAATATTAATCTTTTGAAAGAGAGAGGAAAAATATAAAAATCACTATTGGTGACTTAAAATTGATATAATTATAAATAATATGAAGTTTAAAAAGATAGCAGAACATTGAGACTAATTTTATGTCATTATACATAATTTTTGATTTTATTATTATTATTATTATTATTATTATTATTATTATTAAGAATAGAACCATAAAACTGACTCAAGATCAATTTGAAAATCCAAAAATTCATTTTAAACCTGCACATTGTTTCTTTTATGGCAATCTTTACTCTCCTCTTACCTTAAGCATCTCTTAGACACAGACAGTTTCTGTTGTCAGGGCTAAGGACACAATACATCAAAGCATGGTGCCCGGGCTCACTGAGCATTTTTTTAAGCTTTGGGAGACAAGACAGCATAGAAAGCAAGATGCTTCTGACCTTCTCCACCCTTCTCTTCTACCTCCCGTCTCTCTTTCTCCCTCCAAGCCAGCCGTAAAACCTAGGAAAATCACTACCTGACCTACTTCTTCTGAAAGTAGGTCATAAGACATTGTGTGACAGATGTTGTGTCCTATACCCAGAGGAAAGGCCTGCTGCAGAGAAGCCAGGAAGCATCTGAGAGACAGAAGTGGTGCTCACAGCAGCTCCATCACCAACAGGTCCAATCCCTTTGTTTGATCACGTTGTCCCACATTTAAACTACTTTTTTTGTCATAGGTCGCCAACAACAACAACAACAAAACACCACAGTTTCCCCTGAGTGAAGACTTTTATGAATTATAAAACTTTGATTGCATATATTGTTCTTTTTTGAATCCTTTCTTTGTTAGAGAAGCGTGAATCCATGTTCTTTGTGAAGGGTGAGGAAAATACTACATTTTCCCCACTGTCTTATTGTAAGAAGAAACAGTAGTAGTATACAGACTTGTGCCAGGAACAGCTAGGAGGTAACACTTCTCATTGGAAGAGGCTGTGTAGCTTCACTCCCCTAAATGCTCTCGTTTCCAAGGGTGGGGGAAAGTACAAAATAATGTAAGGCTAATAAGAAAAATGTTAGAGACATGTAAGAAGAATGCACTGAACATAAAATATTATGTCTAGTTTGACTTTCAAATTTTGATCCAAGAATGAAGACTATTTAGTATTCAAAAATATTCAATTCAATTGACCCCCAAATAAAAGACATGCATAAACACACACACACACACAGGCACACACACACACACATTCATACATACATACATAGAAGGATTACTTGATCGCATTTCTACAAATTCAGAACAAATAAACATCTATTATTTAAAAAATAGTGAATTGCAAAGATAAACTTTCACAATCAGATGATCAGTTGATAGTCAAAACAGTATGACAGGTGCAATTGCAAAAGAAATGCTATTGAATTTTCTCCATAAATTGTTGGAGGCAGATCCTAGATCACTAAAACAAAGCAGAAATAAAAGAAGAAAGCTGTGAGTCTAAGGCATATGGCAATATACATAGAAAACTACAGTTATTATTTTAAGAATCCAATTTTCCTACCTTATATAAACTACAAAATAATAGAAAATGAGAATCTAAAATAATTCAATTTATTATAAAATTTAATTCATTAACAATTCAAGAATACATATAATAAAAATGTTCACAGTGTTTATAATCAAAGCACAAAGCATTCCTAAGAAAGATGAATACAAACTGAGGTGTACATTATATTAGTGATCTAAAAGATTAAGAAAAGAGTTGTCTTCAAGATTATCTACCAAATGCCTTCTCAGTCAAGATTCCAGAAGATGCATTTGGAAAATGTCAAAATAATTCTGAAATGCATACAAAAATGTAAGGATCAAGGTTAACCACTGCCATCCCAAAGATCAGTCATACTAGAGGACTTACATTTTAAGATGTTGATTTTCTCCCAGAAATATATGGTAATTAAGGCTGTGTGATATAGGTGCATGGCAAGATCAACTGACCAGAGTACTGAGTATAACTTAAAGGAATCCCAAACAAACAGCCACATATTTTATAGTAAAGGAGCTGACATTGCTTTTTTTATTGCTATAATAAAATACTTGTTGTATACGCTGTTGAAGAAAGAAAGGTACTTCTGACTATTATAGAAAGGACTGAATGACAGAGTGGAACCATTTTTATCTCGGTGGCCATATAGAAGAGGAGGATGTCTGCCCTTGTGGGATCTTTCATTTCTCCATCTTTGTTAAATCTGGGCTCTGATCTATATGATGGTGTCACTCACATTCAGGACAAATTTTTCCCGGTTTACTTAGGACACACCCAGAGATGCTACTTATTGATTTCCTAAGTTTTTCTCAGTCCCATTAAGTTGGCAGTGAAGATCACAATCATTTCTAGAGTAAATGATCATTTCCATAAACATTTTTTTTCATTTTTATATGTATGAGTGTTTTGCCTGGATGTATGCAAGGGTGCTGAGCTTAAGGACACCACATAAACAACGAGTTAACAGGATATAAATAGAGAGCTTGTGTTCCCCAAAATGTATGATGGCTGTGTGAGAAACCAAGCTGCTCCATAGAAGAAAATTAACAGCAATGAGTCAAATTGAGGGGAGCAAGCAACATTGCCTTGACCTGAGTACTGCCATTTTGACTTCAGACTCTATTTTACCTGCAGGGTGAAACAAAGTTCAGGTTCCCAAACCCTAGGGAATATTGCAGTGGCTTACTAACCTCCTCTTTAAACCATAGAAATAGTCTTTATTCATCTTTAATTCTCTAGAAACATCATGGCTGTTCCTAACAAATGAAAGAACAAATAAATCTGATTTGTTGGATGGAAAAGCATGAATTGTATATTGGTTGACAATGATGGAACATTCAAGGAAGCTCCTAATCTCTAAATCCTGACTGGTGAAAACTTGGCAGTGGAAGTTTATGAATTTTATGCTTATAAAGCCCACTTCTGGCCCTGCTCATGGCTGTCAGAAGAATCATGGCTCCCGAGTTTTTGTCCTGAAGCCCTGACACATCACTGATCTCTTTATGTGGCAAATTAATCTTTGGAACCTTTAGTGTTGTCTCTCTCCTTCCTCATGTTGCATAGTAGGCTACTTATAAAATAAAACTTTATTGTAAGGAAATTCGATGAAGCTTTATGAGTCAACCAGATAAGCAGTGATAACTCAAAAGGGGTTGGGGGAGAGAAAACTTTTCCAGGCATTTTACAAAAGAGAATATGGGGATGGTCAAGGGGCTAAGGAAAGTACTCAGCTTTACTCTTCATGAGGGGAAATGCAGATAGAAATCTCAGTGACCCTATCACTCCTTTTTTATTTTAAGATTTTTTTTATTTTAATTTACTTTAAAAAAAACTATCATTTCTCATTTTACATGCCAAATCCATTTTCCACTCCTTTCCCTCCTCCTGCTCCCTCCACCTTCCCCACTTCTACTCCTCATCCCATCTCCCATCCACTCCTCAGAGAGGGTAAGACTTCCCATGGGGAGTCAACAAAGTCTAGCACATTGCTTTGAGGCAGGACCAAGGCTCTTCCCACTATATCTAGGCTGAGCAAGGTATCCCTCCAGAGAGAATGAGTTCCCAAAAGCCAGAACGAGCAGTAGAGATAAATTCTTGTCTCACTGCCAGTAGCCCCACAGTCTGTCCCAGCCATACAACTGTCACTCACATTCAGAGGGCCTAGTTTGGTCCTATACTGGTTCCCTCACTGTCAGGCCAGAGTTGGAAGGCTTCCATTAGCTCAGTTAAGCTGTTTCAGTGGATATCCCCATCATCGTCTTGATCTCTTTGCTTGTATTCTCACTCCTCCATCTCTTCGACTAGATTTTGGGAGTTCAGCCCAATGCTCCTCTATGGTTCTCTGCATCTATTTCCATCAGTTGCTGGATGTAGGTTCTATGATGACATTTAAGATGGTCATCAATCTGACTACAGGGCAAGGCCTATTCAGGAATCTTCTCCACTATTGCTTAGGGTCTTAGCTGGGGTCATCCTTGTGGATTCCTGGGATTTTCTCAAGTACTAGGTTTCTTCCTAGCCTTATAATGGCTCCTGCAATCAAGATATCTCTTTACTTGTTCTCTGTCTTTCTCCTTCCACCATCTTGACCATTTTGTTACCTCTGGTTCTCCTCCTTCCTCCCCTCCTATTTCCCACTTCCTCCTTCCCTTCTCCCCCATCCCCGTGCTCCCAATTTTCTCAGGAGACTTTGTCTATTTCCTCTTCCCAGGGGGATCTACATATGCTTCTCTTAGGGTTCTCCTTGTTACTTATCTTCTCTGAGGTCATGGACTATAGGCTCCTAATTCTTTGCTTTATAGCTAGTATTCACCTATGAGTGGGTACATACCATGTTCATCTTTCTCAGTCTGGGTTACCTTACTAGGGTTTTTTTTTCTAGTTCTATCTATTTGAATGCAAATTTCAAGATGTCATTGTATTTTACCTCTGAATAGTACTTCACTGTGTAAATATACTATGTTTTCTTTATTCATTTTTCAATTGAGGGGCATCTAGGTTGTTTCCAGATTTTAGTTATTATGAATAATGCTGCTATGAACATAGTTAACAAATGTCCTTGTAGTATGGCTGAGTATCCTTTGGGTATATGCCCAAGAGTGGTATTGCTGGGTCTTATAGTAGGTTAATCCCAAATTTTCTGAGAAAGCTCCATACTAATTTTCAGAGTGGTTGTACAAGTTTGCATTTTCACCAGCAATGAAGGAGTGATGTAGGAGAGTCATCTGTCTATGTGTTACTTTCATTGGTTAATAAAGAAACTGCCTTGGCTTTTTGATAGGGCAGGATTTAGATAGGTGGAGTAGACAGAACAGAATGCTGGGAGAAAGAAGCAGAGTCAGGCAGACGCCATGCTTATCCTACCCAAGACAGATGGTGGTTAGACTCATGCCTGTAAGCCACAGTCAAGTGGTGATACACATTAATAGAAATGGGTTAGTCAAGATGTGAGAGTGAGCCAGTAAGAGGCTAGAGCTAACGGGCCAGGCAGTGTTTAAATGAATACAGCTTCCATGTAATTATTTCAGGGGTAAGCTAGCAGGGATCTGGGCTGGAACACAGCCCGCTGCTCCTTTTTGCAACAGAGGAGTGTTCCCCTTACTATGCATCCTCTCCAGAATAAGCTATTATTAGTATGAACCTGATAGAACAGAAAGTGGGAAGTAGCCTTCAATGCATGGGCACAGGAGACCACTTCCTAAATATAACACCAATAGCACAGACACTGAGAATAACTATAAATGAATGGAACTTCCTGAAACTGAGAAGCTTCTATAAAGAAAAGGACACAGTCAATAAGATAAAAAGGCAGCCTACTGAATAAAAAAGACCTTCACCAACCCCACATCAGAGAACTTATCTCCCAAATAAATAAAGAACTCAAAAAATTAAACATCAAAATATGAATAATCCAATTAAAACTGGTGTACAAATCTAAACAGAGCATTCTCAACAGTGGAGTGGCTGAAAGACAGGAAATGTTCAACATCCTTAGCTATCAGGGAAATGCAAATTAGAACAACTCTGAGATACCATCTTATATCTGCAAGAATGGCTATGATCAAAGGCCCTAATACTCTTTAATGTATGTAAACAAGCAAGGTAAGGTAGAATACCAAGTAAGACCCTGGATCCTTTCCTGCATTCTACATTTCTCTATGCATGCATTAGCAAGATCATGCTGAGTGTATACATATCACATGACCCCAAATTTCTATCAATGGGCTAATCCCACAAGAAATTGCTTATGGTTTCCCAAAAGCTACACATGGAAATAGCCATAGCTGCATTGTATACCATATCCCTAAACAAAAACAAAAACAGATGTGTCCCAAAAGAATAAATGGACATGTTCATGAATGGAACTTTATATTACAACCAGAATGACCAAGATACCAAAACGTAGTATGACGTGGATGAAGCTCGGAAACACAGTGGATTATGGTAGAAGTTAAGAGAGTGGACATTATTTATGTAACATTCAAAGGCACAAAGCACATATGGTATAAGGGATCAGAGCAGCACTGCTCTTTTGAGTTTCCAACCTGGATGAAGATGGTAGGACTGTAGGGGACGAGGCTCAGGAACTGTTGATTTTCTTCTGTTTCTTGATTTGGGTAGTTGTTTGTTTGTTTGTTTTTCTTTTGCTTTTTAACAGTGAAATCTAACTTTGCATTCACTTTGTAAAAATTTACCTAACCAAATATGATCCTGGCATTTTCTATATGTGTACTATATATATTGATAATATTTAATTATTTAATGGGAAGTTCATTGGTGTTACATTAAAAGACCATTAATTACTCACCTTTAACTGTCATGCTAAGAAAACAAACCTCTAGTTTTTGAAGAAAACCTAAAAATATGAAAATACCATTAATTAATTAATTAATTAATTAATTTCTCTTTCTTCCTAAACCCCCTGACCTTTGTGTGTGTGTGTGCGCGCGCGTGCGCATGTGTGTGTATGCGTGTGTGTGTGTGTGTGTGTGTGTGTGTGCACGCGCAAGCGCGTGTGTATAAGGATTGCTCTGTATAATTCAAGCTGACCTTGAAACCATGACACTTCAGCTTTGCTTACTATGCTGCCATTATAGGCACACACCATTATCCCCAATTCAGTTTTCTCACTTTTAAATGCTGTCAACTAATCCACATTAAAGCAGCCTGTTTTAATTACTTTGTTTTTCTCTGTGACAAATATGGTGGAAGCAACATTGTGGAAGGAACGGTGGGGCTGCATCCCACCACCTGGCTGCCGGCTAGCTTTACACCCGAAATAATTACACGTAAACTGTATTTTTTTAAAACACTGCCTGGCCCATTAGTTTTAGCCTCTTATTAGTTAATTCTCACATCTCCCTTTAACCCATATTTAGTAATCTGTGTAGCACCACGAGGTGGTTGCTTACCAAGAGAGAGCTTAACCTGCATCCATCTCCGAGAGGAGAGGCATGACAACTGCTTATGGTGACTGCCTGAAGTGTCTCCCCAACTCCTTCCTTTCTCCCACATTTCTGTTCTGTCTACTCCGCCTACCTAATTTTCTGTCCTCTTAAAGGGACAAGGCAGTTTCTTTATTAATCAATGAAAGTAACACATGGACACTCCTCCATCACAACATTTTACAGGAAAGATTTCTTCTGGCTTCTGGTCCTTGTGGTGGGGGACAGGCAGCTACTGGAGCTTGCCATCTGGTTTGTTGTCCTTTCAGCAGAAAAGATTTAGAACTCATGATGGACCAGACACTGAAACCACTTATTCCCGCTATTTCTTCTAACCAGGGAACTCTTCTCATTCAGATGTGAAGGGTCTCCCACCATTTGAATATTTGGTCTCTAGCTGAGGGTGCTGCTTCCGATGAGTGTGAAGTCTTTTAAATAGAGGGCCTAATTGGTGCACGAAAGTACTAGAACAGATCACCAGTGCTTCAGGCACCATACCTCCCTGAAGTGTATCTCTGAATCATCAGAGAGGCACAACCCATTCTCATTGAAGTTGTTTGTGTCTGGAATCCTGTCACAGTAATGAGAGATGCAAGTAACACAGCTATGTTCTCAGAAGTTCCAGTGACTCCTAGATCAACACCACCAGCTGGTGACCAAGTGTTCAGACAAATGAGCCTGAAGGGGCCATTTTATATGCAAACCATAATACAGCCACATCAATGTGAGCATGAACAAAATCACAGCCATAAATTATAATGATTGCTTTGAAATCCACAATCCCAGCTCTGCAGTGAGATAGTTTTACACTTTTTTGTGATGATGTCCCTTCCTCAAGGAAATAGCTGTGTAGGTTTATGAATCTGTAGTATACAGAAGCTAAGAACCAAGGCATTGGCATAGTACTCTTATTCTTATTATTAATGTTTTACATCTGTCTCCTTATTTATCTTAATTATCTTTGTTAGTGAATATTATATAATTTGGATAAATAATTATAAGATAATCACAATAATTAACATAGAATAAGTATTTATCCAAATTTTCATTTTAAGCATATGTACATCAAACAGCAATGCCTTATATACTTATATACTTCACTGTTTTTGACATTGTATCTATTTCATGTAACATATAATATTGTATTAATATTTTAGAAATCAGGACCATTTTGTAGTCCTACCATGAATTATTTGAACTGGTCATAAGTTATTTCCTTGTAGTTAGTGTTAAAACAAGATTTCAGTGTTAGAATTGATGTAAAGTATCTTTCATATGCCATTCAGAAAGGGTAGGTTTTGTTTCTCAATACGCCTTCTGCTATTTGTAAACTCCAAACTCTTAAACAGTTCCTGGAATCTCCTGAGAAGTGACAGTAAGTCCACACGAGGAGAACTAAATTTATCCTTACATGCTCCCACTTGCCATCTTTGGTCTCCCTACTTTCTTGCTCTGGTGTGTGCATATTCTTCATCCCTATCATGGCTGTTGAAATCTACAAATGAATACGCTAGGGCAGCTGATGGTCAGCCTTGCAGATGCTGATGTCTCTGTCAAGGACCACCATCCTTTTACATCAGAAATGCATGCACCCCAGGGGCTGCCAGCAGCAGTGCTCTGATGCAGGCCTCAGCACTTTCAGTAGCATCCTTTCAGTAACCATGCCCAAGCTTACCAGAACCTGAAGCTGAATTGGAGCTGTAGCTGAGATATTGGGAATTGTAGAGGGATATATAGAATTAAAAATGTGTGTTGTGTGTGTGTGTGTGTGTGTGTGTAAGAGAGAGAGAGAGAGAGAGAGAGAGAGAGAGAGAGAGAGAGAGAGAAGCCACAGGAACAGAGACCAATGGAAAATTCACAAGCTGTGGCAAATAAAAGTGCCTTTGTTTGGAAACTGAATTCAAGTTCAAATGTTTCAAATGTTTTATTTCTGCCTGAACACTTCCTGTAACTGGTGCTACTCAGTAGCCAGAGTCCTTGCCTTTCTCCTTGAGAAGTTATCAGTTATGCTGCCTGTGTAGTCTGGACAGCATCATGCTTATGTGTTTCTCAAACTGGGCAGGACTTACTTCCTACATTACACATTTTAATATAAACTTAGATCATGCCTTATAAAAAGACTAGACGTAACAAAGAAGACAATCCTCTTTCCTGTCGTGGTTAATCTTCACTGTCAACTTAACTGTATTTAGAGTCACCTAGGAAATTGTTGAGGCATACCTCCGGGTGTGTTTGTGCAGACATGAGAGTGTTTCCAGACAAGACGAGGCTTGGAGGAAGACCCACCCTAAATGTGGGTGACACTATTACATGAGCTGGAAGCATTTAAAAGGACAGAGGAAGAAACTAGGAGAATGGTTGTGTCAACCTTTCCTACCACCCGGCCTTCTGTAGCGTCTCATCCTCACCATGTTGAATTGAATCTTCAAGACAAATCCTTCTTCAATTAATTTGTTCCTTTCTAGTATTTTGGTCACAGTGATGAGAAAGCTAATGATGTTGTCATCTGACAACCTTGTATTAGACTCTGTGGATGGTGTAGAGGACATACTATGGACGTCTCTCTATGCATGCATTTGTATGTACTCTCTCACACAAACATACAAATGCACTCATTTCAATATGAACTTGTAGTATGGCCTTTAGGTAATTTCTTTTCTCCATACATCAATTTACTTTTCCATTTTATAGGAAGATGAGTGAGTTTACCCGTGAGGACACTTGGCAGTGTCTTCTTTCTTAATGGAGTGTTAAATGAATCATACTGAATAGTAATGAACAATACAGTTTTTCAGAAGATAAAAACCGAATGGTTATGAGACTTTCACTACAAGGTCAGTCTACTAAGTTAAATGTCATCATCATTACATTTACTATTTTTTTAAGTTTTTGTAACACTTGCTTCAACAGATGAGCAAAATGAAGTACAGTGACCATTAACACACCACACCATACCTGCCCCTGCATTTACCAGCTAATAGCGTCTTTAATATTGCCTGTTTATTTGTCTCTTAATGTAGTCTTCTTGGCCTTTCTCCTCGGAAACATTTTAAATCCTTCTTGTTACCTCATCTCCAAAGTTTTCAACCCCTGTTCTTTAATATTCACATTATTACATGTAATTATGATTCCAGGTTGAGTGTCTGAAAATTTAAAATTTGAAATGTTCCAAAAATCCAAAGTTTTGTGAGCGCTGATGGGATTCCACAAAGCTGTCCACACATCACCTCAGTGATGAGCTGCCAGGAGAACATAATTCTCCAGACTATCTCATCAAATCACCTCGTACGTACGTAAAAGGAAAACATTAAGGCAAATGGATATCATATTTATACTTAAATCTGATCTCTAGGGTCAGAACCCCACTATGTCTAGACAAATAGATCAAGCTCCAGAGAATCAGAAGCACTTCAGGCCTCAAACATTTCAGAGAAAGGGCACCCAATCTGTGCCACAAGCCTCAAACACATTCACCAGTATTGTTATACATGTAGATGACTCATTCAGACAGTCCAATTGCAAAACCTAGGGGGAGAATCCTTTTAACTGCAATTGGGTAGCTCAACTCTTTTAATGCAAGATCATATGGTCCTTAAACGACTTTGAGTCACAGAGTTTTATCTTCATTTCTGTGTCCATGCACTCTTGACAGTATGCCACTGTCTGCAGACTGAGAGCTACTTCTCTCCAGAGGTGGGAGGAGCTACAGGTCCTGGCAGTCCTTCCGAGAAAGGCAGATTCTCATTCAGCTTTTTACAGCTGCCTTCAGGAACCAGCAGCCCGAGGACAAGGGCTTGATAGCAGTGCAGATGTGGCCTCGGTTCTTTACTTTTAAAAGAAGATTCCTCTATTTCTACTTCATGAGTGTTTTGTCTGCATGTATGTACGGACATCACAAGCACGCCTGATGCTTGTTGAGGTCAGAAGAGGGCATCAGTTTTACAGATGGTTGTGATGTGTCATGCGTGTCCTGAGAACTGAACCCCGGTCCTCCCCTAGAGCAATAACACTCGGAACTGCTGATCTAACTGTCTATCCACTGGGCCGGGTTTTCGTGCATCAAGGAATCAACCTGTAAAAGCAACCAAGCGTGGGCCTCAGGGAGCATGCACTTATGGATCAGCAGTGATCCAAGTACACGCCTACCAAGACAGACTGATTTAGCCTGGTGGCCAGGATAGACCATGCAGTTCCACACACTCATTTTTTTTTCTTCTTTAAAATCACTTGCTGCCATTACAGAAACAATCTCCTGTGACGAGGCCAAAGATCTTTCTTTTCTCATATATCTCCAGATACAGCATAGATTCTCAATCCATTCCAGGTGCTTTCAAATTCTGCCTTCTACATTTAAATGAGTATGACCCTGTATGGCACTGGGTCTATGACCATACAACCTTGAACATACCTAATCTCTTATTGGAGTTGAAATGATCTGTTAGGGGGAGGACGTAGGCTTACAAGTTGAGTCTGAGTAGGGGAGGAGGCCTCCCCTGTCTGGGAGGAGCCTCTGGCCCCAATGCGCCTGTAATATGCATGTGAACTTTGAGCTGTTGCCATGCGGAAGGAATTACACTTCTGCAACTCACTTCCACCACAACCCCCAGGGGAACTCTAACCCAGGCATTGAGCAAAGCCCACACAGCTGTGAACTTGATCCTCAGCCTCACTGGGTGCAATGCAACCCCTCTGCTCCTTCCTTCTCCAGCAACCCCATATCCTCCAGGTTCCTGGAAGGAAGTCTCAGCCAGGGCATGGGGCAGCAGAGTGCAGTTCAGCTTCCCTGTCTAATGCAAAGAGCTGAGGGCAGTGAAGAGGGGTGAGCTGGGGGCAGGTAGTGTTAAAAAGGGAACCACTGACTTCCTGTGAGCGTGGGTTCTTCTCACCCCTGCCTGCAGCACTGTGGAAGCTGTTGACTTCATCTCAAAGGGTGCACAGACACCTCTGAACCTGCTGCTCCAAGGTCCTCAGCATTGAGGGCCAGGATGGCTCTCTCTGGTAACCCAGAAGACCCCATATTCCTTGGGCTAAGGCCACCAAGCTTCTGATTTCCCATGTCCCTCAGCTTCTGCCATAGCTGTGGCCCAGCGCTGCTCACTGTGAGCTCACAAGGTTCACAGCACATGCTCTGCAGCTGTGCCACCCAGCAAGAGGGTGAAACCAGGGGAGCATGGCAGGCAGTGATCATTTCTGCCCACATCAGAAGGCAGAGCAATGCTTGCAGAGAGCTACAATGAGCCCTCTACCAACTGCTTGACATCTTCTGGGCCAAGATGTCTCATCCTACACCGTGCATTGATGGGAGACCCCTTGGACAGAGCATTGTGTTGGGAACTGGCTATACCAATGCATGGGTTTTAGGTGTCAGCATTCTTTCCTTACCCTTGCTTTCCAGCGACTCTGTTCAACGCGTCTCAGCTCCACTTGCCAATCCCTGTTGGGATTTTATGGCAATCCACACATTCTGAGTGCATGGACAAAAGGCAGAGGAAAAGAGAGCTGGTGTTGGAGGAAAGAGTAAGGGGGTTAGGGAGGAGAGAGGAAGGAAGAGGAGAGGGAGAGGGAGAGGCAGAGAGAGAGAGAGAGAGAGAGAGAGAGAGAGAGAGAATAGGAATGAGAATGAACACACCAACCAAAATTTTCTTAAAACATCACAATGCAAAGACAAAAAAAGAAAATATTTTTAATGGAAAATGGAAACAAGTTGGTAGCAGATATGGAAAACTGAAAGAAAATCATTTAAAAAAATTTATTTTACCTTCATCCATAACAACTCTCTCTTACAAATATCACTGTAAGCTCCAGGCTCTCAAGCTCTCAGAGCCTGAGAGGTTTTCCATGTCTCCTCGCACTAAGCTGCCAATGTGGATCTTTGACGTCTGCTTCCTACACAGTCCCATGGCCTTTTCCTTAATGTGCCACACCCATCTCACTAGGACATCAACTGCTGGCCCCACCCTCTTCCCTGTTCTCTGCACCTTCTACTCACTCAGCCCACTCCCTCAAGCATCCCTGATCACTTCCTCCTTCAAGCCACAACACCATTACACGTCAATCACACCACCCTTCAGTTGTTGGCTTATGAGTCTGTTTTCACTTCTAGAGAGTGAGATGCTGGTCAGTGTGACTTTCTCTCAGTTTGGGTTTTGTGCCCTGAAGGCCTGTGACCAATGCCAGAAAACATCCGTCAAAGAGTAAATACATAACTATTCTAGAGGGAGGACGTCTTCCACCATGTGTTGTTGCTATTACAAAATCTGGGCTGCTTGTTCTAACTCAAGAAAACAGACAATTCATTTCTTAAATATAAGCCATTTCAAGGACATCACTAGGTAAGACGTAGGTGTGGGTTTGTACAAAATACCTTAATTTTCCATATCTCTTGGCTTGAATTTAAAATATTTTAGTTTGAGATGAAGAATCTATGTGGTTGCCAGAGAGGTCCCCAATACAGGCTTTCTTAGCTTTGCAATTTTCAGTCTAGAAAAAAACGGAGGGGAGTGGGTGGGAAGAGCCTTTTCTCAGAAATACTAGCTAGCTCCTCTACTGTGACTGGCATGTGTTCTCACTGCAGAACCAATGCCTCTGGCCAGGAAAGAGCTTTCTTCTAATGGACTTCGATCTTATCGATACAGTCCTTCTCTGTAAGGCCTTGTTCCAAAACCAGGAAAACTGAGAGAAGCATAAGGGGGTTTACTCAAAGAGAGACCGACTGTCAAAAATAATCAGGTGAGGCAGAGGGCAAGGGCAAATCGAGGCAAGTCTTTTCTCTTTGAGATTTATATTAGAGACAAAGAACTTCATTTGCGGTCCAATTCTAGAAAAAAAAACCTTAGAAATCTTATCGGCTGTTAGATTTTAGTATAATGTATACTCATAAATATAATTTTAAACCTTCACACATTTTGATAACTGAGCCATGTCAGACCAAGAAAACTAATTGCTAGTAAAAAAGATAGGCAAAATTTTTGATTAATATGAGCCAATTGGAGAAATTCTAAATAAAGCATTTAAAAATATTTTTTTAAAAGAAGACAAAAACTTGGTACACAGTCATAGAGAAAATAAAAGTGAAAGTAGGTTTCATGGCTGTGTCTGCTCTGCCTTGTTCTGTGGTGATCTTTTAATATTGAAGCATCCAAACTAGAGAATGGTACCCAGTGTTGTAACTGGACAGTGTGGTCATTAGGAAGTAAGAAGGTCAGCTTCCTTTGGCCCTAAAATACAATGCCACCATACCAAAAGACATAGGGAAAGAAATATGGGAGGGGCGAGTGAAGGAGGAGGTGGAGGTGGATTGAGAATATGAATGAATATGAGTGCATCAACCCCAAATTTCTTAAAATATGAAGACAAAAGATAGAAAACCTTATTTCTTGGCAAAAAAAAGTTACCAGGTTATACAGTTAATTTTAATGGGAAATAGTGATGTGTTGGTCTCAGAGACAGACACACATGCTCTTTTCAATCCCTCCTTAGTATCTCACTTGGTGCCCTCCTTGTTCTTGTCTTCATGAGTCCCAGCTCTGGGTGATTGAGAGTTTTTAATGTCGGCCAGTCTCCTGTTTCCTGGCATGTAATCTGTTTAAACTTTAGACTTGAAAGTTAAGTAAAGCTTAAACTCTTCAGCAGACTCCAAGGGTCCTGTGAGCTCCAGTCTTGTCCTGGCTTCACCTTGGGTTCTACATGACTTTTCACTGTTCTCTCCTGCCTGTCTGTCTTGATCTCACCCTGATCTCATTCCTTGTGCTCCACCCAGGCTGCTGTCCACCCCTCTATCACTTGCTGTGGTAGAGAAACAATGCTTGCTCGTTGCAGAGACAAACAAGCAAAGCAGTATGAAATGAGACATTGAAAAGTCTTGAAATGTTTCAAGAGCCAACTGATTTCACGTGAGGGTCCAACCATCAACCCAAACACCAGAGTCCCACGCAGGCATTCTAGACAGTGGGACTATAGCCCTAAGATCTTATAACGCTCACTAGCATACTAAAGAAGAGATTAGAAAAGATGAGGTTTAAGCTTCTTGGTTTAAAACATTTAAATTATGGTGTGCAATATTTGGGAACTAGATTAGAATCTTAGCTGAAAATGTTAGCATTTTATTTTTTTAACCCATTTGTCACTCCTAAAGCGCAGAAGTGACTCTGGCCACGAGTTGCAGAAGCTAAGGCTGCAAATTATTTTTCTAACTAGGAAGAGGTAAAGGCTTTAAGTGGTTTAATGGTCAGGAACAATTGAGTCACATACCCAAGAAAAGAATATAGATGCGCTGGTGGCGGCTGCACCTCGCTAAGGTCTAGATAGCAGGCTATATTCTCCAAGAATAGAATGTTTCCTAGGCCTCTTTAGAAGCACTCTGCTAGACTCTTGACAAGGCATTTCGTTTCAGTTAAGCTCTAATACTGTAAGGCAACATGAACTTTTTCACTTGAGGAAACTGTGTTAAGAAAAAAATAAATTGCTCTTTATGAGGTCTTACAACCCAGATACAGGAGTTTTGTAGTTAGGAAGGCAAGCTGACTTAAAAATATAAGATCTCCGAAGAGCGCAATGTTGTTTTAATATCTCCAAAAGCTGTATTTATTTGCATTTAAGATTCCTCACATGGGAAAAACAAATATACACTACTCATTCATTTGCTTATTTATATATTTGAATAAACATATTCCATTCTTTCCTTTGCCAACAGGAATTTATCAGGTACCTCCCAAAAGATAAGTACAGTTCCCTGTATTAAATATACAAAGGTGAACAAAATATGCAATATTTGACCCTTATATTCAAGGGGCAACAGATGAAAAGTGAGCAAATAAATGGACTAAAAACATGATAAGGTAGAAGCAAGGGCTTGAGATGAAGTAGAGAATGAGAGTTGTGGATCTACCTCCAAAATGAGGGTCAAAGAAAATCTCTATGAAAAAGACCTGGAGACACAAAGTAGGGATGCCAAAGGCCTGTCTGAATTCAGCACATGGAATCAGGTAAGGGTGAACTCAAGATGGACAGGCAGAAGCTACAGTCAAAGCCATGGTTGGACCAGAGGTGAGAGCAGGATGAGACTGGAGCTCACAGGACCCTCCGGGAGCTGATAAATAGTTTGAGTTTTGTTTAACTTTTAAGCCCAAACTTAGAAAGACTCAATGCCAGGGAGCAACGGAGTTACCAATATTAGAGAAACTTTTTAGTCGCAGTGCTGACAATCATGAAGCCGAGAACAAGGGTGAGTACAGAGACGTGTTAGAGGGAGTCCTGCGGAGTACCGGTGACAGCTAGACCGGATGGCAGTGGAAACATGAAGAAATAGGTGAAACTGGTAGACATTTTCGAGGTGGAACTGAGAGATGGCAGCCAGCTCTCTAGCCTGTGGATTGGAAATGATAAAATGGGTACTTTACCATGACTTACTGCCTGGCCTGAATCACAGTGTCATTCGAGGGAGTCTACACTAAGACAGAGACATCGTGGCTTTTGACAATGTGAGTGGTTATTGTCAGTAGACTCCATGGCAAAGGAATGCATGTCCTTGATTGCCAAGGCATTTTATCCCTGTGTCGACTTATCTGTGTAAGCCTCAGGGAACAAGAAGCTGGAATGGAGCAGACAGAATCCTTGCGTGTGTAGACATTTGCTGTCAACCCTTGGACACCACTTTAGACTAGTCTGTAAGAGAGAAACAAGCTTCTACCACGTCTGGTAAATCTTACTATTCTGGAAGGCAGTATTGACGGTGCGTAGGCTAAAAAGGCCTTCCCTGAAACAGAATTATATCTGTCAACAATAGTTTAGGTTTTACATGTTCACTTTGTCCTGAATAGATGTAGAAAATGATTTTGTCTTTGTAAACAGGAAGAAGAAAGGTGCTAAATTAAATAAGTGTAGAAGATAGAGTTTTGTCATCTCAAGTTAGGTGTTTGTTTAAAATAAACTCATCCCTTGTTTTCCTATAGTTCAAATTAAATCAAACTTTATCCTAGGAAAATTATTCTCTATATTGTGGTTGCAAGAAAGTGATGGGAGCACTAGGTTCTGCAGAAGCATCAGGATGTCTCCCCACTCATCACAATAGCGCATGACTACAGTTCATTTCAGAAGAAGGGCTAGGGGAGCAATCTTTACAGAGTGTACAGCTTTGCAGAACATATAGAATCATTTAGATAGTTACCAAAAACATAACAAGTACTGTGAAGAAGACAAAAATTTCACTGGAAAAACACTGGTAGGATCTTCGATTTTTTCAAAGAACTTAGGTAGCAATAGAAGGATACGAGGAGGAAAGCAGGGTTTTAAGGCAGATAGACATTGTATTTGAACTCTTTTATCTTGAGAAGACCATGGATAAAACTAGGTTGAGCCAATATCTACGAGAAGAGGATGAAGGACCTTAGAGATTGTGAGATTGGGAGCTTCAGAAGTTGGGGAAGAGCAATGCTAGATCCACTGGCAAGGTTAAATACAGGGTGTGATTTTTTTTTTTTTTGTTAGAAAGTCCTGGAGAATGCATTGCAAAGTGAGAATAATTAATGTTAGCAAGCAAGGTATGAAGGTAGTTCTTGTCTTTTTCTCCAATAATATTTTGTTCAATGATAATAGTGTTTATTCAATCTGTAATTATGAAAATTGGTTCATTCATGAATCAACATCGCTTCCATTAGTATACTTTGCCTGTAGGGCAAGCACAAGCTTCTACATGATCCTGACAGCTTCTAATCCAATCAACTCCAATATTTTGTATAAATCCAGCTGTGTGGGCAATTCTGAACATTGGTTCCTTCCTTCCTTCATTAGATTTTACATATAAACGTTATATTAGCCACCACTGATTAGACATCACAGTCTACTAACTACAAGTTAGGTTTATAGTGAAGAAGACAGGTACGTAGAAATAGAAATGAATACATCACTAGATTTGGAGAAAATTAACAACGTTCTGAGGTTAAAATCTGTATGAGGAAGTTAATATGTAGATTAAAAAATGTTCCCAGGTGGTCAATGTAAAATAAGTAGGAAATAACATGGCACTTAAAGGAACAGTAAAAGGCCAGCATGTTCAGGACATAGAATGGGAAATATGGAAGACATAATTAAATGAATTGAGTAGTGCTCATAGAGGATGAATTTTAATCAGTTGAAACATAGAGAATATGGATATATTTTAAACAAGATTTAATATAACCCAATTTATGTTGATAGAAAACTAATTTACTCCCTGGAATGGCAGTGGAAAGGATATAAGATGGAAGTATGAAGATTAATTTAAAGACTTTGTCAATAGTACTAGTGCATTCCAGGTGTCTAATGGCAGAATTAACGTGTGTCTCAGACAGAGAGAAAGGACTTTTTCACAAATCAAATAATAAAATGTAAACTTTTCTTTTTTGGAAAGATTTGCTGTGTATATACTGGTACCTTTCTCAATATGATTGAGAATTGAGGAAGGTTTAAAGAAAGGATGGATGAAGACTGCCAAGTCAATCAATGGGCTGTCAAGAATGCAGTAGCAAATTTAATTCTAGAGACTTGACGCTAGCTGATGTTGCTGATGGTAAACCGTGAGAAAATCTGCATGAAATCACCCAGAGACAGATGAAATATTGCATTTAAAACTAGTGCAGCAACAAGCTATATGATAAAAGATTTAGACAAACAAGAACAGATAAATGTTAGCCAAAGTACTATGAAGTAACCTTGAGAGGCCAGGAGCAAGATGTGTAAATCTATGTGTCAACATGGTATAAAAGCATGATGTAAATCATGTGTCAACATGGAAGACTTGGCTTAAGTTGCAAATGTGTGAGTCACTCAGGAACGTAGAAAGTGGCCAACACTGAGTTCTTAGAAATCCTTAAATGTTAGGTGGATAAGGAAAGCCAATATGAAAACTGCTGTGAAAAAGCCCATCAGGGTTAGACACAACATGTAGTTGTGGCAGTTTTGGAAGCTGACAAAGTGTATAGAGAAGCTAAAACAAACTCTAATGCCACTGGAAAGCCACATAAGACAGAGAGAGAATGACAATGCAGCATATGGCAATGTGGACACCACTAGCAAGAGCACCAAAACTCATGCTTGCAAGGATTCTAGGAGTCCGTATTATTCTTAGGATAAAGATACATGCTTGGAACCCGGAAGACCTGGCAAGCTTTGGTCCCTGTCTCCTTCTGCAGCTTCATCATTTCCCACGCTTTTCTGTTCTTCATAGCACCACATGGAGCTGCTTTCACCCCATGCACACAGATTGCTCCTCCAACTCCACTGACCTTTCTGCCGAGAATATTGTTTTCTTCTCCCCATACTCACCTAACATCTACTGTGGTTTCAGATCTACATTCAACCTCTTTATTTCAGGCAAACTTTTTAAACATCAAGATTAGACCAAACGTGGCATCATGTGCTTAAACCAGAACGTCAAGTACTTACTGTGTTCTGAAATTGTCATGAGGATTGATTAATGACTAAGTTTTCCATCCTAGTAAGGCAGGAATACGGCATGCCTAGTTTTGATGATCATTTGTTCCCCTCATGCCAGGCAAATGACTGTCTCTTATCAGAAACTCACTGTTGAATGAAAAAGACTAATGTCCATTTCTGTAGTTAACCTCATCATCTGTTTATATAACTTATGTAACAAAAACTGTGGAAATTGATTTGAGTAATTTATATGATATATTCCTTAAATGTATTGTCAGTTATATTAATTTTAAATTTCATTGATCGAACTTCAGAATTGTTTCAGATGCATACTGGATAAACCATTAAGCTTACTTCATTTGAAATCCAGATACCTTTCTAAGGTTGCTAAGATGGTTTTGCTATAGTATGTTTTATATATGTTCTCTCTTTCAATACGATTGCATATCATGCACTTCCATCTGGTCTCCAGTTTTGTTAAGTACTTTGCATAAGATCAAGTTAATTTAGCACAACAATTCACAGACTTCATCACTGAAAATGAGTTTGAATAGGGTAATATGGGTATGAAAAGGAGGGGGGAAACTTATTCACAGTTGGTGGGAGGGTAAACTAGTGCAGCCAGTTGAAATGAGTCTTCATGTCTCTAATCAAACGTGGTGGTTTAGAATAAGAATGGCCCCTATAGGCTCATATATCTGAATGATTAGTCACCAGGAAGTAGAATTGTTTAAAAAGATTAGATGGATTAGGAGGTATGGCCTTGTTGAAAACAAATGTCACTGGGGGGTGGACCTTGAGGTTTCAAAAGCCAATGATGTGGTCAGTCTCTTCTTTGCCTATAGATAAGGATGTACAGCTACTGATCCAGTCCTGCCTGTATGCTGTCATATTCCCCACCATGAGTAGAATGAACAAAACCTCTGAAACTAAAAGCAAGCTCCCAATTAAATGCTTTCTTCTATAAATTCTCTTGATCATGATGTGCCTTCACTGCAATAGAACAGTGACTAAGACACCAGAATCAGAACCACCACATGACCCAGCTATACCACTTCTGGGCCCGCTTCCAGAGGAATCTAACTGTTTCTGAGATCCTTGCACATCCATGCTCATTGCCGCCATATTCACAATAGCAAAGAAATCAAATCTGAGAAGTTCCTCAAGATATGAATGAAAAGTAAAATGTTGTTCAGTTATACAATTGAATATTACATAAAAACAAATAAAATGCAATTTTCTGGTAATGGATAGAACTGGAAAAATTAGACTGAGAAGAGTAATTCAGGCTGGGAAAACAAAATTTGCATGTTCCTTCTCATGTATGAATCCTAGCTTGAAATCATTTCTTGTATGTTTAACTTGGATCAAAAGTAGAAGCAGGGAGTCCAGAAAGAAGGCATTTAGGGGTGCAGATGCATTGAGGGTTATAATGGGTTAGAAGAAAGGGAAAGCAGAGAGGTGAAATACTGAGGGTACAAACTTGGACATGAAGGACAATGGGAAGATGGAGAAAAATAAAGGAGTAGGGGGAGAGGATTGGGCTAAAGGAGATGCCTATTAAATAGCCATATGAAAACCCACTGTCTTGAAAACCATTTAAAAATGTAATTGAGAGAGCTAGTAGAAGACATGTAATAGGAAAGGAGATGGAGGGACCCTGGGGACAAAAGGCTTAAGCAATGATGTAGTAGAGGGTGGGGAAGAGGGAGATATAGGGGTAGAGTACTAAAACTTGAATGTATGAAAAAGCTTTGTGAAAAGCCACTAGTTAGTAGGTTAGTTTAAAAGTCAAAGGGAACTTAAGTGGAGGTATCCTACACAGGAGAACAATGCTGTTCCCAGGATATTTGAATTTTTAAACATAACAATGGCAAAGTCCAGCATGGGATACTGATTATTGGTCAGAGAGGCCTCAGAGAGCTCCAAAACAACACTGGCTATTGCATTTGCTCTTGCTTACCAATTATAAACATGTGGTATGACTGTGCTGCTGAAGATACCACATACTTTGACTACAAGACAGAGAAATCAATTTGAAACTGACTTTGAAACGTGTTTCCTGCTGGCTTGCCCTCACAGTGACCAAGTACTATACAGGTTGTAGGGAAGTAGTCTTATCCAGTGCTGGCTCCTGCCTAATACCATACTGACCTGCCATGCAAGATGTCACCTTGATGCAATAGTGACATAACAGTTTGGTTGTAGTCAGGCACTTTCTGATTAGATTTGAGACCACAGGAAAGAGACCTGATACTCTGCCTGGTACTATAAACCTAATTAAAAGCCCATGGTTGGAAAAGCTTAGTTGTAGTGGAACCTACTATTGGTACTTTGCTAAATGGTTATGTTGTCAAACTGCCTTCTAAATGCTTGTGCTTGTACCCAGAGAACTGGACTGCTCTCAATCTGGTAAGAGACACTTGTTTTTTGCAGTGGACAGTGGTCAATACAGAGATTCATTACTGTTCAAAGTATAAAGAATAAGAGACTGAGTATTGAGTAATGGAACTTCTTTAATAATTGGCTCCCAAATCCCAATGAACAAGGTCAGGGAACACTACAGAAGAGGAGGAGAAAGGAACAGAAAGACAGCAAGAGCACAAAGATGTGGGGAAATACTATGAAATGCTGACTTCTGGATATGAAAGGCTACTTCACTTATGAACTCAGTACTTGAGGTTATCTGGAAACTTGAAGGGGGAAGCTGAAGGGAATTAGCAGGGAGAAGTTGAAAGGATGTATATGATCAAGATACATTTATACATATATGAAATTCTCAAATAATACATTTAAAAGAAAATGAAGTTAACAATTACAAATGAGAGAAAACATAAAGGACCATTGTAAAGGGAGGCTTTATCCTTATTGGCCAGATTTCATTGTGTTGGAAAGAGCTGTCCACAATACTGGAGTAGAAAAATAGACATCAGACTTACTCAGCTGTGCACCCTGTAAGTAGTCACCTGCTTCCCAAGAGAGGCCACTGGTGCAATAGTGGCGCCACTGTCATTGTTGTAACAACAACTTTCTAATTGTATCTAAGGTTACTCCACAAGATGAAACAAGTACCTGGAACCATTACTGGGTTCAAGAACATGAAGTGAGCTGGGCTATAGGCCTTATGGGAGAATCTACTATTACCATTCTAATAAACAGACATAGTTGCATCTTAATGTCTTATCATTATAGTTTATTACATCTTTCAACCCTCATCAGAGAATTTTTCCTGAAGTTGGCAATTAACACATAGGCTCATAGTAAACAAAATACAGAGAATAAGAGATTGCAAAAATGATCAGCCCTAAATAAAACCTATTATTCCAAGTATCAGGAACTATTAGAACTATTAGAGAAAAAGAGGTGGAAAAATCGTAAGAGACAGAAATGGAATATTACTACAACAAAATATAGTGTTCATTACACACTGGGGAAGTTGCATATGTGAACTAATAGCAATTTTGACAATATACACAAGACCTGTAAAAGCCCAAGCTAGGGAAAAAAATGCCAGCTTGGGGAGTGAGGAGAGCAAAACGTTCCATTCCCTAACTGAAGAGATATTGGTGATTGATGGCTACTGGGAAAGGTAAGTCACTTTAAAAGCATGGGCCCTGGTAGGTGTCTCTTCCTGTTAGAAGTCACCAGAAATTCAGAATGTTATAGCTGAGGACTATACCAAAAGCAACCTTAGCAGATAGTTTCAGTAGGGTTTTAGTTTCAGCCATGGAAAGAAGTGATGTATACAACTAGTAGTGGTGTATAAAACATTGCAACAGGTGGAATCTATAACAGGTTCTACCCTACTCACTAAACATATTTATCCAATAAATGGCTGGATGGAAGCGTTTCTGGCCCCGTTTAGGTATGACACAGAATCAAACTCTGCAAAAGTGGAATACATACTTATAACAACTAGGTGTGGTGTCTACAAGTCATATTACCAGTGCCATGCATGCTGTCCTAGAACCAGTATCCTTTGCCACTCAGAAACCCCTAATAACCAAATTAATAGCTAAACCAGATAAAGTACTAGAAAGACTAAAATTCATCCCTCTAAATGCCTACTTGTATACAGGTGATACTAGTAAACATGTGAAACAAAAATGGTTAACCGTGGCAATACAAAGAAAGCATTCAATTGGGGCCTTACTTACAGTTTCAGAGGTTTTTTTTTCTATTACCATCATGGTAGAAACATGGAAGCAGACAGGCATGGCACACTGGAGAAGAGGCTGAGGGCTACATCCTGATCCATAGACCCAGAGAGAGACTCTGGGCTTATCATGGGTTTTTGAAACTTCAAAGCCCATCCCAGTGACACACTTCCTCCAAAAGGGCCACACATCTTCATCCTTTTCAAATAGTGCCACTCCCTAAAGACTAAGCATTCAAATATGTAAACCTATAGGAGCCATTCTCATTCAAACAACCACAGGTGGACAAGTATAATCACCCACAACAAGCCTTAGGGATCTTGCCAGAATGGGGGCCAAAAGAATGTAAGAGCCAAATGAATGGTTGGAGTGTTGTGCAAGAGTTTCCTCTAAGATTGATGTTTCATCCAGCAGGGAAGCTCACTAAACAGTAAGGTAAACAACTCAAAATAGCTTTGGGAAGTTCTTGAAACTGAAAAGATTCACAAAGAACCACCCTCCAAGAGCAAACAGTCCAATCTGCAAAGAAGACTGAGACCAGATGCACAACCTAGAAGAGATTTAGACCAACACCACTTGGAAAGGATATGCTGTAAGCTGTTGAGCGGTCTGCCTACTGAAGTGTGCTCTGGGCCTGGACTCACAGCTTTTGTGAACTGTCCACCATGTTGATCTGGGCTTTGGTACTGCAGCAGTCAATGAGTCATTTCTGCTCCTGTAAGTAACCCTTCATCCCTCCTCCTGCAAGTATTCCCAATAAAACTCATTGGTTCACCAAGCTGAACTTTGGTGGTACCTATACTTGTACCCTATCTATGGTGAATATACATGTATATGGCATCTCCCCAGGAAAAGTTTTGTCACATTACAGGCATATTTAATGACTTATCTTAGGAAGTATGGATTATATCATTATTTATATCACACAGTGTGTCTTAAGATCTTAAATTTATATTTAACAAGACAGCGTTATTTTTCTTAGTAGATTAATAATTAAATTTCAAATTATAACTTTACATCTGAAATTTTGAAAAAAGTACAGTGAATTTTACACTAGGTAATTTTTTTAAAAAGCTTTATTTATTTGCATTTATGTCATGCCTTAAGGTAAAATTAATTCAGTAATGTTATTTATTTTCATTAAGTCAAAAATTGAATTCCTCACACATTTATAATAAAAATCCCAAAGTTACGAATGGAAGAAATATTACACCGACCAAATTCACTAGGCACCTTTATGCCAGAGTAAACTATAAAAGACAAAACACTTCCTTAGGAACAGAAGAGCCAAGCAGCAAAGTAGATCCTCAGATCAGATTAACTGCCTGGAAGAAGCAGGAACCAGTCAAAAAGATTTAGACCAACTGAGGTGTACTCATATGCTTCTCTCTACTTGCCAGTTTTCAAATAACCACTTAGAGGCTTAACATTAATTACAAATGCTGGACCAATAGCTCAGGCTTATTATTAGCTAACTCTTACACTTAAATTAACCCATATTTCTTATTTATGCTCTGTCATGTGGCTTGTGGCCTGCTACCTCATTTTCTATATATTCTGCTTCCTTGATGAATGGTTGGCATCTCTCTTTACTCTGCCCCTCTTAATCCCAGCATCTTCACTTTGATTGCCCAGCCTAAATTATGCAGTAAAGAAAGCAAACTCCATATGGAGTGTCTTTGATGTGATGTCCATCATTCATTTTAGAATATGATTGGTGCTACCAGGAGCAGTTGTGCCTCATATGAAGAAAAGTCTGTCATTAAAACATTTTAAATGCCATATTTTATAGGTATTTGAAGTATTTGAAGATTAACTATCTATATGAAATATATCTGTGTATGACCTTGAAAACATACCGAACATGGCTATAGGTTTTACTATTATAGGTAACTATTAATCTGTATTTTTATTATGCATTACATTTTAAGTGAGCTGCATAAACACAATACTTTAAGCAAGAGTAGAAATATACATATAGTATAACAAAATTAACTTTAAATCTGTATCAATATACCAAAATCCACACCAATATAAAATATTTAAGATTAATAGTTGTTTTTAGGATTAAAGTAGATCAATAATCTACCCTTTTATCCTATCATTTCTATATTTTTTTTAATTTTCAGAACAACATTCTTGAAACTCCTTTCTTTAGCTTTTTTTTTTCCCTTGATGATTGCCAATAACAACTTGTAACGAATCCCCTTTGAATGGTAATAAACATCTGTAACCCATTTTTTGAGAATGTGGACATAGTTTTCTAGGCTGCTTCCTGCTGCTTGGAGGCACTGATCATCTTTGGGGAACTCTGAGAGAAAATTCAGGTTTATAGTCAAGTCCTGGTTAGAGTATTCTGTGAGACTGGATCATCTCTGTCAGCAGCTTTGAAGCTGATCTGGATGCAAAATTTAGAGGAGACTGTAACAGAAGCCTTTTGAGATGCTGAATCACTGGGGCCATCTGTTTTCACTGGTATCTGATCTTTTGACTCTGAAAATACATAAACTTTTTAAGATAACATATATATCTATATTAATACAAGTACAGACTGTGCATTGTACATAACTTAGTCAAAGATGATTTTTTTTGTTTTATGTCTGATCAGGGAAAATATGCCTCATGTGTCTTGTAGTTCTTTTAGGTTTATCTTTTATGTCTACAATCAGGATTTTAGGGGGTCTTCCTCAATCAAACCTGATTTTCTTTAACCCTGAATGAATCCACAGTCTCTCATTTCCTGTGGAAATAAATACATAGCCTCTCCCCAAAAGTAGCATATCTTTTGATTTAAAATTTGAAGTCATCATTAAAATATATAGATTGGTTGAATCTATCAGTTTTTATAATCTAGTATCTCTTAACAGTCAAAACATTTAAAGACAACATAAGAACATGCAGGATTTTTGATACCCATAAAGGATATAGAAGAGCTTATGTGTATTATATATAATTTGAGGTAAATACAAAAATAGCGTGGTTCCTTGAGGCTCTCCACAACTGATTGATCTCTGCATTATGACCAGTTGATTCTCTAAAATGTTTTCAATTTGCTATAAAAAGAATCTCCTTTGACATGGGGATGAGAGCTACACTTATCTGTAAGGTGTAAAAATTAAGGGAGCCATCTGAGGGTTGTCAAGAGACTTGACTCTAGAGGGGTTCCCGGGTTTCCAGGGAGATGCCCCCAGCTAGTTCCTTGGGCAGCTGAGGTGAGGGAGCCCGAAAAGGCCAGTTCCTATAGCCATACTGATGAATATCTTGCATATCACCATAGAACCTCCACCTGGCGATAGATGAAGAAAATGACTGAGCCCCACATTGGAGCATTGGACTGAGCACCCAAGGTCCTGATGAGGAGCAGAAGGAGGGAGAACATGAAAAAGAAAGTGAGGACCGTGAGGGGTGCGATCACCCATGGAGACGGTGTGAAGGTGCGTGGTTGATCGGCAGTTATGATTCACCAGACAAGCTTTAATATATATAAGTCAGTTTTAATAAAGGAAAGGAAAGGGAACTTACAAATCCAAGGTTCCAGCGAGGAGGGCAGGAAAACAAAGAGAAGGCAGGCCGCAGGCCCGCAAGATTTTATAAGTCAATATTAGCCTAAGGGGGACACGCCTAAGAGGGACACGCCTAAGAGGGACACGCCTTTAGACTAAGGGGGGCACGCCTTCAGACCAAGGGGGACACGCCTTACAAAACAAGGTTTTGGGCTAGGCTTCCCCTTCATCTCCCCCTTTTGTCTAAATAAGACAGAACCAAACCAAATACAACTATATTCAATAGGAACAAATAATAAATATAAAATTACAAACAATATTAAGAAGAAACATATAACAAAAGTTTTACTAAGCATTCTATTTCAAGGAGTCTAAATAATATAGAGGGTAACTACAATTATCTAATCTTCAACCCCATCAAAGATCTGAGAAGGGAAGTAATATTACTTAAGCAACCAGGAAGTACAAACAAGAAACTTCCAAAATGTGCAACAAATGACAGAGACAACTAACTACCTGGGCAGTCACCCAAAGTTTCGTTTTGCAATGTTGAGGCAACCAACTTTGGCTAAGGCCTAACACAACTGACATAACATTTTTCAAAGGCAAGGAACTTTTTGTAGAACTGTCCAACCCTGTCTTGGCAAGATAAGACAATCCTGTTTTTATCCATTTACGGATACTCTGAAACTCTGTCAGTGGTCGAGGTATGGGCTTTTTCTTTGCCTAAAGGCCACTTCTGCCAAGAAGAAGACAAGCTCCCAGTGGAGTGTCTTTGGTGCTCAACATTCTCTCGGGAGTAGAGTGGTGTTGCCAGGAGTGATTGTGTCTCATAAGTACCAAACTCTAGGTTAGATTAAAGGCCATGTTCTACAGCTCTTCAAAGAGGTCGAAGATTATACTATCTATACTAAATATAATTTCTATGTATCTAAAAAACCTGAAAAACAACTGTGCAATAAATGAGGACAATATCCCCAAACGTAAACAATGTCATTATACAAATAATATCAGAGGTAGAAAGGTACATTGCAATATGATAAATATCTCAATATAACAATTGTTTTAAACAGAGGTAGAAGCATACTCTCATACAATAGAGGTAGAAGCATGCTCATATACAATGTTCAATATACAAGAATCAACACCAATGCAATTTTCTAATAACAATAATTCACAAATACCAATCATCCCATCAAACCAGGTAATTCTCCCCCCCCCCTTTTTTTTTTTTATAAACACCCCTGAGTCCATATAATACCTCCCCCATCCCCTCAACCCTATACCATCTACTAAATGATGTCCCTAAACCAGAGGGCAAACTCTGTTGGGAGAGGGGGCGTCGTCCTCTAAGATTGCTTCTAGCTGACATGGGGGCGACGTTCTTCTCAGGGGGTTCCATGAAAGCAAATGATGGTAAAATTCCCAGAATAACATTTTGTCGAGGAAATTGTAACTAGCCTCTGAGTGTTTTGAGGAGGTCCGGCCAGAGTGTTGTCAAAATTGTACACCATTTGAAACTGTCTTGTGTAGTTGGTACCAAAAAAAAAAAAAAACCAAAAAAAGGTCTAATTTTAGCGCTATTAAAAACATGACGTCATAGTAACCAGGTGAAATTGATGTTGTGGGGCCCCATCTTCATCCTGGAAACTTCAAAGATTACTGAAGGAAAATTTGTTGTTTGTTACAGGAAAGGTAAACATTATCTACAAAGACATATACAGACATATATATTCGATGGAAGGTATAATAAAGACAGACAGATATGAGGAAAGGCAAAGAAAGTTTATCAAGTATCATCATCATCATCATTATCATCATCATTATTATTATTATTATTATTATTATTATTATTATTACTATTATTATTCTGTCCCATTTCCTGGCTCCTGACCTGAGACAGAAACTCTGAGATATCTCTTATAAACAGGCTTGGAATTGAAGAAGGACTGAGCCATAGTCCAACTCCAAAACCAGCTCTATATACATATACATAAAGGCACAGTATATATGTAAAAAAAATGTTTTATACTTACTAAACATATTCGGGTTCTGTGTTGATCCATATTAGGTTGTAACTAGTGTCCATGCATCAGTATTTAAATATCCAGGGTCCCTTAAGTTCTTTGAAGATGAGTGGTTTCCTGTGGAGATAAGAAAAGAACCCTGCCCCCAACCTATATGCTTTTCTTACCATCAGTATGATCATCATCCTTGTGAATGAATTATTTTTCTTTTCCAAGGGGCTTCTTCTCTTCAAACCGAACCTTTATTAATTTTGACGGTATCCACAATTTTTCCTCTCCTGTGGAGACAAGAGCAAAACCCCTTCCCCAACGCAGCACATCTCCTGGCTTCCACTGCGAGGTCAGCACATCCTTGAAATAAACTGGTTGATTTAATTCAGCAGACTTTTCCATTATCCAATGTCTTTCTGCAGCCGTTGTCCCCTTCTCATTAGCGTTGAGAAAATTCAAGGTTAATAAAGCACTATGTAACCTATTTCTAGGGGTGTTTTCCACCCCTTTCTGTTTGTTTAACATGTCTTTTATAGTTCTATTTGATCTTTCTATGACTGCTTGACCTGTAGGATTGTATGGTATACCTGTAACATGCTTAATATTGTAATAAGCAAAAACTGTTTCATTTTCCTAGAAACATAAGCTGGACCATTATCCGTCTTTATTTGTGTAGGTATACCCATGATGGCCATAACTTCTAATAAATGAGTGATTACTGAATCAGCTTTTTCTGAGCTTAAAGCAGTTGCCCATTGAAAACCTGAATAAGTGTCAATGGTGTGGTGTACATATTTTAATTTGCCAAATTCTGCAAAGTGAAACACATCCATCTGCCAGATTTCATTCCTTTGAGTGCCCTTTGGATTAGCCCCTGCAGGCAGTGGTGTTTGGTTATAAAAAGAGCAAGTAGGGCATTTCTTTACAATCTCCTTAGCTTGTTGCCATGTAATAGAAAATTCTTTCTTCAAGCCTTTGCTATTGACATGATGTTTTTTATGAAATTCAGAGGCCTGCAGCACACTACCAATCAACAATTGATCAATTTCTGCATTACCTTTTGCTAGAGGACCTGGCAGACCCGTATGAGATCGGATGTGTGTTATATACATAGGGCAAAGCCTGTTCCTGATCATGTCTTGTACCTGGATAAACAATGAGGTTAGTTCTGTATCATCAGGTATAAATTCAGCAGTTTCAATATGTAAGATTACTCTTTCTGCATATTGTGAATCAGTAACTATATTAAGCGGTTCTTTAAAATCCCTTACCACCATAAGAATGGCATATAATTCTGCCTTCTGGACAGAATCATAAGGGCTTTGTTCCACCTTACTCAAATCTTCTGATTTGTAACCTGCTTTCCCTGATTTATTAGCATCAGTATAAAATGTACGTGCTCCAGTTATTGGAGCATCACGGATGATTCGAGGGAGAATCCAAGAAGTTCTCTTTATAAAGTTAAGCCTCTTGCTTTTCGGATAGTTGTTATTGATTTCTCCCAAAAAATTAGCGCAAGCTCTTTGCCATGGTTCGTTATCTTCCCACAACTTTTTTAGTTCATCAGCAGTGAAAGGCACTATAATTTCTGCTGGGTCTATGCCTGCTAGTTGACGAAGTCTCAATTTGCCTTTTATAATTAATTCAGAGACTTTTTCCACATAAGTTTTTATTTTCTTACTTGGTTTATGGGGTAAAAAGATCCATTCTAAGATAATATCATCTCTCTGCATTAAAATTCCTGTAGGAGAAATTTTGGAAGGCAATATGACGAGAATACAACTGAGCTCTGGATTCACCCTGTCCACATGTGTCTCTTGTAATTTCTCCTCAATCATTCTCAGCTCCTTTTCTGCTTCAGCTGTTAATTCCCTGGGACTGTTTAAGTCTTTTTCACCATCCAAGGTTTTATTTAAATGAATTATCATATCAGGTGTTATGCCAACAGCTGGTCGTAAGCTTGAAATGTCTCCTAACAACCTTTGAAAGTCATTGAGAGTCCGTAACCGATCTCTCCTAATTTGTGCTTTTTGTGTCTTAATTTTTTGTAAACCTATTTTATAACCTAGATAATTAACAGAATCTCCTCTCTGAATTTTTTCAGGAGCAATCTGCAATCCCCATTTAGGTAAAAGTATTTTTACTTCTTCAAACAGTCTTTCTAAAGTAGCCATGTTTGAATCAGATAACAGAATATCATCCATGTAATGATAAATTATAGACTTGGGAAATTGCTTGCGTATTATTTGCAATGGTTGATTTACAAAATATTGGCACAGGGTGGGAGAGTTCAACATGCCCTGTGGGAGGACAGTCCACTGGTATCTCCTTGTAGGTTGAGAGTTATTATAAGTAGGCACTGTGAAGGCAAACTTTTCTCTGTCTTTTTCTTGTAAAGGTATAGTGAAGAAACAATCCTTTAAATCAATTACTATGAGAGGCCATCCTTTTGGTAATAAAGATGGCAGAGGAATTCCAGATTGCAGAGAGCCCATAGGTTGAATAACCTTATTGATAGCCCTGAGATCTGTCACCATTCTCCACTTACCAGATTTTTTCTTAACAACAAATACAGGAGAATTCCAAGGGCTGGTAGATTCCTCTATATGTCGAGCATCTAATTGCTCTTGTACCAGCTGTTCTAAAGCCTGCAACTTTTCCTCAGCTAATGGCCATTGCTTTGTCCATATTGGTTTCTCAGTCAACCATTTTAGAGGCAGTGCTGTTCGTATCTCTGAAGGGCCATCAATTGCTTTGCATTCTTGTACAGCCCCGAACAGCCGGTTTCCGCCTTCTGTAATATCTTTTAATATTTCCCTCGGTGATATAGGCTCTAGAAGCAGCAGGAATGTTAATTTGGGTATTCCATTGCTGCAACAGGTCACGGCCCCATAAATTCACTGCAATATTGGCTACATATGGCCTTAATTTTCCTATTTGTCCTTCTGGCCCTATGCATTCAACCCATCTCGTGCTCTGCTTTACTTGAGATAGGGTTCCAATTCCCAGGAACTGAACATTTACATCCTGAAGAGGCCAATACGGATGCCAAGATTCTGGAGTAATGATACTTACATCTGCACCTGTGTCCAGTAGGCCAGTAATAAAAACGCCATTTACGCACACTCTTAACTTTGGTCTTTGTTCATTTATAAAAGTCTGCCAAAATACACGTAACTCATCTTTCAGGCCATTTTTGCTTTTAACAGCAGGCATGGGGCTTTCTAATTTTCTTGACGAGGCATGTTCTCGGCAGTAACTGGAAATGACTGGACCACATTCGCCATGGGGGCCTGCGAGAGGCCCCCCATTGAGTTTCCCAGTGGCAACAGGTTGCCTTGTCTATCTCTTGTTGACCTGCACTCATTTGTCCAGTGTCTGCCTTTTCCACATCTCCTACATATACCTGAAGGCTGAGTCCTCCTACGTCTGTTATTTCTAGAAGAGGCATTATTATTATTATTATTATTATTATTATCATTATTATTATTATTATTATTTCTGAAAATCCGTTGTCTGCAATTCCTTTTAATATGTCCCATCTTGCCACAGTTAAAACATTTGGTAACTTGATGTCTCCTTTTTGCATTAGAAATTGCTTCTTCTACCCATGCTTCAGTGCCATAGTCAAATGATTCAACGTTCATTGTATGTAAGACCCATTCGTCCAAGGGCGCTGATCTCATCTTTAAAGGCCCCAGGATCCTTTTACACTCCACATTGGCATTCTCATAAGCCAAAGATTCAATTATTATACGTCTTGCTTCTGGGTCAGATATCCCTATCTGTACAGCTTTAGTTAGCCTTTGTAAAAAATCACTAAAGGGTTCTCTCTGACCCTGTTTAACTCTGATATATGATTCCAGTCTCTGTCCTGGGTCTTGAACCCTGTCCCAAGCCTTTAAAGCTGCTGTAGTACATATGGATAAGGTGTGTTCATCATAATTCGCTTGTTCCAGAGGATCGGAGAAAAGTCCTTCACCTAGAATTTGATCTAGGGAGATCTCAATTCCCTTTGCTCTTTCCTGCTGTTCTAAAAGTTTAGCCTCTTGTCTGAACATGCATTTCCAATTTAATTGTGACCCACTCTCTAGAACAGCTGATACTAATTGTACCCAATCATGAGGCGTTGCCTTATTGCTTATAGACCAAGTTTTGAGCATCTCTCTAACAAAGGACGAATGTAGCCCAAAGTTCATAATGGCTTGTTTAATTTCTTTGAGATCATTCATACGGACGGGTTCCCATGTATATTCCTTGATGACTTTAGGGTTTTTGGAACCAGTCACCTTTTCTGACGTTACTATTGGAAAGGCAGGTAGAACTTTATGGAAATTATCCCGGAGAGTTTTACTCATTGACGGAGTTAAATTTCGCCTTTGTACCGTTTGCTCCTGTTCTATAATTTCCTCAATCTTTTCTAATCTGCTTACTATTGCCCTTCTGTAAGGCCTGGATCTCCTGTCCAGAATTATGCTCCAAGGCCTTCATGGAGGATTCCAAAACATGAAGTTTGTCCAGTAGAGTTAGTATCTCATCCTTGGATAGAATTTTCATGGCATGAATTGTGCCTTCTTGTATTGACAATCTGTCAGCCAATCTGTCATATCCTTTAGTCAAAGTCCGATTTTCACATTCAGCAGTTTTAATTCTCTCTGATAATGTTTCAGACAGGGACTGAAGTTTACGATCCAAATCAGCTGTTCTCTCCTCCGCAGCAATGAATCTCTCCTTAATATCAGACTGTAGTTTTTCTAAATTTGCTCATTTGACCTGAGTCATATCAGACAAAGCCCTATTCCCTTCCTTGAGACCTTCAAACTCTTTCTTGGTGTCAGTCTGAATTGTTTTTGCAAATACCTCGACCGACTTAAAGTTGTTACTCAAAACAGTTGTGCCCTTTCTTAAGCATTCAACCTCTGTCCTAAGAATCCTGGTTTCATTCTGTAAGGACTTTATCATTTTTCTATTTTCAAACCATGTAAGGGAGAAACCAAATACGAGAAAAAATTGCAAGCCCTATAAACATCCAAGTTATGGGAATATCATATGTATCCTGTAATATTTCTACCATAGTACAATTAAATAGACTGCAGAAGCTTTCAACGGTGATATGGTCAGACATTTTTTTTTTTTTAATCAAAAGAAATTTTACCTGAAATGACCGTTCCCTGCCAGTAGGTCGCTAGGGCAATAACCGCTCGGCCAAACCGAGTCTGCAGTACCTGAGGAGCTCGAATGTTGGGACTCCGGCAGTAACCACTAGTCTCTGGCAGGTCAGGGCCCAGGCCGAACTCAGCCGGGACTGGTGCTGCCTGAGGGGTTAGCGAGCTCGGACTGAGTCACCCGAGCACACACACGTCCTTTGCTCCGTACAAGCGGGGCTGGGACAGGCTAGTCTGGGAAACTGCTCTGAAGCAATCAAGAGCCCAAGGCCGAATCCCTGCCACGCAGTGTGGGAACTGGAGCTGAAGGCTCCCAAATGCCCGAGTTGGACGCCAAATGAAGGTGCGTGGTTGATCGGCAGTTATGATTCACCAGACAAGCTTTAATATATATAAGTCAGTTTTAATAAAGGAAAGGAAAGGGAACTTACAAATCCAAGGTTCCAGCGAGGAGGGCAGGAAAACAAAGAGAAGGCAGGCCGCAGGCCCGCAAGATTTTATAAGTCAATATTATGCCTAAGGGGGACACGCCTAAGAGGGACACGCCTAAGAGGGACACGCCTTTAGACTAAGGGGGCACGCCTTCAGACCAAGGGGGACACGCCTTACAAAACAAGGTTTGGGCTAGGCTTCCCCTTCACGGTGGGACAGAACTAATGGAAGATCACCAACTCCAGTTGGAATGGGACTGATGGAACATGCGACCAAACCGGACTCTCTGAATGTGGTCGACGGTGGGGGCTGACTGAGAAGCCAAGGACAATGGCGCTGGGCTTTGATTCTTCTGCATGGACGGGCTCTGTGGGAGCCTTCTCAGCTTGGTTGATCACCTTCCTGGACCTGGGGGGAGTTGGGAGGACCTTGGTCTTAACATAGAGTAGGGAACCCTGATGGCTCCTTGGCCTGGAGAGGGAGGGAGGTGGGTATGGGTAGAGGGGAGGGAGGGAAGGGGGAGGAGGAGGGGAGGAGATGGAAATTTTTAAATAAAAAAAAAAAGTGTTAGGACGCTGGACTTAAGAATTATTCTGCTCTGGTAAAGTGAGAGGAGTTGGTTCTCTGCAAAGGTCTATGACCTCACTAGCCCCAGGTATCTGGCTAAGTTCCCAGTATGAGGCATAATTTCCCTTCTGCTGAATGCACCTAAAGTCCAGCTAGACTGCTAGTGATCACCACCCAGATATGAGAGCCACTATCATACCTTTAGGGATGTCTTGACATGTTGGTCATTACTGTGGTTCCTAGGTGCCACAGCTAGCTGGGTAAGACTATTTATGGCTTTCTTCCCCAGGCAGATGGTACAGTGAAAGCTAGCCCACAGGAAGGAGGCTTTCAGATTAGATCTGAGCCCTGTGTCCAAAGTGTATGGTACCTTCAGCAATGGGAACTTCAGTCTCTGGGAGGGCAACTGAAGGCACAGCAATAGTCCTGTATCATTTTGACAGTCACATGAACTATCGTGACCAACTCAAAAGGAGGTTTCTCCTGTCTTGATTGGAAGTTTGGTCAGAGAGTCTATGGATCTGTAGAGAGTATTGTCAGTCCAGTAGCAGAGCTTACATGTATTATATAATTTGGTTTGGGGTACATACAAAAATAGCATGGTTCCTTGAGGTCTGAACATTTTATTACCTAGAATATAAGCTATAAGGTTATTTCCATGCACAAAGGAGAATGTGAGTCTGATCCTGCAGCTCTTTGAAATCAAAGAAAGAGGAAAACAAGCTTAACTATGACCAATGTGTCTGCCGTGGTTGCCGGGGACATGGGTCCCTGGGTAAAATGCTCGTTATGCAAGTATGAGTATGTGAGTTTTGGATCCCTAGAGCCCATATAAAAGTGACTGTGCATCTGTGTACCTCAGTGCTGGGGCTCAGAGACAGTGGCTCACTGGCTACTTAGTCTAGCCTAAATGGGGGGCTCAGGCTCAAGGAGAGACGCTGACTCACAAACTTTCACGGAAAATGATAGAAGAAGATATCCACAGTAACCTCCTGCATCCACATGCGCACACAAGGGTGAGCACATGTATACACGTGTGTGCACGTGTGCGTGTGTGGACACACACACACACTTACAAAAGTACAAATCCCTATAATTTTTTCTTATTGGGGATTACAGTTACTTTGCGGGCTCTGCCTGCCTACCCGTTTCCCACACATTACCTACATATTTCAAACAATGAGTTGTGAGTGTGCTTTTTTCTACTTTTAAATTCAAGTAGATAGGATAATAGTACCAGCTTCATTTAATTGTACTATTGACTTCAAAGTGACAATTTTTTTAACCAGTAGGCACATTCTTATTGGTAAACCTACTACGCATGCCATCACAACATGGAAAGCCTTGTAAATGCTAATCCTTACACCTGTAGGTAAGTGTAGCATTCAGTCCTCATCAAAGATGCTTGCTTCTCTTTGCAGTAGACAGAGACCGTTACAGGAAGCCACAACCGGTCAAATGCAGAGAACAACTGACCTTGAGGTGCCCAGTCTTAATTGATGCATCTGTACCACCAGCCCTATACTCAAGGCTTAGGAAACATTACAAAAGCGGGAGCAGAAATAGTGTAAGGTAATGTCTTTTAATATGGCAGGAAAGGCACACTCGTGAAACCTCAACAGCAGCTTGGTAAATTAACAAGACCTGAGAAATGAGCAAACAGTTGACATGCTAAGGGTGGTGGAAGAAATCTCAGAGGCCTCCACTCCAGACAAAGCACTAAAAGTAGTTAAGGATTGCTGTGAGTGAGAATTAGTCTTCAGCAGGGTGAGTTCCTTAAGTAGTCACGTGACACAGTCAATCCTAAACGCACATAGACACACATGGACACAGACACAGACACAAACACCTATGCATACACCTATGCAGACCTTCCCACACATACACACACACACAACATCAAACAAACTCAGTAGGTTATGTGGGTGTGTAGTATAACAATAATAGTTAAAGAAAAGAAGGCTGTGAATTTGAGAATCAACAGTAGGTTGAACATAGGAGGGGTTCTGGGAAGAGAGGGAGTGGGGGAAAGGATATAAAAATTTTATTCATGTATAACTGAGCAGGAGGAGTGTGTGTGGGGTATAAAGTATTGTGATAAAAAGAAACATGTTAACCTTGTGAAAGACAATCCTTGTTTTGGTTTCTCTCCCTTCATTGGTGAATAGAAAAGAGTGGTACCAAATGTAGAAGCATTCCTTCCAGGAAGCAGAACTCACTTGGGCAGAAAGGGGTTTCTGATGCCACTGTTCACAATGACACCTGCATAAAACCAAATGAAACCAAAACAAACAAGCAAAAACAATCTGGGAAGCTCCTTAAGTCCAGTGGGTGGTAGTAGTGTGCATAGGAAAGCCACACAGCTGAGCAAACTGGTATATCATTTGAGCCTCAGCTCCTTATCATAGATATCAGGAGTTGGCAGATAGCAGAAAGTTAGTTTGGTTCACTTGGTCATCTTAAATGAGCGTTGAAGCCTCACACAAGCTTAGTCGCTGTATTACCTTGCCAGCCCTGATGCTGATATACCCATGGGGAATCTGTTTTGTCATCTATTGAGTAAGAAAATTATTGATGATTTGGGGATGGATGTATCAATTTTGAATCAAGCTGTTGCAAAAGGATATTATAAAGGAGCAACATTTAAATAGTTTGAGACTGTTTTCCCTTAAAGGAAAATTGAGAAGATCTATCAACAGCCCTAATACGTGAATTAAGGAAGTAAGCCATTGCACTGACTTCTGAACGCTTTTTTTTTTTTAACTTCCTGCAAAGAGGACCCTTTACAGTATTTTTGGAGAAGTTAGTAAAACCGAATCTGACATCACCATTTCGCAGTGCAAGCAGCTAGCAAGTGGTTTGTTCTTACGGTAGCAGAGAAGGGAACCTGCTCCCCATCTGATAAGACACTGTGCAAAGTGTGCGTTCATGTCTTACTTTGAGTTAGCTTTACGGAGTCCAACTTCTAGAGAGATAACCATTATTTTGCCTTTCAGGGGGGACGCGTGCTATTTTTTAGGGACGCAGCTGATCTCCAGATATGACCATCTATTTGTGGCTCAAACTTCTGGCCTTTGGCTTTGCCTTCTGGACACAGAAGTGTTTGTCACAGGTAAGCATTTCAATATTCATTTTTGATTCCTTTGTATTTTGTTCCTTTTGGCGGGGGGAGGAGACTGGCTTGAAATGAATATTTTTAAATGTTGTGTGATGGAGACTTAAAGTAAGAAGACCCACTACTCCATGGTCAAGGCTGTGGCTCAGAGGAACATTGCACGGCAGCATACGCTGTATCTGTTCAAAAGACATAACTGTTTTGGGGGGAAGAAGGCACAATTTAATAGGAAAGTTTTGGTCTCTATTTGCCAACTGTTCAAAGCCACAGACATGAACATGCATCTCTGACAGTCAAAGGAATTGTTAAATAAGTCAGTTTTTATGCTTTTGAGCAGAGTAGGAACAGTTTAAAATCGTGAGACGACTTTGGTTATACGGAAGCCAGTCTCTTCAGATGGGAGGCGACTTCCTCAAATGTTGATGGCTATTAAAATAGGGTCTCGAATACTCGGCTTCAGAAAGGCTCACAGATGAGTGGGGTGCTTTCAGAAATTTAGCTTTTCATGTAGTTTACCGCAGAAGGCATTTTGAGTGAATTATTTTAGTTCCTCAACAACGGTTCTTATGAATTTTGCTGTGGAAATTCTGGCAAAGCCACTGCCCTTCCTGGGTGATGGGTAGATAGCTAGAGAGCACAGTTCTGAAACGGGGAAATATTACAATTCTGAAGAATCACACAAGTCTGGTGTCTGGCCCTTTATGCTTAAATTAGAGATCTTTCTACACTTTTGATCTGGTCAATAGATAAGTCGAGTTATTTCAGTTTGGGACTGTGAGTTTTGTTGATCTATTCAGTAACTATTAGCATTTTCTTTTATAAAGTCTCACCTAAAGCAATTCTTTTTTATATCAAAGGGCATGATAATGAGTCTTTTGTAGAAATTTCAAGATACTTTTAATAGGAAAAAATTAAATCTAATTACTATTCCAATTTATTATTATTATTTTTATATTTACTGCGCTCCCGCTTTCCTCTGAAAGTCAGGGCGCTAACTAGCTGCTGAATGTGTCAAATGGTTTAAATTAGATTTTTGGTCATCTATGGGTCTGGAAAGAAATGCAGCCAGACAGAAGTTCTGGTTATTATTATCCACAATAATTTGTTATGCCTTTTAATTGCAATGAGGGAATTAAAAAATCCGCTTTGATAAGTTATGAATTTGCTTGGTTTAGGTTTTCAACGTAAAGATTATTTTTAAAAAATACATAGAACTACAAAATTTGGTTATAATATACAAACAACAACTGCCTCATGTATCATTCCCTCTATAATTTTTGTACTCTAAAGAAAATTATGGTGAAGAACTTAAGGTTATACATAGGCATTTCATCATAAATCAACATACTTCTAATGTAAATCTCCTCTCAGGGTAAGTTACCAATTCTTTTAAAATTAGTATGAAAGATACCTTCAGGCCTCAGAGCAAATCACCCTCAACGTTTAAATCAGGATATTTAGTGTTTTTTTAGCAGAAGAAGCATATTTGAATTTTGTCATCAAAGTGTGTATGAAGGGATCTAGAAACCCTTAAATCAACTTTACTAACTATTTTATTCTATAATAACTAGATCAAAATAAACTATTAATCAATACACAGATGATGGATAGGTAATAGGTAGTTGGATAGAAAGATTCAAAACATCAAGTTTACCACAATTGCTCCCAAAAACACTGAGGGTAAATACTTCTCTACAAACATTGGTAGTCTCTCTTACTATGTGTGCTTATTTTTTGAAAATACATAGATACAATAATCATTTGTATAAGAAAATGGTGTTTAGCATTTCTAGACAACATTTTAGACTCAGTTTATAAATCTGTAAATTTTTATTTGGATTATTAAAGTTTTGAAGTGTACACTTTTTTATAAGAAACCAATAGACTTAGATATCTACTTATTTTATCTCTGCATGTTAAATTAATTCAGTATCTGTAGGAAATAAAATTTTAGGCAGCAGCTTTTTTTAGGTGCTTTATGAAAAATAAAGAAGTAGAGTAAAATAGAAATGGGACATCAGTGGAAAATTCACAGCAACTCCAGCATGTTATTTAACCTCCTAAAATCTGCATGCGACCAATGTCAAAGAAAATTCTTACAGGCCCACAGTGACTGCTGTGTTCATATTTACAAAATGTCTCTGAATCCCCCTGCTCTGTGACCCTTTGTCATAGCAGTGGGCACAGCATGCTTGTGCAAAAAGTTGTAACTAATGCTAGTAGCACATAGGGAGGGCATAGAGAGTGCAGGTAGGGTGCAGGGTTTCTGCTTCTAATGAAGTCCTAATGCGAGGCCTATCTGCCACCCATCAGCTAGCGGCTAAGAGCGCCTTCAGTTGTGCCCCCAAGAGTGTGCAGTGAGTTCTGTTATGAGTCAGAACAGTGAAAACTCACTTCCTGAGCACAATTCTTAATTTTCCATCAACATTAAAGTGGCTAATGTAGCAAATATGTACTTGGCCATGTACACTGCAAGCCTTTGATGTAAATTATTTATTGAATTTGACAAGCACTCCTTCTAAGTTCTGAAAATAACAGGAGAGCCTGGGCTATGGAAATGGCAACTTACTATTTGTGGTTTTTTTTTTTTTTTTTTTTTTTTTTTTTTTTTCTGCTAAAGTGTGTTTTCTGTGACCCTTGTCGTTGCTCAAATGAGAAAAGCATTTGTTAGAGGAAAGAAAAGGTGTATTAGAAATGAGGGGTTCCTTTCTCCTGCGGGGCACTCTGAGCTCAGGATCAGAGTGGTGTGCTGTCTTCTCCATTCAATTTGATGTCTTCCCAACATGACAAGCAATGAGCGTAGCAGGTAGATGTTTTGACACTGTTTGTGTGCACATACATACATGTAGATATGCACACATAACACATATGCTCAGTGCCTTCTTTGTGTGTTGCTGTCATCTTTCATGTCTGCCTGCTGGGCTCTCTACACACTTAGCTGCTCAGTACTGTGGTTCCGTGAGCAGTGTTTCGGCAGGGCAAGTTTTCTTCAGTCCAGACTGACTACACCCTCTGTGCTTGGGAGCTTATTTCCAGCTTCCAACCAGTCCTTCAGAAATGGAAGTGCTCTTTTCCACAGTGCATTCACGCATGTGTTCCACAGACAGCTAATAAATAAATAAATAAATAAATAAATAAATAAATAAATAAATAAAATCTGCCCTTTGAGATCTCAATTTAGGCTTCATTATCTTTTGTCTGTAACATGTGACAGATTTTTTTCCCCGCCAGTATGAATCTCCATTCTTTCTTCATATAATTTAAAGTATTAAAGCTGGGCCAGGGCAGGAGGGATCTGAGATTTCCTCATTACCTGTATTGTTCTGTTTTTTAAAATGTCAGCATGTACTTGTACAACAATCATGACATTGATTGGGCCATGTGTGCAAATAGCGGGTTTGGTGGTCTTCGTCCCCTCTTCTATTTCACCACTACTCCTATAACAGCTTCCCCTCCCCATCTAATACTCCTCCTCCTTCTCACTCCCATTCTTGTTCCTGTTCCCTCTCTTACCACCTGTCTCTCACTGTCTCATCCCCTACTCCTTCATTTTCACTTCTCCTCTCTTCCCCTCCTTCTCTCTTTCCATTTCCCATATTTTCCATGACTGATTCAAAAAGAACAAGTGTGTGTGTGTGTGTGTGTGTGTGTGTGCGTGTGTGTGTGTGGTTTCAACATCCAGGCCTTTTAAGGTTCCATAACATCCCATTTCCCCTCCGACAATTTCTACCACTTTCCCCTGGAATCTGTCAAGGCTTATTTCAATTATTGTGATGATGACAGAGATAAATGAACCAGTGTTTTTTAACTGCCTGTACCCTACATGAAAGTAGAAACTATATATTATATCTTTCTGAAATTCTATATCTGAGTTTTTATCTGAGATCTGGTTAGTTTGTAAGTATCTTATGGAACTCCCTGATAAAACTGGAGATGCTGATGACTATAGAGAAGGAAAAGGGGAAGAGGGAGAGGAGGGGAGAAGGTGTGGACAGGGAGGGGAAACTTCAGAGAGGAAGGACAGAAAGAGAAAATGAGCAAATAAAAGCAATTAAAAGGCAAATTGAGAACGTGGAAATAGAAATTTTGTTATGGTTGCATTAATTTAGTTTTAATTAATGTGTTTACACTTTGATCCTTCTTTGCTATTTTCCTCTTTCCTATTTATTTGATTTCCTGTTGGGAAGAATACCCCTGACTTCTTAGAAATACACATCTTGAGACTATTTTCCCTTGAAAGTCTCTTGCTAGGATCTTGTTGATGAGGTTCATTCTTCAGAGAAAGATGCCCCCAGAAAGGGGAGTCAGGAAGGAAGAGGGAAGGCACATACATAGCAGCATTAACCTGTGGATCAGTTTTGGTAAACACTGGTTTGGATGCTCACATTGCTGGTCTGGGGTTCCCTTTAAAGGCGAATGGGAGATACTGGACACACAAAGTTTGCCAAGTTCCTGAGAGTCATTTCTCCCAGTTAATGGGGCAGTCGACTCTAATCAGAGTAGACAAATAGTTGTATCTACCAGGATGATTTGTTTTGTTGGTGTATATGATATTAATGAAGACATTGTCTATTAAATTATTCATACAGAAAGAAAGTGTGATGAACTCAATTTTTGTCCAAGCAAATGATTAGTTTTTCAATACTGGACACCAGACCCCATAGCAGTTGCCTATCAATGAGGGATCAGCAAGGCTTCTTCTCACACACAGATGGGACTTCTTAGAGAGGGTTACAAAACACAAATTAAACATTTCAGATTCTTCACTTAGCAGCATCATATGATATCTGTTGATGTATAATATCCAAATACACAAAACTAAAAGTTGCAGTGGTCATAGGATTTTGTGCACATAGCCTTAGCCAGTGTTTAGTTTTATGAATAAATGTAATTGAAAAATGGTCTAATTCTTAACAATAAACACTTTTTAAGTGTTCTTTCAGCCACTGTTAGTTTTTAAACTTTATTTTGGAGTTTTAGTGTCACGTTCAGTACAACGAAATCCAATTCCTTTATGTTTTCTCAAACTAGTCTGGGGTTAGTGTGAGCGCTGGGAAGCATCTGTTGCATTAGTTCCTGGTCACACGGTGAGGAGAGAGCCCCTTCAGCCAGATGCATCTTGAGTTTTTCTTTTTCCTTTTTTCTTTTTTAAGAAAGAAGTTTAGTTATTTCTTGGTAGCCAATGGGAATGTCATTTGTAAGATTGCTCTTGAGTCAGCTAGAATTAGTTTGATCAATGATTGCTCATTTGCATAGCATTCTGATTAGCGTATGCACCTTACACTAGTTCCTTATTCCTCAGTGTAGCAGGAACTAGAGAACAGGGTCACCATAGAAAATGATGGATGGGAAGTGTCAAAGTGTCCCTCTGTGGCTCCTTGTGTTTAATAAAAATGAAAGCAATTAGCACTGTGGATACAAGTTTTGTTGAACTGTCTGCACATCTGGGACTTTATCTATTCTTCTAACTTGAATTTTTCTAAGAAAAATGTCTTTGTCTCTCAAAGGTTGGCCATGTTTTCCTTTCATCTGTGTGGGTTTTTTTTTTCATCAAGTGAGCAAATTATAATTGGTTTTCAAAATTTAGCTCTAGTGTCATATCCCTGTAATGGCTTCCCCTCTACACTCCATTCTTTGCCAGTCTGTCCTGTGGGGAGTCTCTTCTTTTCTGCCTTTCCTCCTCTCCTTCTCTGTGCTTTCTCTCCTTCTTTCTCTCTGGACCTACAGAACCCCTGTAGCCATCACTGCATTCTTTCTTATTTACCATGGTTGATTGGTCCGCAGTGCTTGCTCTATGAAGGGTTGGGTGGTCTGTGAATGTGACCCTGCAACTCTGCTCTGTGTGTATAAAGCACTTACCAAGTCATATGAATAATTTGAATCCTGCCCTTTTATTATTGTTGTTTATGTAAATTGCTCTGAGATTTCCTACATGGTATTAATGTCAAGAAATAGAAGAAATTGTGCAGATGCTAGCATTATGTGCTCCCTCTTTATATCACATGCTATGAATAAAACTCTCTCATTTCTCTGAGTAAACCGTTATTGTTTTAGACAAACTGAGAAATACAGACATAAACAGAGTCAGAGTAAAATGAAGGTGAGATTTCCCAAACAAGAGAAGTAGTTATTTGCACCCAAGAAGTAAATATTCTTCAGTATTTCACTTAACTAGGTCAACTCAATCCATTCATTATTTAATTCGGAATCTGATGAATCAGATTTTGGTGACTGAAAATTTTTTTTTCTTTTCCCCCCCCCAAAACCACAGACCCATGACTGTCACTCTTTCTACCAGGTCCACATAAAGTCTGAATTCAAGCCGGCATGTTGGCCTAAGACGAGATTATTGAGTCTTCCATTTCCCACTCTAGACTCAACAGTTCCTACTCAAAGCAGTAATGTACTTTGCTGAAGGACAATGTTGGTGGTGATAACTTTTTATAAATACATTTTTAAGTCACTATTTTAAGACATACTACTCAACAATCAAATTAACAAAACTCATTTCTTCTACTTTTGTAAACTGCCTTCAGGATGCCAATGCAACTGGATTTTTTTTCTGTGTGTGTGTGTGTGTGTGTGTGTGTGTGTGTGTGTGCAGACACTTGAGTGGAAGATGTTCTAGAACCCCCAGCGTCTGTGCAGGTGATTGCATGCTTAATGGGAAAAAAAAATGATAGACACTAAAAGGAACTGGCAACCACTGGGATTTGCCATACTTGTTTGGTGATTTTTTTTTTCAGCAGAAAGTACTTACATGGAGAAAAGTCTGAAGACAGACATCTGTTTTCCTAGCCCATAAGCAGCTCCTGGCTTAATATGCATTCCAGAGTACCATTACACAGTCATGAGCAAGTCACAAATTAGGGCTGGGGGTGGAAACTGGGAGACCTTCATTTTACCTGGGGTCTGTCTGTTGATCAGTCTCTTTGTTTAGTGTTCAGTCTTGCTATGGTTCCAGCTTGGTAACCAGGTATTTGGAGGCTGACAGTGTTCATATGTAAAACACAGCAGGAGGAAATGGTAACCAGCCAGTTACACTCCTCCATGTGCAGCGTGGGCCACAGGTCCACCCACTTGGTTCAGCTTCTTCCACGCACCAGTTGCTCACTTGGTCTCTTGTACATGTTTGGCAAATCTAACTCATTTGAGATTCAACTCTGTTGAAAAAGCGCAAAAAAGCATCTTTGATTAATATGTGTTTCCTAACTGACTCAAAAGTAATGTGATGAGAACCTAGGAGGCTGAGAGAACACAGGATTGAGTCTCTCTGAAGGTGGGTATATGAGGGAAACTGGATTTCCCCCCACCCCATTTAAACTTGCTTTGAGATTAGACAAAATGAGAGGCACTGAGTAATTTACTCGAGTGTCTAATTCTTTTTTGTTTTGAAGTGCAAGGGAAGTAATTTGACCTTTGTTCAGTACTTTGATCATGGAAAAACACACAGTGTTCAGGAAGTACAGGCACCAGCTCATTTTTCCACAGTCACCCCCGAGCACAGCAGATACATTCCACAGCGACATTGCCCACATTGCCACTCCAGACACAGGGTAGGCTCAGCTTCCGGGGAAGCAAGGAAGCAACGTATTATTGATGCCTTAATATAATAAATACAGATTGCCCGTCAGAAAATTGTAAGTCACGTATGTTGACTTTTCAACATGGATTTCTAAATACCCTGCTTACCTCTAAGGTCAAGTGTGAACTTACACCCTATGATTCTTGAATATGCCTCATTTCCAATGACCTGGGTTGTTATGACCTGAATTTTATTATGAATACTTTAGATATGAATACAAACATATAATAGAGGGTTGGAGAAATAGTTTAGTGTTGAAAAGATACAAATGGCTAACAACCATTTAGTGGTTGATTCAGAGTCTTGACTGTGAGGGGGAGTAACATAGGATAGCAGATAAACAGGGGGCAGTGTCTGGGAGCTAAGCCTGGTAGCACAGACTAGAATGGAGGTTAACATCAGATCCAGTCATGTACAGGCAAAATCAGTTCTTAAAATCTAACCTAGATTCTCCTGTAGCTGTGATGCCAGAAAACATTGTGGAAATTACACATCAAGATCTCAGTTTCTTCAGGCATGAAATGGGAATAATAACAGGAAATATTAAGTGAGATAATCTATTCGCTGAATCAGTTGCTTTCAGAGTGAGGAAATTGTTCTAAAGAAGAAAGGCACCACTTCCATGCAAAGGGTGATCACATTTCAGAAGGAGAAGTGATTGAGAAATGGTCACATGTTAATAAGTGCTATAGCAACCATTCAATGTTGTAATATGGGAGAAGGCCAGATGCAGGAGTGCCTGTTTCTTTAAATGCAATAATCAAGGAGGATCTCATTAGTCATTGAGCCACTTGTTGACTGACATGAATAAGAATATGAGGTGATTAGAGTTTGGCAAGCAAAAAAGGTTAAAGCAAACACAGTAGTGTGTTTAAGGTACAGAAAGATCAAGTGCAGTGTCATGGTGAGCAGACACTCAGAGGAACAGGAGACAAGTATAGAGTTCTCTATACATGGGCATGATGGTGCATGCCTTCAACCAGTAGTTGGGCAGCAGAGGCAGGCAGATCTCTATGAGTTTGAGGCCAGTTGGGTCTACATAATAAGTTACAGGACAGCCAGAGTTACATAGTAAGATGCTGTTTCAAAACAAAACAGAACAAATAGAATTTGACATAGATATGCTGAGAGGATGCCATTTGGAATCTTTAAGAAGAGGACTATCTAAACTTATTTGTTAACTACACTACCCAGAATGCTGTAAAGAAAATAGGTTAAATGGAAATCAATCAGAACAAGAAGAATTGGTGTGTGTGTGTGTGTGTGTGTGTGTGTGTGTGTGTGTTTTGGGGGAGAGAGACATTTACATGGAGCTGAGAAAAGTAGCTTCAGGAAAGGGACATGAACATGGAAAATGATGCTGAAGAGGACCGCTGGGGAAACAAGACAGGGAGGAGAAGAAAATGGATTTGCCTTGTATGAGTGTGAAGGACTTAGCACATCTGCTGGGGTGCACTGATACATTATTTAAGTGCACATAAAAGTTCCCAAATCCTTTCCCTTCTTGAGGAGTCATTGTGACCCCCTCTTTGGTTTGTGTTTTATTTCATGCACTCTGATGAAAATAGTTAAAAATACCTTTTACTGGTGACGTGGGGCTTTGTTGTAAGATTTTTCTTGCCGTCATTGTTCTTGTTATTGTTTAAAAGGTTGTTTCTAAAACAAATTTTAAATTTTCCATTTTGTTGAAAAATTTGGAAACCAATTGACTATCAAGTTGGCAGGTGATAGGTAGGCACTAATACCCTTGATGATTACGAATCGTGCCCATGGGAATAAAGCCTTAGTCAGGTGACTATCATGAGACATGCAGCATTTTGACTTCAGGTGTGGTAGAACTTTGCTTGTTTGTTTTTTGCGTTTTTAATTTAAGTACAACTTGTTTTTGTCTTCACTGGTAACTAGTTAATGAGAAATATAACTTTGTGAGGAAAAAGAAGAGTTCTCCTAACATCTCAGCATTTTACAGTGGTACTTTGTTGCCCCCAATTTGAGTAATTCTTCTACTTATGTCTCCAGATAAGTAGGCAATGGACCAGTGCCATATTCCCAAAGGAAATAGCAATATTTAATGTGCCAGTAGGATATTCTAAAAGGAAGTACCTATATTTAATTTTCCTTGCTCTAATATTAAATCCTAAAATTGAGGAAGAGTAAATAAGGAAAGGGAAGTAATGCTGAGTGTCTGTATGCCTGTTTCTCTACAAATTACTTAAATATACACATTTGCAATCTGCCATTGCTTGGAATCAAAACGCAGGTCTTTAAGTACTCCTGGCACGTACCCTGCCACTGAGCTAAGCCTCTAGGCCCTTGGCCAGTCATTTCAATAAGGGAAGCCACATGTGTCTAAACGCAAAGAAATGAGTGATCTAAGTGTTTGGGGCACTTATTTTGTTTGTTGTGTTTTTTATTAAGTTGAAAGCAGACACTAGATGCTTTGCCAGTTGTCTGTGATGTCTGTAGTGGGACATACGAAATGACACTGGAAAGAAAGTAATGCAGTTTTCTCTTTTGGCTCTTAATTTTCATAGAGCCGTAAAGGGGCAACCTGGGCACATCTGTTGCAGCCCTGTCTGAAAGAATAATCAGGGCAGCAAATGAATGAGGAGGGATGGAGGGAGACAAATACTCCAGTGTTGGAGAAATAGAGCATCACACATGTAGTCTGTGCCAATGTGCACCAGAAAGTATGATTGCTGCAAGGTAGGAAAAACCTGCATTGCATAAGCATGACAACGTAAACGTAAGGTTAGGAAATGCAAGCAATCTGCCCCCAGAAGCGTTAGCTCTAACACATGCATCAGCACTACGTTGTTGGTCCAGGGGTAAAAGTGGGAGGTAGAGATATCATTCTGTTGAAATGATAGAGGAGTGTCTTCTCTATAAATGTGAACAGCTGTGGACGGCCCGTGCTGGGTGGCAGTCTTAGCCCAGATGGAACCCTCCAGATACTTACAGGTTGACGTATAAGAGGAAGTCACCAAAGCCTTTGAAAGAGCAGATTTTTCCCTTTTCTGAGCATAGACAGTGGTTTGTGAGGGCAGCAAGAAGACGTGGAGAAACAAACATGGAGGAAGGCCAGTGAGAGATCAAAGACCAGTGGAGCCTCAAAGCTCTGGAAGCGAAACAAGTCGGATACAGCATGAGGAGGACTTCAAAGATGGGGAACGAGATCATAAAACTTGTTAGAGCAGTCGAGCCTAAGTGTGCCACTTTTGTCACATTCTGTTTCCGCGAGTGCTGTAAAATTGGAGATATTTTCTATTCATGTCCATTTAATTATACATAGCTTCCCATATATCTCAGTCAACTTGTAAGAAAATACGTGTATACAATTCCCAAACACAAATTCTTCTCCTCATTCTTTTAATGGGGTCCATTCTCTTAGCATCTGTTCTAATAGGTATACATTAAATTTGGGGTGACTACAGAAAATCAATGTGAAAGCATTTCATAAGGGTAACGGATGGGACGGTACAAAAGATAGCACAGCATTAAGTGTTTGGAAGTTTATAAAGTGGTTGGAATTCTGCCATTACTAATATGCATAGCTTTTACTCGGTTCTTCAAGAGATGGGCCGTAAGGTGAAATCTTGCTTTAAAAGCAATCGATAGTTGGTATGTTATTATTTAAATCAAAAGAAAACAATAAACGCCCAGCTATTTTTATGCAGATTCCTAATTTTAAATCAATATGTTTTGAAAGGCATCTGTATTTGCTAAAGAACAACAGTAAAAAAAAGTGATGAATGCAACTCACAAAACACAGATTTGTACAAAGCCAGTCTATGTTTGCTCAGTGTTCTTAAGAAAAACAAACTTCTCATAAATGTATCATTTAATCAAAGACAAGATTGCTGTAACTTAGAAAGAAATATTCACATAAATGTAGTTTTGGCAAACATAAAAGCACACTCATGGGCCTATATTTTAATTATCTATGACTCTATCCCCATATATTAAGTTGAAACAGAAAGTTTAGTAATTTTAAAACAAACGTAAAACAAGCCTCATTCTACAAACCTTCTGGCTGGGAATTTCATTAGACAGTCACATTTCTAGGGAGATCAGAATGTGCGCGTTACTCTTGGCCACCATTTAATGGACTGAACACCTGGATCTGATGGGAAAGGGCCACTTCCTCCCCTGGCTTTCCTAATTATCCTCTTACAGATATGTGTGCTTCATGCTTGTTGGGAAAGTGGCCAGAGTCTAATAACTGCTGTCATAACTCGCACTTAACTGTGGCGTTTTCAATGGCTTTTCAAATTAAGTACATTTTTTTTTAAATTTCTTTAAAAAAATATTGAGAACTACATTGGAAAACATTAGGTCTACAGATGTTTTCCTTTATAGTGTTAATTGATTTAAGGTCCATCAAAATGTTGTTAAAATGTCCAGAAGTTCACAATAATGATGGCACATGGATCAGATTAAAATTCTTTTTATGCAGGAAAAAGAAAAGAAAAACAACCCCCAAACCTTATAGTTTGTTCTCCCCCATTCAGATAAGTTTGGTGGGTGGATTGCAACAGCCAAGTCATAGTTAAATTTTTACTCTTATTTATTTTCTTACTTTATAGTAAATAAAAGAGAAATAAAGGTGTGTATAATATATAAACTGATGCAGATTCTCAGTACAAGCTTTGGTTTTGTGAAGACAGACAACTATACATTTGATATTTTAATTTGTTGTTTTGCTTTACAACTGTGCCAATGTACTAACATTTATTTTATTATTTCTTTGAATTTTGTGATGATAATATAATTGCATCATTTCCCCATCTCCTCCTTCCCTCCATGTACCTATCCTTGCTTTTTCAAATTCCTGGCCTGTTTTTCCATGAATTGTTGGTACATGCATACATGTATATGTATATTTAATTTTCTAAATATACCCTGCTCAGTTGTGTAATGTTATTTTAATGTATGTTTTCAGAGTTGACTGTTTGGCACTGGGTAACCTACTGGTGTGTTGTTCCTTGGGGAAGGCTATTTCCCCCGTTCTCAGCATTGCCTGTAGTTCTTTGCTTAGGACTGAGACCTGGTGCCGGCCACTCCATATACTTTGGCTCTTCTGTTGCTGGCCTTGGTCAGCTCATGTGAAGGCAGTTGTGCTGGTGAGACTTTATGCGTGTAGCTTCAGTTGTTAACATACAGTAGTATTGTTCAGTCCTTTGGTTAAGCCCCTCTCTAAAGATATTTTAATTTCCTTTCCTCTCTCTTCCTTTCAACCACACTTCCCTGGTGTCAGAGAAGAAAATAATAAGCTCTGCAACCTAAGAAAATGAGGTGAAGGAAGGTCTCAGGAAGCCCAGATGAATGTGTGTATAACAGTAGCATTTTAATAAAAGTAAAATGGCATTTTATAGAAAATAACAAAGATTAAAATTAAAATTACAAACATCTGCTATTTCTTGGTTAAAGTTATTATGAGTTACAGATACATGAACACTGGAGGAAATTTGTCTTAAGGAGAAATCATAATGAAATTGATCTATCAACACAATTCAATTAATTCAGTGTAGTAGTCTTTTGTTTTCATGGCTTATTTCTCTTTTACTTTCATGGAGTTTGTATTATATAGATGTACTCAAATGCATTATTTTTTTTGTACAACATATAATGGGATAGGAAGGAATGGGAATCTCTTTTATGGATATCACTGCTTCTAAATGACACATTTGCATGGAGTTTATTGAGTGCTGTACACAGGGTTCAAAGGGAGCATTACATCATTTATAAAAACTTCAAGAGTTCAGAAATATTTACAGGTGAGAATATTGTCAGTTACAAAGATAAATGAGGATGGGTTAACACGTCAGTATTACCATGTGTTCACTGGGAGAATTATGCACACACCCACAACTGTGTGAGCTAAAGGCAGTTTGCTGTTGTTTCAGAGACACAGGCTCTAAGTCATAGGTATCCACTGGGCAGAGTTCTCTTTAAAAAGGATACTTGCAACCATGTAGGTAACGATTTCAAATAATGTTTGTTAGGACAGAAAACACTAATGGTTAGAGATGTGTTTCTACTCTTTGCAAATGGAAGAAGTTGGGATCTGTTATCTCCAGTTTTTAAATTAAAAAATATTGTTGCTTTTCTTTCTTTCCTACCTCTGCCCTTCCTATCCATCACTCCTTCCTGGTCCTGGTACCTGTTGCTACAGGATGAGGGCCTGATACAGTGGTCTGCACAGGGACCACTGAGGTATCTTAAATACCTGATTAGTAGTTGATGCCAGTTTATGCCAGACCAAGCAGCCAGTGTGTAGAACTCTGTTACGCAGTACAGGGCTATCTTCTCATCCATTGCTCCACCTTCCCTGAGGAAGTTAACTGACATTGTGTTTTTGCAAGAAAGTCACATCATCGAGGCGGGTTGCAGAGTGGGTATATAAGGAAGTCTAGTTTCTGTGAGGTGGGAGCTGAGGGTTCAGACATTGTTCACCGTCTTCCAGATGGGCATCGAAATGGAAGCACCGCATCCTGTGACTAAAAATCGTTAAAGGGGACAGATATGCACCTTAAAATAACAGAAAAGAATATTAGACAAGGAGATGAGTCCAGCAAAGGGAAACAAAATTGATTTTGCCTAAAATGGAAGTTCTCTTGATTGTGTTTATAGGATGTGTAAAGCCTACCACAGGATGAAATAAGAACATGTTACTCAGATGGCATATGTGTGTATCCATGTTCAGTTTAAATGCTTTGATTTAGCTTTTCCATAAAATGAAGTTTATGCTCTGATCTAAAACTTATAATTACTGAAGAGTGAAAATTACCTGTGTCCTTGATAATCAACCACTCTCATTTAAATAAAAATAATTCCTTGTAAATACTGCCCTAAAATCATACACACACCTGAGATGAAATGTATGTGCTCATGCCCCCATTTACTAGTCAAAATCACTTATAACTCCAACAAATAGTGTTTTCATTTCAAATTCTCTTGCTGCTTCTAGATTCTGACTGAGTCCGGAAGCAGAAGTTACACAATACTATGAGAAATCTTTTTGCTTGTAGTTTTTCCTCAATTCCCACCAAAATAGAAATACCAGAAGTCAGTGGGATTCCACTTCTTGCTGAGTTCTGTCCCTTAGGCTTTTTCTCAGCTCCAGATCTCCAATGGGTGGCTTCACTCAACCTCTGACCAGTTAGAGCCTCTGCTCCCATCTCTGCCCTCTTCCTGAATGGATACAGATGTTCCGACCTTTCCCATACTGTTGACCCTTAGACACGTATGGTAGCATTTCTTTCATAATTAGACAGAAGCAGTCCAATTATTGTTGATACTTAAATTATGTGCTTAATTAAATTCAAACTATTTTAACCGTAAATTTAAAATCTAAACACTTGTGTGTATGTGTGAGAGAGAGGGAGGTAGGGGAGAGAGTCTAATTTCTAAGACTGTATTCTAGACCTGGAAAATTTGTGTAAAAGACTAGAAAAAGTTGAGGCTTCTTCATTGATCCTGGCAGATGGCTTTGTAAAAATTGCTTGCCTCAGTTCTTCCTAGCATAAATCTGAATTGTCCTTCACATTAAATTTCATCATCATAAGAAACATGTTACTTTCATAGGTAAAACTACTGCTATTTGTCTAATTAACTGTTATGTGTGTTATTGCTCCTGAATTCTCATTGAATCCTAGTGTGTTATGTATTTTTCCTCTTTGAGGTGCTTTGGACTGAGCTCCGGGCCTTATACTTGCTAAGCATGCGCTCCGGTTTGAGCTGTTTCTGCAGCTGCAGATGTATTTTTAACACTCGTCATTGTCCTTTACAATTCCTCTTCTGTGAGCATGTCACACGTTGTGGTAAAAAATTTTATATGAAGTTGTGTAAAAGATAAATATGCATCTGAGGACCAGGTGTGTTAGGCGCACGGCAACCGTCCGAGGTCACAAGGTTTTTTCTGCTGAGGCAAAGCCTGAGGCTGTCTGGGCTTGTGTTCATCCTTCTTTCAGGAAGAGTCTGAGCTTAGAGTTTCTGGAAGGCACAGAGAAACGCAGAAGAGTAATCTAGACCCCATTCTCCTTCTTCCTAAGAAGGGAGCCCACAATAAAATGTAGATGACTTCCCAGTGTCCCCCCACCTCCAGTGCCTCATGAGACTGTCCATCTTGAAGCCACGGCTAGTAGGATGATTCAAAATGTGGCATCCTGCTGCTGTCGGGTTCTGCAGCATTCTGCCACCCTCGGGTTCTGCACCTGCTGCTCTACCCTCAATCTTCCACCTCTAACCACATATGCCTATTTGCTAACTTTCACACCAAGTCTTTGAAAACAATACATTTAGTAAACACCTTATCTTTTTTGATTTCTTTCGTTGTGGAGTTGAAAGAAATCTTAGAAGCCAGCCATTAAGGCCAATGTCTGTAAGGCTTCTTCCATCCATCCTCACTATCCCAACATTTTCCAGGGGCTATGTTAAAGGACCCAGTCAGAATCCTTCAACTACCCAAAGGAATTGAAATTTGTATTTTCAAAATCTTGTACTGTAACCTGACCTCAGGCTCTCAGACCTTTTAGTCAGGATTCCTTGAACAGTCTTCAAAACAATTTCATCCTCAAACACACTGTGGATCCTACGGTTTCTGAGTGCATTATGTGTGCTTTACCCTAAGGACAACAGTTAAAATAGACGTTTTAATAATAATAATAATAGACCCAGTATGTACTAATAGAAATGACAACCATATGAAAAGCATTTAGTAGACTTGGTGTTGCAGTTATTACAAACATTTTTGTTTTATTTGTTTTGCTTTCTTTTGTTTTTTATTTTCAGACACGGTTTCTCCATGTAGCTCTGGCAGACTTGGAGCTGCTCTGTTGACCAGGCTGGGCTCAAACTTAGAGATCTACCTGCCTCTGCCTTCAGAGTGTTGGGATTAAAGGCGTGTGCCACCATGCCTTGCATTCTTACAAGTTCTTCTTCTTTAAACTGTCTGCTTAGAGAAGTGCCAGGATGCCACGCTTGCTTTCCTACCCAGCTTCCTGCGTGTGAGATGCTTTATCATTTCTAGAAAGATCATTTCCTACTGAGAGAATGAGGGAGACAAAATTGTTTTTTGGTATTATCACAAAAATAATAGTACATGTACTGCTCAATAATCCTCATTTGTAATTCAGAGAATCCATGAAAGGAGGCTCTTGGGGACACCATGAGTGCCTCGAACATGTTTTGAAAACACTGACTTCAGCCATGAGGGTGAGATTATCTCCTCAGAGCAGCATGGAACATGGCAATACTGCAAGCATTCGAACATGTTTGTGACATCTTCACTGGATGCTGTTCTTTCTTAGAACAGAACATCCTATGCTTACTCTTGTTTTCTATTTTTTCTGTATCTCACCTTCCATATCTCCATCCCCTTTCCCCTTCAGCAAAATTTCAGTTCCTTCTCCAGTGAAGGGTACTGGAAACAGCACTCTTAGGACCTGGTAATTTGACTGAAAAAAAAAAACAACCCCACATAATATCTTCCCCAAACTGTCTATTAAGAAGTTAGCATGTCCAAGCTGGTTGGCTACTCATGGTATACATGCAATTGTGAGACATAGTTATGGATTCAGTGTGATGATTGATTCCTATGACTATCAATTAAGAGTAATTAGCATACACATAACCTCATACAACCATCTTGTCTTGTGAGACCTCTTACAGACCTCTCTTCTGTTTATTTTGAAATGCATAACTCATTACCATGAATTGTAATCCCCTCATTGCGTAGCAGAACACTGGTCCTAAATTTCTTCCCATCTGCTTGTGACTTTGCACCTGTCAGTCTCACTTTGCTCCCCGTCATCTGATAATCCAATCCGTATTCCACCCTCTCCTTTTATGGAGTCAACTCTTTAAAATTCTACATACGAATGAGACCATGTGTTACCTCTGTGCTTGGTTTATTTTCCTATAGGTCAATCCATGTTGTCATACATTATAAAATTTCATCCTTTATTATTTCTGTATGAGAAACAGGTGATATCGTGATCAGTTTATCCAGATGTAAGCAATGTGTTTGATCCATGGTGGGTTGGCTATTTTATTAATAGTGATGACCTAAAAAGAGTGATTATCAAAACAGTTGGTAATAATAAACGTCTACTGTACTCAAAGGTGTTACATGTGATGAATATATTAACTCATTCACCTCATTTTGCAATAACTCTGTGGCAAATGAACATGATTTTATTTCTGCGTTACATAATCTTTAGTTCATAAGATTTAGACAGTTGTGACTGTATAACTAATAAAAGATGAAGAATTGATCTCGAAACACTTGAAAGAATCATCAGTCTCAATATTTTTTCAAGATCGTGTTTTGATGTGTGTGTGTGCATACTTATCATTTTATAATAATCTTTTGTAATTTTTTAACAGTGAATAGATTTCTGACTAAAATGTTGTAATTGGATTGGATTTTTGGTAGAAATAAGAAACATTGAGGGAAATCGAAAAAGAGAAAGAAGAAAAGAGAAATTCAGCAGGATTATCGAAATTCATGAAGAGTAGGTCCCTCCTCATGTCTGTCTGATTTTCAGCGTTGTGACTTGCCACAGAACACTTTTTTTTTCCCAAGGACAATGTTACAGACACAGCTGAGACTTTTAGCTCTTCAATTATGTTTCTATTTTTTAAATGTCTGTCTATTGAAGTAAAGCATCAGAATACTTCAGTAAGGAACTGGGAAAATTAAGGTTTTTCTCAAGATTCAAGGCTGCATGCATCTCAAAGCCTGATTCTGGGCCAACGACTGACTTCCCCTTATGCAGGAGTCACTGGGCAGAATGAACACTGTGCACACTTGTGAATTGCAGCTTGAGTGAGCCTGGGCTCATGCCAGAGAGAGAGAGAGAGAGAGAGAGAGAGAGAGAGAGAGAGAGAGAGAGAGAGAGAGAGAGAGAGAGAGAGAGAGAGAGAGAGCGCCAGCCTGTGTCCTACTTCCCAAGTCTCTGCAGTTAGGAAGAGTGCTGGACCCCTGAGCCCAGGATCACCTTCCCCGTGAATGAAGACACTCTGGTAGCACAATGGCGCTGCAGGCGAGACTGAACTTAGCCTACTTCTTTTGTGTAATTCTGCAATACCTGGGCCCGAGCCCTGCTGAGTACACCTGCTCCCCTCTGTACCTAGCTGAATTCCGTTCTTTTCAGGCTATTAAGCAGAGCCAAAGCAAGCTGCTAGTGCTTACAATTTGAATGATAATGGTCTTTAACTTTTTCTGTTTTTTTTTTTTTTTTTTTTTTATGTAGAGCCGTCAGGAGCACCATTAACTATATGATCCCATTATCTAATTAAGCAAGCTTTAAAGTCTTCCAAGTATAAAAGGGCACAGATGGGTTTGTTGAACTAGATGCGCTCAGTCCAGTCCTCAGTCTGAGTAATTCTCGAGGTGCCAGCAAGCTTCTGGGAAGAGCTGAAGGAGTCCGTCAACTTAGGAGCTTGGTCTAATGAATGCGGTCTGAGTAAGGACGCTGGAGTCATGCAAAGGTTCTCAATCAGATCTAGTGTGGTGACCATAGTATGTAAGTTTGCTATGCAAAGTAGCTTGTAACCATTGAGAGAGCAGACTTTAATAGTCAGACTTCCTGAATCAGATCTCAGCTCCATCTTCATTCTTTTGGGAAGTTAGTTAAGCATTTTGTACCCCAGTTTCACGAGCTCTAAGTGATCATTTCTTGATTGTCTACTTCGTAAGTACTAAGGAATAAAGTGACTGGCCACAGATGGTATCAAAGGCATGCTACAATCATTATCATTGCTGCTATATTTTTCGTTATTCCTTGAAGTATGGTAACATGCTACCAGGCCGGCAAAGGAGTTCACACAAAAGAACATGTTGCATGTTCAAGAATACAAGAAAAGGAAAGTTTTCCTGTATTACTAACCACAGTAAACAATTTAGTATTTCTAAATGCACGTGTTTTTACATTCCACATGCTTTTTTTGTCATCTAAAGGACAGTTTATATAACAACAAGAATATATGGGAGTAGCCAAAGTGCACAATAAAATTCCTTAAGCAATTTTCTACTACAGATTTTATCAATTTGTGTGAAAGGAAAGGCGAACGTGCACAACCTCTCAGAGAGTTGGCCTGTGGATCACGGAGGGGGTTATGGTCTTTTATTTATGCTTGTGGTTAGCTGTGAGAAATAGGGAACAGAGCATCTTCCCATATTTCAAAGGAGCTGTATGAGGATGAGAAGTACTTGGCTGGAAGAGTTGCCTGAAGTTAACTCTGCCATAGTTGAGAAGGGCATTTACAGTGCTAGCATTCGTTTTAATAGAGAAGCATAGATCTAAGGATGCTGTGAGTGCGAAAAACAAGGCCTCTACTTGTCCTTTGGAGAGTAAGTCTATGCATGTGTCCCTCTGAGTTTGCAGCCCAGTCGTGAGGGCAAAGGGCAGATGCTGCTACTTACTTCTCAGTAGAAAACAGAACTGCTTTCCCCACTTTTTTAGTAGTGTTTTTCATAGTAGCTAAGAAGTGGACATGCTGAAAATTGTCACATGACTTGACGCGGTCTGGTGAAGTTGGCTTTAACTGCTTGCGAGTGTTCTGAGAGCCCATAAGGCTCTCAGTCGCCTGTTCTGAGCTGCTCTGGCCTTCCCTTTAGAGGACTCCTTCAGCTTGCCTGTGTGAAGCTCTCCAGCAGTCGCTTGGGAAGACAACAAACTCTCTCCCTGATCACCTTCGGCCCTGATTGTTAGCTTGAGAACCAACACCCCTCTCTGCCACTGCTTTGGCCCTGCACAATAATACAACTTTCAGTTTTGTGCAATGCACAGATCAGTCATGGTTTTTGATAAAAAGAGAAAGACTTTAGTATCATTGCCCTAAAAAGATGGATTTAGGCCTCTCATTTGGAAAGTTTCTTTTGGATCTGAAGGGGTTAGAAACAGTAATAAGGAAGTTTTCTCTTTTCTAGAGATATACATTGTGTTACTCATTATAATTTTAATGGATGGCATTTGACATCATGGGCACTCTGAGGATTGGGCATAAGAATAAAATAGGTGAATTGGCAGATCCCCAAATGCAGCATATTTTGCTGAAAATGGCAACACCCCTGAGCCAGACCCTACCTTCAGGTAAACTAATTTTAATCCTGATCTCTACAATGTAGCATCCTACCCAGTACACCTAACTACCTCCCTTGGTTCCTCATTGTCTGATTGGTAAACACAACAGAAGTCTTTAAGGATGTGCGAGGCCTAGTAACAAATACCACAGCTCAGATGGTTGAGTCTGTAGGGTAAGTAAGTTCTGACTGATATGTTGAGGATAAATGGCAGAAGGCACAGACAGAGGATCATGGGTTTGAGGTCATTGTGGGCTAATACAATATTATCATGTCTTTAAAATAAATTTATAATAATGAAAACATGGATGAAGATGTGGATGAATCTCTTCCCCACTCTAGGAAGACATGTGTGTGTGTGTGTGTGTGTTTACCTACAAAGAATAAGTCACCACTCAATCTGCTCAAGTACTCACATTTAAAGATATAGGACATCTGTTTACACAGACTTAAATAATAGCAGTAAAACACATGGGTGTGTGATGTGGAGTGAGAGAGAAGTGTGTGTGTGTTTGTGTGTGTGTGTGTGTGTGCATATATTACACTCATGTAGGAAACAGGGAGTGAAATAATGTAGATCATGATCAATGTAGATCGGTGATCATGGTAGCCTCAGAATAGATCTCTTGGTCTTAATAGATCTTTACTGAACTAAAAGTTTTTACAGATTACTTATAAAACAAGCTTGTTTTATAAAAAAAATAAAAGAATGAAATTATTTAGTAATCTTACGTTGGTGCTATAATAAATTTAAAATAATAAGAATTCCTGTTAACTTATAACTCAGGAGAGGCTGTGACGGAAGGACAACCTTTGGTGTTCAGGAAGAAGAACTGAGAGGATGCAGGACAGGGCTGAGTCCTCAATAGTAGGACCAAACAGCGCCCCATGAGCAATGTGACCTTGGTGTGATGGGTTTTCCAAGGCATACTTCCACCATGAATATACTTTTAAAATACTAAGTTCATTTTCATTTGTCATAGTAGAGAAAGTTTATTGAAACTGGATAATTTTAAGTGGTATTTTATAATATGTATTCAAGAATATGGAGAATGTGTGAGATTATATGATCAAATCTCACGTTAAAACCACTTTGATAGAAAATTACAAAATAAGAGAATTGTTGGAAAAATCAAAAGAACAAAAAAAGGAAAAATGTAATACATCAGCTTCTATAGAAGTGGTGGGACTCATTACAATTAGATTAGTACAATATAGATAAATGATAACTTATAGTATCTGAGAGGAAGGGTAGAAATTTTTTCAGTATGTTAATAACTTTATATAAATCAAATAGTTCTTTACAAACAAAATCTTACCTACATTTTTAGGAGAATGTAACTAACCAATCTAAAGTTAAGAAAAGTTCAATGAGCAAGAATCAAAACTGAGAGGAAGAGAAAATAGTGAACATTTTCATGTGGGCAAAAACACCAATGCACATGAAATAAAAATTTAAATATTTAAATAAAAAATTAAAAATTAAATTTAAAAGTTGAACTCACTTGTCATTTTTAGTTAAGAAATTTTAAAATTTTTATTCATGTGCATTGGTGTTTTTGCCCACATGTATGTCTATATGAAGGTTTCAGATTCCCTGGAGCTGGAATTACAGACAGTTGTGAATTGCCATGTGGGTCCTGGGAATAGAACCCCTGGTTATGAACCACTGAGCCATTTCCCCAGCCCTAGTTAAGCAATTTTATTCAAAAAAAAAAGACAAGACCCCTTAGTAAAGTTCTATAGATTGCTGTATCAGTTATCTTTGTATCCAGATGTCACACAAGGTAAAATGCAATGGAGTGACAGAAACAGAGGCTAGCCTGGGATAGAGCTGTGTCATAAGCCAGCCAAGCATCAGACCCTTCTCTGTCACTATGTTCTGGGTTTCTTGGCCTGCTTACCTGCCGTGTCTTCTGTCTCCTGAGGCCGCCACACACCCACACCTTTCATCAGCCTTCTAGAAAAGGACAGAAAGGACAAAATGGCAGTAATGCTTTTGTCTGTCCTTAAGAGGCTGAAATCTTCCCCAGAGATTTACTGGGCTAGAGATGTATCCCATGATGACTCATTGCTAGAAATGGTGGGAGAGGCATTGGGAAATAAAATACATTTGTTGTAAAGACTCTATTTTAGTGTTGAACATGGAAGAATTAGGTTCTGAATAGGTTTGAAGAATGTTCTGTGCCTGTCAGTTGCCAGAGCTGTGACTGACACCATCTCATGAGGCCCTTTTGTATGCTGATTTTCCATAATGTACAAAGACAAAGGGAAAAATGGTATTTTCTTAAATGGGAGTAATTCTTGACTCGGGAACCTGTCCACATAAGTTTTGAAGTCCAGTGTTTTTTCTTAGCTGCATGGCTGATGGACTAAGGGAGGGGATCCACCATTCACTTCTGTGCTTCGGGATGTTAGCTAACTGGAAAGTAAAGTCAGATCCAGCAAGAACATAGACAAGAAAAACCCTGGTCTTCGTCTTGAAAATATGCATACAAACGGCAATGCATAGCACACCATAAAATGTGTAAACATATTTGTAAGAGCCAGGATATCCAGAGTGAGACAGTTCAGCTCCTAAGATTTGCAAGGATTATTATGTCACAGGATTTCTAGGCCTTGGCCCGGATGGGAAAATATGAAAATAAACCCCATGATAGGGAAGTGAAGCTACTGGAACTACATCTGTGTGCAGAATTAGAGCACTGCCCAGGCATTATCCTGTTGCTGATCCTTCATGCAGATGCGCAAGTTAAAGTACATTGACCAAGGAGTAGAACACTGAGGTAAACTGTTCAGGGACGACCGTATAAGAAGAAGCATTAAGCCAAAACAGTCTTGATAGCATAGGGTGGCCTTTTATCATTTTATAGAAATACATGAACAAAGTGTTATAACTATAGTGTCCAAAATGATTGGCATGCAGCAGGGCTTTGAAGACAGTGTGGAAGTTTCCTTCATGAATACAGAGAAAGGGTCTAGGACCTAGAAAAAAAAAGATGATTAAACCTAAGAAGTGTGGATTTTTGTTCAGAGTGCTGTAATCAAGAGTCTGTGGGATGGGGACAGTAAGAAGGGCTGAGCATTGACAAAGGCCCCTGCACTTGGATGGTAATGAACAATAAATCTTTTCACACAGTTTGGGAGAAAGACACATGATCAAGGTTAAGGTGAGGATGGATTATGAGGAATTAGGAAGACTTGTACCAGGGTATGGGGTAGAAGAGGAGGGGGAGGAGGAAGAGGAGAAGAGGAAGAAAAAGAGGAGGAAGAGGGAGAGAAAAGAGGAGGAGGAAAAGGAGAAGGAGGAGGAAGAGGAGGAAGAGGAAGAAAAAGAGGAGGAAGAGGAGGAGGAAGAAGAGGAGGAGGAGGAAGAGGAGGAGGAGATTCATATATTTTTCAGGCTGGCTGGCAAGTGTGCTTGGCCAATATGAAACTAGCTGCACAGAGAAAAGGAACTCTGCAGAAACTCTGTAGAAAGAAACAAGGGAGTGGCCACCTAGAGTTCGGAGTCCCTGCCTAAGACTGTATTCTTTTTCTAAGAAGGAATTAAGAGAATTAAGAATTCCCTGAAGGGAAAATTGGGAGAGGAGAGCAGACACCCATCATCTATACCTAAGAACAACAGTAAAATCCCCAGGGAGTGATGGCATGTTTCACTGGGAGCTGTTTGTATAGGTACGGTAGGCAACACGTAGCATGCAAGCTGAAGAACACGAATGCTTGGTCAGAGGCCTTCCACAAATGAACCACTTTCTGAAGCCACCTAACAGTGGCTTCAAAAGGTTGAGCTTAAGACAAGTGCAGAGGAAGAGGTGGTACTTACGAGGGAAGGATTTATGAAGATAACCAAAATGGCAATTTTTTACATTCTTAATATACTTTTTAAAAATGAGTTCTGTAGTTTGAGGAGTCTTAAGATTGGGCAGTGTGACAGAGCACACTTACGAGATGGAGGGCGACCACTGTAAGAGGAAGGCACTGGGCGCAGGTGAGCGGGTGTGAGCCCGGAATAGGCTGGCAAACTAGTAGAGCCAACATGCTCAGTGGCAGTGAAAAGTCAGTTCTAAGGATTAGTCACTGCCAAGTAAACTTGCAAATCTACCACAATTTGAACCCTGATAATGACCTTATTCATGTTTGTGGCCACTATGAAACCATTTAGGTCTTTCTTTGTTATATCTGCTTAGTGTGCCAGTTTGGGATGTCACTTCAGTCATGGTATTTGAAGCAGAACCCATTTCTAATCCAGGATTTCCCTCTGCAAAGCAAATGATCAGCATACCTCTCATGTAGGAATGCAAAGAGACACAAGCGAGCGAGCTATACAATCCAGGGTTTTTGTTAAATGAAACCTAGGGTCTTGGCTGTCTTTGAGTCTTAAAGCCCGCTGAATGATGACACCACTTTACCCAAAGTACCACCTCTTCCTCTTCTCTTCTTATGTTTGATATCCCGAGAGTCTCATTTGGTACACTTTAATCAGATATGTAGGTGGACTTTCTTTTAGACTTTAGCGAAAGGATGCCGATTCCAAGAGGCTAGTCATACTCCAGGAGGTAGACCTACATTCAAGCACATATTGGCAGCACCAAGTTGACTTGATGGGTTATACAGCAAAAACAACACATGGAATTGGGAGGCAGCCATTGAAAGAAAAATTAGATGGAAAGGAAAGTGGAGTGGACTTGACCAAACAATTTGCATGCACATATGAAATTCCCTAGCAATAAAAACAACCGATACATTTTTGCTTTTCTGATGGAAGAGTTTCAATTTAGAGCTGCCAAAATACTTTTTTTTCCCGTGTTAAAATATCATAAGCTTTCATTTAAGATTTGTCTCAGGAGCTTTTATAAAGATGCAGACACGTGTAAGGTAGGTCAGAAGCGAAAGAAGCTGTGGCATAGCTCAGTCAGGGCACACAGCGGATGCGGTCTGATATATCAAGTAAAATGTTCCTGTTGGTTTTCTTTGCTTCTCTTCCTAACAATCAACTCTGTCCACCTAAAACCCCACAAAGAAATATTTATAATTATTGAGCAGCATCTTCTAATTTTACTAGGTACAAAAACAAGTTCAACTTCCTAAATACGAGCCTGCATAGCTCCAGGCTTAAGGATTAGTAGTTCAACAAAACCCTACTAACATATGCGGGAAAGGGATGCAAAAGAGTGTTTATACCCATGGTTCTTAAAAGCAAAGTGAACTGGAGAAGAGAGAGAAAACACATAAATGATCCAATAATTTTGGTCTAGAATGAAATGGCAATATTTGTACACTGTTTTTGAAACATAGACACTCCCAATACTTAAATGTATGTATCAATCAAATATAAACTATATGATAATATTTTAAAATTGATATAGAATATATTGCTATATATTAAAATCTGATTTGTGAAGAATAATAATGGTGATGTAAATAGCAAACAATTGGTCTCTGTCTACCCCATCTCTTTTTTCTTCTTCTTTTAAAAAAATAATATTTTAATTTCTGATTTTTTTTCATTTTTCTTTCAGTTTGGCTACAGTGTTAACTAGAGGTAACTGAAACTAGAGAAGGTGAAATGACACAAGACAGGGGACTACTTATTGCATTCTTGCTTATCACATTTTTACCTGCATTAGAGGATTAACTTATTATTTATTAATTTTAATAAACAGACTTTTCATATAATGCACTTTAATTATAGTTTCCCTCAACTCCTTCTAGATCCTCCTTATTTCCCCACCTACCCAAGTTCACATCCTTTTTTTCCTCTCACTAGGACACAAATAGGCATAAAGAAATCAAATAAAAGAAAATAAACACAAACCAGAATAGGACCTTCTAGTTAGTACCCTTGAGCTCTTTCTTGTGCTTCTCAGAATTTTAAAAGATTTTTTGTGTCACCTGGGCATGGTGGCACATTTCTAGAACGCCAACAGCTGACGGACAGAACAGGAGAGCAAGGCAGGCCAACCAAAGTTTTGAGTTCAATTTTGATAAAGCTGGACATGTGGTATCAGCGGGACATGCGTAGGTGGCGTTGAGTAGATAGCTGGAAAGACAGACCTTTCCCAGAGAAGGAGCTGGCGACAGACAGAGGAATCCCCTGATAGAAGGCAAATTAAGCCGGTGAACAAGCGATGTCATTGAGATAGTGTGGAAGGAGATGGAGTAGGGCCCTGGAATACACACTAACACAAACTCCAGGAGCTAGAGAAAAAAAAAAAAAAAAAAAAAAAAAAAAAAAAAAAAAAAAAACCTCAGATCTCTGGGTAGAAGCTGGGAGAGACCAGATTTTCAGAAAGGAAGCTATCTCTCATAAGTTCAAACCCCACTGAAAGGTGATGTCAAGCAAATGCTTGAGCTTGGTCCACTGGATTTAATGGATTAACGAAAGGCTCCAGGAAAGATGCTGCTGCTGTGTGCATGCCAGCACTTTCGGAGTCCAGCAAGAAGGAGCTACAACGCAGGTTCCTTCTCTTTGGCAGTGCTGTTACTTAGACCAATGAGACATGAAAGCATCTTAAGGAAACTGTACCTCCCATCTTAAAAAAGACAAATCCCCAGGCTAGACTCCTGTCTTGTCTCTGGGGATATTTTTTTGAATGTAACAGTCAGTCATTTTGAGATCAAGCACGTGGTTAGACCCTTACTCTTTAGATGCCAGAACAAAATTAAGGATGGGATTTTAGGCTGAATATCACAGGTTAAGGTGAAATTAACTCAGATCTGTGAGATAATAAATTCCTTAGGGTTTAATCCATGAGTTGCTCTCTTCCTTATCTTCTTCCTCCTTCTTTTCTTCTTTTTTTACATGCTAATTGTTACAGGAACTGTTCTATGACAGTTTGAATCATTTTGCAGGCCCTTGGTTCACAGCTTCATGACTAACCTTGTACTCCTGACTTCCCCTTTACACAAACCCAGATCTCCACTGATTTCCTGGCAGCCCAAGGCTGCTGCTCAGACTTTCCAGCTGCACCTGGAAGCCCTTTGTCACCAGAATTTCATTTTCTCTACTAAAACATGACCAGGTCTCTTTGGCCTTATGCCACTTCCCATATTTAGGACCTCAGCAGAAGCTCAAGCCCATCGCTTGAGTCCAGGAATTAGTGCTGCCAGTCATAAAGAGGGCAGCAGAGCATCTAATGCCACCATTGAAAGAGAAACTCACAGAGAGTGAAAGGTGATTTTGCAAAGCAAGCTTGAGCATGGAGGACAGAAGAGATAGCATTACTATGCTTTATCCATGAGATTTTCTTGTTCCTGAAGCATTGGTAAGTGACCTGGCTTCTACTGAGGTCTTGAGCCCCGCCATGCTTGTGTCTGTTGTAATGGTGGGTCATGGCTACAAGTACTTCCTATTGTTCTCTGGAAATTGCAATTTCAAAAACACTAATTCAAAAGATGAAAAATAAGTTGTTTTAGATTTCATCAAAGTGTTAATGAAGACTGTTTTAAAAAATAAACATCTAACTTGGAAATACCTTTAGATTATAGAAGCACTCCAGAAAGTACGGATCCCTACCCCATGCACTGCTCAGCTTCTACTGATAGTAATATTGTCAAAATGCACATTTATTAGAAACAAAAGTCAGTGGTACAATGCTACTAACTAAATTATAGCCTTTGTATGAATCCTGTGTCTTTTTAAAATTGAATTTCATTTTCTACTATAGTATCTAGCATAGGGCTCCATGGTGCATGTGTTAATGGCACTTCCCTTGGGCTTCTCTGATTGGTGATGGAGGCTCTCTTTTTCCTTTTATAACCTCAAACCTTTGAGTTCCTGGTAGATGTGTGGAATATTCTTAAATCTAGGTTATATGACGTGTGATCTGGATGTTTGAGTTCTTTCTTGAACGCGGATGCTAATTGCAAGTCATTTTGCTACCAAAACTAACGTGCTTTTTAGGACTGCATAATTTCCCATGAAGAACATACTGCTGAATGCTCACCACCATCCTGAAGCTTAGACTTCCATGCTTTCTTCACTGCCTGCCCCATGAACACAGAGAGCCGTCCACATCCCACACTGTGCAGTGAAGGGAGTTGAACGTATACTACAGTTCGCTCTTGTGAGTGTTAGAGACTACAGAATTCCTTCTAAAACAACTTTCACCAGATGTGTGTGACATCCTTTCTGTGAGCGGTCATTTCTTGCATTCTGTTTGCCTGTCTATCATCCTAGAGGGGCTAATTGTAGTGTGGAGCTGCGGGCCGGCTTTTCATCCTGCCTGGATCCCACATGGTTAGCTTATGCCCCGAAATAACAACACACAAACTGTATTCTTTTAAATACTGCCTGGCCCACCCAAGTGCTCAGATAAAAAGGAAAACACACTGGTAGGATCTAGTCCATGCAATGCTAAAAGGCAGAGTCTGCACTGAACCTCAAGCATCCCAACTCGGTGTCAAGTAACAACTCACAGTCTCGCAGGACATCTATTACAGAAACACTAACCTTGAAGTCGTAAGAGACTTGGGGGGGGTAGGAGGAGCCCTAAAACCTTTGCGATTTAGTAGCAGAACTTGCAGAGAATAGTGTGGTGCTGTGTAAAGGAACAGTGGATGCGTGGAAGCACACTGGAGCACCGCAGCAGAACACTACCGCATGTTAACATGCAGACAGATGGATAGACATCAAACTGTTCCAGTTCTCATCATTACTGACACCATTTCTACTGTAGTCGGAAACCTCCATATAGTCCCAAGGCTCACTTACTTAACTCTACCATTTCACCCTCTCTGTTTTTTGAAGGTCTTTTTTTTTTTTTTTTTTTTTTTTTTTTTTTTTTTTTTTTTTTTTTTTTTTTTTTTTTTTGCAGTTAGTGTATGAGGCCGAACAGCCATTCCAATTTAGCAAAATGTGCCTTCTTTTTATAGAAGCATCTTCAAACTGTGGATATTGTACACAGTGCTTGCTCCAAAGGCAACATATACTCGGTTTAGTCCTCACCAGGTGAAGAACTTTATTAGAAAACACACAGAGAAAATATAGCTTCAAATAACCTTATTATAGGAACAATCAACATTAATTCATAATTGAAGTGATACATTTATCATAACAATTTAAGTAATAGAAATTCATGAGTTCAGGGGATGGTGCCCATCAACAGTGGACAGCAGTGAATGCTGATGTGATGACGTGTGTCCTCTAGGCAGCTGCACTAAAGTTCCTGTCTTCAACTCACAGAACAATTTCCAATTTAATAGGCTGCCAGATTTCTCACCACACTTTCAAGATTGGTATTAACTCAATCAAAAAGTTATCAGAAACCAAACAACCTGGGCTTCGTATTTTAATTAAAATATTTTGTGACTAGAAGCCCACACTTCAGTGTTTAAAGACCAAATGTAATATTTCAGTCACCTTCGATGTTTCTAAACTATTTCTCAGCCCAGACACCTTATGAAACAGTAAACTCGCCTTTACTTTGTCACCAACATCAAGTATTTATTTTGTTGAAAAGCACATGGCATTTGTCAACTCATGTTAACAGGAAACTAGCTAGCTTCAGCCTGATTCTCTCCTCATGTGGAGTAATCTAGTTAGATCATTATGAGACAAAATGCCGTGGAAAAAAAAATAAACACTCCACAAGTTCTTCATGAAAGTCTCCACAACAGTCCTCTACTGAATCTCTTTGTCAGGAGATGGCAGACTATGCCAGGAACTGGATTTCTACTGTCACACACCACACACAAGTTAATTTCCCATGCCACAAGTCACATGAATGAGACCACACTGGGAAGATGTTAATTCAAACAGAAGCCCATTTCCTTCCTTCCCTCCTCCTTTCTTCCTTTTGCTCGCTTGCCCCACCTTCCATTTTGCTTGTGGAAGAGGCTCTCACTATGTGTAGCACAGGAGGACTCAGGCTCCTCCTCCTCCTCACCCAGCCTCCCTTGTGCTCCAGATCAGAAACATCCCATCACTGTAGTCAAATGATGTGTTCCCCCCAGAGATCGTATCACCTCTAAAGGAAGGTGAGAGCCTTTTTCTTCGTGACAGCTTTATTAAACCAGCAGCCAAGTACTGCAATGAACGGGTCGGGGAGGTATGTGGAAACTGCTGATTTCGTTTGAAAGGGTCCACAGAGGAGCCTGGGAGCACTGTTTCAGCAGAGCACCATGACAAGAATCCCACTTCTCCACTAGTGACTCCGAAGCCAAGGCTATGGCTGTGATTTGGGGTTCAGGGGTCAATGCTGTGGTGAAGGACGTGAATCAAAATAGACAGAATATGGGCAATTCCGCTTAGTTTACCCTCAAATGACTGTGAAGGGCAAGCGGCTGTCATGCTTGTTTCAATCTCGGCCATGCAGACATTGATGAGGGACAGCTGATGCTGGCCACCAGGAGCCCGAAAGGAAGCAAGCTTCTGAGCTTTTAGTGGAGTTCTCTTACGATAGGTTCAGCAAAATCATGAAGTGTCTTTGACATTTGAAAATGCCTGAGTCAATTAGGAGGATGATTAGTAAAATGAATCTACAAAATGACCTTCCCTTTTCTCATTCGACTATGAAAATTTTATTGGACATTTGTCCAGCATAGGAAACCAGTGGCTGGTGAGTGTGAGTGAGTGAGTTTCCTGTGACCTCCAGGAAATAGTCCCAGAGCCTGGCTTACCTGGCATTGCTCTGAGAACATCCAGGGGACTGGGACTCAGAAATGCTTCCCTGAGGGTAGCAGACCCCACTGTACAGAGATAGACCTGCCAGTGACTGCTTGGAAACCGGGTGGCCTGTTGGGTTATCTTGATTGTCACTCACAAGTGTCATTTTTGATAACATCTCTATAAGCTTTTCATGAAATGAGGGGACACACGAAAGGCATGGGATAACATACAACACCAAATGTGATAGTTGTGTTCAGGCTGCAGGGTACAATGAGTACTGTTATCTGAGAATGTCACTCGGTGTTTTTGTTCAACATGAGGAAGTTATACTGCAAAAATTAGAAGAATTTTGCAGAAATCTTATGGCAGATGGTAGCCATCTTAGATGTCTAATTCATAATAACACGGAACTTTGATGATCAAAGGAATGGACTGTAATAAACAACCATTCTCACACTCCCCATTTGTAATGCTAAATTCTCCTCTAGCATTTTTAAAATAATCATAACAAGTCACATCTATACTAGATGCCATGATTTTTGGTCTGTGGACAAAAGCTCACAATATTGCTTACTTTATTTCTAATTAATGATGCTTGTACAAATTTATACAATTTATACAGTGTGATAATTTGATTTTATATATATATATATATATATATCATTGATCAAATCAAGGTAATTTATGTATCTATTACCTCAATCATTTAAAATATTCAAAACTCTTTTCTAGATCACTTTAAATATGTACCATTTCCCAAATCCCCCTGTTTCATGTGCCTTTGTACAGCTGTTGAGCATCTCCCTTCTGCCTCTCCCTTCTCAGCGAACTCTAATAGTCATAGTCCTTGCTGTTTTTATGTCTCAAACGCTTTATATTCATGTGATCAAGATTATTATCTTTACATAGTTAATTTTCGCCTAACCCTCTGACTTCATTCATACTTTCCCATGAGGAAGGATTCCATCTTGTTTGTGACTGAATGGTATTCTTCTACAGTGTAATTCATTTTCTGTCTTTTTACATGTGTCCATGGGCACTTAGGTTTCCATTTCTTGGCTACTGTCAGCAGAACTGAAATGAACACAGATGCTGAGAAGCCTATTAAGTAGAGTGATTTCATTTCTATGTACATTTATGTATCCAGGAGCTCAAGACAGGGATTGCTTGGTTTTTAAAACCTGAACAAAATCCTGATCGGATCAGTCAGGGTTCAAAACCAAGTTAGGGGCACCACACTACAAACACCAATTTATTACTTAACACTGGTATTTATATTTTTGGGTAATCAGTTTGTATTTTGTTCTCCAGTACTTGAATGCGAGTATAGACATGTATGGAAATCCAGAAGTGCACGAACTGTCAACAGGGAACACAGTAGTATCTGATGAAAGGGAAACCCACACATGCCCTTTCTCACAGTGTATTTCAACACACGATTGTTGCAATTTTAGGGCTACAGGACCAAAGGAACTAAGTGTCCGTCAGAACCATTTACTGCTTTCTTATCATAGACCAGACACTCTGGGACACAAAGAATGCAGCCTCCCCGGAATGAGTCAGAGCAGCCCCACCAGTAGATACTATAACCTTCCTGTAACTGAAGATGTACAGATGGAAGTAGCAAAGAGTGTGGAGTTTGCTACTAAAATATTTTAATAGGAAAGAAGCATAACAGGATGCTTTAAAGAGAATACTGCAGAGTGCTTGGGGAGAGCTGGGGAAGTTGACAGTTACGAACTGCACATAAAGCCTGTGCATCGGGTGGGATGATGCTGAACTAGGGTAAAAGGCAGATATGGACAAGGAGATAGAGGACTTCCGGAGTCAGGTGGTCAAGGTCTTTGTTTCACACTTGAGGAAAAGGACAGGGAATGGATTTTCAGAATCCTCTAAGACTAAGGGAAAGTATTATGAAGTTTTGAGAAAATCAGACTTTGTACTCTGACTGGCCTGGGATTGAGGGTTGGTGTTGTTGCTTACTCAATTATGAAGCAATCTACTTAAGCCATCCCATATCTTTCCTTCTCATTTAGTAGATCCAGAATAGCATCATTCATCAACTAGAGAAATGGGTCTCAACCTTCCAAATGCTGCAACCATTCAATATCATTCCTTATGTTGTGGTGACCCTCAAACATATATTTTTGCTACTTCATAATTTTGCTACTGTTATAAATTGTAACGTAAAATATCTGTGTTTTCCAATGATCATAGGCAACACCCATGAGAGGGTCATTTGACCCCAAAGGGTTGTGACCCACAGGTTGAGACCTGTTGATCTAATAGCCTATCTTTAAGCAGCTTACAAACCTGATAAAATGGAAAGTTTCTCAAATCTCAAGAGTGACTCGGTGGAGCGAGTACTTGACTAGTGTGCGTGGATCCCTCAGTTCGATTCCCAGCATCACATGGACCTGGCATGGTAGCTTTCCTGGAAGAAAGAAATATCAGCACTAGAAGAGTGGACTGAAGAGGTTGTAAATGAAAGGTTATCCTTGGTTACACAAAGGGTTTGAGGGAAGTTTGGGCTGCATGAAATCCTGTCTCAAATGGACAAATAAAAAGAACATCCGAGGATTGACGATCCGGGGCTGGGGAGAAGGAAAACTGGATCCAGGTGGGGATTTGGGGTTTGTTGATTCTTACAGGGTCTCCTTAGGCCAGACTGGCCTTGAATTCTCTCGGTAGCCAAGTATGAGGATGAGCTCAAACTTCTGAGTCTCTTATGTCTACTTCCTGATTACCTGGGTTACAGGCAGACACCACCATACCTGTTTATGGCACTGTTTGGGGGCTTCCTCTGAGCCTCCTGAGTGTTAGGCAAGGGCTAGTCTAACTGAATTACCAGGTAGAAAACTTGAAAAGGATTCCTGGAGAAAGGATGATTCTTCTAACACTTAGATCAGTGGTTCTCAACCTTCCTAATACAGTTCTTCATGCTGTGGTGACCCACAATCATAACATTATTCCATTTCTACTTCATAATGGTAATTTTGCTACTGTTATGAATTATAATATCAATATCTGCTATTCAGGATATCTGATATGTGATCTCTTTGGGGGCTGCGACACACAGATTGAGAGCCACTGAAATAGGGCTAATATGAAGATTCTGGAAGATACTGTACCAGGTAGCAGGATTCAGTGTGCTACTTATTTTACTCTAGACAGGCAGTACTTTTCTACTGACAAGAAGCTTACGAAATTGGTCCAATATGAGTTTTTCTTAAGCAAGTAAATAGAAAATGTCTCATAATCCCAGTATTATTTATGAACATTGATAGGCTATATTAACACATTTCTATCTCACAAAGCAATGATGTATCCAATATGCAAGAACATGAGTAAAAATCCTCAACATGGAAAAACGTTTCCACATGGGACAAACCGGCGTCAGTTAATGTGGCCAGGAATAGAAAGGCCCGGCCCACTTCTTTCAGGCCTTGTTTCATTGGTTCTATCAGGTGTAATATTAAGGAAATCATCCAACTTAAGTAGATGAGCTCATTGAATTGCAAAGACTGCAATATGATACTTATTTTTTTTACATGATAGTAGAGTACTCTTCACAAGAACAGGAAATCCTTGCCTGATTGTCTTTGAAAGTTTCATAATCTTGGATGGAAAGGAACATGTTCTAGTTTCAATGAGATGTTTCCTATTGTAGTCTGTCCACTCCAGTTTTCATTGTGGAGGTTCTTAGTGAATTGTAAATGCTGACCAAAGTGGAGAATGCTTACGTTTTTAAATATTCGATGGGATTTAATGTTTTTTGTTTATGTTAAAATATCTTTTGTGAGTGGCTTGCCAAGTGGAGTGCGCCTGAACCCAAACCCGTCGTTACACAAACTTAGCCTCATCGTTGAAATCGGATTTCATAGAGCCCAGCCAAGTAAACCTGAAATTCAGTGTTTTGTAGCAGTTAAATGTACAACCAGGCAGCTTCAACATGAACTAGAGAAGTTGCGGTTTTACCCTGAGATAGAGCTGATTATGCTGGTGCTATGGCAACCGGTTGCACCATTTGGAAGCTCTTGTGTGCTTAACCGCATGAGCTGCACCTCTTCCTTTCCTCTAAGGGCTCGGAATAAGAAAAACAGAAGTGTGCACGGAGGAGAAACCACAAGGGCAGTGAAGGCACTGCTGTGAGCCTCTAGCTTTTGCAAACAGCAGCGGGGCAAGAACAGCACACTGAAATCCTCCCCTGCTTGAGAGCTGCCTCTCTTGCTTTTCCCATTATGCCTGTTCTTTAATGCTTTTGAAAGGAAGCCAAGTGTTTCTGTTCAGCATTTTTCATGACTGAGAAATAAGGAGAAATAAGTTGGGCATTTATCAGTCTTGGCTTTGATTATCCACAGCTTTGAGGAGGCTTGGGGACTTGATGAAGCCTTGGGAGCCATTTGATGCTGTTCATGAGATGGAGAAGAGTTTGGTAGACTTCCCACAATGTAGGGCTCATTTTTTTTTTATTTCTTATTTGACCTAACACACACACACACACACACACACACACACACACACTCACACACACCTTCTCAGTGTTCAGAAAGACACAATGAAGAGCTTCAGGCAAGCTCACCCTCCTCACCATGCAGTACCTTAACACACAGCTTAGAAGGTACTGAAGCTATGACACCATCTTTTGCTGTTGTTTTGTTTTAAATCATGGAAATGCTAATAAGAAGACATTTCTAAGCTTATTTTCCTACTTCTTTCTTTGAGGGTTTGGGTGAAAGGAAAGACAAGTTGATGTTCTTGCTCCAGTCTGTCTCAGGCTGCTCATTTTCTGTTGTATTTTTTTCTAAACAAAGGGATTTTCTCTTTTTACCATCACCATCTGAGAATTTGCATTTTTATTGATTTTTTTAGTTAGTATTCAAAGCAATGGGTTTAATTTGGGCATTTTTATACATAGGCATCATTAAAGTCTGTCTTTCCCCAACAGTGACATCTGGTACCCCTTTCTTCCTCTTACTGGTCTCTCTCCTCCCCCAGTAGTCTTCCCCTCCACTCTTATATCTTATCTCAGCAGTTCTCACCCTGGGGGTCATGACCTTTATGGGGTCATCAATAACCCTTTCACAGGGGTCCCCTAAGACATCAGAAAATACAGATATTTACACCGTGATCCATAATGGTAACAAAATTAGTTATGAAGTAGCAAGGAAAATAATTGATTACTGGGGACTGCCACAACAAGAGGAACTATATTAAAGAGTTACAGCATCAGAAGTTTGAGAACCACTGCTTTATATAGTCATTAACCTTCGGTAGCCTCTCTCCCCCTCTTCTTTCTTCCCTCACACCGTTCATTTCCCATTTTTATGCCATTTCTATGTTTCTCTCCCTGTCTGTCTCTTTGTCTGTCTGTCTGTCTGTCTCTCTCTCTCTCTCTCTCTCTCTCTCTCTCTCTCTCTCTCTCTCCACACACACAAACACACACACACACACACACACACACACACAGAGAGAGAGAGAGAGAGAGAGAGAGAGGGAGAGAGAGAGAGCTCCACATAAGAAGAAAACATGTGATATCTATCTTTTCAAGGCTGGCTTATTTCACTGAACATAATCTCTAATTTGATCCATTTTCCTGTGACAGTTGTTACTGACTCTTCCTCGTAGCCGAATACAATTGCATCGTGTATCTGTATCGTATGTAGAGTGCTTTGCTAACAGTGTCATTTTCAGTGATATGTTCTGTTGGAAGTGGGAGTGTGTGACTATAACCTTAGAACTCAGGAGACTGTGGCAGGAGTGTTAGGAAGTGCAGAGCAGATCGAGGCTGAGTCCCAGCTTCAGAAGGAGCTTCAGCGACTTCACTAGACTTGGTCTCAAACAACACCAAACGAAATGAAAGAAGACACTGATCCATTTTAATATGTCATATTCTGGATTCCATTTTGATGATCTACACAAGATATCTTGATCATTGTTGACTTGTAGCTCTTCAGCACAAGTAATGAATTTAATATTATTTTTTTCCTGATATCACAATGTGATTAAATAAGCATGGACTTTTTAAAAATATCAAACAGATCTTCAGTTAAGTCTAAACTTTACTACCTTAAGTACTTTAGCTTTGCATGTATTTATTTAAGATTTTTAGCTCTATCTGAGAGAGAGGGCAATGCTATCTATTATAGAGAATTTCTGTAATGTTCTGTGAAGTATAATTTAGCATCATTCACTACAGTGCCATATGTCTAGTATCTGCTTAGAAAATCATGATTATTCCTGGCGCTGAAAGCAATACAACAATTTTACCACCGGTTCCAGCACATTTTCATGATTCTGTATAATTCTTTGACTATGCTCTTAGTCTGTTTCAGAGGAAGCAGGGAGTTACAAAAACATACATACTAAAATGTTAGTGAGTATACTTAAATAATTTCTGCTGCCTGGCATGTATTCTCTATGTCAGGTATACACTCCTGGATTTAAATAATGGAAAACAGGTAGTTACACAAGACTAAAATAGACATCCTAAGTCTGAGAATAAGCCTATCATGGGAACTGTTTTAGATGAGTGTGTGGGTGGGGAATATTGCCACCAGCAGTTCTTCCTCACTTCTCCACCCGAGTCCTGGCCACAGCTTAAGAAAATAACAAGGACATGGGTCACCCTGCAGCTTTCCACATCAGCATTTCTGTATGGAGCCTGCGCTGTCAACATGGTCCTCAGTCAGCTAATAACACAAACGCAAGAAGCATATACACGTGCACAGATATACATAATTGATGCTAATCTAAAGCATCTTCAGCTGTGCTCCCCACAGGTCTGTTGTGCTTATACTCTTGGCTATCCTGCAGGATGTCAGAGCAATGACGAACACTGTGGGGAGACGACGGTGATGATTTTTTTCAAAGTGTTTCCCCTTTTTTTAAAAATAGATGCTTTGCTCATATGATACATCCTGATTAAAGTTTCCCCTCCCTCTACTCCTCCCTGCTCCATGCCAACTCCCTCCCATCTGGATCCATTCTCTTTCTGTCTTTCATTAGAAAAGAACAGGCTCCTAAGAGACAGCAACAAAACATAACAAAATAAAATATAAGAAAAGAAAAAAAGCATCCCATCAAAGTTGGACAAGGAAAACCAACAGCAGGAAAAAGATTCCCAGAGAAGGAAGGCATGAGAATCAGAAACACACACTCTTTGCCACACTCAAGAGTCCCATAAAAACCACTAAACTGGAAGCTATAATATATACACAGAGGATCTGGTGCAGACCTGTGTAGGCTCTGTGCTCACTGCTTCAGTCTCTGTGAGCCAATATGAGCTTTGCTCATTTGATGTAGAGAGCCTTGTTCTCCTGGTGTCCTCCATCCCCTCTGGCTCTTCTACTCTTTCCACCTCCTCTTCTTTGGGGTTCCCATTTATGTCTGTATGTTCCATGCTCTCTCAGCTTAATGTCTGGCTGTGGACACTATTTGTGCCCATTTACTGCAGGAGGAGGCTTCTCTGATGATGGCTGAGTAAGGCATTGAGATGAGGATGACTTTTGAGAAGCCTCATCATAGCCCAAGATGGCCTCAAACTCATTATTCGGCTGCCTCAACTCTCAATGCTTTGAACATGAGCCATTTAAAACATGGGCATCAAGGTCAAAGACCCTGATGCTGCTATTATTACACATCGATACTGCCATCATTACATAGGAAGTGATCATCTTTGTTGTTTCCCTTCAGTGTAGATATGTGTTATAAGAAAGAAAAGAATAAAAGGAGAAACATTTTTTCTTACATGGTTCCTGGATTTATTTATTTTTATTTTTGTTCATTAGAGTCTCGTGGAGTCCAGGCTTGTCTGGAGTTTACTATGATGTAAGGATGATCTTGAGCCCCAGATCCTCTGGCTTTAGTTTCTCAGTTGGGGGCAGGGGTTTCACTGTGTGCCCCTGTACCCAGCTTTCCAGTCTTTCCCAACTCTCTGTTGCTTATTTAGTTAATTAACATATTGAAACTGATATCGTGATACATTTAGGCAAAAACAAAACATGGAAAAGCACACGTTTTTAAAGTTTTATGTGTGTGTTACACATAAACATCTACAATCACAAATAGATTGGGATAATTCCATGGCTTTAGAAGAGAGGTAGACATGATTCCTGCAATGAAAAGTGATGTATCCTTCGATTTTAAAGTGCCTTCATTCATTAAACATTTCCTGGTTTTGTCCTCAATTGTGTTTTGCATACTAATACTTCTCTTATTAGTGATTTATGGTTTTAGGATAGCATGGAAGCTAGGGTTGAATGCTTAATTGGACTATGTTGCCTACAGTCAGCAAGATTACTGCTCTTTGTCCCCATCTTATTGCCCAACCTTGACTCTTGTATTTCTGTCCTCAACTTGAACATGTTATTTTGGCATTTAAGAACTGTGCATTAATTACATTGTATGGTTTACAAAACTGTTTTAGACAGTGTCTCTTAAACCCTTCTTTCAGTTTTGAATGCCTGCTCTACTCATCCCCTGCTCATTGCTCCCAGAGACAATGCATCCCAGTTTTGAGGTTGTGAGTTAGAGTTGGTTCTAGTTTCTCCTGCTCGCTGTGTTGCTTTTGTTTGTCTCGAGTTACTCTTCAGTTCATCCTGTTGTTCGTCTGTCTTGTATTTCTTTGATGTCCGGTGCATCGATGAGTGAAGCCTGAATGAATATAAGTTAAATTCTCTGAGTTTGGTGCAGCTAGTAGATTCGTAGCCCCTCATGGGATTAATCCACAGCAAAAAGGCATACAGTCTCTGCATCTTGGTGTTCTTTCCCAACTGGACTCCATCTCAACAGACACCCGGGGAGTCTGCTGCTGGCCTGTGAGTATAGAATTGCTTTCCAGAGACAGGCAGTCAGTCTTTCACTCCACAGACTCAAGGCACAATGCAGACACATCCATGATTAACATAGAGCTGATAAAAAGAACAAGGACTATTGTTAAACACACCCTGCTTCAGATCTAAAGTGCCATCATGTGACCGCAAGCCAGCCATTTCTGTTCTCTGCTTAATTCCATATAAAATACAGAGAAGAAAGGGCTGACTTGCACAGCTTATTGGGTTGATAAGATTAAAAATAACTCTTGGCAAAGTGACCTTGGCAGTATCTGATTGTAATAGGATTTCAGTGAATTGTTTACTGTCAGTGTTCACTTACTGAGGAGTGGATGGAAGCAAGAAAGGTACTTCCTATAGTTCTCTAAAAAATTTTTTCTTTGTTTTTTTTTTTTTTCTTTTGGTAGTACTAGAGCTGGAACCCTGGGGTTCTCACATGCTAAGCCGATGCTATCCACTAAGCATTTAGCCACAGAACTCTCACCTTGCTTATTTATTTTTACTTTACCTTCTGTGTTCTCCCACCCACCCACCCAAAATACAATCTTACCAAGTTGCCTGGCTATCCTAGGCTTCAGTCCACAGTCTAGTCTGGCTTGGGAATTGTGACTCTTGCTGAAGACTCTGGAATATCTGGGACTGCATGCTTGTGCTACCATGCACAGCTTATGCAATCTTGATCCTACCTTGGTGGTCGTTACAGACTACATCATATACCTAATTTGTAGAGTAGATATAATCCTTTATTTCTATTTGTGTCTATTGGTATTGTCACACCATGTAAGTAGAGAAAGTGTATTAGCTGTTCTAGCTCCCTCTAGCTACTGGTCCCACTATCATATAGCTTTTGTAATCACGGAGGGCAGTTATGCAGATACACATTCTAAATCTTGAAAACACTCCAATTTCTTTTAGACTAATACTCAGAGTAAGTATTTATTTCATCTATTCTGCTTCCCTCTTCTGCCTCTGCAAAGCAGGCAGGCTGAAATCCCCCCACAAGTGCTATTCCGCAGGGTTCTTTCTTTTTTATTTTGGAAAGGAGGTTAGTGGTGGACTGGGTGGTATTTAAAGCTAAAGTATATCCTTTGAAATGTCATTTCCACTCAAATTGATTCCCGCTTTTCTTAAATCTCTGATGGCAGACTTAGGGGTGTGACTTCAAGGTAACTTTGATTTGCAATCATTTCAACATTTCGAGTTGTAAAAGAAACATATTGGGAAAGGTAAATTCAGTTAACAATACACGTGTTAGAATAACAGGGCTTTGAAGATCAAGGGTTCTCTTATCTCCATGCTCACGTGTTTAACGTATCTAGTCAATTCCACTGGTAATTCACAACAGGAATATAATGGGGAAACACTCACTGGGTGATGATGTACCGATTTCTAGTGCTCTGGCGCCATCTACTGAAATGTTGCTTTAAAAAAAAAAGAACGCATGAGAATTGTGTAAGCGGAAGAGCAGAGCATTCTGTGACACCTGAAAGCACGAGTAGAGCATTTGGTGTGTTTATAGATTTTAGAAAAGAACCTGAAATTCATAGCTTTTGAAAAGTGATTTTTTTCTCTTTACTGTCACCTACCAGTACATGAACTGTTTAAATTTATACAACTTAAATTTAAACAATTTCATGTGTTTTTCTCCAGCTATTTTTATTTCTTTCAAATTCTTCTCATATATATTTGATACTACTTCTACTAACACATTGTCCTAGTTGCAATGGTCAGGAGACACTATGCAAAGGTTTTATTTCTAATACCAGTTGTATTGACAATAAATGGTTGCTTTCAAGAGCCTGGGGTGGAGAGTGCTGTCTATCAGGGAACAGATCAGAACAATACCTGGACTCATTTGCTCTGCATGGCTCCAGATGGTTAATCTGTGACCCTGTAACCAGTCAAATGAGAAGGCCATGTTCTAACTAAATGCTCCACAATACCAATCATGTCAGGTCTTCCTGTGTAAGGATCCTGGTTGCATCTACTTATGATTTTGATGGTAATCTGTTAATGTGAGCACAGGGAATACAATAGGCAATGACACAGGTGATTTTGAAAGATTCCAGAAATGTCATAGAAATATAGAGAATAAAATAGAGATTGTAGCTAGTTAGTAGCACAGCCTCTATGAATATTTATGTGAAGTCTTATACCTTCTGGCCTATTTGGTATGTATGAAGAGGTAGCTGTCTATGCAAAATGTCTGAAATGGCCCATGCATGGAGATGCATGGCCTTTAAATAGAGGCTTTATTATTAGGCTATTTATGTAGGACAACTTTATTGCATTCCTGCTTTAAGATTTATAGTGTTTTTATTTTGTTTTTCCTTTGACACAAGAGAATACCTGGGAATACTGCTGAGGGGAATGCATAGTTTCTTACAGTGATTATACTTTGGAGTGGTTTCTTATTTTTAAAAAAACCTTAGAGTGATGCTAAAAGATTTTTTGACAGGCTATTTTTTTATTAAATTTCGTGTATCACATTTAATAAGAGTGCGACGGGAGCTTAAAATCTGCTGGGAATGGTTTTGTGACCAAAGCAAGTAATTCTGGTCTTATATTGACTCTAAAAAGTAGTTCTTGGGTACTGGAATTTCCTTTTAAAACAGGTTAAGGTGTGTGTGTATGTGTGTGTGTGTGTTTCTGTGTCTGTATGTAATATTTTATAGATAAAAGGTAACTGGTAGTATTTTACTAAGGTTTCAGAATGAAGAAGTTCAACGTTGTATTGCAGTAAGTGAGTGTAAAAGAAAAGATGCTAGCGACTTGAGACGTCTTTATGGAGACAGTACACATTATAGAGAAGAGATGAAAATATGATCTATCTTTAAATATATGTTTTCTATGGATATTAAATTTTATCACACTAAAGATGAAAGGATTTCGAAGACATTAAATATTGAACCTTAGTTAGATCAGATACGTAGATGTTAACCTATAACAAGCTCAGAATGCAGTTCCCAGTTCAAGTGCTTAGTGTGACGCTTTGGGCTGTTTGTGTCTGTTACCGATTTTTCATTAAAATAATGTTATAGAAGATTTAGTTGAATTAAATTCAGTTTTTGAGAGAATTCCTATGAAGGTGGCACAAGGAATAGTTGCCATTTGATCACAATCCCAAAGAACTTAGACAACAATGAGGACTCTAAGAGAGACTTACACAGGTCTAATCTACATGGGAAGTAGAAAAAGACAACATCTCCTGAGTAAATTGGGAGCATGGGGACCTTGGGAGAGGGTTGAAGGAGAGAGAGGAAGCAGGGAGGGAAGCAGAGAAAAATGTAGAACTCAATAAACATCAACTGAAAAAAAGGAAGTATTTCTAGACAGTACACTCTGGTTCTTAAAGGCCTTTGTTAACATTACAGGCACAGGGGCTGGGGAGATGAGTCAGTCATGAATGTGCTTGCCCTGCAAGCATAAAGACATGAGTTTGGATGTCCCGTAGCCACGTTAAACAGCTAACAAGCTGGGTACAGTGACATTCACCTTTGAGCCCAGCGTTGGAATGGCAGAGAGATCTGACTCCTTGGGGGAGCTGAGTCCATGAATACTGGGTTCAGTGGGAGACCCTGTCTCCAAAACTAAGGTGGAACATGACTGAAGAGGGCACCTGGCATTGACTACTGGCTCCCCCCAAACACATTTGTCCCTGTGCACGCATGCATACATTACTCTGCTGTATGTACACGTGTGCCTTCACACCTTGCATCCATTATTAGCTTTTTCTTCTGGACATGTGATAAGCTGTAAGGTTACAGTCTTTCATCATATACTTCGTTTTTGTGTTGCACATTTTGTTGTCACCAAGCTAAAAAGCTAGTCCCATGAAGCAGAATGGTTTTTCAAAATGAGTGATGAAGTAATCGAACCTACTCTAACATTCCTCTTTTCCCTGTAAGTAGAGTTGTTATTTGTTTTCTTCTCCATCTCCATTGATCCTGTGGTTTCTGTCATCCTTAGGCAAACATTCAACACCTTGTCAGGGCCTGCAATGTCTACTCTTGAGCTCATGCCTGGAAACTGTCACTACGTGGGCTTTCCTTCTCCTTCATGTTTACTCCATGTTCAAAGTCATCCAAGGATTTCTCTGCCAGTGATTACATAGCAGATAACACATACCCCACCACAGTAGCTTCTCACTCCTTTCTTCTTCATTAGAATGGTACAGTTCTTGCCAACTATCAATTATTGCTCTAAATAGGTTGCATATATTATTTTCAATGTGTTTTCAGACTACTGGATAAATTGTATTTTGCATTCTTGGCCTTTCAAGGTGAGGATCATGCCTTTATCATGGTTGACTCTCGCTTCTAACAACAAACCAAAAAAACTATAATTACTTCCTAAACTTGAGTGAACCAAATACTGATATTGAGAAGTGTATCAAACAATTTCTAGACATTGCAAAGTTTAAAGAGAAGGACAGGATACTGTTTGTTATGGTTTCATATAGTCAAGCTAATTTGAATATTTTAAACTTTTAGAAATGCTATATTCTTCCCAATGACCATGTTATTTTTCATCTTATTTAAAATGTAGTCTATTAATTATGGATATATTAATACTTATTTCTTCCCTTTATCTCTTTTGCCAACCAACATAATTCTAAGAAATTAACTTGGAAGGAAGTTAGAATAGATCAGAGGACAGAGATGCTTTTAACAGGAAAATAAAATTAGATAGAATAGAAAAGAACAAACTGCCTAGACAAGAAATGGGACAGTTTTTCAAATAACGTGTTTTCAAAACGATACAGTCATAAGCCACATAGCAGTGTCTCAGTCGTGGTTGGTCCTTAATTCTGTCACCCCGTGACATTATAGCCATTTTTAATCATGGAAATATACTCTATGATCATTAGCATAATGGTGAAATCACCTCATGCACAAAAGAAATGCCCACTGATAAGCGATGATAGTACTTAAGTATATGGATGATAAAGAGGAAAATAGAAGACAAAGAAATCTATGCAGTTTCACATTTCAGTTTACTTATCTGGACATGCAGATGTATAAACACCTAGACACATGTACATGTAAAACAAGAACGCATCTCCGATGGTACTTCTGAGGGGAGAAGAATTCCCCAGATTTATTCTGTTTAAAAAAGGAAAACCTTTTGACAGGCAGCGGTCTTTATTACTGGACATTTCTCTTTTTCCTCCTGAAGACCGCTTGCTTTCCCAGCATTGCTTTCTCTCCCCGAGAAAATAGCTTCCTCCTGTTTCTGCTCATCTCTTGGGAGAAAGGGTAACGAAACGTCTCATTTCACAGGGGACCAGACCCGGCTCCCCTCACACCCACATAGCTTCCCTGTGCCACGTGTGGAAACGCGTGACAGACCCATCTGATGCATGTCATTTCCTCATTATTTCGGTGAAACCTCTCCCGAACCATCACTGTGGGCATCTTTCCTCTTCTGGAGAGTGCGTCGTCATCTCTGCTGGCCTGCTCCTTGTTGTTCCCTTTATCCCCGGGTTCTGTCCTGGACTTTTGTTTGGGGATCTGCTTCCCATCCAGAGCTACAGCGTCCATCCATCCGTGTGCCTCAGTGAAGCACAAGCCCTGAACTCTCCAAGCAGATGCGTCTGGAGGATTTCACATCAAATCATCAGCGTATCTAACTCTCCTCTCTCACTTGAATTTTCTTTCCTTTTCAGTTCAACGAAAATGTCCACAGTCCCTCTTCAGCAGCTCAGAAATGTGTAGAAACACCCATGTGACCTTCTCCTTTGCTTCAGCCTGCCTTCTGTCTTCCAAAGACATGGAAAGTCCTTGCGGCTTCTCCCTGAGTGTGTCACGGGAGCTCTGTCTCCCACATTCCCCCAGTGTCACATTCTTATATAGGACATCGCCATTCTCTTTTGTACCTGGTGTAGTCTTTGCATTTTTCTGCCTCTATCTTAGCTTTGCCTCGTGTTCACTTTCTGTCTTATGAATGTGACTCAACGTTCAAATGTTTCCCTTTAACCCCTCCCCCCCTTAAAGACATCACCTCACTGACTGACTCCCAACTGTGAGAAAACACCCATGTTCTTATTCCTTTAGGGCCACACATTAAATACATTAGGTCAGCATGTAGCTGTCTTCAGAAGAGCTAAACTCTCAGAAAAAAAAATGGGAACTTAATTTCATTAAGATAAAATATGCTGAAAATAAATATGCATCTATGATATATAAAAATTACGTTTGCTTTAAATCTGAAACCTTCTAAAATTTTGTTTAATTTTATATTTTTCAGGGCAAGATAAGACTTTAACCACTACTGGTAAGAATTAATGTTTAACTTTTATTTTTGTTATAACAATCATGTACTTAATATAGATATATTTATTTATTTATTTATTTGGCAAAGCAGTAAGTTTGAAGAAGAAAGTTAATAGTACTGTATAGTTCCTGACTTTCACACGTTCTTACAAGCCTTTCTGATAGAAAGTTTACTAAATATTTGAATATACTTTTACATTTACTGTGCTTAATAAAACTTTAACTTTATTTAAAATTGACAAAAGTGACAGCAAGTTCCTAGCCCCCATAAAATTCAACATGGTAAATAAATTCAAAAGCTGTATGAATCAACATGAGTTAAGTTTTGAATATGAATAAAAACTGTGATCAGAATATATGGTATAAAAATTTATTTTCAATAAAAAAGAACTGAGTTAGGGAAGTAGAGGGAAGTCTAAATACAATTTCACAAATACTTAAAGACTAATGTATTTTATAAATTAGTTGGTTCTAGAATTTACTTACATTTAGAATTTAATTAATCTTCTCTTATAGTTAAAAATTAATTTTATAATATGTTTTCAAGAGTCATTTGCCATTCTCCCAATTATGCTTGAAAATCTGTTTGATATTAAGATATTTTGTACTAATTGTTTACAAAATTTCCTACTATAATTAAGTTATTTTTTTCTAAAAGATTCTGAGTTTTGAGAAAAGCAAATTTAAATAATGATGATGTTGCCAGCACATTAAAATTCATTAATGCCAAATTATAGAGGAATTGACCTGCAGGTGGCTCAAGAGAAACTGACCCCCTTACATGTTGTCATTGCTGTAAATGCTTGCTCCTTGACTAACCATGGGGTTGACAGTGTGTCTTAAGGGGGTAAGTGAAACCACAAAATACAACTGCGCGAGCAATTTAAAGTTAGGGATTTCAACTTAATTTGCTCCACATTTCAATTGGAGCACATGTAGCACAGTCTAAAATTGGATTATTCTTGGGATTATTTGTCATTCAATGTAAGTTTTCCAGAATACTGAAACACTATACTAATACTAACTAATCCTACTCCTGAGTTAAACAGAGAAGCCTTTTTTTTTTAATTTCCAATGTTTAATAATAGAATTTATAGTTTCATTGTACGGCAGAGAGATTTCATAAAGCACTTCCTGTATATCAGGTTCTGGTTGGTTCTTGCCAACTTCGTAAATAAAATACGGCATTTTCCTTTACAACATACCAAGTTACTCTCAGCCACATAGATGAGATATTGTTGCAGAAGAGGGCTGGGTGTGAGCGGATGGCAGTCTACTCCTTACCCTTCTGGGGGTTTCATTATTTCTGCACTAACCAGCATCATAAGCAGACTGGGTGAATAAGTAAGACAGAATTATGAACCATAATGCAAAGGAGCATGGCGCCTCTGCCTACCCCAGTTATTAGCAATAGGAAGATGATAGATGCAAAATGTACAGTGTTCACAGTGAGAATTCGAGGACAATATGGAATCGGCTAATTTACAGTTATGAGTTCTCCTTGTGAAACTTGAACTTCAGTGTGTGCAAAGACATCAATGTTTCTACACGAGGAAACTTCTCTGAACACCTTTCCGAATCTCCCTTCTGCTTTGCACTTTTCTTCTTTTTATCTAGTCCTTTCTTCTTTTTATTCAGTACATAGTGGCTGAACGACAATTAGGTCAGAATCATGACCCTGAAGACGAGACGTGTGGCTTACCTCTAGTTCAAATACACCCAGTTTTGATAAACTGTATATTCAAAAATGCACATTTTACTATTCAAAGAATTTAATACATGTTAACCATGGAATACTTGCATCCGTACAATCCCAAAGAGAACATATCTTTAAAAACTAAGTTTGATGTATTTAGTTGTTTCACAAAAAGAAAGGAAAGCAAAGAAATGTTAGATTTACTCCAATGTGCTAATTCCCCTGCAGACAGCACTTGCCGTCTGTACCCACATCCACTGCACACGTTTGTCTTCCACTCCCTCCTGCCCCGTCACTCCTGTAAAACAGTGAGTGAGAACAACTGCATTTCAGTACCATGTGTCTCATTACAAATTCCAACACATCTGGATATTTTCATAAAAGCAGGTCATTCACACTTCTGTTTGTGAATTTTGTTTTCCAGGTTTTACCCACATAACTCTCCTTGTCCATTTGTTTCATTTATTTATTTATTGAATCAGCACATACATAAAATTTTGTTTGTAGACAGGAACTCCTTATGTATTTCAAATTGACCTAGAACTTGCAATCCCTTGCCTCAGACTTTTGAAAGATGGGGCTGCGGGCATGACCAGTCCACCTGATTCACCTAGACTTTTCATATTTTTCCCACTCTGAACCCTAACTCTCCTAATGATTAATTTCTGGTTTTATCCTTTTCCACTGTTGCTTATCATTTGTAAGTATTTTCAGATTTCCGTTAGACATCTTACTCACTAGGTTATATTCTTCTGAATCAAGTTGATTTTGGTAGCTACGCAACAATTAAATGAGAAGTGAGCTAAGAGGAGTTCCTTTTGAGTCCTCAATTTTATTTTTAACTCTTCCTATATAATTTGTATCTATAATGTGTGTGCATTATTAAAATCTATAGACATATGGTGATAAATGTGTGTGTATATTTGTATGGGTATGGATATGTGTGTATATGTGCATATGTGTGTATACCCGAGTATAGATAACTGTGTGATGTATATATATTTCTCTATGTGTATATTTTTATGTAGTATGTATGTGTAAGTATGTGTGCATGTATGCCAGTGTGTATGTGTGTGTATGTCATTGTGTGTGTTTGTATGTATGTGTGTGTGTATGTCTGTGTGTGTGTGTGTGTGTAAGCCTGATGTCTGTGTGTGGGGTTGGGACATTATATGCATATGTTACATGTATGTTAGTACATGCATATGAGTGGATATTTGGGGCCATGATTCACATGTTTGTTCTCTTTCATCACCCATTAATGTAGCAGGACCGAACACATCAGAGACGACCCTTCCTCTGACTCACAGGAGCCCCTTACCTGCTCACACCACTGACCTCACACCCTCAAGCATCTCTGAAAGAGAGAATGGCTCCTCAGAGACCACCTATTTTCCAGGTGACCATTCAACCCAGGTCTCCCCAGAAACTTGGATAATGTTGATCTTCTTCTTATGAAAGGTTGTCACACAGACATCCCTAACCAAAATGATACTGGGGATGAATTTGCCCTTTAAAAACTTTCTAAGGTGATCAAATTTTTAAAATTTAAGCTATGCATACAGTTTCTAGGCATTTGGTTTTCGTCAGGTAAGTAAGGTGCAAGAGATAGCAGGCATTTGTGAAGGCTGCTGAGTGGAAAGAGCTCAGCCATGACGCTTTAGATGGAAAGGGGCTAAGGGAAGGCTCTCTGTTGTCCTTGCATGTCCACAGCTGCCCAGGGACTGACCGTAGCCTCCTGCTGCACTGGGCGGGTGACAGTTCTGCTTTGCCGCTCCTGGACTTCCCTGCAGTTGCTTTGAAGCGGGATATTCCCATTTCTTAGTTCCAGTCTAAGCTCGCATGATCAGAAATACTGAAGACGGGCAACTGTTTTTAACAATCAACTCAGAGGATTCAGTTTGGGGCTGTGGAATTTTTCCAGCGATCTTAGCATTATTTCAATTCTTAAAAGAGAAGGAAAACAGAATTGGGAAATCTAGTCGTGGGATTTAAGGTGCTGCAGCTATGTTTATGGTGAACATCAGGAATGGGAGTTGAGACTTGGCAGCCAGTCATGTCATTGTCTGCTACCAGGAAGCTGTGCACACGTTTCTGGAATCCCATCAGAACATGCTTTCTAAGACAGTGAGCGAGTCTACTGCCTACCAGAACCGGTTATCCTGGTCTGAAAAGGTGGCAGGCATATGCAGCACCGACACAGACAGTTCAGTGTCTCGAGAACGATGCTGAGCACGCCTGCTAGTAAGGAAGCAGTTACTTCAGTGAGCAACTCTGTTAGCAAACGCAGGACTTCGTAACTCATCTTTATCTTTGCCACCAGCCGAGCGGTCTCTTAGAACCGGTGTGCACCTCAGAACAGATGGTTCGGTGCCCACGTAAGTGTAAGGGCAAAGGCCACTGGAGTTGCGTAGAACATGTGGTGACACACACGTTCGCATTTCCAGTCTCATTTCATACACACATATGCAGCATCTCTCTTTCATGCACACGGTATACTTTCAGTACATTAAAATCACAGGGTTTCAGATTGACCATCTCAGGAAAAGGTTTCAGGGGGTGGGGCAGGGAGATGAACTGGGATTAAGGATGAGTAATATCAAATATTTCTTAGTACAATTTGATGGTGAGATTTGTTTGGAAATTTTTATATTCTTCCAAACAAAAGAGCATGTTTTATTTTCTAGAATGGAATTGCTATCTAGTGATATTTCAATGGTGTGCTGAAGAAAGTTGTATAATTTATATTTAGGATCGATCAGTAGTTTTCAGATGTAATTAAATTCATGTATATCTCAGCATGCATACCTGACTATCTCCACAATTTTTCCAATGCTGGATATTATCAGCTTGTTAAAACTGCTAGTAGGGCAATTTAAATGCTTCCTGTTGATTTTACATTTCTGCAATATTTCACAGTGATAAGCATCTTTTCAAATATGTTTCAGCTGTCATACGTGTTTGAGCATTATCCTTCTCCTCCTTCGTGATTCTGTAAACAGTAATTTAGTATGTTTTAGAATTTTGAAGTTTCCTAGTATTCTGTCTGTAAAGTCAGACTTCCCCCAGAATCGGTCTGTAGAGCTGTTGGTGAATCGAGTGACCTTTCAGGGATTGGGGAGTCAATAAACTAAGCTGGCCATGTGCATCTTCATGGGGAGGAATTTGTAACCAAGAACTCTGGAGACACTTTTCTGCCCAGGAAGCATTAAGAGATTAATAAATTGGGTCACCTCACACTGTGGCAACTTTGCTCCGGGTGGTTTTCTCAGAGCTTTTAAATGGCCAGGAGCACCAGAGATTGACTTAACCATCTCACTTTCTAACCTCAGGTCATTCATCCACGCCGCCACCGCCTCACCTGCAGACGCCCTCTGCCGGAGGAACTGACACCCAGACACTCAGCAACCAGGCTGACCTTACCACACTCATGCCTACTTCGGGCAGGCCTGACTCACCAGGTTTGGTGCCCTTTAGACATGCACAGATATAAAGAGTATGCACAGTCGCCTCCTCTCAAGAATGGTGCGAGGAGCCATGGCCACCTGTTCAATGTGGAACACTTGCCACTTGAGGAATTAGATGCTATGGTTATCCTGAGGCTGCAAAACCAGATGGCAAAGGTTATTCTGACAGAGATGAAATACCACTCAGGGACAGAGGCTATGGCAATGCTCCTTGTTTCTGCACCTGTAGTTACAGTTTGTGAAGACTTCATTCTCTACTACTAAAGACTAAAATATGTGAATTCTTAATACCTTGAGCCAACAAACATCTATCAGGAATGAAAGATTTCTTATCTATAAGGTGGACTGAAAACTAATTACCACAATGTCACTGTCTGTCATTTAGGGAGTGAGAAAAGGGGAAGGAGATGCTCATATCTCCCATGCAGACTTCAGGATTCCTTTTTCTTATCTGTTCTTAAAACAACGCAACATATTCTTTCCTATCTTCTCCCAAACCAGAGTCTCAATAACCTCATGGTGTTCTTTTATATGGGACCAAGAGAAGTATGTCCTTTCTCAGGTCATAATTCCATAATATCACACATATACATTCAGTGGCCTGGGGGCTTGGCCGTGAGTTAGACATGTAGCAGAGACCTGCTGGCTGGCAGGAAAAAGTCTTGCTTCAGAATGAAATAAAGCATCGAGGTCAAGTCCACACACAGTAATTGTTATTTTGGAACACTAATATTGTTCCCTTGGCCTAAAACACCGGCACAGGAAGTGCACACACTTCAAACAATGCACAGAGTGGCTTCATCTGATCCCGTCGCTCCAGTAGAGCAAATTGGGGCTGGTGCTTTTCAGCAAATGCAAAGACTTAGATAGAGGGAAGGGAAGAAGCCATGAACAGAAGCCCACTCTGAGGGCTGCTAGCCACACACACCATCCTGTTCTGCCGTGAGCAAATACCTCTTCGTGGCACATTGGCTAATTTCACTAATTAGAAGGTCTACTCTGTGCAATCAATGTAATTATAATGGTAAATGCCATTCTTAAGCAGGGGCGAGGGATTGCCTACTTAATAAGAAAAATGTAGTTTTCAAATGAAAACAGAAGAAAGGGATTCTGAAGACAGTAGAGTGGGGTCTCTTGACATCAGAGGCACAAGAGGTGGTCACCAGGGAGAAGGGTCTAGAAAGAGGGAGAAGCAGTAGAGAAGGTGGAAGTCTAGTAAGCAGAACCAATCCTACTTTGGGGATTCCTCAGGTGTGCAGTTTGTGTCTCAATGAAACATAAAAGTGCTGCACGCACAACCCTTACTGCTCCCCTTTTACTGTGGATCCAAGCCTTCCATTATTTCTGGAACTAGTAGGTAGACGCTCCCTGTTCATTCCACTCCATGCTTTGCTGACAGCTGGAAGAGTTCAGAGGTGCTTGAAGAGTAGGCCAAGAACAAACTCAATTGGCAAGGAAACTTATTCCCATCTCCCAAACCACGTGTGTGATACCTTACAGATTCAATCCATCTGCAAATGGAAGATGTTTGGCACATTTTCAGCAGAGCGGTTTAGATCACAGTCACAGGCCACTGATGAAACAGAGCACCATGCACTGAAACCCGCACACCCTTACCTCACATGTGAGGCCAAGTTCTGATCGCTAAACCTGGAGACCTTGACAGTGAAGTCATCCTGCAAGAACCCCAGTAGGAGCTAGCTCACATTTTCTTTTGCTTTCTCCATGGCAGCTAGCACAGTGCTAGTCATTGGATGGGTAATTAACGGCCACACGTGGATTGCCCAGTCCTGAGCTCTGACTGCGATATTTTGGGGGAAACATGTAACAGGCATGAAATGCTCTGAAGCCTGACACTGAAATTCTAAGCAGGACTTGCAATTATTTTAGCTACATCACTTGGCGCTCCACCAAAAATCGGGAAATAAGGGTATTATAGCAGCATAATGGGCAGTGTGTTGATATAAAACCAATTTGATATCTTCCTGGCATGGGAGCCTGCTTAGGAAATGTTGTGACTGGAAGCCAATAAGGATACAAAGCCTGGGGCTCGACTGCTGTGCAGGCAGGAGACCATTTAGCTCAAATTCAGGGAAATTAGCACTGAGCACCTGTACACACGGCTTCCCTCCCCAGAGTGGCACAGCCACCTGAGACTCTAAGCAGGTGCTAGGCATGCTACCTCCTACACAATCTTATGGAGGCAACCCTTTTATATTCAGACTCTGTATGGCCTTCTCATCTCTATGACATCATCCTTTCCTTCTCTCTGATATATTTTTAATACCAAGTAAGGCAACATTTGACCGGGAGGTTGGACCTCCTTGGGATAACTAAGATATTTCCCAAAGCCTAAACTGTTTATTTTTGTTTGTTTCCTGTCAACGGATACCCAAGCTGTACAGGTTTCTATGTGTCTGTCTCTGAGTTCATCTTTTGGCAAGTTCTCATATGGACAGCACAGTCTATGGAATTAGGACTATGTGATGGGTTAGGGTTATAGTTAGGGTTTGGTTATACCTTATACTGCTATACTGCAGTAGGTATACCAGATAGCTCATTCCTCTGTCTTAGTTCTGCAATCATATCTATGTCAGGATGTGGCATGACGGAGTGACAGTGTTGATGACCCTTCTGATTACAGGTGTGCCAGAAGCGACGGCTGCACTGGGGACCTCTCCTGCAGATACAGCCCATGCTACAGTCACCCACTCCCTTGCATTCAACAGCTCTGCTGCCTCACCTGCACACACCTCCAACATCAGCACCACAGATTTCTCCTCAGGTCTGACCATTACCTGGTATATGTTTTAGGCTACGGAGGCTCCAAACTCGAATGTAGCTCTTATTTTACTCCCGATACTATTTTCAGATTTCCAATCTTTAAAAAATCATCTCGATAAGAAATTAGACAAGAGAAACTTGTGAGGAAGCTTTTGGGGGATAAGTGCCATTTTATTATTATTATTGTAACGTTCATGACAAAGATGTGGATAATATACATTAATGGCCTATAGCTCTGGAATCACATACAACTGCCTCAGTTTTCTACATCATCTGGGACAAGTAACTCACTTTCCTTTTCATGAAAGTGGCCCTAAGAAACTCATTTCATAAAATTGATTTGAAGACTATACATTCAACAGGTCTAATTAGTCTAATTAGTATCTAAAATAAGGAAAGCTGTAATTCAATAAAAAATACTTGTTTGAGGAAAATGGGAAAATTGTTTTTCAGGTAAGAATTATACTAAGGAGTGAATAACTTGCTCTTTAAGTTGTAATAAAATATTAACAATTACTTGAAATGTGTGTTTCCTGAACACCAATTCATATATCAATTTTTGACTCCCTTTGCTGTTTTGGAAAGTATCAATTCAAATGAGGAAAGAATCATTCAGCAAACTATCTTCATGAAAGGACTTTTCCTCAAGCTTCAAGATAATGAACTCATTAACTTTCATCCTCTTGTCCATTCCCTTGCAGGTGCCAGCCTTACAGCCACTGCACCATCCACTCTGGACCTTGCAAGCAATGTCCCTACAAGCAGAACAATAGGTGACAACCTTACCTCCAGTCATGCAGGCACCCCTCTGCCACTGTTGGGCATGTCCTCACAGGCTTTCTGGTTTTCTCTACTTCAGGCTGCCTTCTCTGTGGAATTCTGGTCATGGAGCAGAATCTAGACACTGGGGCAGCACATTCGTAGCTGAAACCACTAAACTATCGCGTCACTGCCAAGAGTTATGGCATTTATGAGAACCCACATAAGCAATAGCCAAGTCTGTTAGAACTTAATTTCTTTGGGGAGTATTTATAGTGTAGGATGAGTAATTTTATCAAAGCCTCTACCCTTTCCATTGAGAGGAGGTAGGGGACTGATGCCATTTTCAGTCAGTTACTGAGGAGCATAAAGATGAAGGTTAGACACCTCCTGGAAGATCTGTGGCAATGACATTGTCTAGGATCATGAAGCCAGTGATGGCAAGCCCACCATGATCCCCAGATTCTTCCAACTTTGAGAAGATTAGCAGAAATCCTTTTGCTTCTAAAGACTCAGACTCCCACTTTTTCAGTTAAATCAGTGGTTCTCATCCTGGAGGTTAAAGGACACTTTTACAAGAGCCGCCTAAGACCATCAGAAATATTAGATATTTACATTATGATTCATAACAGTAGCAAAATTACAGTTATGAAGTAGCAACAAAAATAATTTTATGGTTGGAGTCACTACAACATGAAGAACAGTATTAAGGATCATAGCATTAGGAAGGTTGAGAATCTCTGAGTTAAATGCATATATTATTAATATAAGGGTTAATACAAGGTCATTTCTGTGAGATCATTTAGCTACCCTGAATCTTGGGTGTGGGAAGCATATAGAGGTTAAACCTGGGAGCAAAGCAGTCTTTATTAACATCATCTAATTTAAAGGAAAAACAAAAACAGAGCATTGCTTTATAAGGGCTATAACTATGGCAATGCAGTTTGAGAACAACGAAGTGAATAAAGACTTAAAATATTTGGGCAATTTTTAGATTTGGTCCTGTCCCCATGTTGGCATCGGATCTGTACCCAAAAGTCTACATATTATGACAGTCACAGTTATATTTATTGTATATGTTAATTAAGATGATTTACAATTATCTCATTAGTTTATAATTTTTGCATGTCTGAGGTGAAAATAAGATATTAAGCAAATTGCATTATGTGTTAAGCCTAAGCAGGTAGACTTTCCAGTTTACATAAAGTCTATGAAGCAGATTCTCAAAGATGAACAACAGCAGACACATTCTAAAATAACATGTCAATGATTTGTCTTTTTTTTTTCATCTTTATTACAGCTACTACTAGACCCAAATCTTGTGGTAAGTTTGTTGACCCAAAGACAGCCTCTGTCACTTGGGAACATTATTTCAATCATTTCTCTCTTCCAAGCTTTCAAACTTAGTGCACTATTTCTATTTCTCATGCTCAACTCTATATAGTGAGTCACTACTTTTCATGTTCTTCCTCACCTTGTGTTGGAAGCCAAGTTCTTCTTCATGGCCAATGTTACCCTTCCATATCTGCTTGAAACTCAGCACTGCAGTTATGCCCCCATTCACTCAGAGTCAAGGTCAACCTCCATGGTTTGCTTCCTTATCATGATGTCTGAAGTTCAAGTCCCTTTCCTCTCCCTCCGCATGACCATCTCCTCACTCATACTCTTGTCTTGAGTCATATGGAGTTGTGCGTATCTTTACTCCTGACTGTATAGTCCCTGCTTGTCTTCTGCCTCTGGAGTCCTTCCATATCTCTCCATTTCGGTTCCTTCATTTGTTTTCTGACACCTTGCTCATACTTGAAAAATCAATCCAAGTCATCTGGAGTTCTTCCTGTCTCTAATCTGAATAGATCTCCTCTCTCTCTCTCTCTCTCTCTCTCTCTCTCTCTCTCTCTCTCTCTCTCTCTGTCTTCTATCCTATCTCATCTTATTTTTATGTCTTTGCTTAACTCTTGTTTCAGTCTGTGTCCATCTCGGTTTAATACTTTGCCTTTCTAAAAACCAATTTTATTTGATTTGTCTTTGTACTCCTAGTGTTTAAGACAAAGGGCACATAGTTTTGTAAAATAAAAACAAGTAAATAGGGGCTACAAAGATGAGGGTAAAGTGCTTGCCACACAACAATTGGGAGGTGAGCTCTGATCCCCAATACCCATGTTAAAAGGTGAGCTTGGTAGCAGGTGCCTGCCATCCTATTGCTGGGGTGGAGGTAAGAAGATGCTTGGGTCTGCTGGCCTAATACTCTTGCTCCATCAGAGAAAGACCCATAAAATTAAATCAAAAGAAATAGAGGAAGGTGCCTGATGTCAATCTCTAGTCTCCATGCTAATGCACCCATGTGTATGCTCACTCCTTCATATACATGCACAGATGAACACTCATACATGTACACATACATACAAACACACATATACACAGAAAAAAATTTAAAATATGTATGGAAATTAACAGCTGTTTAAAAGAAATTTTTACCAGGCAAAATAGAAATCGTTGACACTAGCCAAAGGTTTTATGAAGAATTTATTATTATGCATAATAATATAATATATGTAATGCAATGAGTGAGAACTTTTGTTGTCTGAATAATTCATGATGGGAGAACTAAATGATTTAAAAAGACATTTTTAAAAACAAGAGTAGTTATAAATCAGAAAGATTTTTTTTGCATATGAGTTCATAACCAGATAAACTTGTCTGTCAGTTAATTCAACAAGTAATTATTGAATTCTTGCTAATAACAGACAGATATATAAGGATGGACATGAACTGATGATGAAGATTAAAATAGACTAGTTTTTGTTCTGATGGACTTTACAGTTTACTAGGCAAGACAGATGTCCATCCAACAGTCATCTCAGCATAAACTGGGACCTTCATCAGAAAAAGGAATTATGTAATAATGACATGGGGCACGTGATAGTTTCCTTATATTTTACACATTTCTGAGGATATTGTGTCAAAATCTATATCTTGATTTGGTGATATTTTGGTGTCTTATGTTGCTTTTATCTGATGTTTGGCAATATTTCTTTTACTTCTGTTTATTGCATACTTAATAAATTCACTCTTTTGCAGATCTTTCTCTACACAAAAGAGTATGTTAAGGCATTTTTATCCAATGTATTCTCATTTATTCTGAATAGTGATAATACTAATTTTCTTTTTTTTTTCCAGATGAAGAATTTGGGAACATTAATGTTCATTACAACTATAACAGTAATAAGTCTTTTGATGCAAAGCTAGAATATGACAATCCCCCCCAAAATCTATGTAAAACTGTGGATTGTAAAGAGCTTAAATATCTACAAGAATGCTCAAAGAAAAGTGTCCCTGTATCTGATGGCTCATGTACTCCAGCTAAAATTATAGAATTAGATGTACCGCCAGGTGAATGTCAATTTCTTTCTATCTGTATTTAGAACAACAGTGTGATTTCATGTGTGTGTTATGGTGTGCCTGGGGGCTAATGTGGTTAGAGAAAAGAGCCAAGAGAAAGCAAGTCAGCATTAATAAGAATGAGTTCATTGCTGAGAACCCTGGAGAGCATGAAGAATTACACACTTACTCTTTAGAACCATCACCTGCCTGTCTGGTTTCCTTAACAAAAAGGTTCCTAGCTAGTCAGCGGTGGAGCACACCTTTAATCCCAGCACTAGGGAGGCAGAGGCAGGTGGATCTGAGTTCCTGGCCAGTTTAGTCTACAGAGCAAGTTCCAGGGTTATATAGAGAAACCCTTTCTCAAAACAAAACAAACAAACAAACAAACAAAAACAAGCACACACACAAACAACAAAAAGGGGTTGCTTTAAATTATAATTGGCCTATTTTGTGAAATAATTAAACTTGAGATTTCTGGGTTTTCTTTTTAAATTCAAAATGTTCTTTTTGTCCCTCTCCACTCCCCTTGCCAGAAGTTTCTTACATATATCAGGGAAAAGAACAAACTTTAACATCTAATATTTTTGAAAAAAAGCAAAAGGAGAGTTCTAGTTATGTTAATACCAAAGTTGTAATTCCAGTATGTGGAAGGTCAGTTTCTGTGTTCAAAGTCATCCTGGGCTAGTATAGTGTATTCTAAGCTAGCCTGAGCTATAAAATGAGACTGTATCTCCAAAAACTCAAAATAGACCAACAAACAAGTATCAAAACCTCAAAAAAAATTTTCAAATGGAAAAATCGGCTATTTTATCTATTTTTTCCTTGAGTTTTATTTATAAAGGCAGTGTGGATTCTATTGAAAAACAGCACACCTTTCTATTAAAATATGTGGTATGAAAAAATATGCTGTCTTCCCTAGTGAATGGCAAATGTCTGAGGTGATAGACAGTCTGTAATTGGGAAGTATGTATTGTATAGATATATCCAAACACCATATAGTATGCAAATTTGTAGAATTATGTGTCAACTGAAACAAAGAAAAATTAAAAATTAGGATTGTGAACTAAATAATCAAGGAGCACCAAGCCCAGGGAGTTATTAGGCTTCTCCCAATGCAACCTCATGCTTTCAAAGCTGGACTACATGGGTGTGATTTCAGAGTCTATAGTCGTGAGGTACTACCCTTCACACCAGAGGTCTAACCTAAGGACACTTCTGTTTTCTTGACAGGACTTGAGAGGTTTACCCTGCATGACTGCACAGAACAAATAAAAGCTGATACTACAATTTGCTTGGAGTGGAAAACAGAGAACTCTGACTGTGACATCACAAATATTGCATACAAATTTCACTGTAATGATACTAAAGGTAGGGTACCGAGTAGAGAAATTCTATCATCAGGCATGGTTTAAATGTTCTATCTATAAATACACTTGTCCTCCTCCCCTGACCCTCAGTGGTCTGTGGTAAATTAGAATATAACAAGTCCAGTATCTGTCACTCAAACAAATTCACAAAATGGAAAAAAAAACCAACAACCATGAATGGTAACTATTGAAAAAAATTGAAAATTAATTGAATTTCTTGATTACTGCTATATGCCAGACATCATTGAAAGGATGATAAGATGAGGAAATTATAAAAGAATGATGATGTCCATATTTTGTAGAAAGGAAGCATGGTATTATATGGTATTATATGGTTCTTTGACTCTCATCAGTGAAAATCATTTGCAAGTTCAAGAATATGGAGTTAACAAGGAAAACAAGTACTTCCAGGAAGTAATTTGGGTTCCTAATGAAGTACAGTTTCTTTTTAGAAATATTTGAATTCAGTAAGATGGACTCTGTTCCATCTTGGCATCAAGACACTTGTTAGGACACACTTGGCAAGGCAGAGAGATGCAGGTAACCCTCTGTGCACACATACAAAGGCAGAAGGGGCAGAAAAGGAATATATGGCCCTGATTGTCATCATCATGCCAACGAGAAGTTTCTAGGCTATGCTTCAAGCATTGTGTCCAAAGCAGGAACAAGTATATTATGAGCTATCAATTTTAAAAATGTAAAACTTCTTAAGCAAAGGCTAAGTGAGGTGGCATCCCGATTTCTCAACAAAGCTGAGTGTAGAGTGCTATTTGCAAGATGTTGGGCTTATTATTCCACCATTTGCAGAGGCTTTAAAGACACCAACAGTACGTCTTTAAAAAAATGGTGTCAGAAAAGAAGTTCATACACTATGTGTCATTGCATATACTCACGTGCAATACTTATTTCTTGCAGGTTCTCAAATTTATTCTCAAAAAATTGAGTTAACAGATCTTCAACCCCAAACATCTTACACATGTGCTGCGGAAGTCCTCTATAACAATGTGACACTTTTCCAAGAAAATAAAAGTGTGGAGACCGATTTGGGGAGTGAGTACCTTATTTACAGTTATATGATAAACAGAATTTCTGTTTCTTCTTTGGGCTTACATTATTTGGGGAATCACAGAAAATAATGGTATAGAGTTACAGAAATCATATCAGAGAAGAAAAATGTTAAACGAATTTTAAGGTGAATTTAAAAATAAATTCTACATGCCTAAAGTTGTTCTTTTTCCTTTGTTCTAATTGTATATGTTGCAAGACTGCTGGAAATGGTTGAGATGACTGACATGGATCATTCCTACTTTCTTCATTTCCTTTGCCCTCCCTTTTAGAACACCCTTCAGTCTGTGTTCTTATGCATCTCCCCCAGTCATGTCCTGCTTCTGACAGAAGAGTGAAGTAAACAAATTGACCAGTATAATTCAGACAAATCTAAGTGCTAAATATAAGATAGGAACTGTGGCTACCAAATTTTTGCATTATAATTAATAACAAGATAAAACTTAACAAATGGAAAGCGGTTCTGAAGTTAACAGCATTTTGAAAGAGAGAAGAGAAAAATCCCAATTAAATGTAAAATTTGCTGGTAAATATTAATTTTTGTGGTGATTAATGAATAATCAACTATGATGAAGACAAAAGGTATCATTGCTCACAAACAGTAGAGACATTTCTAGAAAAAATATTTGTAAATATCAGTAGAGGAAAAGGAGAAGAGAAGCAGCAGGAAAGGGAGAAAGAAAGGGGAGAAAGGGAGGGAGGGAAGGTAGGAGAGAGGGAGGTGGCAGAGAAAGAGAGAGAGAGAAGCAGAAAGCTAGGTATTATGGTAGATATCCCAGCTTAGCTGCTTGGGAGGTTGAGGTAGGATGATGACAGGTTGAAGAGCAAGACCTGCACAGTGTGGGAAGGCTTGCTTGAGATGCATGCAATCCTGTTGTTGAAAACAGCCAGAACAATAACAAAATGCATTATGATTACCTGGTCTTATACTAACATGACTCTAATTTGTTTCGTAGTTGAGGCCAAAGGGGATGTCCAAATCCAAGTCTCCTATTTTTCCAAACTAGCATTAACTATACCAAGAGCAAAGAAAGCTGCAGAGTAGCCAGACAGGTTTAGTATCATGTTGGGTATTAAAAACTTAGAGTGAGGTCAGGCAGATTATTCAGTGGGTAAAGGTGGTTGCTGCCAAGCCTGAAGAACTGAGTTTGTTCACAGGATGCATATGATAGAAGGTATGCACATGAACACACACACACACGGACACGAACATGGACAAAGTTATACAAATAAGTAAATAAACTAACATAAACCAAACTTTTTAAAATTAGTGTAACATAATGGGGAATCTTTGAAAAAATGTTTATATTTAATAAAATACAAGTCATGTCAGTTAACTGGTTTAGTATCCCTATAGAACAAGTATATCAAATGGCCATCAGTCATTGGATCTCAACACATACAAATGTACCATTGCTCTAAAAGCTAAAGTTATGAAGTACCTAATAAAACCATGTGAGATACTATTTGTATTTTCTTAGAAAAAAAGCAAAAATCATAAAATGATCTGTAAATTTGACTTCATAGTTGAATAATACTCCATCTCTTTGAAGTGATTAGAGGAAATAGCATATAAATTGTATACTGTGGGAAAGTAGCCATGATTTATTTATATTTGAGATGGACAATTTCCCAAAATATATATAAAAACCTTTCAGTTACAAAACAAGACACCAAATATTCCAATTGAAATACAGGGAAGCATATTGACTGTGTGTTTAGCAAAAGATACACAAATGGTGACTGAGTCCATGGAAAACTGCTCAACCTCAGTAGCCATCTGGAAAATTAAAGTCAAAACAAGATAGAGATTGTATATACATCAACTAACAAAAGACTGGCAATACTATTGATGAGAATATAGCAATTCACCCAACATAGGAAGAAAGACTATATCTGCAAGGGAAAGTGGATGTGTGCATGTGTATCCAATCTTGGAAAGAGCTCAAATAGCCACCAAGTGTTTACAAATAGAGAAATTATGGCATAAGTTAATGAAGAGTATTGCTTATCTTTCCTTGCTCTAGTGAGACGGTAACCACATAAAGTTAAAATATTCATTTAGATCCTGAGTTTGGAAATTTTAGACCAAGGCTGGATGACTCTGTGGCACTGGGTCTCTCACAGGGACACCAGATGGCAATGAATGGTAGGGATGTATCCTGAAGGGAACTACTCATCTCTTATATCAATAAAGAAAAAAAGAGAAGGATGGGGACCCTTGATTCCATTTGAGGGTGTGCTTCTAATGGCCCAAAGATTTTGCACTAGGTCTTACCTCTCCAACATCCTACCAAGACATGTTGTGACATTCAACATCCAAGCCATAGCCTTACTGATGACTAAAAAGGCATATTTATGAAATGCTAAAAAATCCAAGTGCTATATTAAAACCAATATAATTTGTGAAAATATTACTGTTTAATTCTATTTATGTATAATAAAAACAAAGTTACATTCAGTCTATGGCAGTAAAAAGTAAATAGAAAAAAAAGTAAATAGAATATGTGGTATCTCAAGAGGGCTCATTTTGACTGTTAAGTGACACAGAAAGACAATAGAAAGGTTCTGCATTATGATAGTAGCACATGGATGCATACATTCATAATTCATCAAGCTACACCTTAAGCAAGTATCATTAATTTTGTTTGAATGATTTCACTCAACAATGTCTTAAAATACTAAAATATCTTAACAGTAACATCTGTGAGAAGAGAATATTCTCAGGTATTCTTCAAATCAGTGGGATACTAGATTTCCTACTGCTGTATTAGAACAAAATAGACTCTATGAAAGAAACCTTATCAAAAGAATACAGTAGAAATCTAAAGACTTCACTGTTGTCTGAGGTTTCTGTCCTGACCCATCCTTGTTCTGCCCAGTTGTTACAATTGTTAAGTCCCAAAGAAAATTACAGAGGTCTATATTAACTATAAACTGATTGGGCCATTAGCTCAGGCTTCTTATTAACTCTTATAACTTATATTAGCCCATTATTCTTATCTGTGTTAGCCACATGACTCGGTACCTTTTTCAGCGAGGCAATCATATCTTGCTTCTTCTGTGGATGGATCAGGACTGCAGAGGAATGAACTTCCTCATTCCCAGAATTCTTCTGTTCTCATTGACCAGCCTCTACTTCCTGTCCGGTTGTCCCGCCTATACTTCCTGCCTGGCTACTGGCCAATTCACATTTATTTAAAATATAATTGGCAGAATACAGACCATTCCCCCACACTACTTCAATGAGATTTTATTAATTCACAGTCAGTCAAAAGATGGTGGTCAGTGATTCCATCTTGTTATGTAAATACTATTTTTTCAGTGTCTTATTTTTTCATTGTAACTTTTTTTTTGCTTTCTTTTAACAGCTCCAGAGAAACCCAGGAAGGTTATGTGTGGGAATGTATCTGAGAACAAAACATTAGTTACCTGGGCTCGCCCCTCAACTTTACCCCATGGATATGTCTTGTGTTCCAATAAGACCAGTTCAGGTAATTTTGTAAAAATGCAATTCCAACAAAGGAAAATCAAGAATTTTTAAATGCGGGGACTATGGTTTTAGCCTAGGGGCTGCAGGGCTTTTATCTGGATGGTGAGATTTCTGTGTCTTTGTTTCAGAACTGTTATTCACAAATGACTGTAGAAGGAGGAGCGCTGGGCTTCTTCCTGCCACCCGGCTAGCTTTACCCAAAATAATTACATGGAAACTATATTTTTTTAAACACTGCTTAGCCCATTAGCTCTAGCCTCTTACTGGCTAACTCTCACATCTTGATTAACTAATTTCTATTAATGTGTGTAGCACCACGAGGTAGTGGCTTACCGGCAAAGATCTTAACCTGTGTCCATCTTGGAGAGGAGAGTTATGGCATCTGCCTGAGGCATCTGCCTGACTCTGCTTTCTTTCTCCCACAATTCTGTTCTGTCTACTCTGCTTACCTAATTTTCTGTCCTATTAAAGGGCCAAGGCAGTTTCTTTATTAACCAATGAAAGTAACACATAGACAGATGACCCTCCTCCATCAAATGACTTTCCTGCCTCAGATGTAGCAAAAATCAAGAATATTTCTAACACTTGCTCATTTTTCTTAATCTTTCTTAACTTTAATCTTGTTATTTGAGAACCCAGAGAAGAAAAAATTTCTTAAAAATAATATACAATAAATCCTGCAAATTCTATGTAATTGGTGTGTACTATTTTGAACTCCCCACTGAAGCCCCTAGATAAACACACAGACAAATGCAGACACACAATATTGTGTGAAAACAAATAATCACCATCCCGTTTAGCCGCTGAAAGTGGGAACTTGGGTCACTTATAGTCCTTAATTAGTCTACTTCAGAAATTGATGGGGTCCCCAAAATGTGGCGTGACTAACTTTAGATCTGTCTGCTTAAATGAACAGTTATCTCCTGGAGAAGACCAAGTGTCTAGAACATTTATTTATTTCCCTTGGGATATCTGGTGATTTTTTTTAAATGTTCTACTTCAAGTATTTTTGATAATGGTCTAATATCTCAAGAGAGCTGTTTGTATGATGAAAGTCAGATTAACACAATTTTAGATGACTTTTCAGCAACTTTGGGCGAGCTTCCTGACCTTCTTGACCTTCATGTTTTTGCCATATACACCATATGTTTTATCTTGAGGAGCTTCAAGTTTGTGCCTTCAACTTAATGGCACCACGTGACAGGAAGACCCCCCCAATTACAGGAAGACCCCTCAGTCACAGGAAGACCCCCCCAGTCACAGAAGACCCCCCAGTCATTAAGGAAAACACATTTTCAACTTTGTGCCTTTAAAAGATTGTTTTTTAAGAGCTATTAAAAATATTTTGAAACTATGATGATGTTAGTGATCATTGTGTATGTACTTTAAATATGACATTTATTTGTCTCTTTTGACATTGCAGTGTCTCTTGGATAGTATATTTTAAATAATTCCCTTGAGACACCCAGGTCTACATTGTTTGAAATAATGCCATCCATGAAGATACCTTTAGAGATCAAGTCTAGAAATTATCACTTCATTCCTTGTGTTAGTCTGTATAAAATAAATATAAAACACTGGTGAAAAAAATCTCTATCTTTCTAGGTGTTTCCAAAAATAGCACACATGATTTTGATGGTGGGCACTACTATTGCTTTTTAAGAGAAAAAATTAATTTAATTTTCGGTTTTTTGTTTGTTTGTTTGTTTTTTGTTTTTCAAAACAGAGTTTTTCTGTAGCTTTGGAGCCTGTCCTGGAACTAGTTTTTATAGACCAGGCTGGCCCCAAACGGAGATCTCTGCCTGCCTCTACCTCCTGAGTGCTGGGATTAAAGGCATGTACCACCACTGCCCAGTGATATTCTTCTGCTTCACACAGTTTGTTCCTCTGAGACCTGAAAGTATTTGGGTCCATAAAGGAACCAAGAGTGTTCATGTAAAGTATTGTGGAATGTGTTAGTGAGGGTTCTTTACTGGAAGGGAATCAAGAGGATATGAATAACAATTATTAGATTAGCTAACACAGTCTGAGACTGACTTGTCCCTCAGTGTCCAGCGGCCAGCTGCAGAGACAGGAAAAGCAGTAGTTGTTCAGTCCAAAGGTTTGGATCCTCTGAAAAGAGGCATCATAGTCCAAAAGCGAAGGCCTAAAAGCCCCCTGCAGGGTCACTACTGCAAGCTGTGTTCAGATCTTAAAAAGGTGTGTGACAACAGAAAAAGCCATACCCACTCCAGAAGAGTCTGCCCTTCATGCCTTACTCCACATTCATTCAGGCTCCCATCTTCTGGGACAGCGCTATCCATATCCAGGGCAGATCTGTCTCACTCATTTCTCAGAGCCATGTGTCAATCCTGTCTCACAACACCTCACAGACATACAGGTGCGACTTACCAATTTTAAGGCCTCTCTTAATCCAATGAAGTTGTCAATCAAGATTAACCATGACAGAGTCTTTCAACCAAAGCTAGAAATCCTTAGTAATTTGAAGCAAACGTCCCAAACATTCTGTCTAAACACTAAGTTACCTCTTTGAAAAAATATTCAGGAAAAAAAATCTTCAGATTTATTCTTCAAAACTAAGATGAACAATTTCACTTTTGTTGCATTAGGTAAAATACAAGCTTCATTGACTTACATTATGAAGCTTTGTTTTGATGCAGAATGCTTGTGAGTTTGCATATTCAAGCTCATGAATTTAGCTCACTAAATAAAAGCCAAGCTGAGCTGGAGATCAGCACCCTTAACCCCTGGAGATTATCCCAGCGATGAAGACATTATCCTAAAAAACAGACACCCTATAAAAACATAGCAAAAGGCCTGGATCAGAGGGTGTCATCTATCCCTTCATTTGTGCAGCCTTTCTAGAGAGGATTCCCACTATGTATAAAGCAGACCCAATCTAAAAAGTAACCCCACTATACCTAGGCTTTGGGGGAGTTCTGAGAAATAGATACCATTATAGAAACTACCTCTGTCCCTTACCATTAGGACTTCCATGGTGATAGTCCACTTTAGAAATTTAGTGACCCATTTGTGTTGAGTCTTTCTTGATACTGCTCCTGCAAGCCCAAAGACACCAGAGAAGTATGTTTTCAAAATGAAATTCAGGCTTGACCCTACTGTAGGCATTTATTTCCTGCTTTTCTCCAGAGGGCAGGTGAAATGGTAAATGCAGGAGCTTAAATTCCATTCTTCGGTGTCTAAGCTCCACTCTGCCTTCATTTTCCTTACCTGTGGTCATGGACAAGTAGCTTAATTTCTTAAGGTTCATTTTTCTATAAAATCCAATGATGTAGTAAATACAAACTTTGTAACTATGGTGAGAATAAAATGAACTCATCCATCACATAAACAGTGACTGTCACATGTACAGAGTCTTTGATCACTTTTTGGTGTTATTGTTATCGTTGTAACTTCTGTCTGATAACATGCTGCTTATAATTTCTTTGCTATATTTTTTTCTACTTAAAATGTCAACATGTGTCAATGATTTCCCATTTAACATGTACTAGCTCTTTAAGCTATGCCCTATGGTATACCTAAGTCTTGACTTCTCGTCATCTATATAGCCAAAATCTGCTATGCTAGTCATGTTTGTACATAAGCTTAAAACATCCCTTTTTTCATTTCTAATGTTTTGTGGCAGTGCAACTCAACAGCAGCATGCTTGTAGAGCATGCACAGTCCAGAGATTAGACTCTTCCACGCCCCCAGATATCTAGTTTTTCCTCTTTCAATCATTTCAGTTTAACCTATCTTTCCTTGCAAAGTTCAGATTTCAGCTATCATAATCAAGTCTTCCCTCATTCTCATGGCCCCATGAATTCCTACAGCCTTAAAATAATGTGAAACAGTAAGCCTCGTTATTGGTGATCTGAGGGCTTCGCTTCTGAAAGGCGGTAGCAATAGGTCCCACTGATGCTCTAAGGTCAGAGTTAAGTATCAGAAAAACTGTGATGAAAACAACTGATATTTTGTAGTGTTCACTGGAGCCCATGTTGTGCCAGAAGAGAAAAATCTCCACAAATGTGTCTAAGTTAATTGAATATGCATTAATGATATGTAGTCATAATGTTGGATGCTTTGAGATTGTCAGAATAATTGAATTTATTCAATGAAATTTCAATATTGTTTGTACTGCTTTTTCATATATATATTTATATGTATATATAATTAAAGCAGAGAGAACATTTCCCTCATTTCCCTCTCTTTCTTCCCTTTTCTACTTCTCCTGGTCCTCTCTCTAAAAAATTTCATACTATCCTCTTATTTAATTGTTGCTACATATACACATAAGTGAAGAAACATAAAAATACAGCCCCCTGAGCCCATTCAGGTTGCCTGCTGGTCACTTGCTATCAAATAACCAATCTAAAGGATCATCCTAGGGAAGATGGGTTATCCTGATCTCAACAGTTGTTAATACCTTGTAGCTCTTCGTTTACGGTGGGGTCCTGTGAAGTTTCCCCCATCTGGGTCTGGATGTCGACTGTTGTCAGATTGTTCAGGTCTCATCAGGTAGCTATGGTGTTGAAAACTCATCAGTGTAGGTTTCCTGTCCTAGCTAGAGGTCACAATTACACAGCAGACTTCTTGGTCCTCTGGCTTTTACAGTCTTTTTGCTCCTCCTCTTCTTTGATATCCCCTGAGCCTAAGGTGCAGGAGATGTGTTGTTGATGCATTAACTGGAGCTGAGCACTCCACAGTGCTATTTGGCAAGTTGTGGCTTTTTGTAATGGGCTCTTTCTGGACAAAAATACGTTTCTTCGATGATGGATAAAAGCTACACTTACCTTAGTATAACAATACATATTTAGAATTCATTTAGGCAGAATGCTGGTTTAGGGAAGCACCAGTGATAGTGTTCCTCTAGATTCTATGACCCATTTCTAACCACATGTAGCTGACTATGTTTACAGCCCCAGGATAATTTTTCTCCTGTTAAGTGGGTGTTAAGTCCAATTAGACAGCAATTGCATACTGCCAAGATATGAGAACCGCTGTTGCACCCTCAGGGATGCCCTGGTGTGTTGGTCATTGTTGTGATTCATATATGTCACAGCGATTGATTGTTTTCCCCCCTCAGTGGCTTGCATGTCATCTTCTGGTACAATGAAAGCTAATCATCAGGGAGGAGGTTTCCAGGTCAAGTCTACCTTAAGTGCTCTGACTCCTCACCAAGTCTTCGCTCATTCTCATGATACAACGAATTATGTGGTGTCATTAGCAATAGGGTTATACCTTCAACATATTTACCACATCTGGGTAAATATAAAGTAATGATAATAATAAATGTCTTCTTCAAGAATCCTTAGTGTTTCATGTCCTCTTCCCTCTTTCCTGTGTCTTTCTCATTTTCTGTGTTGTCCTCCCTCCCCATTAAAGCCCCCTTCACATCTCTCATGTCCCATTTCATATCACCTATATCCTACTGTCCCTCTCTAGAAGCCCCTCCCCAGTTCCTCTGTGTTCTCCTCGTTTCTGCAGTTACTCCAGGTCGTATATTCACATCTAAAGATTTGGAGCTGGGAACACAGGGGAGAGACAACATGCGGTGCTTGTCTTCATCATATATAAATTCACTCAACATCTGGAGTCTCCTTGGAATGATATAATGTAAAAATCAAGTTATATGCATAGGGATCCTGGCTTCCAGAATCTTACTACTTTTCTTTTCTTTTGAATTTTAGAAAAATGTGAAGAGGTGGAAGGGACTACGAGCTCTGCTGAAGTTACTTGGCTGAAACCTTATACTTACTATGAAGTGTCACTGCACGCCTATGTCAACGGCAGGGTGCAACGCAATGGCAGTGCCGAGCAATGCTTCTTTCAGACCAAAGCAGCTCGTAAGTGTTTTAATGTTGCTTCCATGAACGGTAAAGAACAACAAATGCCATTTTCATGTACAATTCATTGACCTTTATACTTTGTTTGAGAAATACATCGCCTTGCCAGTTTGTTGGCATCTAAGATATTTTTTTAAAAAATTATTAGATTTTTTTAAAAAAAATAGCAATCCAAGTTCCCACTCCCTCCCCTCCTCCTATTCCCTCCACACACCCTCCCACCCCACTCCTATTTAATCCACAGAGAGGGTAAGGCACACTGCTTTGGGGAAAGTCCAAGGCCCTCCCTACTATATCTGGGCTGAGCAAGGTATACATCCAAAGAGAATAGGAACCAAAAAAGCCAGTACATGCAGTAGGGATAAATCCTGGTGCCATTGGTCCGGTGTCAGTGGCCTCTCAGTCTGCCCCAGCCATGCAACTGTCAACCACATTCAGAGGGACTAGTTTGTTCCTATGCTTGTTCCTTCCCAGTCTAGCTGGAGTTGATGAGCTCTGATTAGCTCAGGTAAACTGTTTCAGTGGGTGAACCCATCATGGTCTTGACCTCTTTGCTTATATTTTCGTTTCTTCCACTCTTCAACTGGACATTGGGAGTTCAGTCCAGTGCTCCGATATGGGTCTCTGCCTCTGTTTCAATAAGTTGCTGGATGAAGGTTCTATGGTCATATTTAAGATAATCATCATCCCGATTACAGGGCAAGTCAAGATCAGGCCCCCTCTCCTCTATTGCTTAGGGTCTTAGCTGGGGTCATCCTTGTGGATTCCTGGGAATTTCTCTAGAGTCAGGTTTCTGCTAACCTCATGACTCCCTCAATCAAGATATCTCTTTCCTTGTTCTCATCTCTGCCCTTCCTCCATCTTGACTCTACCATTCCCTCAAGTTCTCCTCAACTCTCCCCTTCTCCTCTCCTCTTCCTTTTCTATCCTCCCTTCTCCTCCCCCCAAGCATCTAAGATTTTAAATAATATTAGGAAAATATCTAAAAACTGTTAATCATGGTTCACTATCCTTATCAGATAAAGTCACAGAGTTGAAGGAAGAAAGTTGGGGGCATCATCAGCCAGTGTACTTTGTAAGACTTCAAGCACTTAAGCCCCCCAGCAACTTAGATTACAAATTCTCACTTTCCTATCTAGAAACACGAAGTGTACCGAGATGCTTACGATGCCCTACAGAGCCCTGGCTCCTATTCACATGACACTACATTTCACAATACGCAGCCTTTATTTATGTCATGTTGTACACTGGGAATTTCAATGGTCTTGCTTCCAGTGCTGTGTTCACATAGGTTGCAGAAACAAAGCAAGATTAGTGTCCAGGGTAACTGCTAATTTCAATTAGGGGCAGGGAAGAGGAAAGAGTCTGGGGGTAGGGTAGGAGCTATGGTTGTAGGACCTAATGAGCTCCAGACTCCTGGAGAAAAACAAAATTCTCCACATCACTTAGGTTCATGATAAATGTCCAAATCCTAAAATCCCAGCATAGACAGGAAAGGTGTGCACATGATCCCATCCCTAGCTCAGGAACTCTTGGCGTTTATACTACTAGCGGAAAGTCAGTTTTCTTTAATAGTGTCAACCTTGATAGGCTGACCACACATTAGGACAGGCTCCAAGTCCAAGAGCTAGCTTAATGGGGGCAAGAAGCAGAGGCGTAAAACTCAAAGCTGAATAGGGAAGGATGACAGGGCAGAGTGGATGGTTAGAGGAGGATCTGGGGCGTACATGTATGAAAGGGCTCAAATATACTTTGTATGTTATTCTCAAAGAATTAATCAAAATATTGAAAAATTTCCAAGTCCTACAACTGTATGGTACTGTTGCCTTCCCAGGTTTCTGGGATGTCAAAGCAAATGAAAGTGGTTTGTTGCTTCAAGAATCTCACCTGGTGTTGAGTAGGAGACTCATGAGAAAAGGAGGGCTTGGGGTGTAGTGGGGACTTATACATATTTCTCTGGCATCCTTCCTTGCCCTGCCTCCTTCTCACTTTGCAGTGCTATTTAGTTCCACATCCTGTTCTTCAGGAATTGTGCAAATTCTCAAGACTTCCAGCAATATTTATAAAATAATACTTAATGAAGAGGTGATTGATTTATTTTTAGTTATTTTGACATAGAATTTGAATCTGTGTTCTCTTGTGCAGACCAACATTTAAAAAGGTTTACATTGTACTCAGGTTTCAAGTCATTTAAATTCTCACGTATCAAACGGTTAAGATAACATACATTTCTTTATTTTGATAGGGCCAAGCAAGGTCAATAAAATGAAAGCCATCCGGATATCAGAAAATGCTATAATTGTCACATGTGAACCTCCTCATGAAATTAATGGCCCCAGGAAATTTTACATTTTGGAAGTCAAAAGTGAAGGCTCTTCACCTAAGAATTTCAACCAAACCACATGCAGATTTGAAGTAAAGGATCTCTACTACTCAACTGACTATACATTTCTGGTAAGCTCCTGTTTTCCATCGTCACTGCTTTCCCAAGCTCTAGCACAGTGTTTCAGTCTCAGCACTTACATGGCATTAAGGTCAAGCTCATACGAACTTAAAGATCTCTGATGACTTGTGAAACCAACACTGTAGAACATTCAAATATTCGATGCCAAGCATTTTATCTCTGGAATGAAAAGCAAGGTTTTAAGGCAAAATTTTATTAGAGTATTTGCAACTTCAAAATGACGACTGTAAGGAAGTTATTGCTTGTGTGCCTGGTTGTTGGAGGGAGTCGTTTGTTTTTCCCCCCACCACCCAGCTAGCTTAGACCCAAAATAACCGCACAGATACTGTATTAATTAAATTACCATTTGGCCCATTAGCTCTAGTTTCTTATGTGCTAACTCTTACATCTTAATTTAACCCATTTCTAGTAATCTGTGTATCACCACAAGGTCGTAGCCTACCGGTAAGGTTTCATCACCTCTGTCTCCAATGATGGCTCCATGGCTTCTCTCTCTCCACCTTCCTTCTCCCAGCATTCAGTCCAGTTTTCTCCACCTACCTAAGTTCTACTCTATCAACAGGCCAAGGCAGTTTCTTTAGTCATTAACCAATAAAAGCAACACATAGAGAGAAGGACCTGCTACATCACCTGGTAGGAGATAATTCATAGGTAGCAGATCTTTACTTTGCCAAATATTTATTTTTATTGTTTTCAGCTACAAAATTTTATGTGTGCTTTGAAATTAGAAAATACCAGAAACAAATTCAAGAAAACATTCGAACGTAAAGTGAATGTCAGGAATCTTTAAATATCTATAATTTCACCGTGGACTGGACATTATAAAGATATTTCTGTTGTTTGTAATGAAAATTTCTATGCATTAGATATAAATCACCATTCTAAGACAGTTCAGTAAATTTTATTTTTGTCTGTATTATTTTATCATGCTTGCCTTTCCACATTTTTCTTACTTAACTTCCAATAGTGGCATGGGGTTCTGTCATATATAGTTTTATCATATTCTATGAATGATAACTATATTGAACTCTAATATACACAGAATTCAGTAAACATGTTTTTCAGTAAATAGTAACTTCCTTTAAAGTCTTTAATACTTTCTGCTCAATACACGAAAAGATCAACCTAAAGAAGGATAGTCTTTCTTTGACTTCTAGTTTGAGGCAAGGCATTAAGTCAGGAGACTGATAAAACTGGTTGCATTGTACCTGTATACCGAAAGCAGAAAGAGATGGATGTTGCTACTCAGCTTGCTCTCTTATAATTGTTCCATTTAGGACACTCAACCTGGAAGGTCTACGTTGCTGCATTTTGGGTTGGTTTTCTTTGTGCAGTTAACTCTACCCCCTCACAGACATGCCTAGGAATATATTTCTTAGGCTATTTTAGTTCTGTCAAAGCGACAACCAGAATTAACCCTTGTAAGTCTCTTTGTGAACTTGACACCCAAGCTTATAACTTTGAATCCATTATCTTCCACCTAGTGTGATCTCCTCATCTTCCCCTTTAAACTTGCTCACATAGTTTTTCTACCAAACTTCACATTTTCGTTTCTCCTCTTTCTTCCTGAATTGCTGAATGAGAGCAGTAAGCAGTAGCCCTGCTACAGCCTGAACACTGTGCTACCATGAGATTTCCTCCACAGAAGAGATTAATCCATTTCTATTTAGTTCACTACTACCCAGTTTCTCAGCCATAGACAGAATGTAGCCAGATTCTTTGCCAAATGTATTGTGTAGCTGATACATTCAGTCTTGGTTCCCTCCAAGCCTTATATCACCATGAGCTGGGCATTTACTATTTGCCATTCTCTTGGCACTCTGGTCTTCTGATTCCTACAAGAATTATGTATTATGTTCTTCTTAAAGCATTCTCTGCCTTCTTTAGAATGAATCTCCAAACTCTTCTACCTTCGCACAAACCATTTCCAAAGGAGTGAGGTCATGTGCTCAGGTGTATCACAGCAACGATCCCATTCCTCCGAGGACATTTTATTCTTTAGTTTTACTTTATCTAATGAAGGCACATGCATATGTGAACGTGCCTAATATATGCTATAGTGCACATACAGGGAAATTAGAGGACACATCCGGGAAGTCAATTCTCTCCTTCTACCATGGGCCCAAGGGATTGAATTCAGGTTGCCAGGCTTATGTAGCAAGCACTTTTATCTGTGGAGTGATCTTGTTGGCCTCTGGTTTTCTATATTAGCTACTTGTTATGTTTCTATGACAACATACCTTGCAAATCGACTTGAAGAGAGAAGGTATTATTCTCACAGTTGGAGGGGAGTACAGTCCAACTTGGTGGGGAAGTGATGATGGCAGGGCCATGAGGCATCTGGCTATGTTTTATCTACAGCTGCAAAGTGATAGAGAATGTAAATCCTTCATTTCTCTTTATTATTTAGTCTCATTATTTATTTAGTCTAGCATGGAATGGTGCTACCCACATTGAGGGCTAACACCATCTGGAAACTCCTTTACAGATATATTTTGAGTTTGTTTCCATAGGTGATTATAGATACTGTTAATTTGAGAATGAACATTAACTGTTACAAAATGACAGGGATGGGTGACTTCCTTGGCTTCTTGCCACTCCAAGTGATTTTGCATAATCCACCTTTTTGGATTATAATTTTAAGGAAGAAAGGTAGTGTATTAGTTATGGTTCTCTGGAGTAACAGAACAGTATGAATATATATGGGATTTATTATAGTGGCTTTCAGGCTGTGGTTCATCTATTCCAACAATGGCTATTTACCAAAGGAAGTCCAAGAATTCAGCAGTTGCTCCATCCATGAGGTGGGACATCTCAATTGGCCTTCAGTATATGCCAGAATCCTGAAGAAGAAATATGATCTAATGCCAGTGACAGAATTCCTTGACAGCAAGAGAAAGGGCAAGCAAGCAAAGAGCAATTGTTTCCTTCTTTTGTCTCTATTATATAAGCTTCCACAAAAAAGTGGTGGCCCAGATTTAAGGTGGATCTTAAATCACCTAAAAAAAAATCTAGATTTACAATGGGTTTTCCATTTAAGATTCAATAAAAGAAAAAAAAAATCCTTAACAAGCATACCTAAGCTGCTTGGGTTTTAGTTACTTACAGATATAATCAAGTTGACAACCAAGAATAGTCATCACAAATTGTAACATGAGGGGGCCTGCTTGTTGGGGTTTCTGTCCCACCCAGTACCCCACAGCTGGCAAGCCCCAAAGAAAATCACACAGAGATCTCTATAAGTTATAAAGCTGATTTGGCCCATTAGCTCAGGCTACATATTAGCTCTTGTAGCTTATATTAACCTATTGTTCTTATCTATGCTAGCCACATGGTTCGGTACCTTTCTCAGCAGGGCAGCTCACATCTTGCTTCTTCAGTGTTCTGCCCAGGACTGGGAGGAATCAACTTCTTCCTTCCCAGAGTTCCACTGTTCTCATTGCATCACCTCTACTTCCTGTCTTGTTTTCCCACCTATACTTCCTGCCTGACCAATCAGTGTTTATTTAAAACATGATTGACAGAATACAGACAATTCTCCTGCACCAACAAATAGTTTGGAATCCATAAAAATATATATTGTGCTTTATTAAATGGTGCTACAGTGGTCTGATTTGGTCCCATGGTGAATTACAGTTACAGGTTTTCTAATGCTAAACACTCATATTCCAAGAGGCAAATTGCCTCTTCTCTTTCATAGTTCGTTATAGTTTCAATGCATCAATGAATAAATAGTTCAATATTTTATCATTCCATGGGTAGGTATTCACAAAGGGGATAATTCAATAAATAGGAAGAGATGGGTTTGACAACTGTGTGATATTCATAACTTTTGTTGCATTTTGGATATATTTCACTCTTTTTCAATGTTGTGTAACTTTAAATAGTATAGGGATGGTTTGTATCCTAGAAATCCCTTTGATTATTTTTTTTAATAGAGGTATTTTTTGAGAATCATTTACATTGTCTTTTGTAATCGTTGATTCTTACAGATATTTGCTTGAGTGAGTGTGCCATTTATATATTCCTAAGGGTGTTCCACACAGAGAGATAGTGTGTTGTTTGTTACTAAAGCATCTTGCATTGTGTTTCATTGTGAACGACTTCCCCAGTGGCCACAAAGCCCTTGGCACAGTGTTCCATTTAGTCTCTCACACATTCAGCTTTTTTTTTGTTGATGATTTCACTCCACGGCATGCTTTTCTTCTAGGATTCTCTTTTCCACTATTCAAACATTATAAATTATTCTCAGATATATGAGTGAACACTATAAACATAAAATTTATGACCCTAAAGCAATATACATATTTTCATGAGAGTGTAATCATCTCATATTTTCTCAGTATCATCATTTCCACTAAAAATATTTAGACTTGTTTTATTATTAATAATTTATTTCTAGTAATTTGTTTAGATGTTTTTCTCATTGTATCTTTACCTCTTATGAAAAATGATCGTTATTTTAATAATTATAAATAATAACGATCATTTTTCATAATGATACTGTGGTTTGGAAATATTTGTATCCTGTTCCTACATGACTTGTCAGTCATATCTGCCTGCCTGCCCATAGAAACAATGAGTTCTTGAAGGCTATTGTTTGTTCTGATCGTTTCTACCTTATGACTTCAAAAGAAACTATGATGGATACTTGGAGGAGTTTATGATGCACTATATCTATATCTGTGGAGTTTAAAATTATATTGCTGTAAATTGTATTACTTTATAAAAGGTAACTGACACAATTTGGTTTATGAATATTAGGAAATCCTTCATCCAGCTTTATAGAGAGTAAAGGCTTCAGGGAATGATTGTCAGGGTTGCCACATCATACCAGCTCCTTGTCTTGGTGTCGTTCAGATCTATTTTTGCATAATTTATGTGGCATATCAGTAGTCTTGTTTCAGCACCCCTTTCAGTTTCCTTTTAAATCAAGCTGATTTTCTTTACTTGTATTAAATTGTATGAACTCTAAGAGTTTATGCTAATTATTTCCACTCTGCAATTTGTTCATGTCTTTACCTCCAAAAACATGAATAGTCCATACCCATCTCTTGTAAATAGCAGATTTATTTTAAAAATAAATGTGAGCCTGCTAGCATATAATAGGCAATTTTATTTTTTGTCTATTTATTATGACTTAAAATTATTCATTCTGGGTTTCATTTCTTGAACTGTGTTCCTCCATTTCCATTTGTTATTGATGTTATTCCTAAGAGAGGTCAACCCCCCTTTCAAACTCATTGACTGTGTACAATGAAATAACTGTAAAGTCTCAGCTTTTACTCAGGAGATTTCAATGAAAACAAACAGCATTTATGAGAAATAATGTACATTTCATAACATGTCCTGAACACTTATAGAGAAAACTGAATTTTTTTTCTTTTTTTTTTTTAAATTGAAATTTAGGTCTCTCTTTTCAATGGAGTGTATAAGGGAGAAGCAGATGTCCGAAATCAATCAACATCTTGTAAGTCATCCTGGCCTATTTTTTCCACCTCTATCTGTATACATTTGTTTGAGCAAAGGTGTGCTATTTTGCATCTATAGACTGACTCCTTAGTTGCTTATACATATTTTATAAATACCTGCAATTTTCAAAAATCTAGGTAAAGACATTAAAATACAGTGTCATAAAAATTAAATTAATAAGTTTGATCATTTAGTCACTAAAGGTTGTCTTTATTACAAATTTTTAGAATATTTATTTGTACTGTCAGATATTTTTGGTAGTTCTTTTAAATGGGACTGCTTTCCTAACTGTGATGTTCAACATATATTTGTGCTACTGGTGTGTGTGCTGACGACGTTTCATTTTCTAAGATACCTTAAGTGTCTGCAGCATCATTACAGACAATAAAGCATAAAAAATGGGGCCTGGAGGATTGTGGAGAGCTACTTTCTCTGCAATATTCACAGTCTATCATTTACGGGAATTATAGTATTTAGCATCATTTAGGAACTAAGGTTCAAAGATAATAGGATTCTGGCCAAATTCCTTTCCAAGAAGTAAGAACTAAGATGGAAGCCCAACAGCCTGTCTCCAGGACTCAAACCTTGATGTCACTGCATGGGTTTATTGCCTTTCCATTGTGGGCATAAAAAGGATGGCATGTGACCCAGGATAAAGATATGCCAACCCTGCTTGCCCTAGGCATGTGGTTCACATTGATTCTTTGTGAAAACTCAAACTAGGGAAAGTGTTAATCCTCACTATCAAATGAAATAAATTTTGTCTCTTGGTTAATTGGTTCTATTCCCCAATGAGCATGTAAGAGATTTGTCTTTGTGGAGTAGAAGCTTTTATGAATCCCTTAGGAGGCTACCCACTTCTGTGCTCAATGGTAAACTATGAGTTTCTTTCTGAAAGCTGTAATAACTACATTACCTCATTGATCCCTTTAAAATGAGTCTGTGAAAGGGAATTAAATCTAAATGATAGTTTTCTACAAAAGTACAGTATTTAATGAGAAGAAATGGAAGTTCTCATCTATATTCTAATTAATCTCTTTAAATATAAATGCCTTGGGAATGTTGAAATAACAGAGCCCATCACTGCAAAATCAAGAATCTAATGTATTTTATCTTATTCTAAAATTTTAGCTTTGAATCTTTACTATAAATGAAAAATACTAAAATTCTAGTTCATGAAGGTCAGCCACATTGTCTAGCAAAGTATTTGACATAATAAGCTCTTGTGTGTCACTTTTTATTTCTAGATAATGCTAAAGCACTGATCACATTCCTGATATTTCTGATTGTTGTGACATCAATAGCCCTGCTTATTGTTCTGTATAAAATCTATGATCTGCGCAAAAAAAGATCCAGGTAAGAGACAATGTTGAATTAGGAAGTAATAATGGTTGCAATAATGTCACAAGCTGTTGTCCAAATGTATTGATGAAGCAATGACAGAAGACAGCATGAACTTCAGTTCATGACTTCACATTGAATTATTGGCTAACTGTAAGTACTTATACTCACTACATTTGCTAATGATATTGTAGGCCTGTTTTGATACTAATCAGTGCAAAGATGGTGTACTTTCTCTTTTAATTCTCAGTAGATAAAAGTAATCTGAGGACAGCAAATGAAAAAGGAGTGACATTCTGGGAAGTGTATTCATTTTTTTTTTTTTGCCCAAGAAGATAAATATTTCTGAAAACTGGAAGGACTCTCTTGACTCATTCTCATCCTTCTAAAATTTACAAACAACCCTTGGTTGCTTTCTCCCCCCCCCCCCACTTGCTTTCTTCATTCTCCCCAAATTCTTGTTTTATCTCTCCCCACTTTATATCCTTTTGTTTTCCCTCCTTTCCTAATTTCCCTACCCCCTTTTCTCTTATCCTTACGTCTATTTCTCCTGTCACTCACTACATCGACAAAACAGTGTTTGCTCAGTTAAGATGATCACCAAGTGAATTCCATGTTTCTTATTTTCACAGCAATTTAGATGAACAACAAGAACTTGTTACAAGGGGTGAGTATAAATAATTTTTACCATTGAAAGTTATTTTTCTGAATTTGTAACCTCTTATTTTAAAATAAGAGCTGTATAAAATATGAAACCTTAAATTTGTCCACTGACAAATTTTGAAGCAAATTTATGTTCCTGCAAAAGTAACCATCTATGTGACGTTCTCAAGGTATCACAAATATTATCCATGGCACTGAGAGTACCATAGTGACAAGCCATAGTCTCTGCCCTTTAAGGTTTGGGTTTCTAATAGAAGAAACCAGGTCCATTGATGAGTAGGAACAGTTTGATAAACGTTAAGCTGGGTAATGTGCATAGTTCTGTATAAAGATAAATGATAGAAAATTGCCTGTGGAGGGTGCAGGAATTTTGTTGGCAAAGACTGCTGGGAAACATCAGACAAACTAGTAAAGAAGGAAGCTGGGAGGGCAGATGATATTCTATAGTGAGGAAATGATGTGGAATATCTTCAGGTTTTGCCAGAGTGATGATGGATCCTCCCACTGAAGGCACAATGATAAATAAGATAGAAAATATATAAAATAAGGCCATTCCTTCATCCCATCTTTATAAAATTTCTTTATGTTTTAAAGACAGAACCAGGAAAAAACATTACAGATGTTTAGACTATGTTTACAATGATTAAACTATCTTATTTCCACTACTTAAGATGTTGGGTACAGGGGGGTCACACCAACCACCAAAGTCGAATAAACCAGAAGCAAACTTTATTCCAGAAACCAAATTCCAGGAAAACCAGAAACAAATTTATTTATTTATTTATTTATTTTGTTTGTTTTTCGAGACAGGGTTTCTCTGTGGCTTTGGAGCCTGTCCTGGAACTAGCTCTTGTAGACCAGGCTGGTCTCGAACTCACAGAGATCTGCCTGCCTCTGCCTCCCGAGTGCTGGGATTAAAGGCGTGCGCCACCACCGCCCGGCAGAAACAAATTTAAAAATAAAAAATAAAATAGCACCGCGGGGCACAGAAGCTTATTAGCTAGCTGAGACCATAGACAGAATTCAGGCTTCCGACACTGTGGCAAAAGTGGGTCCTTGAGGTCCTCTTCTTATAGTAAGGAGTGCCAAGCATTAGGTCTGAATAAAGGAATTTTTACAATCCGGAGGTAAAACTCAGATACAGACTGCATTACTTTACAATCTTCATTTTTTCAGTTAAATTAATGCTTGTACTTAATCTATTGTCTTCCTTGGTACTTCCAGGCAGTGTTTACTGATGCCTTGTGCTCTCCCTTTGATGCTGCCAGTTTCCCATAGCAGGGACAATACCTAAGCCAGAGGTCGTGTATCTCTGTCTCCTAAAGGTTAACTCAGCTCATTTCTGTCGTTGATCAAGGATGGCCAGGAAACTATTCTCAGTTTGCAGAGAGAAGAGAGAAGCTCCAGCCTTCTAAATAGAACAGCTGGTTGTAAAATAAAATGACCTAAGCTGATGGAGGCTGAGAAAATAGCGAATGATTGATCCTTGATCTACTGAGAAAGATTTTGGTAGTTTGCTTAGGTTTACAGCTTTATCTATCTTCCTTCCTATATCTTAAGCTTCTACATTCTAAATTTTGTGTCTATATTTCTATTTCTATATTTTCATTCTTGTTTCTAGACCCTTCAAAGATGCAGAATTTCAGAGCACCTGTGTGTCTTGTGTTACTTCCTGTGTGAAGGGTTTCCTTCTGACAACAGGGGGCAGCAAGAGTGTGTGCAGCAGCTCTTGGGCTGGTTCTTCAGAGATCCTTAATTTTAGTTAGCTTTAGAGACCGGATCACAGCCTGACAAAGTTGTATTTGTTCATGTCTTTTTCATTAGCCTCCCATAAGTAGGGTGCAGACTTTGGGAAGGTGGGAGGATCCGCTTTTTTTCTCACTGTTTTCTCCCCAGTGCCCAGGTAAGTGTATGGAATTCAGGGCATGCTACTGAATAGATGAAGTCAACATGGTCACATTTCTACAGTGTTAGTTCTGTTAGGCTGACAGGAGAAAGAGGTACAAAAGTGTGGTCAGTTCTGGTCAGAGGGCAGAACACACTTCTCAGAGTTAAGGTGGATTGGAAGGATCAGGTGTTTCATGGTGTAATTAGTACCAGTTGCAACTGGGATGATTTTAGAACTTACCCACTCTAAAAACAGCCCTCAGCTCAGCATGGATGAGTTCCAGGCATCTCCTACCACCTAACAGAACTACTTACTGCAACTAGACCAAGTGGTAATTGTGTTTGTAAACAAAGTTTTTGTGAACAGTGTGATAGCTGTGTGATACTCGTGGACAGCTCTTTCTTCATCTAACAATGAGGACAGTTACCATGAAATCTGGAAAAAGAACCAGAAACAGGAGTTGGGACAGTAGGAGAAATATTTATATGTGTGACAGCACAAACTTTCTTAACCATTTAAAAATCATGGTCTGTAGGGCTGGAAAGACAGCTCAGAGGTAAAGAGAACTGGCTGCTCTTGACGAGGACCTGAGTTAGTTCCCAGCCCCCACCTGGCTGCTCATGATTGCCCTCAAATCCAGATCCAGGGAATCAGATATCCCCTTTTCTGACCTATGTGGGTCCTGTATGCATGTGCTGCACATGCATAAATATGGACAAAATCATAAACATAAAATATGTCAAATAACAAATATGTCTTGTAAAAGCCTATGCTTTGTCAAGATCCATGTAGAAATATCACTGATAATGAAAGCTTACTAATGGAAAGAAAAGGTAGTATGCAGTACCCATGTACACTCTTTCTTTAAATCATAAAAAGTTGTCTCACAATGTATTTAATTTTTAAATATTCTTGAGATACAAAAGATAAATATAATATGTTTGATAATATACTATAACCAAATTAAGATGAATGATGAACAGAATAATATTAATCACCTTCTCTTATCATCTGATCATTGTAATAATACACAAAAGTTAAAATGGAGGCTGGGGATAGAGCTGCTGGGTGGATTTTTTTAGCGTGTGTGAGACCATTGATGAGAAAAACCATAATCATGGAATATAGAAATATGTCAGTTAATATCAGTTCCATGTAACCAGTCAAAACCATGGATGTCATGAAATATTTAGGGGCCTTTTACCTAGGCATAGGAAAAGGAGAAGTTCATTCTAGTAAAGAGAATAGTACAAAGTCAGACAATGATTTACGTGCAAGATTTAGAAGTCATTAATTTATAAGCAAACACCTCCATGGGAATGAAATTTCCCACAAAGACGAAGAGAAGAAAATTGTTGAGGATTAAGTTCAAGCTGTAAATTCTATTAGTGTATGCATAGCTGAGAGACAGACACAACACTGGTCTCGAATCTAACTTGTTTACAGACGAGGAAAAGCAGCTGATGGATGTGGAGCCAATTCATGCGGACATTTTGTTGGAGACGTATAAAAGAAAGATTGCTGATGAGGGAAGACTGTTTCTGGCTGAATTTCAGGTATGTGTCATCGTTGATACAGGGTAAGAAATTCCACATGCTCATCAAGATGATTACACGTTAAGTATATTTGCACAACCATTTGCCTTAATAATTTATCCACAGAACACAGCAATACAATACAGGCATATGTTACTGCAATATTTACAGATGAGAGGTTCATTAAGGGTGCAAGGTCACTCACAATATAAAACTGGTAAACATCATAGTACAGTGTTTTAGTGCATTGTAACTGATTATGAAGTCCTGTCACGAAACATATTTGGCTCATTTTGTTCTTATGTTCTATATGGCTATCTAATGATCAGTCATGAACTAAAGTCTTGAGTGTCACATTGATTATTGTATATTTTTAATGTAGAATTAAGATATTTTTCTGAAATTATTTTTAGTTTAATTTTTCTGTCATTTATTTTATAGGAAAGATATGGGTTTTTTGAAAAATACATAATAAAATTAATTCCAGCTACTTTATTTAGCATGTTTGTCAGTAGAAAGGATATATTTATAAGTTATCTCATTTAGCTCCAGTGACACCTGGCAAAGGAGAAACTAGCTTAACATTCCTCCTCCCTCCCTCCCTCCCTCCCTCCCTCCCTCCCTCCCTCCCTCCCTCTCTCCATCTTTTTTCATCCCCACTCTTCTTCCTCCTTCTCCTTCTTTGTTTCGGAACATTCTGTAACCTCAAGAATCCTTGTGTCTTTCAGAGCATTCCACGGGTATTCAGCAAGTTTTCTATCAAAGATGCCCGGAAGCCCCACAATCAGAATAAAAACCGTTACGTTGACATCCTTCCCTGTGAGTGCACATAGGGAACTGAGTTTCTGTATGCTGACACTGAGTGATTACTCGGTATTTCAATATTGAAGTGTTCTTTTTCTTTAAACAGATGATTATAACCGTGTTGAACTCTCTGAAATAAATGGAGATGCGGGGTCCACGTACATAAATGCCAGCTACATTGACGTGAGTAAAGATGCTGTTACCTTATAGCCTCTTTTGGCTGCTGGAAATGTTCATCTTCTTTGTATGTGTGTGTTCCATTGAGTTCCTCCGCTCTTTCTGGAAAACTTTAGGGAAGTTCTTAGAAATATTTTCAGCTAAGCCCATAATATCACTGGCACCTACAACAAAATCATTAATGCTTGCAAAAATAGTTATGTGTATGCTTGCTGGTGCTGGAAGTAAATAGTGCTTCTTCTTAGCCAAGATTAAAACCTGCTCTTTGCTGTACGTTAGACTGAATGCTCTCTGCACACATTCTCATAAGAACTCTGCATTTCTTCATCTGAGCGCACTATGCCCTCTAGATAGATGAGGATGGGAAGCCCAGGTTCTTTAGTTATTAAGAGACTAATAAAATCAGTAAAGGCTTTAGCTGAGTTGCAGTTCAGGTCTGCTTGACCCCAAACTGTTGTGCAAGGCACTGTTCTACAAGGCACTGCAGTAGCCGCTTCCTCCATTGATGTTGCTCCTCTCCTGTGCAGTCATCCAAATTGAAACTATCTAGACAGGATTTATTAAAACACTTACAAATTTGCCTTATATAATGTTCAATCAAGCATGCTTCCTGTGAGCTAAAGAATTTTACACAGTAGGGAAACACATATGTATGGCTAAGAACATCTTCTTACCCATCTACCCAGTTTTTTCTTCTATCAGGTGAGTCCTCATGGATTCATATTTCTTTTTTTTTTTAAAGAAAACAACCCATCTTTTCTTCATTTTACACTCAAATCGCAGTTCCTACTCCCTCCCTTCCTCCCATTTCTTCTACCCTGCACCCCCATCCACTCCTCAGAGAGGGCAAGGCACACTACTTTGGGGAAGGTCCAAGGCCCTCCCTACTATATCTAGGCTGAGCAAGGTATCCATCCAAAAAAAAAAAATGGGCTACTAAAAAGCCAGAACAAGCAGTAGGGATAAATCCTGGTGCCACTGCCAGTGGCCCAGCAGTCTTCCCCAGCCACACAACTGTCACTCACACTCAGAAGGTCCAGTTTGGTCCTATGCTGGTTTCTTCCCTGTCCTGCCAGAGTTGGTGAGCTCCCATCAGCCCAGACAAACCACCTCAGTGGATTTCCCCATCATGGTCCCAACTTCTCTGCTCATACCCTCACTCCTCCAACTCTTCAAACAGGATTTTGAGAGCTCAGCCCAGTGCATTAATTCTATAGATTGCTTTTGGTAGGAGTTTTTATTATGTTGATCCTACGTATCCAAGAGCAGGAGAGATCTTTCCATTTTCTGGCAACTTCTTCAATTTCTTTCTTCAAAGCCTTAAAGTTCTTGATGAACAGGTCTTTCACTTCTTTGGTTAGTGTTACCCCATGATATTTTATTACTCGTGGCTATTGTGAAGGGTGATGTTTCTCTGATTTGTTTCTAAGCTTCTTTATCTTTGGTATATAGAAGGGCTACTAATTTTTTTGAATTGATCTTTTACATTTCCGCATTACTGAAGGTATTCATCAACTGTAAGAGTTTCCTGCTAGAGTTTTTGGGGTCACTTATATATACTATCATATCATTTGCAAATAGCAAAATTTGACTTCTTCCTTTCAAATTTGAATCTCCTTGATCTCCTTTTGTTGTTTTATTGCTCTAGCCAGAACTTCAAGAACTATGTTGAATATATGTGGAGAAAGTGGACAGCCTTGTCTTGTTCCTGGTTTTTAGTGGAATTGGTTTGATTTTTCTCTCCATTTAATTTGATGTTGGCTGTTGGCTTGCTGTATATTGCTTTTATTATGTTTAGATATGTTCTTATATCCCTGATCTCTCCAAGACCTTTATCATGAAGCGGTGTTGGATATTGTTAAATGTTTTGTTTTGTTTTTTTTGCAACTATTGAGATGATCATGTGGTTTTCTTCTCTCAGTTTATTTATATGGTGGACCACATTGATAGATTTTTGTATGTTGAACCATCCCTGCATGTCTGGAATGAAGCCAACTTAATCATGATGAATGATTTTTTTGATGTGTTCTTGGATTCGGTTTGCCAGCATTTTATTGAGTAATTTTGCATCCATTTTCATGAGTGAGACTGGTCTCTAATTCTCTTTCTTGGTTGTGTCTTTGTGTGGTTTCAGTAGCAAGGTAACTGTAGTTCATAAAAAGAGTTTGGCAATGTTCCTTCTGTTTCTATTATGTGGAACACTTTGAGGAGTATAGGTATAAGCTCTTCATTGAAGTTCTGGTAGAATTCTGCACTGAAACCTTCTGGCCCTGGGCTTTTTTTTTTTTTTTTTTTTTTTTTTTTTTTTTTGGTTGGGAAGCTTTTGATGACTGCTTCTATTTCCTTGCTGGTTATAGGTCTATTTAAATTGTTCACCTGGTCTTGATTTAATTTTTGTATATGGTACCTATCCAGAAAATTCTTCATTTTTTCTACATTTTCCAATTTTGTGGAGTACAGGTTTTTTAATATGACCTAATAATTCTCTAGATTTCTTCAGTGTCTGTTGTTATGTCCCCCATTTTATTTCTGATTTCATTAATTTGGATGTTCTCTCTCTGGCTTTTGATTAGTTTGGTTAAGGGTTTGTCTATTTTGTTGATTTTCTCAAAGAACCAACTCTTGGTTTTATTGATTCTTTGTATTGTTTTCTTTGTTTCTATTTTGTTGATTTCAGCCCTCAATTTGATTATTTCCATCTACTTCTCCTGGGTGAGTCTGTTTCTTTTTGTTCTAGAGCTTTCAGGTGTGCTGCTAAGTCACTAGAGTGAGATTTCTCTACTTTTTACATAGGCCCTTAGTGCTATAAACTTTCCTCTTAGCACTGCTTTCATAGTGTCCCATAGGTTTGGGTGTGTTGTGTCTTCATTTTCATTTAGTTCTAGGAAGTTCTAATTTTTTTCTTTATTTCTTCCTTGACCCAGGTTTGTTCAATTGAGCACTGTTTAATTTCCATGAGTTTGTAGACTTTCTGCATTTTGTTTTGGTGTTAAATTCTAACTTTAAAACATGGTGACCTGATAAGACACAGGGGGTTATTCCACTTTTTTGGTATTGGTTGAGGTTTGCTTTGTTACTGAGTATGTGGACAATTTTAGAGAAGGTTCCATAGGGTGCTGAGAAGAAGGTATATTCTCTTGGATGGAATGCTCTGTAGATGTCTGTCAAGTCCATTTGAGTCATTACATCTGCTAGTTCTCTTCTTTCTCTGTTAAGTTTCTGTCTGGTTGACCTGTCCGTTGTGGAGAGTGTGGTGTTGAAGTCTCCTACTATTGATGTGTGGGGTTTGATGTGCAATTCAAGCTTTAGTAATGTTTCTTTTACAAATGTGGGTACCACACACACACACACACACACACACACACACACACACACACACACATATTTCTGAGATCTGGCATAATAAAATATCACAAATTAGTACCAGGAAAATAACATAATTCTATTCTCTGAGTTCTTGAACTTAAAATTTTCAAAGCAAGATATCAGTACATATCATGTTCGCTCAAGTTCTCTGGGAGAAAAAAAATCCTATTTGGCCACCCTTGGCTTCTGGAGGATTCTATCTATCCTTGTTTCTGCTCACTAAAGACTCTCTATCTTTCTCTAGTCTCTGCCTCAACGTCATGAACTTCTTGGCTGTTTTAGCTCCTGTATTTTCATAACCCACCCCTTCCACTCATATGAACACTGGTCATTGCACCCTATGACATCATTTTAACTCTCAGATCTGCAAAGACACTACTTTCATTTAAAAGCACATTTTAGGGCTCCAGGCAAATATAAAATTTGGGAATAAGAATTTGATCAACTACACATAAATCTGTATAAGAGAAAAAATTAATTTAGATATATTTTCTAGTTAAATCACTCATGAATACATATACCTTTGACATCTGTGTTTTAATCATTAATAAAGTGACTTTTTGAGATATTATATGGTTTTCCAGGGTTAAATTATTCACATAAGTGATATGGCTATTGGGTAACATATTGCAACTTGCAAAATGCATTTGCTGTTATCAGTTATCATCTTCAGTGATTTCCATATATTAATTAAGTAAACCAAAAGGCAGAGAGAGAATATCCAAACTAACAAAATCAGAAATGAAAAGAGAGACATAACAACAGACACGGAGGAAATACAGAAAATCATCAGGTCATATTTTGAAAACCTGTACTCCACAAAATTGGAAAACTTAAAGAAATGGACAACTTTCTGGATACTTACCAAAATTAAATCAAGACCAGATAAGCAAATTAAACAGACCTATAACTGCTGAAAAAATAGAAACAGTCATCAAAAGTCTCCCAACCAAAAAAAAAAAAAAAATAAGCCCAGGACCAGATGGTTTCAGCTCAGAATTCTACAAGATTTTCAAAGAATAACTAATACCAATACTCCTCAAATTATTCCACACAATAGAAACAAAAGGAACATTGCCAAACTCTTTTTATGAGGATACAATTACCCTGATACCCAAACCACAGAAAGACATTACTAAGAAAGAGAGTTACAAACCAATCTTACTCATGAGCATTGATGCAAAAATACTAAATAAAATACTGGCAAATCGAATCCAAGGACACATCAGAACCATCATCCACATGATCAAGTCAGCTTCATCCCTGAGACGCAGGGATGGTTCAGCTCCCACAACACATGGTAAAATAGTTCCAGTTTTCCTAGAATCGAGACTGGGATTGTATCCCCAGGTGGTCTCTGAAGGTACCTGTCTCTCATCAAATATTTTTGATAACTAATATTTTTTAATCTTTCTTAAAACCATGCTCTGGTCTCTAACTGACGCATTTTTCCTGAATGTGTGAATGATCTTCATAATATAAACTCTTATTCTCATGTTCTCTGTAAAGCTTGTTTCCAGTAGTAAGCAATACTTTCACATGTGAAGAGTGGTTCCCAAAATAAGTTAGTCATTGGTTATAATTTTCACCTTCATTTTAACTGATTTTGGCAAGTGATCTCTGCAGTCACAATTATGGTGACCAAGGTTTTTTTTTTTTTTTTTTTTTTTTTTTTTTTAGAGTACACAAGTTTATTTTCCAAGTGTCTTCTCTTTCAAAGGAATGTAACTCAGAGCAGATATGGCAATGCTAGAGATTTTGTGAGGTTTTAGGTAGGTTCTAAAAATAAATAGCCTACATATTCTGTTCAAATATGTATGCTAATGATAGGATTGAGCTATAATTATGTTTCTCTAACTGAGTTCCAACCCTCCGGAAAGCAGATCTTGTCAGCTCCTACATAGGCTCTTGACAAACTGTAGCTACCCAGCCTGGACTTTATGAATAAATGCAAATGACTGATACTATCATGAGACTTACTAAATTAAATGAGGATTCATATACCCGATGGGCAAAATTTCAAGCAATGGCAACACTAACTCTTCTTATGGAATTTCCCTATTTACCAAGGTAAATGTAAAGTGCTTGAGAGTATTTTGCAAGGAATGAGCATATTTTATCTGTGTCTGTACTGCCTCCTTGTCTTAGTGAGTGGAGCAGAGAAAGCAGTCATTACAGATAAAGAATGTTTTTATTTTTCATATCTGGAATGATATAAAAGAACTCCAGGGAATCTAAGGCATGTTCTAGCAATAGTTAATATGTCGAAGTGTAGGTGTGTTCCCTGGGGAATTTATTGCAAGAAATTGAGTAAAATTATGAAAAAGAACTCCATGCCTGGTAAAAAGGTTTAAATAGTGGAGGATACTGTAGGGCAGGCAGTTTATAAACAGGGAAAGTGTGGACTCATTTTGCTAATTCCTCACCATCTCTGAGGAGATGAAGTCTAATTATAAATGGTGTTTGGAGTACATGGCAAGCATATATGCAGGTCAGGCATGCTGTTTGCAAATGCTAACTAACTTGCTCTGCACCGTTAAATGCTCCCTACTATGATCTGGAAATGGCCAGATGTGTTCACAACCACGATAGAGCCATGTCAACTTCTTTTGATTCAGAGTTTTGCATGAACAAGTTTTCTATAAATGCTATCTTCTCTTTGTGTGTTTTTATCAGGGCTTCAAAGAACCAAGAAAATACATTGCTGCACAAGGTAATTTATTTCCAATCCTGGAGTTATTCTTGGAAACTGGTTTGGCAGAATCTCTAAGACAGCATCTTGTAACTTGTACTTCACTTCTAGGACCCCGGGATGAAACGGTCGATGACTTCTGGAGGATGATCTGGGAACAAAAAGCCACAGTTATTGTCATGGTCACACGATGTGAAGAAGGAAACAGGGTAAGAGCCCAGAAGGCTGAGGTTGGAACTTGGGAAAGGAAATGCTGAGGTGCATCTCATATGAGTAATACAGACAATTCTCTGTTTTAACCTTGTTAACATTTTATGTACATTTTCATACAGGTAGAAAACCTAAATCTGTAATAGTAAAGTGCATTGGTTTTGAGGCTTTTATCTGGCATTATGATAAGTTCTGTACATTGCAACGTTCCAACTTCACAACTATTTGTGAATGATCACAACAAACTGACCTTGGGTAGACAGTGGACACCCACATAATACAAGGTTGAGAGAGATGAAAACCAGAGCCTGAAAGTGAACATCTTTTGCTAATCATTTTTTGCAGTTTTCTTGTAATAGATGTTGATGGCTGGGCAGATTGTCCTTCTGCTTATTGGCTAAGATAAACCCATCCAGAAACCCTAGTGGGAATTAGAATACATTTCAGCTCAAAGTGAACGTTATTTAAATAATTTCCAAATGCTTGGGGGAATAATAGTTAAATAGATTTTTGATTGTCAATGTTTTAGGAGTAAATAGAAACTGTTTTATGATACTCTGGAGTCATGGGTGATTTTTTTTAAAACCACAGAACAAGTGTGCAGAGTACTGGCCAAGCATGGAAGAAGGCACCCGGGCTTTCAGAGATGTTGTGGTAAAGATCATCGAACACAAAATATGTCCCGATTACATCATTCAGAAGCTGAACATCACACATGTGGGTTTCTTTCATTATGTAACTTTTGGCTTGGCATGACATTTTATAAAAGTGCAGCTAAGGAATATTATATGTGAAGAGCTAAAACACATCTGGGAAAAATTATTTTTAATGATCTTTAGGAGAAAGAGCCAGGTTGAAATGACCATGAAAGCCAGTAGGAGAGAATTCAAATTGCTGATTCATGCTTTACACGAATCACAAGTACCTGCTATGCTGGACCTCTGAAGCAGTAACAAGAGGGTCCACAAGATATTTTGAATCAGTGATGAGGTTATTAAGTGGAAAAACAAACAATCCTGCTTGTCAATAGTCTGTATGAATTATGAAGAGCATATTTTAAAAATGGCATATGGTATGAGCATTTTGAGAAGTACTAAGTTACAACTATGCAGGAGAGAGAGAGAAGCAGAGAGAGAAAGAGAGAGACAGAGAGACAGAGAGACAGAGAGAGAGAGAGAAAGTATTCAGTTCAGCAAAGAATGAGGTCAGCATGGCCTTGGAAAGAGTTGAAATGCAGGTCATCTCTTATTATATAATTCTATTTTCAGGAAATTTCCAGATAGAGGAAACTATAAATGCAGAAAACAGATTAGTAGTTGCCTTAGGCTGAGTTGTCAAAATGGGGAGTCGGAAAGGCTTAGACTTTTATTTTACAATGACAACAATGTTTTATTATTAGATAGTAATGGTGCACCATTCTGAATATAACAAACACAACTTAATTTATCATGTATATCTTAATAGTGCAATTTAAACATGCGTATCTTATTTGAGTTTAACTTTGTGCAAAGTTCAGATACATCTTCAGTAAAACAAAAACCAAAAGTACAGGTTTGCTAGCTATTTCTCCTACAGCCTTCTTGCTCTGCTCTTGGGGATAAACAACCCTATTTATTGCCAATAGAAAAATGCATGCTTGGCAAAGGTCCCCATTGTATATATATGGAGGAGCTGTTTAGGGGTTGATGCCTAGCTGGTCACTGCAACTTTTCTGAGGTATCTATCTTAATGAATTTTTTATAATTTCTATTGGAAACTTACAAGCAAACTTTTTTAGTATTTATCTTTTGAAAGTGGATAATTCTCTGTGTGATAATCTATAGAACAGAATGCTAATCAAAAAAACAAATTATACTTTCTACATGTACAAAAGAGTACTACTTGCCAGGAAACCAAACAGATGAATTCTAATACGCTGTGAGGATAGTGTTTGCTTAGTTTCGAAACACCCACCTACACCTCTCCACTACCTTTTCTAGTCTCTCATTATTTTTTATTTTATTACTAACTTTGATATCATAGGATAGAAAGTCTGAGAAGTTTCTGCTTTCCTTACTCTTCCTGACTCTGCTCATAACTCATTGACTGGGTGGTGTATGTGAGTCTAGTGTGACTTCTCATCAGACAAGAAATTGGAGAACCACAGAAGAGAGTGTCTGAGGCAAAGGTTTGGGGGTAGTTACACGAGGAACCTATTGCACAGGTTCTCTTTTTTTCCATACTTATCCCCTTGAGTTTGCTTTGAAAGAAAACATCTCAAAGAATACATCATCTCTTGACCAGAAAAAAGAAAAAGCCACTGGAAGAGATGTGACACACATTCAGTTTACCAGTTGGCCAGATCATGGGGTTCCTGAAGACCCCCACCTGCTCCTCAAACTTCGACGGAGGGTTAATGCTTTCAGCAATTTCTTCAGCGGCCCCATCGTGGTGCACTGCAGGTAAGGACTGGCAGGGCGAGAGCCGCTGTGGCTCTGTGCAACCCTTCTGTTGGGCAGCTAGGGATATTGATTGGCTAGTGCTGTTTTCTCGACAATCTACTAAGATTCATTTCTCAAACAGCTGTTCTTGTAAACTGACATTTTATAATTGTAGGGGAATACACTGATGTTATGATTTATGAAATAGTTAGGACCTGAATGTAAATATGTAAATACTTTTTAAGATGAAATTTGCCTTATTGCCTACCCTCCTCTTCCTCCTTGTGAACATGGGTTACATTTTTATTCCTTTTAAAATAGTGTGTGTGCGCGCGTGTGTGTGCGTGTGTGTGTGTGTGTGTGCGCGCGCGTGTGTGTGTGTGTGCGTGTGTGTGCGTGTGTGCGTGTGTGCATGCGTGTGTGCGTGTGTGTGCGTGCGTGTGTGCGCGTGTGTGCGTGTGTGTGCGTGTGTGTGCGTGTGTGTGTGTGTGCGCGTGTGTGTGTGTGTGTGTGTGTGTGTGTGTGTGTGTGTGTGTGTGTAGTGTTCAAATAGAGGGCAGCTTTATGGATGCAGTTCTCTCCTTTCACCTTTAAGAGGAATTCAAGGATCAAGCTCAGGTCAGTCTTGTCACTCAGGCTCCTTCACTCACTGAGTCATCTGGTCTACCTCTCACCTCACTTTTCTGCTTGTTCCTTTTAGTGCTGGTGTTGGGCGCACAGGAACCTACATCGGAATTGATGCCATGCTGGAAGGCTTGGAAGCAGAGGGCAAAGTGGATGTTTACGGCTATGTTGTCAAGCTAAGGCGACAGAGGTGCCTCATGGTACAAGTGGAGGTAAAGTCAAACTTTTCACGAGTAGGCTCATTATTGTTTGATGACTAAATATTCAGGGATGAGGATTGGGGGGTGTAAAAGAAATCCATATTATTATAACTTCAAACAGTGGAGAAAGAAGATATTTTCACTTCTGAGAACTAAAATGAGCTAATCTCTACCACAATCACTTTGTACTTGTGTTGAAACATACCACGCAAGCCATATAAGCTTTAAATATTCCCAAAACAGTAAAATCACTTACATGCCTGAACATGATAAAAAAGAGGAAACAGTGTTGGTAGCTTTTCATAACATTAAGCAGACAGAATAGTGTAGGTGCTTAGACCATCTTTTGTTTTGTTTGTTTATCCCACACAGGATCTCACTATACAGCTACCTGACCTTGAATTTGTTGCAGAACTCCTGTCTCAGCCTCCCAAGTGCTATGCTAGCAGTTAGGAACCTCCACACCCTGCAAGAACCTGGCTCTTTGGACTAGAGTTCAGAAATTCAAATACAGGCCCTGAATTGCTTATTTTATATACTATTGGATTTCTTTTAATCTTTCTATGCATCAGATCAACTATCCATAAAATGGAAATAGTACTGAGATAAAGTCAGTAATTATCTCATATAACAACTACAAAAATGGGTAAAAGGAAAGAATAAGTTGAAGCACTTAGACATATTGCTTGCATGAGACATGACATTTGCTAACTGGAAGTGATAGTTTTTATTGCAAATGTCTGGGTGGCAACAGAAGAAATTTGCCTGTGTAAATGGTCATAACCAGAAACAGGTGCAGGAATGATCCTTGGATTTAGCATAGTTAGAATAACAAAATATTGGAAATAATCTGAATACCTATAGTGGGGAATGGAAAAATCACAGGCAATGACTTGTGGTGTTGGAGAGAACGATCCAGTGTGTATTCTTCTATGTGGTTGCATACAGAGATGGATACCACAGGGTAACCAATATCAGTGAAGTACATGTATTTGTATGTTTGTAGATAAATAGACAAGAGGGCAGATTTATAAAAATAAATGATACCCAGAAAATAATCAGTCAAAAGACATGTCAAACTAGAGATGGCAGATTAAAAGGCTTATTAAAATTATATATATTTCTTAAACAAAAACAAACAAGAAAGGCCTCAAATGAGATAACAAAAATGTTTAGAATTGCTAGATTTGGGTTTGACATACTAGATCCTAGGTAGTTTAATTCATTGAAGAGAAATGCTAACTTTGAATAATAAGTTCTATAGGATATCAATCTACTTTTCTGATTGAAAATTATTATAATTTTGAATAATATTCATTTCAATCTCAATATTAATAACTGAATGAAGTAATAGACTATGAGTCAATAAAAAAATCTAGGCATAAAACTAAGGCCACATACAACTGATACTCTATTTGACAAAGCTTTTTTCTGGAATTTTAGCTTTAAATATAGTTTATTCATAGTCTAGAAAACTGTGAGAGTCAATTTCAAGACTGTATGCTACAAATATCAATGTTCTTTTATCACACAGCTTCCCAGTGTGGAAACTTCTGTACTAATTACACAGAGGCTTCTATAGTACATGTTAATTATGTGTGTTGTTCTTTGCTTCTTGCAGGCACAGTACATCTTGATCCATCAGGCCCTAGTGGAATACAATCAGTTTGGAGAAACAGAAGTGAACTTGTCTGAGTTACATTCATGTCTACAGAACATGAAGAAGAAAGATCCACCCAGTGACCCCTCTCCTCTGGAGGCTGAATTCCAGGTAGCAATCATCACAGCATTGTCAATGGTTATAAGTAGCTTTGTGGAATGTCTCCTGTTCTTGAAATCCTTGCTGATTATTTGACTACAAACCAGTGGCGCACAGATGAGGAAGATAAGACTATAAGAGTGGTTTTTTAGTCTAAATTTATAACCAGTTATGTAAGAGGCTTGTTTAAACCCTGAAGACTGAGTTTACAGCTATCACTCTTGTTTCACTAAGCTTACATAAAGAGTTTAAAAATATTCACGATAGCCACAGAATGGCCTGCCACATGCAATGTAAGCACAACATCTTACTTTTAAACACTACATCTGGTTTTGGTTTCAAAGGGAAATAATTAGAAGACTTTACAACTGATTAGGAAGTTGAACTGGCTGGAGCAGGTAGACAGAACATAAAAGCTAAGTCTGTGTGTCTCCACTTCTTCATTAAGTGGTTGCCTGAAAGCTGGACACATAGCTTGCTGTTATTTCAGTGTGTTGAAATAGCTATGCTTAAGCAACTTCATCATCAAAAGCAGTGTGGACTTATCCCTTCCACCTGTAATTTCCAGTTTACTGAGACATTTACTTTCATAAGAGAAGGGATGTGCTTTTTATCGGATGCAGACTGTGTGACCATTTGAATGAAAATGGGGCTGAGCTTGGAGGATGGGGGCAGCATCTAATGGTTCCAAGTTCTACCGTCCTCCCTATTCTGGGGGACTAGCAGTCACAGCACAAGACTGAACTTCAGAGAGCTTTAGCATTATTTCCTTTCCTTTGAACTGATTGACTGACCACAAGCCCACAAAGGCACACATGAATACTTTTTGTTTGATAATGCTGGTATAGTCGAGGTAAATACTTGTATGCATATTCACTAAAAGAAAGAGAGATTCACTTTTTGCTGAACATGTATGATTGAATTTCTGCTGGGTACTAAGGACATTTATAGGCACAAGAGTCAAAGTGCTCTGTAAGTGGATATGGGGCAGGTCTGGAAGAGACCTGGAGACCTTATTCAATCCAAGCAGACAGAATGTAGTGACTGGAGAATTACTCCACCCAAACAAACCGAATATAGAGGCTTGAGACAAGCAAGTAGAAGAGAATGAGGATAGAGATGCAGAGTGGCTGGCAACTGGGGTGATGGGGTGTCAAAAAGTAGAAGTAAATAGTCTATATGTATCTTTAATTTGATAACATATTGAAAATGTTTAATTGACACATAATTGTACATGTTTGTAGGGAATAGTAGGACGTTCCAAAATATGTCTACTACACATGATAATCATATCAAACTGAATGTCGTTATATTACTTCATCCCCAATTGCCTTTAATTTATGGAGGAATTATAAATCAAAATCATCAGTGAATTGAGGGAAATCAGGGAAAAGAAGGCAAAATAGATCTTAATACTTGGGGAGGAAGAAAGAATAAAAAAATAGTTATTTCAGAGATAATAAAATTGTCAGAAGTTATTGCGTGATCATCTGATGTTTACGGCCGTGAATTGAAAGAGAATCATTCCATGGTTTTGCTTGAGTTCTCTGGGGGATAGAGGCTGTATAAACCCACGTAGATCTGAAAAATGGTTATGTAAAAGTAAAACAGCAAAGGAGTTGATGATCTTTGCAAATGAATGTCTACAGCAGAGGATGATGACATATGAAGAGGTCACATGTAAACAAGAAGGAAACTGATAAGAACAGTCTACGGGAGACTTTGAAAAAAACCCACAAATTTCTAGGAGCAAGTTGCTAGAATGAATGACTAGGAAGAAGAGTAATTTTCAACAACATGAATGGTTCGAGTCATAGTTTAGACATGACGTCATGTGTATGACCAAATAGACAGAGGTGCAGTGGTGAAACTGGATGGGTGAGAAGTAGAAAGAAGGATCCCAGGGGTGAGAATAAAGCATCAAGCTACAGCAAGACTATGTAGATTATTTCATCAATGCGGGTTTGACCAAGGAGATGAGCATCTTATGGAAGAGAGGCCATGACTCACTAGGTCAAAAAATAGTGAGGTCAGATGATCTTGAAATTGGTAGCTGATGCCTCTGAGTGAATGATGGTGAATAGTGAGAACTATAATACAAGGGAAAGACAGAAAGTTAAATTCTTTGGGTTTTGTGAGGATGAAATTGGTATAAATAGAAGCAGGGAGCAAAGAGAATATGAAAGTGTTTTTCAAAATATGAGGCAAAGAAATTTAAGATTAGCAATGATTCAGTTTCTTGGTGGTATCAAGTGATATCTCCTTGGTATAAAAAGGAAAGGAAAGAAACTGTTGGGAGAAGGGGATCTGGATACATTCTTACTGAAGACAGATCATGTACATCAGAAAGCTGAGAGAAAGGGATTTGCAGAGATAGCACAGTGCTGCATTGGCTTTTCTTGTAAAAACATGAACAGACTTCTGTTCACCCCAGATAGGACACCCAACAAGAAACCCATGTCACAATTCCATCAGAGTTTAATTCAAGGAACTAGTATGTTTACTGGGCTTACTTGCAGAGCACAAGTAAAGGGCCACATATTATAGATGTCTCCAAATAAATGAATCAGTGCAAAACCCTCTACCATTGTGGATGATGACCTCAAGGAAGCTGCATCATGGAGCCTCCTTTCAACTAATCTTCCATTTCCTATATACTCTAACTTTATCCAAGATCACACGCAGTTGAGCCTGGGAACCTGCCCTTATTTATTCCACTATGAAGTGTCAGAGGACTCTTCACCTAGCTAGTACTATACTGTCCTGTACACTGTCAGCTTCAATGAGAGACTTAGGTTTGCAGGCACTTGAAAGAATCAGGACTTGAAGAGTAAACAAGCCTTCATACCTTACTATTGGAAGACGATTCATCAGTTTTTCTTAGAAAATGAGGTTCTTACTACTCAAGGAGAGTGGCTATTGAGTGGCCTCTCACAATACAATATGGTGTTTTCAACATAACTGATTTTCTATGTTTCTTATGTTTTTCCTTGCTGTGACCAGGTACCAATAAAAAAGACCACTTAGAGTTAGACAAAGCAGGAGGAAGGAAAGGAGGAAAGGTTTAATTTGGCTCATGGTTTGATGGCTTAGTCCATTATGGAGGAGAAAGCATAACGGAAGAGGTTGTTCTCAGGGGTTGATCACAGGCCCTCTTGCCACCGCCCCGCGTGGCAAATGGCACACAGGTCCCAAAGTACCCACTGCAACTTCAGTTGCACCCTCGCAGCTCCACACACAGATCACTCCAGAGTTCCATGTAGGGCATCTAACCTGGATACACACTGAATGGCTTCAGTGGCTTTTGGAACCTTCCTGGAAAATTCTTTAACATCCACACCCTTGCATCTTGCATGCCTGAAAAATTCGTGTCACATGGACAATGTCAGGTCCTTTGACCAGCTGGAGATATAGCCTGAACCTCAGATAACAGCTGCAAATGTCTCTGTATGACTCCAAGGCTGAGATTTGGAAAATACTCCTCAAGATAGCATAGCTGAGATACACTGCTACGAAGGTTCTCTTTGTGTAAGCATCTCTTTTCAAATGACAATTTTTCAAATGAGTTTCAATTGTTCTATCCTTGCTCTGTCTCCAAATGGATGGGCTCTTACATCCTTTGGGTACCTTTTTTTTTTTTTGGAACCATACCTGTTCATTTAACATAATTTGCTATTGCATGGTGGATATTAATGATAATCTGTATTTTGTGGTTTTGTCTCATGGAAGAACAAGCTATACTGCCTTGCGATCAGGCGTCGCTTAACTAAGAAGCTGATTCTATTGGGTACAAATGTCACTTTTCAGTCCCACTTCGAAAAGTCAAAGCTACTAAATATGTGAACAATACAAAGGAAAGTTTCAGCGTCAAATTTAAAAACTTTCACCTGTGGGGAGTTACATACATTTCATAGTCATTGATGAAGTCCTCATCTTCGAGTGATATCCAGGCTACAATAATTATGGAAATATTTAGGTTTTAAAGGAGGATTGTTGTTTGTTTTTCTTAGAGACTTCCTTCATACAGGAGCTGGAGGACACAGCACATTGGAAATCAAGATGAAAATAAAAAGAAAAACAGGAATTCTAATGTTGTTCCATGTATGTAATTTACTTTTATATCTTGCATCAGATAAAGTTAAGCCATGCTTGGACTTATTTAGTGTACAGCATACACTTGATTGATGATCGATAAGAGGTTTGTGGGCTATCTAAAATTTAGTTTTAGCAGATTATTTGGATCCCAATATTTTCAATGAACATCCGAAGATGGACAGTATGTAGTGTGTTTTCTATCCCTACCCTCCCCACACATATTTGATAAAAAAATAAAACGGAAATAGGTTAGTTATAAGAAGATGAAGCCTCTGAGCCGGGACAAAACAAAAGGCTTATTCTCCTTTGCTAGTTTTATTTTATCTTTAGTATATGTCAAGGTCATCACCAAATAGCAGCGATTTTAACAGTCATCTGTTTCCTTTACCACTGATATCTGAGAGGTTGAGAAAAGGTGGAAATGTTCAATAAATTGTCAATTGCCAAATTTCCCACATTGAACTAGAAACAATTTTTAAGCTTTAATTCTATTTAAGCTTATTGACGGGATCACACCTGGTGCTGCTTTGGCTGCATCCAGCTGCCTATACCAAAATTAGCACGGGTGAAACATGTCAAGCTAATAAACAAGACTACCAGATAAATCAAATCAACATATGGCTGACCTAGTTAATTTCTGTAGAAGCCCTTGTTAATACAGTAAAAATATGGAATCAATAATAATGTAGATAAATATATCAGCTGGGTTTTTACTAATTTAAAATATTGAGTAACAAGGGATGCTTTAGCACTAAATAAAATTAAATAGTAATTAATCTAAAAATGTACTTAGGAGAGATTGTTAATTTAATGTGAATTAAATTATATTGCAAACAAAAATCTAAGATATTAAGTTTTAAGTTATAGTAACCAGAACAGTGATAGTCCATGCACACCGAAAGTGTGCGTATCAAACTCTAAACAATCAATTGGAGAATAATGATGCTATTTCTCATGAGTGTAGCACATTTAATAAAAACCCAGAGATGGAAATTGGGGTTCAGCCTGAAGGTCAGAAAAGCAAAACAGCCAGCCACCAGCTCTTACTTCTACCTCAGTCCTAAATGGCAGTTCTGCCCCCAGGAATCTCAGAATGAGACTGTGTGTGAGAGATGTTGCCTCCTCCTGTTTTATCCTCCTCTCTAGTTCTGGAATTAAAGGCATGCACCACTACCACCTGGTTTCTGTGGCAAGCTAGTGTTGCTACTGGGATTAAAGGTGCGTGTCACCACTGCCTGGTCTGTAAGGCTGGCCAGTGCGGCTGTTTTACTCTCTGATCTTCAGGCAAGCTTTATTTATTAAAATACAAATGGAATATCACGACATATGACCTGTGCTTTTATTATTGAAATCTTTTGGGGGTACTTTCTTCATTTTTAGACTTCTGAAACTAATTTTAATTATTAAGTATTGAATGACTTAATGATTAGACTCTTATTGATATTAAACCAGTACAGTTAATTCTACATTTCCTTTTCATTTCTACGAGTCTGTCAGTCAGAAATTTGGTTCCTTTTCATTTGAGTTTTTGATTGAGCCCCGGATTGTGTTCATGTCGAGAGCACTCTCTGTAGGTGATCTCTGTCCTCAGTCCCACCTACTTTTCTGGGAAGACTTACTACTCTTTGTTTTTCCATAGATGACTTTAACAGAGTGCCACTGAAGCATGAGCTGGAGATGAGCAAAGAGAGCGAGCCTGAGTCCGAGGAGTCTTCTGATGATGACAGTGACTCAGAGGAAACCAGCAAGTACATCAATGCATCGTTTGTAATGGTGGGTACCTGCACTCCAGCAAATACATCAATGCATCCTTTGTAATGATGGGTACTTACACTCCAGCAAATATATCAATGCATCATTTGTAATGGTGGGTACCTACACTCCAGCAAATATATCACTGCATCGTTTGTAATGGTGGGTACCTACACTTCAGCCAATACATCACTGCATCATTTGTAATGGTGGGTACCTGCACTCTCAGACCAGGATCTGACCCTTTGAGATCATGTCTGTCGTTAGGGCCATTTCTTAGGGAGTATGATACACAGCTGATGAGCTCGGTGATAACCACGTATTCAGAGGCACAAAACTTTCACCTGGTGATACCATTTTAAACGTATCAAACAAAGCAAAAGGGTTCAAATTTTATCAGTTGGTTTGGGATAAGGAAATGCTATGGCTTATTTTATATCAAACATAATGGCGTACTAGTTTTAAAAATAATATTAGAATAAATGTAACTATTAGAAGGCATTAGTTACTCAAATCAGCAAAAGGAATTTGTAGGATGATACAGTGATAGCTAGCATTAGTTATTTATTATCCTTAGGCCCATCCCAGCACTGGGCTATTCGTCTTGATGGTCACATGCCAGCATTTCGAAAGTCTCTCGGATGGCTTTATATCACACACCTTTTTGGAAAACAACAGCTAAACCAAAAAAACTAAATAAGGGATCCAGTAAAGACTTAAGTGTTCAGTTGGGTTTATTTCTTCGCCAGATCTTCCTGCAGCTCACACTTTCGTGAGTATTAGGTTAAATATGCTGTTATATGACACTATGCTATATCACAAGTTAAATAGATGAATGATAGAATAATTTTAAAATCTTATGTTAATTCCTTTTTTTACAATTATATAACTAATGGAGAAAACAATTTTTCGAAGAAAAATTATTTTTAGCATTGCATAGCATAATGTACAATTACATTCTAACTGTAATTTCACATTATTAGCTGTTTTATGAATAGATGCTGCATTTTTCCTGGACTTCAGAATCATAACTTTCTATTAATGGTGATGACACCAAATCAGCTAATTTTCAAAATTGGTATCATTTGTTTTACGAGTCTGTGTTTGATGGCAGCACTAACCAATTCTCATCTTTTGTGATTTTTAGAGTTACTGGAAACCAGAACTGATGATCGCCACTCAGGGGCCACTTAAAGAGACTGTTGGTGATTTCTGGCAGATGGTATTCCAAAGGAAGGTCAAGGTCATTGTGATGTTGACAGAGTTAACAAATGGAGGCCAGGTTTGTACTTTGGAGATGCCATGTTAGAAAACCCTTGACCGCGCCACGTCATTCTCCATTCTTGGATTCCTTGTTTATTGCTGTGTTCTTTACATTTTGATCCCTCTCTGACACAGTCCAATGCACTAGTGTTCCTGGGCCCTTTGTCAGGTTGGCTCCATTATTATTATTATTATTATTTTTTTTTTTTTTTGGTTTTTCGAGACAGGGTTTCTCTGCAGCTTTTTTAGAGCCTGTCCTGGAACTAGCTCTTGTAGACCAGGCTGGCCTCGAACTCACAGAGATCCTCCTGCCTCTGCCTCCCGAGTGCTGGGATTAAAGGTGTGCGCCACCACCGCCCGGCTTGGCTCCATTATCTTATGTGTTGGTTCTGACATTTTCTCAATCCCTGAGCATGGGGAGGAGAGAACCTATGTGGTGGAAGGTTATACCTTTGTATATTTGTCCTATATTTATATGGTAAAATCCACTCTCTGATCCTGACAAGTGCATTTATGTGCAGCGTTTTTACTATCTGGCAGACATCCTTTGTTCCTAAATGATGCTCTCTTGCCCCTCTTAACCCCATTCTTCTAGAAAGACAAAACCTTTTGAAATCTTCAGCTATATCCTTCCTTCTTCATTTCTACATGACATTGTTGCCATAAAATTTTGTAATTGGGGCTAAACACAGCATGTACTTTTGCATTGTACTTAAGCCATGTGACATATGTTTGGTATTTTCTTAGAACCTAGAGACACCAATAAAATTACCCAGTGGTAGATCATATGAGAGAATTTTAATTCTGACATGTGGTGAGGTTTATTTAGTACAATCCTTATAAACAGGCACCACGACCCATTACTGTCTCTGTCTTCCTTTCCCTGCAGGCACCACGACCCGACCCGTTACTGTCTCTGCCTTCATTTCCCCGTTTTCTTTTACTTCTCTACTCCACAGACCCTTTCTGCTCAGTCCCCTTTTATCTGTCGTCTCTGTCTCCAACTTTCATCCCTCATCCTCTCCATTTCTCTCCAACTCCTGCTCCCTCCCTCTATCTTTGTCTTCTGTCAGTGTCCCTGTGCTTTGTCAGCAATTATGGGATGGTAGTATGCAGAGACCTGTGGTTCTTTACTCTCCAGTAGGATCCTTTATTTAATTGGGTGCTTCTCGTAGAACTGGTCATCAAGATTCTGCTTGAAGTCTTTGAGCAACACAAACTCTGTTCTCAAGGACCAGTGGCGAATAGTGGGGCCCAAGTTGTTGGAAGGGCCCAGCTGATGTCAGCTCATTCTATAAAATTTTGAAGAGGTTAGATAATCATGCTTTAAAATGTGGGACAAATCCCAAATACCTCTTCCAGAGATGACAAAGCTACCCTTAGATTACCTTAATCACTCCTAACCAAACACTGTTCAGTGAAAGGATCTTCACTGTACTTAAAGTAGATTTGAGATTCGTATAAAGGTTTCAATTTTAGAAAACATTCATTTCCATTTAATAAGAAAAGAGGTAAGAAAAGAGAAGGTATTCTGGATGCCTTAGAGAGCAAACCCAAGATCTGCGAAGAACCTGGTTAAGTCATGTTCTGTTTTTATCCAGGAAGTCTGTGCTCAATACTGGGGAGAAGGAAAGCAGACATATGGAGACATGGAAGTGGCTATCAAAGACACCAGCAAATCGTCAGCCTACACTATCCGTGTGTTCGAGCTGAGACATTCTAAGGTCCGTAAATACTTTTGAATATATTTACTTATGATGTAATTAGTCTGATGGCGAGCTTAATATTTTATGCCATCAAGGCCACTGCCTATATAATGATTCTGAATAAAAGTTGCAAATTATCTGAATGAAAGCAACTGTAAAAAAAAAGCAACTGTCAAAGGATAAACTGGACTGAACTTCCTTTGCATTAATGTTCCCTTCACCTCTGATTGCAGAGGAAGGAGCCCAGAACGGTGTACCAATACCAGTGCACCACATGGAGTGGGGAAGAGCTTCCTTCAGAACCTAAGGAACTGGTGTCTATGATTCAGAACCTCAAGCAGAAGCTTCCCAAGAGCTGCCCTGAAGGGATGAAGTATCACAAGCACGCACCAATCCTAGTCCACTGCAGGTAGGAGGGCTGACGGGATGTACTCTAAAGTTGCCAGGCTTCTTCATTTCTATTGAATTCTAGTATCCTGATATGCAAACTGTGTGACTGGTGACAATCCCCACGAAGCAATTCACTCTTGTGTCAACCACCTGCACTACACCTACAAGAATAATATAATGAAGGTTGTAAAAGCAGTTATTCTAGACTTGTAGCTGTTTAATATCATTTCATATAATCTTTGATTCTCCACTGCCTAGCCCTAGACCAGGTATGTTATATGTGGCAAATGAACAGGGGAATGAGAGAGAAATGCAGGAATGGATTGACTGATAGATTTCATTATGCATAGACTCAGGTGCATTGTGTCAGTCTACTGGATATTACAGAACCTAAGAGCTGAATGATTTGTTTACAGTAAATATAAACAGACATTTCCTGTCCTAACTGCCTGGTCCTAGATAACTGACTCAGAGGCTGAATATGAATTATAAATGCTCAGCCAATAGCTCAGGCTTGTTACTAGCTACCTCTTACACTTAAATTAGCTCGTATTTCTATTCATGCCTTGCTACATGTCTCTTGGCTTGGTACCTCATTTTTTACACATCCTGCTTGCTGAGCAGTTGGCTGGCGTATCCCTCGACTCCACTCTCTTTTCCCATCATTCTCAGCTTGGCTTTCCTAACTAACTTCCTATTCAGCTACCGACCTGTCAGCTTTTTATTGACCAATGAGAGTGATACATCTCTACAGTGTACAGAAGCAATATTCCACAGCAAGAAAACATACTTTAAGCTATTAACTTTAAAGTTTGACAAAAGTGTGTGTGTGTGTGTGTGTGTGTGTGTGTGTGTAGCCCATGTCATATATGAAGGGGTCAGAGAACAGCCGTCAGAACCGTGGGGTTTAATAATCAACTCAGGTGACCAGAACTGAATACAAGCACCTCTATCTACTGAGCCTTCCCACATACCCTTAATTTAAACACGAACTGAAGTTTCAGTGCTTGGCAACTTGACGTTAAACCCATTTCTGCCATGATCCTCAAGAGCACTCATAGAGATAATATTTAATTTCGATAGTTCTTTCAATGCAGACACTTAGTGTCTCCTGTAGCAGAGAGCTACATAACCTCCTCAAGACATATTGAAAGGATACATAATATGAAAACTTTGTCGAAAAAAATATTAAAATACATGATAAATTAAAAGCAATCCTAATATAAGATTAATGCTGTAAATCTGACAAAATCCTTTTACAAGTTATGAAAGTCCTCTTTATTGGCATCACAGATGCAGGAACAAACCCTCATTTGTATACCTTTTTCGGGACTATTTGCAATTTTAAAGTGAAATTCATGTGGAAAGAAAACTGAAGGACAGGAGTTGAGGCTTCAGTATATTGGTTAGGGTACCACTGTATGTTTCTTAGCGAGGGCTGACCAGAATACTTGCTGATGGCTTGAGATCTGAGATGAAACTGTTTTACGTTTTCTACCCATATTCATTCTTCTTCCTGTTTCTGCACTTGTTTAGTGAGTAATTCTGTCAAGCATCATCTCCCCACTGGTGTAGAAGTGAAACACTGTTAGAAATGGTGGACAGAGATGCTGAGAAGGGAAACAATGCGGGGCTAGCTTGGGCTTCATCTGCTTCAGAACGTGCTTCCATGCTTCTTAAACCTTGGCTTCTTCTCTTATCAAATTCACTTTTTCATATTAGTTCTAACAACCCAAGAAATTACTAAAAGTGGGTTTAAAGACACAGAGCACTGAACAGAAGAAAGTATATTTTTAATGTCAAATCTATGTCTCATGAAACCATAGAATGAGCAATGTCACAGTCGTGTAGTGGATAAGTCTGCCCTCTAATGCATTCATAGAGACTAATTTGGCCCTTAAAAAAATTAGAGAAAGATGCCTTTAGTAGATGTAAAATAAAAATATTCCCATCTCTCAGGGTGTATGTTAATAGCATTTTTTTCTTTAAAATATTGAATTATTTTATTTTCTACTTTAAAAAAAATATCTTGTTCTTTTGGCAGAGATGGATCCCAGCAGACGGGGTTGTTTTGTGCTTTGTTCAATCTCTTGGAAAGTGCAGAAACAGAAGACGTGGTTGATGTTTTCCAAGTGGTAAAATCTCTTCGCAAAGCGCGGCCAGGGATGGTGGGCACCTATGTAAGTGCCCAGTGATGTCTCTTTCAAGTCATCTGTGTTTCCCTGTGGGCGCCTTGCCTTCTCCTCTCCTCTATTCACGTTTGCATCACTTCCATTCTCTTCTTGTTTTTTTTTTCTGTTTACACATTCATTTTTACATTCTAAACCACAATGAAGGCTAATCTATATAAGTAAGACCTTATTAGAGTTTGTCAGCAATTTGTTGTGACTGGTTATTTAGCTACACCCTTAAATGACTGCTCAGTATTTATTTTTCCTTCCTTTAGTCATTTACCAGTTAGTCTTGTATAACAAACCAACCCCAAATTTATACTTCAATAACATCATGGCATTTTAAAGATATTCTATTGATCTACTGAGTTCCCCAGGGTCAGCCAATGAGACCGAGGTTCATGTCTGCTGTCAGATGATATATCCACTTAGATCTTGCCAGCCTAAAATAATCTCTGCCACCAGTAAATTGTCAAGTGCCAGTCATTTACCTTTGACAGCAGGAATGAGTAGCCAGTTGCTACATGCAGAAGGCTAACTCAAGCTTACAAAATGGCAGAACATTAAGAGCATGGGCAGAAAGGGGTGCACCCCCTCTTGAAGTCTAGGCCTGGAACTATCACGATATGGCTTCCAACCAACACAATCCCGAGGCCAGCCCAGAATCAAGAGGCATGCAATTTGTACTGGGAAAAGTGTATAGAATGGGAAGCAGTATGTGTTACATGTATGCAAACAGTGCATCCTCTGGCTGCAATGGTAACCAGAGTTGAACATAGCAATTCAGTAACTTTCTCAATATAATTTCTCACTGAAATATACAAAGTTTTCATGTACATTGAGTTTACACATATAAATTTTAAAAAGTATTTGAATACCTGAGAAGTATACTGGCTGTAAAGAAACTCAAAGGCGGGTAATATTAAATAATGAAATAATTATATTGACATAGAAAGTATACGAAGGTGAAAAGAGGAACTTTGTGGGGATTTGAGCAAGTGTCTTGAATGAAGTGATTCCTATTAGCATTCATAAATGATGTGGGCACATTAGATAGGAGCATGGGCATGAAAATGACATCATGGCAGAGGCTAGGGCTCAGTCACCCTCTGAGGTGTAGTGGGGAGAGCCCCCTATTTGGTGTTTTTCACCAGGTACCCACCCCTCCTCTGATTCCACAGAATGGGAAGTCAGAGAGCAAGCTCCTGGTAAAAACACAGCCGAAAATTTCCTGTCATCTAGACTTTTCAGAGGAGACAGTGCTTGCATGTTTCTTCTGGACATAAGAAATTTTTTGATGCTTTCTTTCATCAGGAGCAATACCAGTTTCTCTATGATGTCATTGCCAGCACCTATCCTGCCCAGAATGGACAAGTGAAGAAAACCAGCAGCCAAGACAAAATTGAATTTCATAATGAAGTGGGTGAAGTCAAGCAGGATGCTAACTGTGTCCATCCTGGTGGTGCTCTGAATAAAACCCAGGAAGGCAGCAGAGCTGCAGAAGCTTCTGAGCCCGCCAACAGTACTGAGGAGCCGGAACACTCTGCCAACGGTCCTGCGAGCCCAACTCTAACTTCATAGGAAAGGGCTCAAATCGGACAACTCAATCTCAAATTAGTTGTTTCCATTTTTCTAGAACGAGTGAAAGAAAATGGCTGAGCAGTGGTCCGACCTTGCCACTGTAGAAAAATATTTAAGTTTTGTCAAAATGTTTTGTACAGTTTTATGCTTATTTTAAAGATGTATCTATCATTTAGCAAGAATGTGTGTGTGTGTGTGTGTGTGTGTGTGTGTGTGTGTGAGTGTATCTGTGTGTTTGTGAGTGAGTGTGTATGGTTTGGGTATGTGTGGGAGGGTATGTGTGTGTGCATGTGTAAGAAGTGACTGTGTGACAGCTACATGGCATTTGAGAGTGTGTGTGTGTGTGTGTGTGTGCTTTAAAGCCATTCTAAATGCTTGTGAGAAACATTGCCATTTTTCCCTAAAGAAACTATACATTTATATCTAGACTATTAATTTGCTTGAAGGATCCATTTTTTAAGACACCAAGAGAGTGTGTTGGTGGTCCTATAAGAATACCAATGTGTGCATTTCTGAAATGACCTCAAGATGTCCTCCTTGTTCTATTGACGCTGTTGTAGTTTGGAATGCTATTAGAGTGCTGTGGGTGTGTATAGCTGCTGCAGGAGAGTTAGCTAAATTAACATTTGAGAATTCATGCTCCACATACTGTCATTTCATCACTATCTGTTAAAGAGTATTTAATCAAACATAAAAATCTCAAGAGAGCCTAATATTGTATACATGTAGGAAATAGAACTTTGCAAATGGGTTGTTGCCTCCAAAGTAAATGAAAATTATTATTTGATGCTCTTGATCATATGTATACAGGTTATGACTGAACCTAAATAATTGTCCTTCAGCAAGTACAATGTATGTTAAAAACACATAAAAGCAGGAGTATGAAAACTTGTTTGCACTGATCATTTACTTATCAGACCTCATACAGGTATCTTATGGAATTCAGTATTCCTGAGAAACAAGATAGAATATGTATATTTCCCATGTTTAAGGCCATCTTTGACTTTCATTAAAGTGCATCTATTTCGAATTTTGTAAATGTTTAGTTTACTCTTATCAAGAAATAATATTGATAACCATAGTAAAATTTCAACTATTACCTTCCTTGTTTATATGAAGTTTGTTTCATGTTCATCTGTGAAATATGTATGTGCCTATTAAAATTTGTTTAATGCAATCAAAACACAATTTTTAAAATACTTTCTCTGGTCCCAATTCTTTTTTTTTCATTAATATTTAGTTTTTATTAAAAATTTCCATTTCCTCCCCTCCTCCCACTTCCCTCCCCCCATCCACCCACACCCCTACTCCCTCCCTCTCCAAGCCAAAGAGCAGTCAGGGTTCCCTACACTATGGGAAGTCCAAGGTTCTCCCAACTCCCCCCAGGTCCAGGAAGGTGAGCATCCAAACTGACAAGGCTCCCACAGAGCACATCCATGCAGTAGAATCAAAGCCCAATGCCACTGTCCCTGGCTTCTCAGTCAGCCTCCACCCTCAGCCACATTCAAAGAGTCCAGTTTGATCACATGCTCCATCAGTCTCATTTCAACTGGCCTTGGTGATCTTCCATTAGATCTGCCCCACTGTCTCAGTGGGTGAACACATTCCTCGCGGTCCTGACTTCCTTTCTCATGTTCTCCCTCCTTCTGCTCCTCATTAGGACCTTGGGAGCTCAGTCCAGTGCTCCAATTTGGGTCTCTGTCTCTATCTCCATCCATCACCAGATCAAGTTTCTATGGTAATATGCAAGATAATCATCAGTGTGGCTATAAGACAAGGCCAGTTCAGGCACCCTTTCCTCTGCTGCCCAAGGAACAAGCTCCTTGTTCACCTTGGACATCTCCTTGGACACCTGGGAACCCCTCTAGAGTCAAGTCTCTTGCCAACCCTAAAATGGCTCCCATAATTAAGATATATACTTCCCTGCTCCCACATCCACCCCTCCTCCATCCCAACCATCCCACTCCCTCAAGCTCTCCCCATCCTCTCCTTCTCCCTTCTCTCCCCGCATCTCCCCTTATCCCCACCTCACCCCCACCCCCATGCTCCCAACCCCTGCCCGGCAATTTTGTCAATTTCCAATATCCAGGAAGATAACAATATGTTTTTCTTTGGGTTCACCTTCTTATTTAGCTTCTCTAGGATCACGAATTATAGGCTCTATGTCCTTTATTTATGGCTAGAATCCACTTATGAGTGAGTACATACCATATTCCTCTTTTTGAGTCTGGGCTACCTCTCTCAGTAAAGTGCTCTCTATTTCCATCCATTTGCATGCAAAATTCAAGATGTCATTGTTTTTTACCACTGAGTAGAACTCTAAAGTGTAATTCTTTAAAAAATATCTGAAGTTTGCTTTATGTTAATTCTATAGGTTCTAAGATCTAAAGGCACTTCAATAATAATTTTCTTATACATAATGGAAACAGCTCCATCGATGACTTTCGTACCAGCTGAACACATCAAGTGTTACTGCCTTTAGTTTGGTTTGCTGCTCCTGACATCACTTGTCTGATCCTTCAAAGTGGCTTAGGTACACATCATCGGTGTCTGTACAGCTAGTTTTGTTTTGTGTTCAAATTATTTCTTTAATGAAGCCCACGAAACTAGCCCTTAATCTGTATACTTATGCTTAAACAGGAGAAGCCCCTTTGTTCCTCTTTACAGAGAGGAACAAGGGCAAAATTGACAGTGAAACTGTTTCTTCTTCAAAATGAGATTAGTTTTGCGCATTGATGAGAAAACCAAAGAATAATGAGTTTCAGGCATCAGAAGATAAAGAAGGCTTTGGCTTCTCTATCTAGTCCTTCAGACTTTCTTACCTCAGTCTCCCCTGTGGACGTCTCTGTGCTTTTCACTGGCCAATATCATGGGATTAGGCAGTTCTGATACTGGAGAATGTTCAGGGGCATGAGGTGGCAGGTGTCTGTGTTTATCTGTGAGTCGCATCAGAATACAAAGAGCATAACTTCTACACCTTTAATGATATCTACTGGAGCACAGTTCTGCAACTGTTGACTTAAAATCCATTTGCACCTGCATCCAAAACTGTGGTACTTTGAACTCTATGAAAACAATGTGGAAAGGCTGATCTAAATTTTGCCCAAGTGTCTGGGTTAGGCTTTCTACTGAGAATATGCAGGACTCATAAAAATGTGAAGCTCGGCCACTTACAAGATATTTTTAGGACTTCATCAAAGTATAAAATTATTTAAAAATTATTTAAAAAGTAGGTGTGTTTCTTCAGAGACTTCAGCTGCAGCAACTGCCACTAGATGTGGATATTATGCTTAAAATGCACATTTCCTCTTGAAGCTATGCTTTGGAAGACACAAAAATACTTAGAAAATATAGTCATAGCAGCTTATATTAATGTAAAAAGGCAGCTATGAGCAATTTTCTTTGTAGTTGGGATGATGTGATCATAGAAGTGGTAAATAGGAGCTCAGAGGCCAGTTGTTCTATGAGAATGTACATCAAGTGAAAGAAGAAACCCACGCACTTGAGTGTGGTATTTAGCTGAAAAAAGAAATTTATGTGGGCAACAAAGTCATGTCTTTGGCCATGGCTTATATTCATAGGGAACGTGAAAATGGTTTTCCTGAAGCTAATCTTCACTATACTAATGCTAATAAGACCTTCAAAGTAAAAAACAAAAACAACAGCAAAAGACCAAGTAAAAAGTTCTTGCCAAAAACAAAACAACAACAACAAAAACTCTAGTTCATTTTAGGGCTATAATATTGGAAATCCTGTTACAGTTTTTTTTTTTTCTTAGCAGAAGGAGAATATTTTTTCTTCACTGTTTATTTCTGGTGTCAGAATTCTTTGGGACTAAATGACTCATTCAGTAACCTTAAAATCCAGCACTATATAATGTTATATATAGGTGCCATGTAAGTGGCTGTAGAAAAGAGATATACATTCTAATATATTCTCAAAAAGTTAAACTATGATAAGTCACAAGCCAGAAAATGTCTTTGCAATATAATTTCAAAAAATGTAAGCTTCTTTGGTTGGGTAAATGGCTCAGTAGTTAGAGAGCTTGCTCACAAGTTTAAGGACTATATAGTTTATATCCCAAGCACATATGCTGAAAACCTAATGGGTAAGTGATAGCATGCAGCAATATGCCCAGAGCTAGAGGTTATAGAGAGGTGGATCCCAGGAAACAGAAGGCCGGCCAGTCTAGCCAAAATGACAGAGACTGATTCAAAATGGTAAAGTAGAGCAGCAACTAAGAAAGATAGTCCTTTTACCAACCTCTGACCACCACACGTGTCCTTATAAATGAGTACACTCTTGTTCCCATGAATGTAAACACACACAAACACCACAAACTCAACACATACCACAAGAAAATGCTCAAGCTTATGGTTGTAACTATACCACAAAACTTAAAAAGTTTTTGTATTCATTTCCCCCATTCCCTTTATAATATTGAATTTTTTATTGTGTCTGAGAGTTAACTAGCATAGATCTGAATTTTAATTATTTTATTCATCATAGAGATTTGTTATAAAATGCAACATTGTATCATGATACTCTAAACATGCAAGTGGTCATTTTCCCACTCTGAAGTCACTGAAACGGCCAACTTCGACAGATATAAACATCAGTGACAACTAATCTCAGGTTGTACCTTTCTTTCTCTTATACCTAATTTACAGCTGGACTGATTTGACTGATCTGAGATTTTCTTCAAAGAGAAACATTCACATTTGGGCTATTTAATCTCATGTTTTAAGAAGACACACACACACACACACAAAATCTTACGAATTTGACCTGAAAAAAAATGCCTGTTTCACTTAAAAGCCGTATAATTAACTTCAGAAAAAATTACATCTATCATCTTCAAACATAATTCTTCTTGCTAAAAGGAATATCTTAAAATGAAACATTAGTTGAAAATAAAACTTGCAGGGTCCAGTGGATGGGGGTGGGGATGGCTGTTCACTCTCTCCATATCTCTTCAACACAGTTCTTGAAATTCTGGCTATATCAATAAGACAACAAAAGGAGATCAAGGGGTTTCAAATTGGAAAAAAAGAGGTCAAAATTTCAATATTTGCAGATGATATAATAGTATATATAAGTAACCCCAAATCTCTAGCAGAGAACTCCTACAGGTGATAAATATCTTCAGTAATGTGGCAGAATACAAGAGCAATTCAAAAAAATCAGTAGCCCTCCTATATACAAATGACAAAGACACTGGGAAAGAAATCAGAGAAATATTACCTTTCACAATAGCCACAAATAACACAAAATGTATTGGGGTAACACTAACCAAAGAAGTGAAAGACCTATTTGACAAGACAAGAACTTTAAGTCTTTAAAGAAAGAAATTGAAGAAGATATCAGAAAATGGAAAGATCTTCCATGTTCTTGGATAGGTAGGATCAATGTAGTAAAAACTGACAATCCTACCAAAAGCAATCTATAGATTCAATGCAATCCCTATCAAAATCCCAAAACAATTCTTCGCAGACCTTGAAAGAACAATAATCAAGTTCATATGGAAACACCAAAAACCCAGTATAGACAAAACAATCCTGTACAATAAAAGAACTTCTGAAGGCATCATCATCCCTGACATCAAGCTCTATCATAGAGCTACAGTAATCAAACCAGCTTGGCACTGACATACAAACAGAGAGGTTGACCAATGAAATCAAATCAAATACCTGGATATAAATTCACACACCTATGAACACCTGATTTTTAAAAAGAAGTTAAAATTATACAATAGAAAAAATGAAAGCATCTTCAATAAATGGTGCTGGCATAATTTGATGTCAACATGCAGAGGCATGAAAATAGATCCATGTCTATCCCCACACACAAAACTCAAATCCAAATGGATTAATGACCTCATATCAGACAAAGAACTGGTTTCCAAAATATATAAAGAATTCAAAAAATTAGACATCAAAATTCTAAATAACCAAATTAAAAAATGGGGTACAGAACTAAGCAGAGAATTCTCAACAGAAAATCTCAAACGACCAAAAAAATATTTAAGGAAATGTTCAACATCCTTAGCCATCAGAAAGATGCAAATCAAAACAACTCTTAGATACCATCTTAGACTGTCAGTATGGCTAAGATAAAAACCATCAATGACAGCTTATGTTGGAGAGTATGTGGATAAGGGGAACACTCATCCATTCCTGCTGGGAATACAAACTTGTTCAACCACTTTGGAAATCAGTATGGTGGTTTCTCAGAAAATTGGGAATCAACCTATGTGAGGAACCAGCAATATCACTCTTGGGCATATACCCAAATGATGCTCAGTCATACTACAAAAGCATTTGTTCAGCTATGTTCATAGTAGCGTTATTTATAATATCCAGAACCTGGAAACAACCTAGATGCCATTCAACCAAATAATGGATAAAGAAAATGTGGCACATTTACACATTAGAGTACTACTCAGTGCTAACAAACAATGGCATCTTGAATTTTGCATGTAAATGGATGGAATTAGAAAACATTACCAAAATATGAATCTGGTATTTACTCACACATAAGTGGATACTAACTATAAACAAAGGATATTGAGCCTATAGTTCATGATCCTAGAGAAGGTGTGTAATAGTGAATCCTAAGAAAAACATATGTAAATCCACCTGGAAAGTTGAAATAGACAAGATAGCCTTAAAAAATTGGGAGCATGAGGCTGGAGGGAGAAGAAATGGTGGAAGGAGAAAAGGAGGGGAGATGGAGACAGGTGAGGAGAACTTGAGGGTAAGGGATAGTTGAGATGGAGGAAGGACAGAGATGAGAGCAAAGAAAGAGATATCTTGATTGAGGGAGCCATTGTAGGGTTAGAAAGAAACCTGGCTCTAAGGAAATTTCCAAGAATTCACAAGGATAACTACAGGTAAGACCCTAAGCTATAGAAGAGAAGAAGCCTGAACTTGACTTGCCCTATGGTCAGACTGATGAATATCTTAAATGTCACCATAGAACCTTCATCCAGCACCTGATGGAAACAAAGGCAGAGACCCACATTAATTAATATAATTATTATTATTATTATTATTTATTAATTAATATAGTTTCTTTGTGATTATTTCGGGGCTGGGTGGCCAGAACAAACAAGCAGTCTCCTTGTAACAGAATGGTGCCCAACATGTGGACAACTGTATCCACATAAAGCCTGAGAGAGCTTAAGAAATATTTCTAGACAGAAAAGGATAAAGCATGGCTTATTGACAGCAGTACTTTCTCAGGTGGGCTTTGCTTTCTAGAGGCAAGCGATCTCATTTAAGAGAGGCTTCCTGACTCAGCTTTAGTTACAAAACCTTGCAGCTCTTTGAAGAGGTCCTGCCATGAAACACTTAAATGGTGTTGATGAAAAGCTGACTGCATGTCTTTTGGGGGTGGCAGGAAACTTGAAATGCCATAGAGTTATAGCAATAAACATGGCTCTGGCTGGTACACCCTCCATGAGCCTGAAATCTCAGAAAGCTAAGAAATGGGCTGGATTCAGCCGTCAAAACCATGGCTTTAATCCTCTCCAGATTGCTTAGCAAATTAAAGACTCATGTAGGTATAAAATGATTGATATAGGGTAAAGATAGATTCAAAGAAAAAGAAAACCTCTAAATGGTTTACAGTGTGTTTAAAAATATATGCAGGCTTGGGAGACAAAAGACAAAGGTTAAAGTCCTTAAAGGAGAAAAAAAGAGAGCAGTTGGGTGTGGTGGCACACACCCTTAATCCCAACACTTGGGAGACAGAGGCAGACAGATCTCTGTGAGTTCAAGGTGTGGTGGCACACACCTTTAATGCCAGCACTTGGGAGGCAGAGGAATGCAGATCTCTGTGAGTTCAAAGACAGCCTGGTTTACAGAGTGAGTTACAGGACAGCCAAAAATACACAAAGAAACCTGTCTCAAAAAAGCCAAAAGAATAAAAATAAAAGAAATAGAGGTTAAAATAAAGCCACAGAAAGATGGAAAACACACAGAAAATCTGGGTACTGTATGTTATTGTGTTGTCTTTGAATTATTTGAATGCTGAGGAAGGAGTAAAGCTGCTAAAGGATATTTGTTTATAAATGCTGTTGAATTAATTAGATAAGTATAAGACCACCTGAAAAATCTCCAGTAGGAACAGATGACCCAAATATCTGAGTTCTAAATCCAGAACAGATTTAAGACTGCTGCCTGAGATGTTCAAGCCTCACAGGATACTTACTCCAATCATGACCTGATCATAATTCTAAATTTTTTTAGGTCTCCATAAGATTATCAGTGCCCCCAACCAGCAGGAAGTAGCTTGGAAAACTATGCCCACATTCCAAAAAATGGACTCTGGATGTTAGATTCAGCGTTCTTGTTTTTTTTCTAAAGGGGGAAAGTGCTGTGGGATAATGGTCTGTACCCTGTCAATTACATTTTAAATAAATGCTGATTGGCCAGTAGCCAGGAAGGAAGTATAGGCAGGGCAATGAGAACAGGAAAATTCTGGAAAGAGGATGCAATCTGGAATTGTGACCCAGCCGCAGAGGAAGCAAGATGTGACTGCCTCGCTGAAAAAGGTATCAAGCCATGTGGCTAACATAGACAAGAATAATGAACTAATGTAAGTTATAAGAATTAGTAAACAAGAAGCCTGAGCTAATGATCCAATCAGTTTATAATTAATGTAGACTGCTATGTGATTTCTTTGGGACTTAACTACTGCGGAAACTGGGCAGGACAGAAAACTCAGTCAACAGGCAATGGTACCAGGATTTATCCCTAGTGCATGTACTGGCTTTTTGGGATCCCACTCTCTTTGGATGTATATGTTGCTCAGCCTAGATATAGTAGGGAGGGATCTGGACCTTCCCCAAAGCAATGTGGCTTTTACTCTCTGAGGATTAGATGGGGGTGGGGTGGGAGCATATGTGGAGGAAATGGGAGGAGGGGAGGGAGTGGGAACTTGAATTGGTGTGTATAATGAAAAAGATAGTATTTTTAAAAAAATAAATAAAAAGAAAATAAACAACTAAATCTGTGAAACTAAAAACTTAAAAAGCAATCTTTTCTAACCCAAAGAGAATATATATATATATATATATATATATATATATATATATATATCCTATACTGTTACTTATAAATTAAATTATTTTTATAACTGATGTTTGAAATATAGACACCATTTTACCTGCATCTGATAGACAAATTTTGCACCACAGGTAAACATATTATTATTTCTGTTTTCCAGATGGGAGCAGAGCCTTTTGACTCTTCAGTATCTGGCTGCTACATCACACACAGCCAGTGACCGAGCCAGCACCTGAGCCAGCTCTTGTTAGCATATGCTCTTCTTTCTTCAAAGAATCAGTGCCCTGCCAGTGAGGAGAATGACAACTTCAATTTATCTCACTTTTTTAAAAATTTATTTCATGATCAAAACAAAACTGTATAATGGGCCCTCCATGAAGCTGCACAGCACAGTACATTTAGCTGAACTCATCCATAACACTGAAGTTATTGTACAAAAATAAACACACTCAGACATCATTGGAATTTTGTTCCCATAATGCATATAAACAAATACTGCTCCATCATTAAAGTGAGGATCAGGGAAGAAAGTATTTTAATTAATCACAAATGCCACCATTCCATTATCCCATTATTTGGACATCAGACATTGCTTTTACTATTTAGAGCAATGGTTCTCAGCCTTCCTAAAGCTGCCACTTGTTGATACAGTTCCTCCAACCATAAAATTATTTTCATTACTACTTCATAACTGTAATTTTGCTACTGTTATGATGCTAAGCAGGCATGACTAGGACTAACTCTGCAGCCCTGCCTGTTTGCTCTGCCTTATCCAACATGTCAGAAGTATGTTCACTGCCTCTGCTAGCCATGCTCACTGCCCCAGCTCCAGGAATGCAGCAGGTCTATGTTGCTGTTAAGCAACTAGTAGCATGCTGCTCACAAGCCCCATTTAATAAGTGCAGGACCTCCCAAAAGAGTCAGAGGCATTTGTGTTGCCAGCATAAGCCAGGAAGCCAGCTCTTAAAGAAGTCATGCAATTTTTGCCACTAACATTGAGTCAGGAAGACTCTTCTAAAGGAGCTATGCCTCTGCTTGCTGCAGAACAACAGAGTCTATCTGAAAAAATGTGGTGACCAACAAGCTGTTTTTCAAGATAGGGTTTCTCTGTGTAGCTCACCTATGTTTTCAATGTTTGTTTTAGAGTTTACTAACATTTTAAAAAAGTGTATGTGTGTAAATAGTTGGCATATATATATATGTGTGTGTGTGTGTGTGTGTGTGCCTGTCTTAGTTAGGGCTTTATTGTTGTGAAGAGACACCATGGCCACACCAACTGTTAAAAACAAAAACATTTAATTAGGGCAGGCTTACAGTTTAGATGTTTAGTTCATTTTATCAAGCATGGCAATACATATGCAGACATGGTGCTGGAGAAGGAGCTGAGAGTTCTATATTTTGATCTGGAGGCAGCAGGAAATGAACAGGCTTGAGCTTTTGGGACCTCAAAGACCAACCCTGAGGGACACATTTCCTCCAGCAAAGCCACACCTACTCCAATAAGGCCACAATTCCTAAAATTTCCACTCCCTATGGACCAAATTTTCAAACACATGCATGTATGGGGGCCATTCCTATTCCAACCATAGTGACACATGTGTGTCTGGTACTTGCAGAGGTCAGGTGCGGGCACAGGATCTCCTGGAATTTGAGTTAAGGATAGTTATGAGCTATATGACGTGGGTGCTGGAGAGTGAACCTGGGTCTTCTGTAAGAGCAGCAAATTCTCTTAACTGCCATGCTATCAATTCAGCCCTGTAAATACTATTCTTTGAAATGAATAAGTACTTATATGAAAGTAACACAGAAAAAAACCCAGTAAGAAAATTAAATGCCATTGTAAGGCCAATTGAAAGGCAACCAAAGAAAACTCGAGTTCCCATAGAAAGATCTATGAAAAGCCTTGAAATGAGGCAGAGGCTCCATTTCACTCATGTAAGACAGATACAAAGTGGAACTACCTTGATATAATAGCTCTTGATGGTAGACACATAGATGCTCATCCACGGAATATTACATCTATAGCTAGACTAGGAGAAATGTTAACATGGAGAAGAATATGTGACTTTTAACATATTCTTTCACATTTTAACCTGTAATTTAATATCCATTTTTAAAACAAATATATTTTAAATTCTTGAGTAGAAGTTCAGATATATTATTATATTTGATGAATATTTTTCTCTTCTCTCTTTGTCTCTCTCTCTCTTTCATACAGATACATGCAGATATCACCACCACCCCCTCCACACACACACACAAACAGACAGAAGCAAAAAAGGAAGGGAGAGATAGAGGGAGAGAGGAAGAGAGGAAAAGAGAGAGGGAGGGAGGAAAGGAGGAAGGGAGGGAGGAAGGGAGGGAGGAAGGGAGGGAGGGAGGGAGGGAGGGAGAGAAAAGTTTGTAAATAAAGGTTGTGAATCTGGGAGAGAAATGCTAAAAAGAATTTTTTTTAATTTGAGAAGGTATGGAAAAATTCAGAAATACATTTTAAAACAAAAATTATGTACAAGTACTTCTTTAACATTTTAACAAATAATTTGTAGAAGGAAGTGGCGGGGCTGTGTCCCGCCACCCGGCTAGCTTTGCCCAAAATAATTACACAGAAACTGTATTCTTTTAAATACTGCCTGGCCCCTGGCCCATTATCTGTAGTTCTTATTGGTTGATTCTCATATCTTGCTTTAACCCATATTTAGTAATTTATATAGCACCAGAAGGGGCGGCTTACCAGGAGAGATCTTAACCTGCATCCATCTCGGAGAGGAGAATCATGGCGACTCACTATGGCGACTGAAGCGTCTCCCCACTCCTGCTACCCAGCATTCTGTTCTGTCTACTCTGCCTACCTAATTTTCTGTTCTCTTAAAGGGCCAAGGCAGTTTTCTTTATTGATTAACCAATGAAAGTAACATAGACAGATAACTCTCCTCCATCAATAATTTCTTAAGTCATTTAAATTTAATTAAAAATAAAATTTTAGTGAGTTGTTTTAAGAATAGCAAAAAATTTTTTCTATAACACATCATAGTCAACTTTAAAATAATGACTTTACACCGAACTTAATGCAAGCAACCACAAAAATGAGAAAATGTCACATACAGATTTTCTTCAGCATTGTCTCCTTCACCCTTTGGTCCTTTGGTCCCCCCTTTTTTTTTTTTTCTGATACTGCTTTACTAGAAGTCAGAGTGCTAACATACCACATTAGTGAGCTCTTGAAATTGAGTCCAGAGTCCTCTCCAAGGTCTCGCTATTTATGAATCCCTTAGTTCACATACCTCTAAGCAGCATGTTTCACCCCAGAGTGGATATACCAGATAATCGCTTCCATGCTGCTTGCATCTGGTCTTGGGTCCTTGGGGATGTCTACAGCTGTCGTGACAGTTGAAGAGCCGTGTGAAGGAGTACAAGACACAGAAATTCCACTGTTTTTTTTTTTATCTCAAAGAATGTTACAGATATTTATTTCACTGAATCCTGCCATTGCCTGTTGCTGTGAACATCAGAGCTAACTTATAACTTTTACTTCTGGAAATACTAACTGTATATTCTTCCTGGATGATGCAGTTGGCCCTTGATTGCTGAAATGTCCCAAACCCATGTGGCTCAATTTGTCTGTACGTTTCTGTCTACATTAATTCTTCCTGGGACACAATTACATTTGGGTTCTAATTCTTTCATGATTACTTCTAGTTGCTATGCTTAAGTGTCTTGTTTGTATGCCTGGCTTTTCTCAGTGCTGCATGCTTAGCCTCTTCCCTCCATCGCTATCCTCTGGAATTTTTAGGGTGGTTCTCTTTTCCGGTCCAGCTTTGGGAAGCCTGACATTTGGCATCTGACCTCTCTATTGTCAGATCTTTCAGGTCCTACACTTGACCATCAATTTTAAATATTTCACAATATGCGATGAGGAGGCGTTTTTCATATTTTTTGATTGAGTTATTTGTCCGCTACTTCTGTGACAATTGCCTCCCTTCATCCTTCCTATTTCCTTTTCTATCTCTCTCTCCTATCACTTCCCGCTTTTGTTTTTGGAGGGAAGGGGTAGACTTATATTGCATTTTTAAAACTGAACTTCTAAACTCAATTGATTTTCATACATTTTCTTTGCTATATTTTTAACTCTCATGGGCATTTTGCTCTCTTATCTAAAGAACCTTCAAATTTGCTTTTCCTACCTTCTGTCAATTAATTTAAAAGCTAAAACATAAACTTGAGTTGTACATATCCCTACATAGCTTTTACTTTCTGGAGTTTTCCTATTGACCAGATACTCTATGAAAAGAGCGACTCTCTGAACACTTTGTTCCAGGAATCATTACTTTGCCTAGCTGTCTGTTTTGCCCAACTCCAGACAACTACCCTGATGACAGATCCGGAGATCCTGTCATTGACTGGAGGCCATCTGAAGACACATCGATTCCCATGGATTCTGTGGCTGCCACCTGCATAGGGTTGGTGTTCCGTCCTTCACGTCTACTGCACTCCGAAGCTCTGCTCGACTCCTCATGAATGCCTTTTCAGCCAGAGCTTTTCTCAGGCGGGAGCTCCTCAAAATCAGAACCCCGTCAGAACCTCTGTGCATCGTTTTGTAGCTACTGGAGGAAAAAGTCACCTGGGTATTAACTATAAACACAGTTTTTAAAGAGTTTTTATTTTTTTAAGGCTGTATTTGTGTGTGAATGTGCACATGTGTGTGTTTGTGTATGCATGAGGCTGGACATGTGTGTGGTGGCCGAATGCCTCTCTCTCTCTCTCTCTCTCTCTCTCTCTCTCTCTCTTTCTCCTTGTTATGGTAGCTTTAATGCCTTTTCTGGAGAGAGGCACTTTGGTTAAACTGGAGCTCATCAATTGTTTTGACTAGCTGACCGGCAAGACACAGGGACCTTCCTGTTTTTGCATATCAGGGATAAGTTTCTAGGCACACCCCTCAATGTGTGGTTCTTTATAGGACAACAAGAATCTGGACTCAGGACTTCATATCTGCTTAGCAATCACGTTGTCAACAGCTCCCCAGTCCCGAAGATTTTTTTTAAACATGTTTGTGTTCAAAGGAAAATAAAAAGAATGATATAAGCATCAAACATGCTTTTGGCTCCAAACATTCATTTGCTATCTTCATAATTTTATTTTAGATACAGGTGAGGATTGGGAAGGCAGAGGGGAAATGGGAGATCTGGGAAGAGAGGAAAGGGGGGGGAGGTACTGTGGTTGGAATGTAAAATAAATAAGTACATTTTGAAAAAATAATACTTTGAGTGCTTTTTTGTATTGTTTTTCAAGACAGGGTTTCTCTGTGTAACAGTCCTAGCTGTCCTGGAACTAGCTCTTGTAGACCAGAACTCAAACTCACAGAGATTAACCTGTCTTTCCCTCCTGAGTGCAGTACCACCCAGCTTATCTTTTAATTCTTTTGCTATTATAATGTAATTGCTTTACTTCTCCCTTCTCTTTTCTCCCCCCAAACCCTACATATACCCCTCCTTGATCTTTTTCAAATTCATTGCCTCTCTTTTAATCAACTGTTTATATATTTACACACACATACACACACACACTTCTAAATACATAAGTATAACCTGCCCAGTCTGTATGATGCTACTTGTATGTATGTTTTCAGGATGTGATTGGGTCTTTGTGCTTTTTCTGGGGGAGACTATACTAGTGTGGATGGAGCAAAACCCAGGAGGCCTCAGCTAAACACAAAAACCTACGAACAACCAAGGAATGCTGAAAGTGGGAAAAATAATCTTCATCATAACTTTCTAGAAAGTATAAATTTTATGCAATTCAGTGAAAATAGTACTATAATCAGGCCCCAACTTCATCCCTATGTCTTCTCAAGCAGGTCACTCACACTGAGTTTCTTTTTTAGAAAAACACACAACACCCGCTTCTCCCTTGGTTGCTTTAGCCTCCGCTGCCATTGCTCATTTCCTACCTCTCCTCCTTTGCATGTTTTTTTTGTTTTTTGCCTGCACTACCTTTTGCCATTTCCAACATTTCCTCCTCTGTTGCATGTTTTAACCTCTTTTCCTGGATCCACCTCAGCAGAGGCCACACTTCAGTGAGCACGCCATGGCACGAGATAGGCTAGGGGAGCATTATGTTAGAGGCATTCAAAATTGGAAAGAAGCCTTGGACTCTGTGATGTGCCCTCACCTGGCTATTTGGTAGAGCTTTCCTGTCTGTGGTACACTGACCTAGCAAATGAGGAAAACCTCCAGGAGATGAGAAAGTGAGTAGATGGGGGGAGGGGGCGAATCCAGAGAGAAAATAGAAGGAAGGATGAAGCTGTGGGTACTCAGCCCTGTTCAGCCATAGCCTCGCACTATTGAAGACTCTTTCATCAGAAGGAAGGGACTGGTTTTCCATCCCTTTACCCCATTTAACTGTTTTGTTGACCTCCTGTAAAAAATATTTATACTCTATCCAGCAACTTCTAAAATAAGAAGTGACATTATTTTAAATCAGATAATATAGTATGACCCCTCACAAGTTGCCATGAGAATTTTTTTCCCTAAAGGACTTGTGCAAAATAAACATCTGATTAACTTCCACGTGAATATACGTTAGGAATTCCACATCACCCAGCTGATCAGATGGCCCCATCAAAGCTCAACACCTAGTCCACATGTAATGCTTCCTGAGCTAAGGAACCCGTTCAGTGATGGCATCACTGACTGCACTTTTAATACATGGGTAACACTGTATTTTATGAAAAACTGGGTTTTGAATGGAAGAAGCATTTTATGTTTGAGATAACTCTGTGTGGCTTTCCCAATGGAATATACAGAAATATCTAAACATCCTAGTTAGAGAAGGCAATAACAGATCAAACAAAGCATTCTGGTCAAGTCCATCTTAGGGAATCAGAATTTATCAGGACCACCTGTAGAGCACCGGTGACTGTCCAGCAGCTGCCCGCTGGAGAAGTCACACCACGGGCCATTGCTCATTTGTTCTATGGCAGAGATTTGAATTGTGGGAAGTAGGGGGACTTGTGAGGAACCCTTGATGTCTCATGACTCTGCCCACTCTCACGGCCTTCTGCTTCTTCTGCGGCAGAGACTTGAATTGTGGGAAGTAGGGAGACCTTGTGAGGAACTCTTGAGTGTCTCATGACTCTGCCCATCCTCTCGGCCTTCTGCTTCTTCTACGGTGGAGATGGGACTTGTGGGAAATAAGGGGACTTTGTGAGCAATTCTTGAGTGTCTCATGACTCTGCCCCAGCCTTCCATCCAGGAGAGGATGTTAATAGGGCCGGGCTCAGGAGGCGTTCAAAAGGCTCAGCCCAACTGCTCTGCTTCAAGAAGGCATCTCCTACACAGTCAGGAGAAAACACCCATTTTCAGTACTCACTCATTTTGATAGAAAGAGGCTTCTAACTATAAGATACCTAAGAGATAAGCGAAGTATAAGTCCGATGTAACATTACAAGAAGAACCGTCCTGCACATTGTAAACTGTTCTCTCACGTTGCTATCCTATCACACAGTACAGTAAATATTTTAATCTCATTTTGATAGAAAAACATCAAACTAATGTTTCTCTTGATGATACATATCTGAGTTGGAATTAGAAACTCAAAAGGAAACAGTAATTTATTTAGAAATGAAAGTAGCATTTCATCTTTGAAAACCCTGTGTGAGAGGACATGCGTGGATGGCCAGGCTGAGGGGCTGTGGTGGATGTAATTTGTTTCACAAATCTCTTCAGGGACCACAGAAAACCGCAGTGGTAGCACACACCTTTAATCCCAGCACTAGGGAGGCAGGGGCAGGCGGACCTCTATGAGTTTGAGGCCAACCTGGTCTACAGAGTGAGTTCCAGGATGGGCACCAAAGCTGCAGAGAAACCCTGTCTCAAAAAATTTTTTAAAAAAGTTGTCCATTCTAGCATATTGTGAGTATTAGATGCCATAAAAAAAAGCTCATGAATGTTTTATGTAACAAAGTCAGCCCTGTTCATATGTGACCACAGATGTCAACAAGATAATCATGTAATAATTTTGGACTATTTTGCTACTGTAAGTGATTTATGTGCAAATAAAACAAAATATTATGATTATTTGGGTTTTAAATTTGAATTTTAGTTTCTTGTCATAAATAAGTGATAACATACTTTTAAAACACTTTTTATTTAAGATGAAATTATTGGTGCTTCAAAAAAATTTTAGGTGAATTATACAGATAGCTTTCCGAGCCCACAGTAAGTATGGTAAGATTGGATTTTTTTTTAGTTCAGAATGCTTTTTTTAAATAAGTATTTCCTGCTGAATGAGGGCTGAATATATAAAAATTAGAAATAACATTTAATTCTTGAATATGTTCTTAGCCTCATGTGAAGTGACACAAGATAGTAAATTTCATAGGAACAATATGTATCTTAGAGATAATATAATGAAGTATTTTTGCATAGGTGGAGTTGTTTTTCCTCGTCATGCAGAAAACAGAATGGCCACCAGGGTGCGCTAAAACCTTTGCAATAGTTTCCTTCTGTCGCTGGGTGGGGCCTCTAAGTGGATCATGGTATGTTTTTCTTGTGCACACTTGTATATTATGTCACTGAGATTGCTGACCAGAATGTCACTATAAGGCAAAATAATATATTCCTGTGGGAAGAGACATTTTAGCCCATATTCTGTTGTCTTCCCCAAAAGGCATTCCCACTTACATCTCGTGGAAACCAACTCCTGTATCACTCTCTGACACTGTACCCCAGAACTAGTGACAATTATAATCAGAGTTTCCTCATATAGATGTCCCACCTATGTCATTACATCATATAGGACTAGCCACCCTTTCCCCCCGAGTGTGTGTGTGAGTGTACAAGTGTGTGCGTGTTCCCACATTGTGTCATCTTCTCTGATGCAAATCTTACAACATTATAAAGTCCTTTTGTATCTAGAAGGCTTAGGGCTACAGCAATAGCAGTCTGTGTGTGCGATACAGCTCTTACTACTTGAAGACTTGATCAAGCCTCCTCTGGCAGAATATTTAGCTATCTACAGGACGGTAGACTGAGTTTATGGAAGGCTCTTTGGATGAGGCAAAGGACAATGGGAAAATGAGAACCAACAAGGACTGTTTACGATGCATGCTTTAGCAAAGGATATATTTAGCCTGTGTGTGGATCTAGAATTATCAACACAGTGTGACTTCAGGTAGGTCCCAGGAACAGTATTCCCTGAAGAGACTTCATTTCTGTCTTAAACTGTCTTAGTATTGTTCATTGTTCCTCTGGAGACCCCAGTTTAACTTTGTTGGATTGATGACCAACACAGATTGTGACTCAGGATGCTGGCAACTAAGTTCTTTCAGAGCTATTACAAAATTAGGCTTTGCCAGCTCAAGTATCTTCATGGTTTAGAAAACAGCAAAAATGAGTGAAAAAGGAGATGACAGGATATTAATTGGTGACAGTTCCAAAAATCATGCAGAGAATATAACACACTGAATATACTCCCATTCAGGGATTTATCCCTGGGCTGCATAGCATACTGGCGGCCTGCCTGTGTGCACCACTCTCCTGGCCTTTGGTGACCCCACTGTGGGGTTCTTCTCTATCTACCCTGAGCAAGGAGGGCATAGCATCTCCTCTAGGAAACTGCCTGATTTTGAACTCTGTGCCTTGCTGCCTTCTTTAATAGGTGTGAGGCTCATTGGCTCAATACGACACTGGCCTGGAGTTTCCACTTAACCCTGGCATTTGCTCAAATGGATTTCTTTTACCGTGTGACTGCTCCCCGCCCCACCCCGCCCAGAGTCATTATCCCAGGAGATTTGGAAGTATTCCTTAAGTGAATCCCAGCAAGGAGAGAAGGGCACCTCTGTGTGTGTAGGCTTTGATCTCCACAGGCTCCACAGCTTTCTCAAGCCGCAAGATGCTTCAGGCTGGCAATGCAAACAGGAAGCTTAAGGCAAGACCTGAATCTCCAGTTTGCCCTTGACACCAGAACACATTTGAGCTATTTTTATTTACTTCACGCTCATGATGTGAACATGAGAGTGAGGAAAGCTGTCTTACAAGGGAATACGGCTCCTTAGTCCCAGGTTCGGCTACCACTTTGGTCACGTGTACGTGGTCAGTGAGCATCATATCAGGATCAATCAGTCTGTCCGATGACCTGTATTGACTTCAGACTCATGACTGCATGCTTTTGGCCTTTGAGTAATAGACGGCAGAAGCACACAGGCTTCGTCACAGAGCCTAGTGTCTCCCCTGAGTACGCTGAGGACACACGTTACAGTCCTCGGGCCACAGGAGGACGCATCCCAGAAAGGCCCACGTGTCTCTGGGGTCTGATTGGTTCCCTCTTTTGTTCTCTCTCTCTCTCTCTACACAGCTTCAGGACAAAATACAAAAGTGGCCTCATTTTTTTACATAAACACTTTTTTTTCTATCTTTCAAAACGGTCCTGTCCTGGGCCCTGGCGTCTCTTTATCATCGTAAGGACTTGAGGTTTTCCTCCATACTTTATTGGCTCTGGCACGGATACTCGGCCCTTTTCTTACCTCTGAGCCTGTACATTCTCTGACCCTCAGCACAGCTGATTAGCTTCACAGTTTCCTTCCTTCACCCAGTTCACCACCTCTGACTCTCCACACTAGGATCGGTCATAGTCCAACTTGCCTTTAAAAGAAAACATTCCATGTAAAAATTTTATTCAGTATCCTTTGATCACATTCTTTTTCCCCTCTTGCTTCTCGCGGCGCCCCACCTTCCGACACACTGAGGTTCACGCATTTCGCTCCTTTCCTTCTCCCAACCCCAATCCAAATGAAAATTAAAGCAGATAATCGAACGAAAATAGAAAGAAAAAAGCAAAACAAGACAAGATATGAAGAAAACAACGCGTGGAGCCCAGTCCTTGCCCTTACGTAGAGTCTCCATCCTGTCTTCCAGGGCATCATTTTTTTTTGACACAGTTTTCTTGATAGACTAGCTGACCGCGCGCTACGTCCAGCTCTCCAGCCTTAGCATCCTCCTGGAACTCGGGTCCGGGCGCTCTGCCGAGGGCATAGGAACGACCATATGGCACTCTGGCTCTTGAGCTCTCTATTTTTTCATCTGAAAAATAAATGCAGCACAACAATCATTCCATTTGTTCCCTTCTCTTCTCTGGCCAACATGCCCCCCCCCCCCCTCTGAAGTGTCAACGGGCAGGACTTGCCCACACCTTGCTCATCTCTACCTCACCACAAGGCCTCCGGAGGACACAGAGCTTCTGCCTCCAGCGCTGAGCACACATTGAACATCATTTATATTAATGCACCTTCTAATAGGAAAATCAGGCAGGTGGCCTGAAATTTATTAAGTGAAATAACACATAAGGCAATTCTATGTCCTCGGGTTTTTTGTTTTGTTTTTGTTTCAAGTGGGCGCAACAAACAAGTTTCTTTCAGAAACTACTGCAAGGAAATAATGTCTTTTAAAAGAATGGAGCAGAGGCGTTTTACATGTCTAACCATAATCGTAAAGGTTTATTGATTTTTTGTCTTACACACATAGCACTTTTCTATCTATATTAATGAAATACACAGCCATTGATCCGGAGAAACTGTCTGACTTTACCGCTCACCTTTGAGTAGAAATATAAATAAATAAAAAGTTACTCCACTCTTTGCATAGATTTTTCTTTTATCCTAAGTACTGTATTGACTAGCTTGTTACCCAACAGAAACACACACACACACACACACACACACAGGAAAAAAACTATCAGATGGGGAGAAATGCCTGCTATTTCGTCTGCTTTCATGACTCACAACAACGTATCAGATGAAAACACACTCTGTGTGCTTTTTTTTTTTTTTTTGTTAACAGACTAAGCACACCACACTGGAATCAACTCGGGCATCTCCCCTGAAAGCAAGTTTATTTAAGGTCCTTTGGCAGAGCTGGAGCTGGAGCAGCCAGCAACTTGGATGCTCCACTCGTGCAATTTGACACTTAATGGTTTTTCCTTGGCCGAGAAACATAGCAAGCAGAAATCAGAGAGAAATCCAGTGATCCGAGAGCAAGCACTGCACGGGACCTTGGGTTTGTGGAAGGGAATGCTGGGAAGGGGAGGTAGACAGGACTGCTGCTGGCTGCTGTCTCGAAGAGGCATCAAGCAACAAGACATCCTCTGCTGGAGGAGGACCTGTCCTTCCAGCGCAGGGAGGCCCTTTGAAAGGGGGCTGGCAGGCGCTCCAGCTTGCCTGAGACTGCAGCTCCCAAGGAGCTGGATCCCCTGGTTGTACAAGGCAGATTCTAAAGGGAGGTGAATCAACCCTGTGGAATTGACTTTTTGAGACCTGTCCTGTTGAGACATTTGCATGACTTGAGAAAAATTCCTCAACTGTTCTTTGTTCAATTTTCTATTCTCTAAAATTGAGATAATATTACCGAGTTTTGAGGGCAGCATTTGCCACTTTCCATATTTTCTTTTTTAAGGCTAAATCCAAAGATGGTCTAGCTTTTGAGTTTGTGGACCTATTCTCTGAATTTTTCGAGGTAATGTCTGTGACGAATATGGGATGTCCCTCTGTGTGCTGTGAGTGTTTTATTACTGTTGGTTGACAAAGAAGGTCCTTTAGCCTATGGCAGAGTAGAATATAGCTAGGTAGGAAATCTAAACCAAGATACAGGGAGAAAGAAGGTGGAGCCAGGGAGAGGCCAGCAGCTCCCAGGGGAAGCAAGACGTGAAGTAACAAGTCACGGGCATCCTGGTAAAATACAAGAATATAGAAATGGGTTAATTTAAGAAATAAGAGCTAGTTAAGAATAAACAGGAGCTAATAGACCAAAGAGTTTAGAATTAATATTAAGCCTCAGAGTATTATTCGGGAACTGGCAGGCAGGAAAGAAACTTCCAGTTACTTGTGACTGGCCTGGAAGTCACAGAGATCTGCCTGCCTCTGTCTTCAAAGTGTTGGAATTAAAAATATGAATCACCATATGTGAACCTAGTTTATGACTTTGTGAGCCTCAGTTCTCTTATGTAGCTAAGGAATAATAAGATTCCTAAACTCCCAGGGCTGTCTGGAATAATGTACAAAATCCATTATAAAAATGATTGACTCAGGGGGCCAGGACCAGCGTATGGATCTTTGGGATCCACATAAAAAGATAGGCATGGTGAGATCCCGGACATGGTGATACTGGAGGCAACAAGAGACAGATCCCTATGTCTGCCTGGCCCACTAATCTAATCTACTGGGTAAAGGTCCAGGGCAATGAGACATCCTCTTACAAACAAAAGTTAGAAGATACCCAAAGAATGAAAGCAAAGTATTCTACTGACCTTCACAAGTGCATGCCCACACATATAATGCCCTAACACAAGAATTTGCACACATACACACACAACCCACCAACAATAATAAAAAAGAAGGATTGATCACCATAAGGATGCCATGGATGATGCCTAGAGTTGTCGTGTACTTCTGTAAGAAGATGTAGACTTTGGTACCCAAAAGAGCTGTGTAGTACTAGGCTAGGGCTTCGGGCTTAAGGGCCTTCCTTATTAACTTAGCTCAACCACAAGTCTAATATGAATTCATGATGTCCCAACCCACCTGCTCCTTTTGTCTGTTTTTCCATCCACCTGGCCTTGCCTAGTCCCTGTGATCTCGGTGTAGGGCACTAAGTTCTCACTGTCTGTTTCCCAGACCAATCCCCACTTCAGAGAGGAAGTTTCAGAGCAGACTCAGCTTCTCCATCCTTCGTGGCAGGATATTGAGTCACTCTTCCTGTTACTGTGAACTCAGGACAAAGAGTTCCAGCACTAACCACAGAGTCCTGTCTTATTCGCAAGGAATCCCCCAAGGTGGCCTCATGCAGGAGTTGAGTCTGCCGACAGTGACCACTTCATCTGCTGGCCACTTGCTCAGTCCTGTCTCCGCCTTTTTTTTTTTTGTTTTTTTTTTTGTATTCAGTAGTTTGGAAAAACAGGCACTGTTTGCTGTGAATAGTGAGATCACTGGTGACAAGACCTTTATATACAGCCCCTCTGCTATTTGTTAGATCTCTCACGGCATCTTGTAGTACCTTGCCTTTATATTGTGGAAGGAAATTTAGAACACTGACATAATGTGTCCCGGGTCATACAAGCATTTATATGGGTAATGATAACCCTCATCTTTGCAGGTATTACTCATTGATGTATCTGAATCAACTACAGCAAGCTTTCTCTACACCAGCACTGTTCCAGACAATGAGACACGTAGAAAGGGGAGGAGAGACTGCTCTCTCCTTTGCATGGCATGACACGGATGCTGCACACAGGATCATACCCACTTCTTAGCTTTGCTCTTATACCATTGGCCAGAACTTAAAAGATGTCCACATTTGGTCACAAGAAAGGCTGGGCCAGTGGTGTTCCTAAAAATATCTAGGATTCCTTTATTGTAGAAGACAAAAATAGAGATGAGAGATTAGCACTTTTTAACCACAGTACTTGAAGATACTTTCATGAATATTAATGACATTAAAAATGTGTGAGTTTGGGCTGGAAAGAGGGCTCAGTGATTAAGAGTTCAAGTTTAGTTTCAAGCATTCAGTCCAGGCTGCTTAGAAACAACTAGAACTCTGATGTCCTTTTCTGACTTCAGTGGGATAGTTGAACACACACACACACACACACACACACAAGTGAGTACACACTTGCAAAAATAAAAATAAAATAATTTTTAAAGTAAGAGTTTTTTATGAATGCCATAAGTAAGTTCTGAACTAACATTTTTGACATATCTTTAAGGAAACCCTTGTACCACACAGGTCTGGGTATTTTACCAACTCATGGAAGCAACTTGTGCACAGTCATAACCACAATAGACACATGGAGGCTCCCTGGACTCACGGGGCTTTGTTGCAGCTGAGGCTTTGGTTTGTGCTGCTGAGTGAATCACAAAATAATCACAGAAGTTATGAACTTGGAAGATTTGACCATTATCTGTTCTGCAATTCAATTTTACCTTCATGTATTTCACCTTTCTAAGACTAAGGCTGAAGACCAATAACAACAAAACCTGCTTCATTTACAGCGAGGCCTCCTCTCAGTGAGGCAGCCAAAGTAGATTGCAGATTATGACTCTTATCAAAGGGCCTTGGATTTGAGGCTTGTGTCTGTCAGGTATTACACTAATCTGCTTTGACAAAGCCAAATTTTATGTCTAATCTTCACATTTCGCATCTGCAGAACTAGCAGGAAGGATGAGACAGTCTCCAAATCCCACCGACGCAGCAGCAGCAGGCTCTTGCTGGCTCTTGCTTTTCATAGCCACGGTGTGCAATTCAGGGCAGGAAGCTGGGATGCCTTTTGGGGGTCTGAATACTCTTCTGTGGACTGCACAGCGGCCAGCCTCAGCCTGGCACTCTTAGTTTAGCTGAGGTCCAGGCATAACAGGTCCACCCTCCCGCCTCAGACCAGGCACATTGAAGAGGACCCATGTGGGTGTTTACACAGGACCAGTGAGCTTGGGCCTGGCTCAAGCGGCGCTTGGCTTCTCACTTCTTTGAGACCTGGAATTCCCCAGAATTTCCCCCAAATTAAAAGAACCAACAAACTGTATTACAAAAACAAACAGAATTTGTTTTTGCTTTTAACAAGGAAAAACTAATTTATGCTAAAGCTTTGTTGCCTTGAATCAAGCCAACCGCATGGTCTACTGCCAATGTTTTTCTGAGTTAACATCTCAAGTTCGTCAGGATTAAACCCTGCTGGAAAAAGTATATGGTTTTCAAGCCACTAATTGACCTAAAATGCTCCTCTATTTTATATAAATACACAAGATAGTACTAAAAATAGAGTTGCATTTGTTAGCCTGAAAGTTCAGCCTCAATGTGAGGTCATGTCTTTTTATTCCTCAATATTTAGGTCTGCCTTCAGAGTGAAGGGGAAACTTTGCTTTTGAAAGTGTACACTATAATTTCACATAAATAAAGAGTCAGCTTTGATTTCTATTTTTGACTGTTAAACTATTTTCTAAGTAGAAAGGCAGAAAATAAAAATCAGTTCCTCAACTACTCATTATATTATATATTATTATGTATAATAATATATATTATATTTAATATATATTACATATATTATTATATATAATATATTGTAATCTGAATTCCCAATTAGCTTGAAGTATGACAAGATAATCTGAAATTAGGCAAGACCATGACAAGGACAACAAAGGTGATTCAGACTCATTCACTCTTGTGTGGCAGAGAAGGGAACAGTGAGTAGGTCCAGATCATATTTTGCAAATCTGTGTGCCATTCTTGGTAACTCATGCCTGTGTTTACCTCATCCTCTCATCCCTCTTGGTAGATGATTTATTTCCTCCTGCTTCAGTGTATGACCAAGGCAGGCCTTTTCTTATCTTTAAATCCCTCATATTATAATATTTGGGGACTGTTTCTCCCCATCCCTCACTCCCCAATGCATTACTTATTTTTCTATTGCTGTGATAAAACTCTATGACCAGGGAGTCTTATAGAAGAGAGAGTTTAACTGGGCTAACAGTTCCAGAGGCAAAAGAGACCAGAGTGGCAGGGAGGCATGGCAGTAAGCAGCAGGTTTGGTGGCTGGAGCAGAAAGCCAAGAGCTCACATCTTGAACCGCAAGTAGGAAGCAGTGAGAGAAAATCGCAAGAAGGGCAAGGCCTTAAGCTCTCAAAAGCCACCTCTGATGACATATGCCCTCTGGCAAGGCCATCACTCCTCAACTTCCTGGAACATTACCACCAACTGGGGACCAGGTATTCGAATGCTGGAGACTCTGAGGGACATTCCTATGCAAACCACCATACTCTGAGCATGAGGACCACACTGGCCTCCTGGGATGCATGGTGCCCTTTCTGGTTGGGCTTATATTCCACAGCTGCTGACACCCGCCGTTCAAAGCTGCCAGCTGCTCCTGCTTCCACTTCGTCTCTTCCCTTGACCTTTCAGAACTCCATGGACTATTTTCTTCTTCCCAATTCAATGCTGTCCTCAAGACATCCAGCTTCTTGTTCCTTCGTAGCAAGCTCCTTGCCAACTCCAAATTATTGGCATTTCCCGGTAAGTGATATTGTAAACCAGCTGTCTATACTTACTTCTTCAAGCATTATTTGTGCTTAGATTTTTGAAATCTATGGTATAACTCTGAACCTTTTGTTGGGACTGATTTGTCCAGTTTCATGCTAACTGCTGGCTTTTCTAAGTTATTAATGTCGACTCTATAGCATATACCCAGAAAGTACAGATTCTCCCATACTGGTGTATCACTAGTCTGAGCTGCCTGCTAACCCCTATGTGCCTTGACTTTCCAATGAGTCTTCCGAGCACTGTGGCATAGAGAAGACCAGTGATTCCCCAGGGACAGTGGAGACTCCAGTTGGGATGGCCTCTAAGAATAAAAATGAGTTCCTTTTCAGCTTCCTCTAAACCATTGGGTCTGACCTGGAGTTCTTCCTACTTCTCCCCATTTTCCCTGTTGCCTCATGGGCTGTGCTTTCTACTCCTGTGTCTGAAATGCCATCAGGCATCTCTCTCAGTGCTCTATTTCTTTTGCTGATTCCTTGAACACTCACCACACAGGTATCCCATTTATACAATGGCCCCCAAATCAAAACATTTTCATCAGTTATGCACTTGAAGGCTCAAACTCAACCCTCAATGCTCGGTATTTTAGTGTCATCCTGGTAAATGGAGTCTGCAAGCCCTTGCTTCATGTTCTTAGGTTGAGGCATTGCTGTGCTCTTTAATCTCTTTCTCTCCCTTATTTTCATGGCCACTCAGACTGGTTCATCTTTCTTTCACAAAAGTTCTAGGAGATTTTCAACTTTTGATTCTTGCTGTCTCAGTTCCAGAACAAGTTCTAATTCCTTCTGAACTGCGGCAGTACTGTTCCACGGTCCCTGAACTCAATTGCTTAGTGTATGGCATATAATACATACAGCTGTTGATATGTCTCCTATACACGGTCCAGCAGCTCACAAGGAAAAGTCAGAAAGGCTCCTTAACTTTGCTGACAGGCACATTTTATGGCATGGGCTTTATGTATCCACTGTACTGTTTACACACTAAGTAGCTTTTCTGCTTTCATGTTCTTAGAACCCCTGACTGCATGTCCCTCCTTCTTGGAAGGCCCTGACCTTGGAGCTGGCTGCTCTAAATTCTTATTGTTCATTTAAATCCCAGGCAAGATGCAATCTCTTCAAAGAATCATCTCAGTCCCTGCTCACGTCCTCTTGGGACTTTTCCTTCTTAGGAGGGAGTTCTTAACTGAAATCTCACACTTTTGTCTCACACTCACCTACCGTTTATCTGAGAGTCAAGCACTTCCTAGTCATCTCATGTCCATGGGTGGAGAGTCTGAAAGTAAAACTGGGAGAAAGAAATGGGAGGTACATCAAGAGTAAGACGGCGGATGTGGTACAGGAAAGAGAAGATAAATCTTGACAGGAAATATCAGTAAACCAGGAAGAAGAAACAGGACACATAGGAAGACAAAGGCCACACAGGACCAGGTGAGGCTTTACAGACCAGCAGGGAAAGCTACTGGAACGAGTGACTGATGACATGGGAAAAAGTATTGATTTCATAACTTGACACAAATGCAAAAGAACAAGTTTAAACATTTAACCAAGACTTCTTTTAAGATGGAAGAGAAACTTGAAAATAAGATACATTTAACAGTATTTACAAGGGAAACATTTTTATCCACACCATTATTTTAAAAGTAGGAATTGGTGCTTATCGAAAGATAGACTATTAAGAATGGAAATATAAGCTGTAAATTTGGAATCTATATTTGTAAAATACAAAAACTAATGTAAAATTAACATCCAGATAGAAGCATATGTATTTATATGTCTTAAAATTATTTCAGTAAAAAGTTTATAAAAGGATATGACATGAATGATACAAAGAACACAGTCAGTAGAATAAAAAAGAAAGAGAGCAGAATAAGATAATGCTGCCTTGATGGGTAGAATCACTGACTTATTACTTGGAGCAGCATTGGAAAGTATTGCTCTCTGTAAGAGGAATGGGAAAAGGAACAGGAAGAGGGAGGGAAAGTGGGTATAGAACTGTAGTTGATGCAGAGAGAAGGTGTATTCTCCTTGTCACAGCTAGGAGTACAGTGCAGAACACAGGAGTAATAAGGTGAGGCTATCTTATAACTATATACAGTAGTACAATAAATAAATATAAATAAAGGATCTTCATATTCATAGAGATAAAAACTCTGTGTGAACACTGTGATGAATACAAACTTAATTCTGTGATACCCTGATGCTTCCATTACAACATTTGTCCAAAAGTTGATGACAGTCTAATTTGTACATCAACAACCTTCGAACTCAACAGTATAGCAGAGCTTCAGCCTAAAACAAGCAGCAAACTGCAGCCACTGTCACGCAGCCAACAGATAAGATGTGTGCCCCTAAGGCTAATGCAGAGCTGACACCCATCAGGGTTGTTTCTGGACTGTATTCCTCCCTCCATACTGGAGATTCTACCCTCTAGCATTGCCCAGTAGAGCTCTGAAAATCCAATCATTCCAAACTGCTCTCTTTGTTCAAATAATTTTGTGTGTGTGTGTGAGGCAGGGTTTTTCTGTGGTTTTGGAGCTTGTCCTTGAACTAGCTCTTGTAGACCGGACTGGCTTTGAACTCAGAGAGATCCACTTGCTTCTGCCTCCTGCTGTTCAAATAAATTCTATACAATTTAATTTGTTCAGAGTTCCTCTTTTAACACAATATGATGTCTACATAAAAACATTACTCATCAGAATAAGGAAAATGACAAAAGAAAGTTATGGGACACAGATATGAAAAGTAACCCAAGGAAGAAGCAGATAGGTCATGACCCAAGATATTTCCCCAAATCATATTGCCTTAATGAAGATTTTGGTAAAAGATACTGGCTTTTTTAAACATTTTATTAATTTATTGAGAATTTCATAGAACATATTTTGATCATATTCACCGGCTTCCCCAACTCTTCCTCTGCTCATCCGTTCACAACGCACTCCAATTTGTCTCCCTGACAGTTTTAATTCTCCAAGGCTAGTTTGTGTTGTGGGATAATGCTCTTGTACACTGTAAAGATTTGTTACTTGTATTGGTTTACTAAAATGCTGATTGGTCAGTAGCCAGGCAGGAAGTATAGGTGGGGTAACCAGACTAGGGGAAATCTGAGAAAAGAAAAAGCAGAGACACAGTCACAAGCCAGATAAAGGGGAAGGAAGAAGAGAATGCCTTGCTGAGCAAAGTACCAAGCCGCATGGCTAGATATAAACAAGAATTATGAGTTAATGTAAGTTGTAAGAGCTAGTTAATAGTAGCCTGAGCCAAAAGGCCAAACAGTTTATGATTATTATAAGCCTCCATGTGTTTATTTGGGACCGAACAGCTGTGGGACAGGGAGGTACAGAAACTTTTGTCTACAAGTCTGTGCTGCCCAAATATTCTTGGTTGTTTGGTCTTCCACTGGAGAGTGATTGGCTTTCCAGGGGCTACACTTAGAGAAGACGGTCTCTCCCTCTCCCATCAGCTAGCCATTGCAATGATTCCATGGACTTGGGTGAAACTGTGTGCCCAGCTGTCCTCTTCATGTTGTTAACAACCATTGTAAATACATGTTTAGCTGCTCTTCTGTGTCCAAAACATAATGCTACCTCTCCCTCAGGGATTATTGGGGAAGACGTGGGACAAAGAGTGTGTGTTTTAAGAATATTCATTTATTTTCATCTTGTGTAAGTTGGTGTTTTCCGATCTAAGCCTATTCTCTATGTATGTGCATGGGACTCCCACCCAAAGACTGAGGACACTCCATTTTCAGTTTACACATGTAAATAAAAATATTTCCAACAGAAATGTTTCAAAACCTTGATGAACTACTTTCCCCCAACTTTATTGCTTTTCTCTTTAACTCTTAAATAATTGTCTCATTTTCTCTAGGGGAAAGTTTATATACATACATATATATATATATATATACACATGCATATATGTATACATATTTACACTCATTCAAAGTATATGTTCATTCAGAAAACAGTCATGTCCAATAATTCTTTCTTTATTTACCTTATCCCCAGGCCTAAATTATCATTCCACTCTTTTTAATATTACAAACTCACCTGGTCATTTGTTTAGTAGATATTATGTGCTTATTATGTGCATGGCCTTTGGCATGTCACTACAGTCAATAAATATTATTCATGAGATACTGGTGAAATAATAAAGTAATCATAACACAACAAAAAATAATAAATGCCAAACTCACTACTGTGCCTAACGAAGACAGTGTGCTTTTGTTGACTCGAGGTTGAGGCTTTTATTTCATTGTTCTGTATTTACTTTACTTATTTTGACATAAAAGATTCCAGCACTTTCTGAACCGTTATTAACCTGAACTATAACCATTTTCTTATTTTAGGGTCCTTTATGGGTATTTTCAGAAAAAAAATGTTCCTTTTAACATTTTTAATATGCACTTAAGTCCAGTGTATTTATTCTTTGCTCATGACTGAAATACTTTATTCCAGGAAATCTGCTGAGGGCCTGCTGCTGGATTTTATTGACACTGTAAGGGTCAACTTGCATTTTTCTGCCTCCGTTGTTCCTGTCTTGACTATTCAAATCTCTGGACAGGCTGCATTTGATTTGAAGCGGGCTTTGTCCTGTCCTAACTTTTCAGGAAGACTTGACATGGACCTGACACTGAGAAGCAAAGGTATAAGGAGACCGTATTTGCAGCTCCAACAAGCTTGAAGGAGTTGTTCCCTGTTTGCAATTTGCTGTGAAACTTCGTGAGAGCATTGAGTGGAGACTGGTTCTTCTGGGGTCCTGCGGGGCAAGGAGAGCCACACAAGCCAAGAAAGAAACAGCATTTGGAGTACATTTAGAATTTTCTTAGAAAGAGACAAAAGGTCACTCGGGATGCCCTTAGCCCTCTCAGTAGCTGTGGCTTCCCTCTGGTTGCCAGGGTGATGTATTGAAGGCAAACACTGGTCTGCCTGCAAGATCTTCAGAAACTTTATTGACCTCATGATATACACTGGCCACACGCTAGGAAGCAGTGTAACATCTCGGGCTCGCCACAAAGGAAACCATTTTCACAAAAGTTTACAGGGGTTAAGAGCTTCTGACACTGCAACAGCTGTCACAATTCCCATCCTGCTCAGCAGCCCCCTGACATAACCATAGCAACCTGCAACCCCACGGTCAGCGGCTGGTGGGTCTCAGCAGAAAGTCAGCGCCCGTTCTCCAGCCAAACCCAGCTCCCACTTCTGGGGGTTTTCATCTAAGTTTGTCATAGAGTTAAGAGTAAGATGGGAGTCACTGAATACACATATCATGCATTTCTGATCTCTTTTGTACCTAGGGACACAGTTCTAGAATATGTAATCTTGTCCCAAATGCAGGAGAGGGCTTTACATGCTGAGGATTTACAAATGGTTTGAACTCCTTTGGGCATCCAGCTGGCTGGAGAAAGCTATGCAGAGAACGCTCCCCACTGTTTTCTGCCTCAAGTCTGGATCTTTCTGGTTGCCTTTTCTTCCTCAGCTGCTTCCCAATATGCACAGACAGCTTTCGGAGATGCTTCATGTCCTCCCAAGGACTGCTGAGGGTGCAAGAGGGAGTTGAGAGAATGCCAACAGGAAAGAGTGAGCCAGCAATTATGGAAGTGGGTCAGTCTTTCAGGTGATGCTGCCGTGAAGGCAGCGCTTGCCATCCCACCAGAAGGAAGGGGTTCACAGACTCCAGCTCTGTTCACCAGGTTAGTAATACCTGGAAGGAAAGCACACTCCCAATGCTGTATGAATCATGGTCTTCCACTATCAGGTTCGATCCGTAGCAGGCATCTCTGTCTCCGTCCATGAATGGTTCTGATCTGTACCTATGCCTTCGGATGAAAACTGCATCCAGCCCTGCTTCTATTTATCTATCCTAGAATCAACCCAACCTGCCAAGTGACAGGCATGTGATTTAAAGAAGAAAGAAAAAGAAAAGAAAATCAAGATAAATGTAAGAGAAACACTGAAGACATTGTGGAAGACTCAAAACATCAATAATACTAAGAAGAAAGGGCTGCTTGGATTTAATACCTATTCAAGAAAAGAGTATCTATTTTATAAAAGCCACATTTTAGCCTAAGGTTATCTTAAGGAGCAAATGTGCTTTCCTTAGAATCAACAAACTATAATAACAGATCTCTAGCTAAACAGTCTGCCCAAACACAGCAAAACTGCATATAAGTGGCCTTACTTTTGCTTCCCAAACTTTTTTTGCATTTGCTCCTGAAAGTGTTGCTGAACAAATTTTTCATACTTTTGAGGCACGTCTCATCATTGGATCAGCTTACCAAAACCTCTCACAGTCATGTAGCCATGTGTAGCCATGACATGGGCAACCTGGTCCTCTTACATGATTTCAAGAAAGGGTTTCATAATCTTCTGATTCTCATATTGTTGTCTTTGTCAGTGGCCAAGATAGGCTAAATTCCTATTAATCCTCCTTCCTCCTCTTCCCAAGCTGGAACATTCTACACCCTCTTCCCACCTCCACCACTGTTAGGTGCCCAGAGTTATGCCTTTGACAATATACATGGGTTTTCCCATCTGAGCTTTGTGCAGGGGACATGCTAGCTAATAGGATGGTTATGTATGTCTCCCTCCCCCTCTTCCTCATGCTCAGCCTAAGACTGCTGAACTAGTGCTTACAATGGTGAAGCTTGTTGATGACAACTGAGAATACTTGTCTTCAACTTTATGTGCGTTAGAAATAAATGCTTACACGTTAACACCCTACCTCAGAAGTTTATACCTTAAAGCAAACATGCGCTACTTTAACCACAGAATAGCTCCAAACTTGGGTTTTGATATACAGACTTACATTTCTCAGAGTCTGTTGGGGTACCTTATCATGACGCCAAGTAATATATATGTAAAGCTGAATGGTTTCTTAATCTCCAAACATGCCTCTGGCGGTTTCAATGAGAAATGTCTCCCGTAGGGTCGTGGCTAGTAGCACTGTTCCAGAAAGTCAGGAGCCTCTAGTAGGTGAAGCATAAATGAAGGAACTATGTCACTGGGGGTGTGCCTTGAGAGTTTATAACCTCATCCTGCTTCCTGTTCTCTCTCCCTCTCTCTGTTTTCTGTGTGTGGATTAAAATGTGATCAGCCTCCTGCCCCGGTTGCCTTGTTTTGCCTTCTTGTTGCTAAGTCTCCCCCTGCATGGTGGACACCACCCCTCTGGAACTGTAAGCCAAACACACTCTCTCTATCATCTGTTGCCTTGCCTTAGGGTATTTTATCACAGTAATAGAAAAGTAACCAACCAATGTGATGCATTTTTTCGTTTCAACCACCATCAATGCTGTGGTACCCTTCACAGCACCACCTTTACAACTCTGATACCTACTGAGATAGTATAGTGGATTTCTCCCAGTGTGGAGCTTTTCCTAGTCCCCTCCTCCCTTCCCTGATTGCCCTCTGGCTGTTCTGTGACGGCTGGGGCAGAACTCAGTACTCTCAGCTGGTGCTGATCACTCTTTGGGTCGCACTTGGAGTTTACCATTGTCTCAAAGTCATTTTGCTCTTTAATTTGCTACCGTGTACTGAGTAGTCTTCAAGTTTAGTTCTAAAACCTGTTCTCTTGTTTCCATTTTCAGCTGACAAACTTCCGTTGTCTGATGCATTAATTGCTGACTCAGTACGTGGTCCGTCCTCCTCAAATGAATCCTGTAGCTACTGTAAGAATGGATTGAAAGCAGCTACCACCTAACCAACTTGAACATCTTTTATCTAGGGCTTTTAAAATTTTTAAATGGTATAACTTATGGTGTCTAAGCTTCCTTTGTTTGTTTATTTATTTTTTTCTTGAACAGAACAGTTCTTCCTATGGTGGTGTCTTGTGCATTAATGAAACTGGTAAGTGAAACCAGGAAGGAGACTGGAGTTCCAGAATCTGTCTTCCTTCTATAACCAACACAGTAGTCTCTGAGGAACTGCCAGGTAAACTCTAGAAAAATTGCTCTAACTGGTTGAAAATCATGGCACTTTGATGCTTACAACAGAAGGGGTGGAAGAGAGAGAGAAAGAGAGAGAGAGAGAGAAATATAATCATGAGATGATGAAGTCTGTGTAACTCAGTTGTAGTGCAGGGTTATGTTTTAACTCTCCTGATTTTAGGGACATGGACGCTATGGTAGAGTTCCAGTGTCTTTTCATGATTATCTAAAGTCCTCCCATTTATGCACTTTCCTGTGCTTAAAATGCTCTCCACACACTGCTGAGCCTAGCACAAACATCTTCCCTTCAGTAAGCATTTTTCCGAGACTCATCACACTCCTTTCTACTGCTCCAAGACAGAAGTAAATATAGTCATGTGCCTCACAGCAGTGCTGTGAGCAGCAATGCGAGGGTAGATGGAAGCGGCCTGGCAATATGACCATTGATGCTTGAGGTGTCGGAGCAGTTGTGATTTCGCAGAAACTGTTAGTGGCACTGATAGTGCGGACAAACCTGCGGTGCCGATAGCCGAACAGAACTGCACGTGTTATTGTGTAAAGTACACAAGTTTTTATTTAATTTATTGTACTTTATTCTTATCAATTTAGAGTGTGTTTCTCCTTCCCAGGGGGATCCATACATGACTCTCTTAGGTTCTCCTTGTTACCTAGCTTCATTGGGATCGTGGATTATAGGCTGGGTATCTTTTGCTTTACATCTAATATTCACTTATGAGTGAGTATATACCATGTTTGTCTATCTGGATCTGGGTTACCTCACTCAGGATGTTTTCTTTTTCAGTGCTATCCATTTACATGCAAATTGCAAGATGTCATTATTTTTACCTCTGAGTAGTACTCCATTGTGTAAATGTACCGCATTTTCTTTATCCATTCTTTAATTGAGGAGTACCTAGGCTGTTTCCAGGTCCCGGCTCTTACAAGTAATGTTGTTATGAACACAGTTGAGCAAATGTCCTTGTGGTCTGAGTATGCATCCTTTGACTATATGCCCAAGAGTGGTCTTGAGGTAGACTGATTCCCAATTTTCTGAGAAACCGCTATACTGATGTCAAAAGTGGCTGTAGAAGTTTGCATGCCCCCCAGCAATGGAGGACTGTTTCCCTAACTCTGCACCCTCTCCAGCATAAGCTACCATTGGTGTTTTTGATCATAGCCATCCTGACTGGTGTAAGATGGAATCTCACAGTCATTTTCATTTGCATTTCCCTAATGGCTAAGGATGTTGAGCAGTTCCTCAAGTGTCTTTCAGCCATTTGCAATTTTTCTACTGAGAATCTTTGTTTAGATCTGTACCCCAGTTTTTGATTTTATTGTTTGATATGATGTATAGTTTCTTGAGTTCTTTATGTATTTTGGAGATCAGTCCTCTGTCTGATGTGGGATTAGTGAAGATCTTTCTCATTCTATAGGCTGCCATTTTGTCTTAATGACTGTGTCCTTTGTTCATAACTATTATATATGTGTGTGTGTGTGTGTGTGTGTGTATGTGTGTGTGTGTGTGTGTATGTGTGTGTGTGTGTGTGTGAGAGAGAGAGAAAGAGAGAGAGAGAGAGAGGAGAATGTGTATACAGAGAAAGAGGCATATAAAACAAGTTTACTGAAAAGTATTCTGCAATATACTCATGCTCTCTGTTGTCTCTTGGTTGCATCACACGGAGTGACTGGCTGACCCATTAGACTTTGTGTAAGCATGCTTCATTGTTCTCACATACTGATAGAATCTCTTGTCAATGTGTTTCCCATGAGGCATCCCCACTGTTAAAGAAAACACAATGATGTCTTCTTTCAATTTCCATTTGAGCCACGGTAGGTACTGCTCAATGGCTGTTCTCTCATTAATGTCTTGGAAAGCAAAGTCTATTCCTTAATATATTTTTTGTATCATTATTTTGAAAGCTGGACATTTTAATACAAATAGTGACACATGTCTTCCATAAACATTCATGATACTCTAGACCAGGATATGATAGTTCACAATCTTAATTATTCTCATAAATCTTGTAAAATACAATCTTCAGTCATTAAAGAAAACAGTTTCTTATGATAATAAAGAAAATAATTGTGCGATATCATATCATAATTCTTCTAGCCTTTTATTTGTATTCAATAAATCAGTTGTTTGGTCATGTAAGGCAGATTTTTCCAGAAGTTCACAGCTTCAAAGGGAAACAAAATCCAATTTATTGTCATCATACATGAAACAACCCCACTGCCATAGTCTCCACTAATCTGACACCGGCAGAAGCGCTCTGCTCTCTCCTCTGGGATGGGAATAAAATCTGTTTTATCTGAATGGGCCACATGCAAGTTGCATTTTCTTTTACTCTTGGTGGACATCACTGGTTCTTTTGTGCCCAGACCTTACTGCAAATGGCTGATTAGTTACAAACCAGCTTGTGCTGGAAGAAAATATATATACTTTCCCTTGTGTTTAGAATGGCGCCCCCTACTCCAGTGCAAGAATGTTTAACGTGTCACCATTATTTTTCAGTGTGGAAAGGAAAAAGACACACACTTGACAAGTGTTCCCCAAGAAAGCTTGTAGCTAATTTAAGCCAGGAGTGGCCTCCTTCCCTCTGTCGGTGAGATGGTACAACCGCCATGCCCTCTCCTGTTCATTTCAAATGGCCTCAGTGGCAGCTGTGGGATACTCAGGATAGGTGCTCAGAACTTGTGACTAAGTCACCTGAGGCCTTTGTATTGTCCTGCCTTTCCTGAACATAGAGGCTTTAAAAATACTCTTAATACACTCCATATCACATTAAATGTATCTGTTTGCATACATGTCACAACCTGTGTTGTTTTCCTCGGGTTTCCAAACATGTGGTATCAGTTAAACCTTCATAGCCCAACACTTTACCCATGAATAGTGTTTTCTCAGTGCCGGGGAGAACTTCGTCTTCTTAAAGTTTGAATCAGTTGCCAGTACCAAGCTGGTGCATTCTGAGCAATAACTTTCCATCAACCAATCCAATGGCATTCTTTCTCCCTTTTGAAAATCACGGCTGATTAAAAATCTAATGCAACAACTGTTAGTGATCATGTGATTGATATGTTTTTGAAGACAGATGTTGACAAATGAAAGCAGAATACTCGGGCTTCTCTGTCGTGGAGGAACATTTCTGAGCGGCTGTGACCGTTATTTTCCCCTTGACTTTTTCTTAGTTTTCTTTTGCTGTCTGTCTTTTATCTTCTTCCCCCTTTTTACTGTTAAACAGAATTTAATTTAAGGAAAGCAGCTGATTTCAAAAGGTATACAACACCTTGTGCCCCGCATTTTTTCAGAACAAGTGCTGACAGATGTTCCATGGTTAGATGGAAATTTTTGCAAATTTTTACTTTGACAATCCAGAGATTCTCTTTCAGCTCTGATAAGCACAAATGTGGCCAAATTCAGCAGAAGTTGAGGAGTTTTCATATGGCCCAAGTTGTTTAACAACAGCGTAGATTTTTTTATTAGAAAGAATAATTTCAGCTAGTTCTGGTTTTCATTGTTAGGGGTTTCTCAGAGTATTCTCATGTTAGAGAAATTCTTAAAGGATGTAGTACATGCATTCTATTGAACTCTCTTTGAACATTCAAAACCATTGTTCTTTAATGCCTTGTGTACTTCTTTGTAACTCTTACCAGTAGATTCTGTCCTGAAGGTTTGGTCTGAATTTATGATAACACAGTAGTTTCTGAGTCGATGGGGAAGATGTCTCGGGAAATGATTCATCTGGTGCTATCTGCTAGAAGGAATAAAAGATTGTGCTGTAAAAAAGAGAAACAGTACAATTTACAGAGAATCGCTGTGTTTTAGAACCACAAAGGCTTTGTCAATCACTGGAGAAAGAGAGCATTTAAGATCCTTACCATTCAGGGTAAGGGCTCAGGAGTGAAAGGCGATTAATCAACGGGAGCCACAGAGCCCTCTGAAGGATTCGGGTACAGCCAGCACATTTACTCCTGCGGTTGGAACCTTTTAGCTTGCTCCAGTTTGGGTGGTCCTCTAGGATCTACACTTCTACTGGTTACCCGGCAAGAATGGAAAAGCCATTAGCTGAGTCCCAGTGAAATCAGAATATAAGCTGCGAGGCTCAGTCTCTCGGTAAATACTAAGCATTTATATAGTACCTTTAACCCTAGAATTAACTGGAGACAGCCATAATATAATTCCCACTTCACACAGGAGTGAAACAGTGATTTATTAGAGGGAATGAATAACTTAAGCTTTCTGTGAATAAAAATATATCATCAGAGCGCAAGTTATCCATTTAGCGCGGCCCTTAAGAAACAATCTCTCCGAGGAATAGGAAGACGTCCATATTGAGCTTGAGAAAAAACCACAAGTGCATCTCAGTCTTGCCTCATCAGCATTCATGAGCTCTGGGTAATTCCCATGGATTTCATGTCTCTGCTCCTGCCATTATTATTATCCCCAGCCTCCAAATCAGTATTCATTCAGGCTGTATGAATTTAAAGCTGCTATCAAAAATCTCCACTACTGTTTCACATTCATGGGCTTTGTCTTGACATGCACAATATTTGGTCTGAGACTAATAGCTTATTGTTGCTCCGAAGATGGGAGAAGCTGGGCTCATCAATGACACTCAACTTTTGTCCACAAATGCTGACTGTGTAGGACTTTGCAACAAGCATGGTTGTGAGCTTGGAGTAGCATCTGAGCCCAGACCAGATTTTTCCAAAATATATTGCAAACTTCATAAAAGAGGTTTATTTGTATTTGCACCCATGTGTATTTTTGAGCGAGTATGTGTATATGGTCCTGCCTCAACTGAATATGTCAGGCTTTGTTGACTCCCATTGGAGGTCTTAGCCTTTCTGAGGAGTGGATGTGAGAGGGATTGCAGAGGACAGGGGTGGGGGGAGGAGAGGGAGGGGAACTGTGGTTGGTATGTTAAATGCATTAAAAAAAAAGTAATAGAAAAAAAAGGAAAATAAAAACAAGTCATTCCATCCCCTAAAACTGCAGTTACAGAAAAAAGAAAAAGAAAAAAGTGACAAAAGAAGAAAAAGAAGAAAAAAGGAAACTTTCTCGGTCAGGAGCCAGAAAAGGCCAGACTGACCTCACAGAGCCTCATGGTGGCCCCATAGTGAGTCCCTGCCCTCCCCCCCCACAGAGTAGACTTACCAGGAAGGAAAATACATGATCTCATTAAGGGGGTAATTATTCCTCGCCACCTCTGTAGCAAGCCTTTAGGTGTGTCTACTTTTCCCCAGGGGAAAACAGGTGATTAACAGGCCCAGCTGCATACGTGCTGTAGCCTAGAATGTAAGGTCTCTGTCCAGGTCAGAGAAATAGCTTTTCCTTGATGGAGAGCGAGCATGAAATCCCTGAGGAGTTGGACTGAAATTGGGGTACAGGAACTGGGGTATAGATACAACCCGTTTCAGCATGAAAATCTAGAGGTCCAAGCTGTTTGCCCGAAAGGGTTAGTGTCTGGACTAGGGTTTCAATCCTACCCTCACATTCCTCCAGGCAGGAGAGAGGTTAGAAGCAGAGTTCCCTTCAAGCATTCCAGTTCAGAAAACCAAGGACATTTCTAGCAGTTCTGCTTTCAGGGTCGCTGCCCCTAAAATGGCGAGCCAATTCCTAGGTCTTCTCCTCACCACCAGGCTGACCTTGAGTTTGCAGCGGGCTTCTGCCTCAGCCTCTGGGATGCTGGGATCATAAGTGTGCACCCCTGTAGGAGCGCGAGCATTTTTTCTTATGGTACCAACCTCATCAGGATCCCTCTAGGACTATGGTACAAGGGCTGAGTAGATTTCCAATATGAATAATTGGGTTTTTAATTTCACTCTTCCTAGAAGCCACAAAATCTCTTAGTGCCTCCATGGACAGATGATTTCAAATGTGGCCATGGACTGACTTTCACTTACTAGGCTTATAACTCAAAGCTTCAGTTGCTCTGTTCTTTTCCATTTATAAGTTTAACTTTATGGTCCAAAGATAATGCAATATACTTTTACAGAAGTTAGATGGGGTATAATGATTTTGTATGTATCCATATTATAGATCTCATATTTTACAAATTTTGTTAAGAACAACAATTAATAAAACTTTGATAAATCTGGGGAACTCTTATGTAAACTAAACCAAATGTGATACTTCAATAAATATTTATGATTTGTGGGGTTTATATGCAGTTTCAGTTATATGATTCTTCCCTATTTAAAATGCCACCGTCTCTTCCACCACTATAAACAGTATCTGTTTCTAATTCTTAACATTGTAACCAAATAGAAAATTAATAAGCCTTTTAGATTTTTCTCAAGTTCCATTTCACATATAAATTCTACTAGATATGTTTGCCCAGAATGCACAGAAGGCTGTACACCAAGAGCTTGCTGTTTTTATGAAATTTCCCAGTAAGAGATGCACATGTGCTCTGGTTGAAAACCAGCTCTTTTGGGAATCTGAATTTACGCAGGTGTCTCGCTGGGAGCCAGTGCATTTCCGAGAAACCTGGACTGCATCATTTCGTGTAAAATTAATTTCAGTGTTTCCATCTGTGAAATGGTAAGAATATCTGCCTTGGAAATGTCTAGGGAGAGTCATGTGAATTATACTGTGTGAGCTATGCTTGAAACTCATTCAGAGAGATGCCCTGGCCATTTGTGTGTCTTTTATGTGTGTACACTCTGTAGGGATATACCAAATGACTCTGCAGACTGCTGAATGGTCTGTTTAATTAAAAACCCTCGATAGACTTGCTTAACAAATTGTGCTTCTATGTTAACAAGAATTTGAATTAATTCATTATTTCAAATATCAACATACATTACTATAAAGTTTACATACCATTAAAATGATGATTGATATTTCTGAGTTTATGGAAAAACTTGATTTTATGCATCTGGGAGAATAATTATGAAAATCAGGTTATCACCACACATATTTTCAGGACTCCTGATCTGCTCACTTAAGGATGTTAACTCCTTCCTTACTGGATAGAGCTATGGTTTCTCTGTTACATTAGATGCCCCTGATCATTCTAGGTTGAGTCTGTGCTCTTAGACTAACTATGCTCACAGTAGCTTAGGAAGATCACCTCAGGCTTTGTGATCAAGTCGGTTAATAAAGAGACAAGAGGAGTGCAAATGCCAGAAAGGTGTTCTCGGCAGGTTCAAAGACTGGTGCCCTGTGTACATGAAGATGCTGGGAAGGATTCATCAGGTTAAACGAATGTAATAGATGAATAGTCAAAATGACTTCTGTACACACACGTATTTATAAAATTTATGTTTTTGAGAACATGGTATCTACATCACCACTACCATCCTCCATTCAAACTCCTCTAATGTTTCCACTCCCAAATTCATAGTCAAGTGTTTAACTTTTATTGTTATATGTATACACATATATGCACATATATGTACATATGCATATACAACTTTTTGAGTTTCCTTAGCGTTGGTCATACCTTCTTGTATCCAGAGCTAACCACTTACAACTGAACATAAGAAGTAATTGCTGTTTCTATGCTTGTAGCTTCTTTGTTCTAAATCATCTGATTTGATGTCTCATGTTTATTTGAAATAATGAAGCATGGCCTTTCAGTATAGAAACAGAAATGGCAAGGCTTAAAACGTAAATGCAAACCAAAGGAACCAAAGCCCTCAAGGGAGTCCTGGTTCTTCACACATGCACAATTACATTAGTCTTCCCCAATAAACAGAAGCAAAATAGTCAGTGCAGCAGAATAACCAGCAGAGATTTCCTGAATTAACCTCTAGTATGATGTATACAGAAGGCTGGAGACAAGATAAGCAGATGTTATAAGAATATAAATTACATCGAAGGGTATATTCTTTAGGGTAATTTCTTTATAAGTTCAATTAACAATAAATATAAGCAGCATGTGGTGGCTTACATCCGCAATTCTAGCACTCGGAAGGCTGAGGCAGAAGAACTGCCAAGAGTTTGAGGTCAGCCAGAGATAGCTTGTAAGTGTCAGGCCAGACCAGGCTGCAGAGGAAGATCTTGTGCTACAAATAAAGAGAAGCTGTAGTAGTAGTCAGATAGAGCTGGTTTAGATAGCCCTGTTTCTTCTAACTGCAGCACTGAAGCAAATAGGATTTATGAATATTTGTCAGCTCTGTATATGAAGCTGCTTTCTTCTTGAATATCAAATTTAAACAGATTCTTTACTTTCTACATCAGAATTTGCCTTGTCAGCAGTCAAAAGTCAATTGGAGATCTTCTTAGATCATTTCAAAGGTCTAGCTTTCTATTCACTTGGGCAGATTCTAACTCTACATATTCTCTGATTGAAAACATAGCCACTTGATGTTTGGCCAAGAGAGAGCATGACAGGACAGCCAGACAGTGAACCAAGAGATATACAACACAATTCACATAATTTGTGTGCAGTCTGAGGGAACAAGAGGCCTTTCCCACTGTATTGCACATCTGTGCAATCTTACAGTACAACTTCGGTGTAAATTTTATGGTGATCCCACTCCCTGCTTTCATACTTAGGAAATTGGGTGACTGTCACCAGAAGCAAACACTAAACAAGAGTTTAAATTTGTAGGCATACTTCATTTTGCTTAAAATACTTACTTGAAAATCTGACTTCTTTGAGGTATCAAACTATATATCGTGAGTCACTGAGGATATGTAGTTGAAGATAGCCAGATTACGGCAGTATACTTAGCTCAATTCCTTATCTGTCTTAAATTAGAAAATGTATGGTAGAAGATCTGAAGTTACATCATTTGTCTTAAACCTGATCTAGCCGCTGTGAAAATGCATTATCTTTGGTTAGTTTATAATAATAAGATTGCTTTTCACCCTTTGTAACTCAGAGCACTGACACATCATCCCACACAAAATACAGAGTCCCTGAGGACAAAAAGACCATGTAAAGTAAAATGAGAGAAAGACAAACAAGCTCACGTGGCCTCATGGTGAGTGTAGATTCAACACAAATTCAGAGACTTGTGGGCCCACTGAGATTCAAGGAAAGCAGATTCCACAGTAAGCCCAAAGAAATGACATGAAATTATCTTTCAGTAAATGGCACCCTGTGTCTGTTTTCCACTCCTGAGGTCCAAAAGCAAGGCCTTTTTCGTACTATGCAAGGCTTGGCTACTGAGTTACACAGCCCACTCTAAACGTCAACTGGGAGCATAAACGACTAATTATGGTAGTTAATTCTGGTACAGAGAGGCGCCATGATTGTTGGCTCCCCATCCCATGAAGGACCATTGATGGGAGAATCTGAAATCTTGAAGAAGCTCAGAGCTGTGTATGATCAGACATTTGTTGGCTGTAATGTTAAAGTGTCAGGTTCAGAAGAGACAGTTGCATCTCTCTTCCTGCAGCTAAATGCTGCTTCCATGCCAGGTGAATTCCAGGGCATGTACCAACTTCTTTAATGATGATGAACTTAATATTACCTAACAGCTCCCTGAGGAATTAAGAAATTGACAGGGGAAAGTACCTAGCATTAACTGACTTGGGTTAGCAAGTTCAGAAAGTGTTGACTAATTTTAGTTTCGCTACTAGTTTTTTCCCTAGTCAGGTAGACTTAACCATGGTTTCTTCAGACTTTTGTACTGTTTCTCAGAAGATCCAGTGAGGAAGTCCCATTACTCCTTCAAATCTATGACATAGACCCTGATGATGACATAAAAGCTCAGAGACACGTGATGAATCTCTCATCATCACACTGCTGTGTGGGAGGGAGAAGGATGACCGTCAAGCCAATGGTCTTGGCCTTTGCTCTTCCTCTCTGTTTAAAAGGAGCCTAAAGCAGGCAGGTTTTCAGTGTTCTGCCTCCATAGATATTTATTCTTTGACTAAAAGCAACAGCCAAACCTGGCTTCTTTCCAACTCAGCCTGGTTAACACATGGCTCCCTCCACACAGAAGTGGGAGGAGATGAACATTCCACATTACCATTTGAGAATCTTCTCCTTGAAAGCCAAGATCATTATAAGTCATAAGTTCATGGGCAAATTTCTGAAGGATAGAATTAGTCATAATTCTCAGTTGCCAAGCTTGGAGGCCAAGTCCTTCTTCTCAGTGAGCATGCTTCCTCTAGATAGTTACGCTAGTACTCAACTCATGGGATGGTCATGGGGATTAAATTCAATAATTTTCATGATTAGAAGCAGTTGTAGTGAGCAAGTATTTGGTGACTGCTAGTGAGACTTCCCATTTCCCTGCACTAAGGGCAAAATGGTCAAGGGTTTAAACATGCAGTGCCCACAGGAAACAGCAGGAAGATGACATGCTTGTAGAGGTTGCATTCCTATAGCATCCACCTTCCTGAAATGTTAGCTGGCCATATTAAAAATCTACCTGGTGTCAGGAAGTCACAAGTCTATAAAGATGCAGTTCATGAAAACAGTATACGCTGGGATAAAATGCTCCTTTGATGGATTTGTATTTCCTCAGTTCACAGACAAATTAACAGACCTAAAATCTTGCAGACAATGTCCAGTTAATGTAGGAGACATTAACTATCAATCCCTTTGGGGAGTTATCTGGCAGAGTCATGTTTCTCTGGACTTGGGAAATTTATCCTGGACTAGTCATATCATCTATAGGTAATCGTTCTCATTTTAGTGCATAGTAACTCATTAGCCACACTTGTTAGCATATTAGATTCATATCTTCAAGTTCATCTCTAAGGGTTCCCAGTTTCTGATTGCAGTCTGTGAGATGTCTCTAAAAACCCGCTTTTACTGTGCCAATTCTTCTTTCCCTTTTTGACTCTTTCCAGGTACATGACTTATTGAGTAGTTTAGGCCTTCTACAGTTAAACCGAGGCGATCAGACAAGCCTAACTGCTTTGTTTTCTAGAAGTCAAACAGACTGCAAATTTACAGGATATAAGTAGTTCTGTTAGACAGGGAGGCACCACTGGGGAGACAGATGCTTATTAAGTTCATGGAATAGGGCAGGAGAAGCGTGTGGAAGGCTGCTCCCAGCGCCTAGCTCTCAGCACTGTGATTTGGGCCCCACAGTTGTTCTGGCTGTGACAGGGCAGCCAAGGGGAGCCAGCTCCAGGACCATCAGCAAAAGCCCCCTGGTCCTTTTCCTTTCTGTTGCTTGCTGTCAGCTTGCCGTAATGTTGATTTAAGAAAAACATTTGTGTCAGCGCTTCTTTTAGACTGCTTAAGAGCTGGGCAAATTAAAAAGCGATTTTAAATAGAATCTTGAAAAAGTCCTGAAAAAACTTACCTTGTTGCTCCAGCTAAGACTTCAAGAACTACACTGAGAGAAGAGACGCTGTGTCTTGTTTCTGATTTTTGTGGAAATGCTTTGAGCTTCTCTTCATTTAATTTGATGTTGGCTGTGCGCTGTCTGTAAATCTACTTTATATGTTGAGGTATGTCCCTTGTATCCCTAATCTCGCTAAGAATTTTATCTTGAAGGGGTGTTGGACTTTGTCAACAGCAAAATTTACCTGCCCAATGAGCAGCTTACTAACACAATGCAACATTCTTTGATATGTTTAATGTAACCTTAAAAAACATTCTTTCAAGGCACAGGGAACTCTTTGGTGACAGGTCTCTCTCGCTCTCCCATTACATCTTCCATACCATATTTCTCTTTAGAGCTTTCCACTCATTTTACCTCTCTTCTTCCTTTATTTTGATATTGATTTTTTTTTGCTTCTGTTTCCAAACATTTCTGTCTCTGAGGTTTTTTTTTTTTTTTTTTTTTTTTTTTTTTTTTTTTTTTTTTTTTTTTTGCTACAGCGGCATGGAGAAAAGGCTCAGCAGTTAAAAGCATTAGCTGCTCTTCTAGAAGACCTGGGTTTTATCATCAACACCCACATGGTGGCTTACAACCCTCTGTAACTCCAGTCCCAAACGACCTGATATTCTCTTTTGGCATTTGTGTGTGATCACCAGGCACAAACATAATACACACACACACATACACACACACACACACACACAAACACACACACACACACAGGGGTAGGGGGCAAAACATACAAACAAATACACATGCACATAGTGAAAATGGCTACAAACTATTCTCTTGTCCAGTTTTGTCAAATATTTGCTTATCTGTGCCCTTGCTACTTATTTAAAACTCACTTCAATAGACAAGACAGGAAACATGTGACTAGGGAGTCTGGATTATGTATTACTGTCATACTGGGTGCTAATGGTGCTTTTGTCTAACATTTATACTATGATGCCCAGATCCCTAGGAGTTCTCATGGGATATTATAGAGAAACAGAGCCTATACAGAGGTGCTTATGGTTATCATGAGATGCCTATGGTAGACACACACACACATGTGTGTCTGTGTGTATCTATCTATCTATCTATCTATCTATCATCTATCATCTATCTATCTATCTATCATCTATCTATCTCTCTCTCTCTCTCTCTCTCTCTATATATATATATATATATATATAAAACTATATATATATAACTGATGTCTTTAGGAAGAGGAAGCAGTGTCAAATGAAACTGGGAAAACAGGAAGAAGGTGACTATCAACAAGAGAGGACTCAGAAGAAAACAGCCATATCCATACCAGACAGGGAATCAAGGACAGATCATAACTGCCACCTCAAAGCCAAACTTGGCAAATCTATGAGAGATTGGGGCTTTACAGAGGCATAGGTGAGAGGCTACTTACAGAAGCAGGATTGACTCAAAGACAACTAAGTCAGTGAAAAACTCATATACCACTGTGGGCAATGACTCATGAAGGCTGGATCCTTGGAGTTCTCTGCGTGAACATGCAGTACACCCTTGTCATCGGAAGAGAATCTCTCCCCAGCAGCTGTTTACTGCTCTGCTGCCTTTGTGAATTTTGCTTCAGCTTTCCCACACGTACAATTTTGTTGACCTTCTGCATGTCATGATCCTCCCACCTCTTCCTGGAGGGAATGTTTCAACTTAAAACTTCTTGACCTCAAAGGAGCCATCCAAGAGGATGGAATGCTTCAACTATAAAGAAACTGCTGCACCACATGAAAAAAAATGAAGAAAGGGCTTGTTGGGGATTGATGAATAGTTGAGGACTGTCCAGAATGCAGAATATATTTTTTGATGCTTTCATTAATATATAATTTATCCTATTACTTCACAACTAAGGCATCAATAACGCTTTCTTTATACAAATAATATCAACTACCAGTGATGATGGGAGATCTTACTGTGGGTCACACGACCACATGGATTTCGTAGCTAAGTATGGGACTTAGAAAATGTTCATTATAGTAAAAGGCTTCTGAATATGAAATTATCAAAAATTAGCTCAAAATCAAAGGCCTAACGAATTCCAGGTGTTTTGGTTAGTGTACATCCATGTTATGCGCCACATCTTCACCACAGCCAAGGATCTGAACACACAGCTGGTGCACTCTTCACCGTATGTGCCGCCATGAAATGCCAATGGAAACATGAGAGTTTACAGAAAACAGAATCTTTTAATATTTTACATTATCATTCTTAAACATATTAGTACCAAGTTAGTGTATCTTTGTTTTGTATTGAGTTAGAATATTCGATTTAAAAAAAATTCACTGTTTGAGTTTCTGACTTGAATTTCAATTTATACAAATTAAATGAGTTTGTCTTGGGCTTAAGACAAGTTTTTCAAGATTTTATGAGCTGACTCTAGACACATGTCTACATTTTTGGACTTAGTATTTATCCAAACCAATGTTCTCTTTCTTGGTAATTATGAAATCAAACACATCCAGCCAATGTTCAATTCCTTATGTAAAACTATAAAAGCATATCATCTATCACTTTCTGAAAATGTGTCTCATCTTTAATAAGTACTAAAATGACATGCATACTAAAAATTGTTTAAAGACAGCTTTGTGATTTCTTATGAATATTTTGTACACGCACATTTATTCACTTTTCTGTTGCTGTGGTCAATCGCCATGGACCATGAGAATTTAAGCAAAGAAGAGTCTGTTTGGGCTTATGGTGCCAGAGAAAAGAGAGTCCACAATGGTGGGGGAAGCATGGCAGTAGGCAGCCAGAGAAGGAAGCTGGGGGATCACATGTTCAACCACAAACAAGCAGTGGAGAGATCTAACAGAGGAAAGCTAAGGAAGGCCTAACTTTCTCAAAGTGTACCTCCATGACATATTTTCTCTAGCCAGGCTGCTCCACCTCCCCAAACAGTGGACTACATAGATTTTCAAATACCAAACCTGTAGGAGATGTATTTCCATTAAATTACTTCTCTTACATACCCTGATGATAGATTTTTTTTTTTTCAGGGGGAAAGGGGGTTGGGAACAGAAAGATGTTAGAGTTCTCTGGCCTAGATCTGGACTTAACATTTTTCTAGGACAGTCAGTAGTCAGAGGAGCTCACTTTCTTTGTGGAAACACTGAACTTTGTTGCTGGTTTTATGACAGTGGCGTTATTGTTCCTAGTTGTTACTGCTCTCCCTGCAGGGGGATTGTACTTCCTGCCCCACTGAGTTCAAGGTTAGCCCAGTGGCTTGCTCTGGCACTAGAGGAAGTGTAGTGAGTCCTTTATCAGTAGCAGCTTGAAGGATGCTCCTGTGGTCACATTATTGATCTTTTAGTTTTGATTCCTATTGGCATCTTTCTGACAGAGGTAACTTTTAAACCTGAGTCCAGGAGAGGCTGAATGTAAAACAAGGCCCAAGTTAAACCATACTCAATAGATGTGTAATGCTAACTAAAGATACTGTATAACACTGCTAATTTTGGGTTATTTGTTATTGCTGCAAAATCTAGCACAATCTAATTGATACAACACCCCAGTGCAATTTCTTTTTTGGCTCAGATACTGTTAAAATACTAAGATGCATCACAATACTTCAAGTCAACATTTATTTCCTCTGGATCCTTCTCTTTCTCTATAATTTATTTGCATCAATCATTCTGGAGTAAAAAAAAAAAATAGAATCGTTTAAGTGAAAAAAATGCATTGCTTAAGTAATTACAATTTCTGTATTAGATATGGGATTCCCTCTCCATGCGACAAATACAAATCATGGAAACGTGACTGAAGGTCACTCTCTGATCCAGGGCTGTCACTGCACATGGCTCTGTGAATTCAATCCCAGAGACACACATCGCCTTGTCCAACTTCTTCCTGCTAAGGAGCAACCAAGTAAACTGCAGAGCTAATGCTAAGGGACAGTTTTCATTACAGACTTCAAGGAGTTTCAGTAGGCTACAATGCGCTCGGACACATTGTGTTTGTCTTTGAAACATTTGGAAAATGACTCACATATATAACAGACACCACAGGGAAACAGACAGGAAGCATTTAGGGAAGATTACAACTTCTTAGTCTGTTCCGAAGAACTAGAGGAGACCCCGAGGAAGCACGAAAGCCCGCAGTACTGGCTATCTACCCTTGCTGGGTCCAAGAGTAAAGGCTTATCAGTACAAACAACGGGGAATCCCTGAGCACATGGACTCGCAAATTGAAGTTATTTCATGACCCCAGAAGAAGTGGGGGGGGGGGGGAGCAGTAGAAACTTAAAGGCAAGACTTCTCTGGCTCCTGTGATTTGTGAAGTCATGCTTTTCCCTCTGGCTGTCAGAATAAGTGGGCGTCACCACTATTTCAATTCCTTTCACTCCTTCCTTCTTTGGGCAGTGATATGGGGCTGCCCTTGTGTTTTTCCTTCCTTCCCTAAAACAAAAACACAGGGATGATTAACTCTGTCGGGAAGAGAGAGGATCCTTATTCATCCATGTTCCTGTGACCTTGATTTCCAGGGTCTGATATGGAGGTAAAAATAAAATAATTCATTTTGCAGAAACTGTATAGTCACTAACCTTTAATTCCTTTCAAGACCCCTGGCCCAAATGGTGTCTCCCCCCAGTTTATGAATGATGAGGATACTCATGCAACTTTTACAGACAACACAGGGCTGACTTGCATGCTCAAATAAAGAATCGACTCTATTGAAATTTAGTGTAAAGTGATAGCAGGCAGGTAAGAATAATGTTAACTTATAAAAAGCTTAAACTTGATAGTCTTTAGTATTTATGGATGTCATAAACCATGTGTTTATTCCTCAATGATACCCAATCATGCCATCTCCACCCTGTTAATGAGCCCATTTGCCTACGATAACAATCAAACCTTTTGCATTCTGATGCCTTATAGTTTCTGATTTCTATACACCCTGCTTTGCAAGACTACAATCAACATAGCATGTGTACAACACCTACTCTTACTCTCCACATACTTTCAGTTGTGTTATCTGAAGCAACAAAAAAAGTCTGCTCCTGTTTTTTCTTGTTCACTTTCATAGAACACTCACATTACTGCGAGATTTCCTTTAGGCTTGGAAACTTATTTCATAATCACAAGAATAACCTTGCTTTTCAATGTATACCTGGTACACACACCCATCTCCCGATGATGTCATTCCAGCCATACTGGCCTTCTAATAAACCATCAGCTTGGATGAATTACCTCAAGGTGATATTTAAACACTGATCTCGTATATCTCTGTCCCAACACACAGTATCATTTTCTTCTTTCTTCTACATTCCACCAATTCTGGATTTCTCTGAAATCTTCAAACAATGTTTACCCATGCACTAAGACTTCTATATATTATTCTCTTTGGCTGTAAAATGCCTTCTATTAACCTGCCTTTTTCTTCTTTTGAGTCTCAATTTCTATAGACATCTAAGCCAAATTATTCACGTAATAGAAACTTACATGTTCATAGATTTTTCTACATACATACATGTTTATTTATTAACAAGGAGATATCAGTCTTTCCCATATATATTTCCATAGCAGCCAAAAAGATGCAAATTATTATCTATCTACTCAAAAGAATTTCTGATTCTGAGTGTTCCTTAAAATCATCATCATCTTCTTTGTATTTCAGTATGAGCGCATCCCTACTGAGGAACCATTGGCAGAAAAGATTAGTTCCAGGTGTAGTGGAGATGAGAAGAGAATATGGAGAATACAGGAATTAACAGTGCTGAGGAGAGGGAGCAAGAACACAACACAGTCCAGTGAAAGGGGTAATTACAGATATAATCCTCCGAGAAGGGGAAGAAAATATTTAAAAGGTTGTTGATCCCAAGAAAGCAGAGGCAAGAGAAGGAATGTAATAAACGAGAAGAAAAGTGTACCCAACAGTAAACAGCTTCTAGGGACTCTTGCTTTCTCTACGAATTCTGAGCCATACACAGAAATCAATCTAGAAAGAAACTCAATGTTCCAGGCCACTAACTAGCAGTTCCAGGGGTTTATGTATCATCTGCTATTCCTCATATGCCAGATCAAAACACACACATACACACACACACACACACACACACACACACACACACACACACATGATCAGATGGGTCTCCTGTTCATCAGGCATAAAATGCCTGACAGCTCTCAGGGGCTCACCACCTCGACAGGCAAAATGCCCCTGCTTGTCAGATAACATCATTATGCCTGGCCTGGTAGGCACATCCTCTGGCCACATGCTGCTGTATGGGCAGACTAGATGATGTATGCTTCCACCAAGCTTTGCTGAGAACCGTGTTTGTGATTTACAAATATCATTGACTGTCATGCCCCTATTCTACAGTAGATTATTTTAAAATTCTGCTGCTTGAGCAGCAAAGAAACTGACAGTTGACGAAATCCATTTTAGGCTACAGAATGTTATTTTGTATGTGAAAAGAAATTTTAGATGAGAATGGCCATGTGTTTTGTGTTTATGTAGCTGACACTGTGCTGAAGACCACTTTATTTGTAAGGGAAGTACCAGATAATAATTGCTTAAAACATTTAAGTTTAGGGGATGGAGAGATAGATGGCTCAGCGGTTAAGAACACTGACTGTTCTTCCAGCGCATGCTGGTTCAGTTCCCAGCTCTCACATGGCAATTCACAACTGTTTGTAACTTCAGAAGCCAACACCCTCATACATACATACAGGGCAAACACCAATAAAATAAAAACATAAAGCACTTAAGTTTATATCCTCATTTTTATTTTAAGCCAACACTATTGGTATTTTATATTCACTTTACACTTCAACATTAGATTTCCAAAATAATTTTTTAAAAGTACAAATTGAAGGACTTAGACTTTGTTATTTCAAGAAACCATAACCAAGGCAGTATGATATTGGTATAAAGTTAGATACATGGATTGATGAAAATTTCAAGGCTGGGCTTAATTCAAGTCCTTCCTGATAAAAGAAATTGCCAAGCTGCATGGAAAAGAATCCAAACAGAAGGGAGGCTGATGAGCTGAGGGTTTTTCCTGACACCAGCACGCAAGAGTATTTTTCCTAGGGCTGCTGTTATCATCCCAACCACAGGCAAACTCCCCTCACCGGTTCCTCACATTCTCAGAGTTAGCCAGTTACAGCACGAGCTTAAGATCTAAAATCTTGGGTGCTATTTGAGGTTGGGATAGAGTCGCTTCTAACTTAGACATTTCCTGTCAGAAGTAAGAAGTTATCGTCCCTACATCCTGCTCCTCTCTCAAAGTGGAAAACAAGCCAAAATCACAAAGGAGGGGTGAGGAAGGCGGCTGCAGGGATCCGTGGCACAGGAAGTGATCCACGGCAGAGCCAATTCTGCCAGGTGCCGCTTTGGAAGTGAACATACTTAGCTGTGTGCGGAGCCTACTTCTTTCACCTGGAAATGGCTCATAAGTGTGTTGTGCTTCGATTGTTTGCTTCCCTTTACTTTTCCTGTGAGCTTCTGGCTTTAGCCCTTGAGACTCGCTCTCTTTTCTCCTCTCCTTTTTTGTTTCTGGAAGACTCTCCATTTGCGGACCTTCTCCGTTCCTTTTTGCTTCTAGAAAGTTAAATGTCTGGGAGAAATGGAAGACTGTCAAATAGCCCTGTTTTAAATCATGTGGTAACTTTGTTTACTTATTGCCTTTAAAAGTGTTTTCGGAGCCCGCTAGATGGCTCAGGGAATAGGGACAAACGTTTCTTAAGCCTGTCAACAGGAGTTCAGTCCTAGAGACTCGTGGGGATGGAAACAGAGAGAACTGAGCCTGGGATATTGTACCCGGACTTCCAGATGTGTGTGCTCCACTTGCATAGTATGGTCTGCCTGCCCTTGACACATACATTTAAAAAAATGTGCTAAAAAAGTATTCTAAGTTTTCTGGGTTCGACTCATTTTATGTTGTAAATGCCTTGTTTTCAAGGCAAGCTTCTATCTCTGGATTTACATAGAAAGTCCAAGTAGGATCACAAACGTAGGGTTTCTTGGTGCCATTATTTGTTTTAGCTCAATGATTCTGCCTGCAAGGAAACCCACTTGTTCCCTTCCCTCAACCTAAATTACACAATTGCACTTGGGACTGGGGCACATGTGGGATTCTGATAGATACAAGCTGTCTTAGTTAGGGTTTTTATTGCTATTATGAAACCATGACCAGAGGAACTTGGAGAGAAAAGGGTTTGTTTAATTTAGACTTCCATACCACTAGTCATCCATGAATGAAGTCAGGACAGGAACATAAACATGGCAGGAACCTGGGGCTGGGGATAGGAACTGATGCAGAGGCCACTGAGGGGCACTGGCCTGCTTCCCATGACTTTCTCAGCCTGCTTTCTTATGGAATGGAGGACCACACACCCAGGGGTGGTATAACTAGCAATCTTTACTTAAGAAAATGCACTTCAGGCCTGCTTACAGCCTGATCTTATTGAGGTGTTTTCTCAACTGAGGCTCCCTCCTCTCCAATGAGTAGCTTGTGTCCAGCTCACACAAAACTAGCCAGCACAACTAAACTCTTATCCATCTGATGTAGCACTACTAAGCTACAACTTTTCCGTTCTAATTCATCCCTACGATCTTAACATTAATAGCAACATCACAATATAAAATATTCAATTTTTTAAAATTCTCAGACTTTTTAACTTAAGACACTTAAAAAATCAGTCTCTTTTAAGTAGGCAATCTCTTTTAAAATCCAAAGTCTCTAGCATAAGTTGTCATCGGTGTTTTTGATCTTGGCTATTCTTATAGGTATAAGATGGAATCTCAGAGTTGTTTTGATTTGCGTTTCTCTGGTGACTAAGGATGTTGAACATTTCCTGAAGTGTCTTTCAGCCATTTTAGATTTCTCCATTGAGAGTTCTCTATTTATGTCTGTACTCCATTTTTTTTATTGGATTATGTGTTCTTTTGATGACCAATTTCTTGAGTTCTTTGTATATTTTGGAGATCAGACCTCTGTCTGATGTGGGGTTAGTGAAGATCTTTTCCCATTCTGTAGGCTGTCATTTTGTCTTGTTGACCATGTCCTTTGCTTTACAGAAGCTTTTCAGTTTCAGGAGGTCCCATTTATTAATTGTTTCTCTAAGTGTGTGTGCTACTGGGGTTATATTTAGGAAGTAGTCTCCTGTGTCAATGCACTCAAGTATACTTCCCACTTTCTCTTCTATAAGGTTCAGTGTAGACAATTATCACATGTACTCACTCATAGGTGGTTTATAAACATAAAGCAAAGAAAACCAGCCTACACACTAGAGAACTTAGACAACAATGAGGACATTAAGGGAGACTTACATAGACCTAAACTACATGGGAAGTAGAAGACAAGATCTCCTCATGTCCTGATGTCCTCAGTAAATTGGGAGCATGGGGACCTTGGGGGAAGGTTAAGGGGGAGGAGAGAGGCAGGGAGGGGTGCAGAGAAAAATGTAGAGCTCAATAAAAATCAATAAAAAAATTCAAAGTCTCTTAAATGTGGGCTCCTGTAAAAATCAAAAATAAATTAAATACATTCATACTTCCAGAGGGAAGATCCAGGGCACAGTCACAGTCAAATCAAAGCAAAAAAAAAAAAAAAAAAAAAAAAAAAAAAAAAAAAAAAAAAAAAAAAAAACAAAAAAACTCGAAAAGTATAAATAGCTCATTATCCAATTGTTTGGCATTCACTCATGATCTTCTGTGCTCCTCCAAGGGGCTTGAGTCACTTATCTGGCTCTGCCCTCTGCGACACACCAAATTGCTTTCTAGGCTCCGGCTGACTCCACTCCACTGCGGTTGCCGCCCATGGTACTGACATCTCTAAAATGCTGGGGTCTTCTGCTGCAGCTGGGCTGCACTTTCAACAACAACCTCTCCTAGGCTCTTTTCATGGTGAAGCCTCAACTCCTCTGCATGACTCCTTCAATTCTGGACCTTCAAGTGCCGCTGAGACTGCTCTCTCACCAATAGACTATCCTGGCCTCTCACAGTGCTAAGCCTTGGCTGCTCTCCAAGACCTTTTCATGACTTCAAAACCAGTGCCACCTGGGTGACTCTTAACACTACCAAGTTTGGCTGCCAGCAAGAGGTACAGTTGTGCCTGCCTCAGGAACACAGCTTCTCTTTACTCACCCAGAGGAATACTTCCCAGAAGATTTCACAGCAGTGATACTGGTCTCTTCTTAATCACTGCTAATTCCGCAGCTCCAGCGAACCAGCACTGAGCATCCCAGCAAAGCAAATCTCACTTTAGCAGTCTGTTATCTTGTTAATCACAGCTGATTCTTCAGCCTCAGAACCACAGATTCTTAACTCAAAATTTCAAATGGCCCCAACAGAGTCTTTGAACTTCTCTCCAAGGAAGGCCTCCATCATTTGCATTGCTCTCAACATTCTTGTCTTCTAATCTCCTACAGAACAACTCACCAAGCAATGAATGCTTACTGTCTTTTTTTTTTTTTTGCACAAAGTTCCAAAGCCCTTCCACTGTCCTCCCCAAAATGACATTGTCAGGTCTGTCACAGCAATACCCCACTATCCTGGTATCAACTTGTCTTAGTTAGGGCTACTGATGCTGTGATGAAATCACACCATGACCAAAGCAACTTGGGATGAAAAGGGTTTGTTTTGCCGACACTTCCCCATTGCTGTTCATCATTGAAGGAAGTCAGTACAGGAACTCAAACATGGCAGAAACCTGGAACTGCGGTCAGAAGCTTCCACCATGGTCATAGAGGGGTGCTACTTATCGCTTGTTTCCTATGGCTTTCTCAGTCTGCTTTCTTATCTAACCTTGCATCCCCTGCTCAGGGGTGGTCTTGTGCAATGTTTAATGCAAGCTTAACATATATACCCGCTGGAATGTTTATCATTTATCTGGGACAAAACCCTTGGAAATCCTTTTCTGTGACCTTTCGAAATACCTGGCACATTATTTTTTGTCTAAAGTGGCACAACTCATTGCTCAACCACTCCCCCTCTTTCTGCCCATCTTTTCTCCCCTGGTTCTAGTAACCACAATTCTCTGTACAATATTTGTGATTTCAGATTGTATAGACCACTGGGATTGTTCATTCTCTGTCTTTCTGTGCCTGGCTTATTTTATTTAACATAATGATATTCATCTCTAGCCATATTGTGCACATAATAGAATTCCATTCCTTAAATGGCTGGGTAGTCCTCTATTGCATGTATGTTCCATATTTTCTTTTCCTATCCCTAGTTTATGGGTTCTTAGGTTGTATTAATATGAATAGTGGTATACTGAATTAATTTTCTCCGGATATGTGCCCAGTAGTAGGACTGTATGATCATATATGATTTCTATTTTTAATTTTTTGAGAACACCTTTATCATTATGGAAGTCTTATAAATATTGTACAAGTGTATGCTTTATTTGATTTTTTTCCCTAGATCATATTTTATTTTTACAGTATTCTGCTGGCAAGACAAGTTTAAAATAATTATTTTCCAACCCAGTCCTTTTTTATACTTCCTCTATATTCTTCTTGATAATTAATCAATTCTATCTTTAGATGATCTCTTTCCTGTCTCTTGTTATAGTCAGCCAGCTGTAATCAGCTAGTGTGGTCAATGTTTTATTGAAAGTCAGATTTGATTAACAGATTTTCCTCCTATTAGAAACCCCATCTCAATTTTCTCTGGTCTTATAGTTATTGACTTTCCATTTTTATCAGTCTTGCAAACCATTAGCTGACTATGTTTTTTGTTTTCTCCTGTCACATGTTTCGAAAGCTAACATTATGACTTTTAGATTTTTTTATGACTATCATTCTTTCTTGGTTCTAATTTCTCTATCAAGTGTATGTTGCCACAATGACTTTCTGACAATATGCAATCTGAAAACTATGTTTACTTTAGTTTAGGAGCCAAGTGATCTTGTTGGTGTCTGTATTGTGATGCACACGTGTCTGTAAGCAACAGGTAATTCATAAGGGCACCTAATTCCAGGGGAATTTCACCTATAGACAGCAGCTGACTTTAGCCAGAGTGATGATGGCAAGAATGGTCTGGACTTTTAAATTATCTATTAATAATTATCTTGAGATCAATATTTATGGTAAGTCTATATTTTATTTATTGAGCTAGTTAGAAGTTTTAAATTGTTTCTGCATGCAAAATCAATATCTCTAACATCACTATTAATTACTATATCACCTTTATATTACATAATTATGTAGTTTCATATCTACTAGTAAGTGGAATTCCAATGCATGAAACCATTTACTAAGAACTATTCATCAATTAGTTATCTATATCTCAAGGGACCATTTGGCATTAATGATGCTAAGCCTGGTTTCTTCTCCTAAGTTTGGGGTTCCTCTCAGAGATGGCAGCCTCCAAGTTCATGCAATCTTTGCTCTCTCTGAAGGACAGCAAGGCCTTAAGTGCTGGTAGCCTTAGGCACCTGAAGTCTGAAAAGACCTGCAAAGAATGGAAGGTGTGTAACTAACTCTACTGTGTATCACCTCAAACTGTGTCTTCTGGAAGGAATTGCCATTCATGTTTACAATGAGACTGTGATTCAGAAACCCTAGGAAGTCTAGATAACATTGTTTGGCTGGGTAAAATGTATTCAATACTTGAAGGTGGGTATGTTCAGTTTTAAATAATAATCTTTAAAACAAGATTATTATTGTCTAGTAAGAGATAAAATGTAAAATAGCATAGAATTACAATAAAGACTGGACAGTAATGGAACTCGAAAGAGATTCAACTTTTATCCATGGCTGAAGTGAGCTGATGAGCTCAACTTGGCCTCATGCCTCCCTTCCAAAGTTCTTTTAAGTTTTATGATCTCCACCAACTCAGAACACTGATTGGGTCCTAACACATTTTCTATTTGTCATCAATACCTACTTTCCTGTAATTGCCTTGGCTCCAGGGTAATCCAGTAGTTCATTTGCATTAAAACCACATAAGAAGCTTCTATATTGCACATTCAAATATGACTGCTCTTCTCAGACCAGGAAGAGTCTTGTGAGTGAAGGGCTGGACTCAGCCTGGAAAGGTGTGAGGAAGTCTTTGTTCATTCTAAGACTCTAATAGGAAAAGGGAAGTAGGACCAACAGCTAAGTAAAGCCCCTGGGACATTCAAAATTAGTTCAGGGAGCAGAGAGAGATGAGCCCCATATGTTTTCAATTTTCCATCTGTCTAATAATTTTTACATCATGTTCATGAGATTAAGATCATTACAAAGACGCTTAATTCATTTTAGTCTAGTTTGGTCATTAAGCATACATAAGATGGATATAATGTCAACTCCTTCCAGTAAGTAAAATATTTTCAAAGGATTCCCTTTCGTAACGGTTTAAGGAGATCTGTAGACTAGAAACAAGTCAGACATAGTAAACACTATTGCCTTCTTGAATTCTTGCCACCACGGCAACTCAGTGGGCTCAGACAAGCATCTCACACTCCAGCTAGGAGTGCAAAGGCAGGCGAGTGAATCAGACACAAAAGAGAAATAATTATATCGAGACAAAGGTGGTGAACATTTCCTGTGAATCACCACAAACACATCCATTCATAAAGGTGAGTCCTGACATGGTGCTGAACACGCGGCTGAGTCACAGGAACTTTAGAACTTTCGAATGTGCAAAGTAACAGTTTGGAAAGTACATGTGTAAAATGTGGAGCTTTGCTTTTAAGTATGAATGATTAAGAAATATGTCATCTTTTATGTCTCTTGGTTTTTTTTTTCCAACCAATGAAAGCCTGCCTAAGATCAAACTCGGTTGAATGACTTCCCGTATTCATGTGGCAGGAGCTTTTCTGGAGGATACTTGCGACTAGCTGATGGCTAATCAGTGTTTGAAAGCTTGACTGACGTCATTTCATTCATGTTAGTGTAAAATGGAAAAATGATCTTATTTTGCGGTGAACAGAGAAAAATTTTAATATGTAAGAGAGCGAGATGCCATCATGCGTAGTAGTGAGGGATGCCTGCCTTTACGCCTGATGTCCTAGTTTTTAACTCCAGAGGCAATGTGGTAAGAGGAGAGAATTGGGCTCCTGGCCTATACACACACACACACACATACACACACACACACAGAGAGAGAGAGAGAGAGAGAGAGAGAGAGAGAGAGAGAGAGAGAGAGAGAGAGAGCGCAAATGTAAACATAAAATAAGATAACAAGATGACTAAAAAGCTAGATGTTGGCCTGCTGCTACGTGTGGGCTTTAGGTAAGGATAGAATGATGACTCCCGTTAGGTGAGGCTTCCAACTGTGGATTCTGGCAACTGACTTAATGACAGAAGCCCCCAAATTTATAATACTGTTACAGTGTGTCCTTTTTAGAAGAGAGGTGTGGTGGGCCAGTGAGACAGCTCAGCAGGTAAGGGTCCTTGCTTTCAAGCCTGATTACCTAATCAGTCCCCTGCACATTGTCCTCTGACTTCACTTGTACACTGTGAAAAATTAAAAAAAAAAAACAAAGGCAAGTGTAGAGTGGGTGAGGATGACCACCAAGGCACTGATCCAGCTCTTTCTCAACAGATCCTGCTAGGTGGTCTCAGCTCTTACAGTCAAAACAGGACAAAGAAGCAAGCTCTCTTTGGTATCACGCCATCATTGCAGCCTTGAGGATCTTAACTGTTAGCATTGCTGTGCAGCCTTTACTTCTTTCCATATCTCACACCCACAAGTACCCCTGTCATTTTTCAAATACTTACTACCAGCAGATAGATTCTTTGGGAACATGAGAGCTTTCCATCATGCAAGCGGACCTCCTGTAAGCATGTGTCTGCTTCTCATGTGTGCCTGCATTTTGTTCCAGTCAAGCTGTCCCTGTTCTTTTAAACTTAGTGCCTCTATTTGATTGTCCCTACCATGAGAATCCATTGTCCCCTGATCTGAAGTTCTGGAAGTCAGGAGTTAAATGGGGGCTGAGGCTAACCTCAGGTTTTGAGCAGAGTTTCCCCTGGAAGCTCGAGGGGAACATCTGTTTCCAGAAGCCACCTGCCTTTCTTGGCTTGTGGAATTTATAGATTCCTTTCTCTGTCTTCAAAGCCAGAAGTGTGACATCTTCAAAGCCTTTGCTGGGACTCTGATCTCCTTCTTTCGTTCTAAGAACCTGTGGGATGGATGACAGTTGGACCACCCAGATAATGCAGAGTGACCTTTCCATGTCGGGCTCCTTAAGTGTAACTGTTCAAGTTTCCTTCCCAGTGTAGAACAATTTGTAGGTTTCTTAAACTGGAATGTGAACGGATCTTCGGAAAGGCAATATTCTACCCACTGTGACACCCCTGGGAATACCTCAGCGCCCTCTCCTAGCTTCATCTCCCAAGTATGTAATGTGACTAAAAAGTCTGTATTCTTGAGAAAATTACCTGTTGTAATTCCTGCCAAGGTGACACCTGATAAAATTTAGATTTTTCTACTTTATACTGCATGCATACTTATTCTCATTTCTATTATCAAATGCCCCAGTTTGCCCCTACTGTGTAATTCGATGTACTGACAACAATATTCCACACATAATATGGATAAAAAAATAAGACTGGTGCAAGATTCATTTTAACTGAAAGTGTGACAATGAATTCCATCTGTTGTCATCCCTTAGCCATGAAATGTTAGAGCATCATTTGAAAGCCTTTGGGAGTAGAAGCTAATGATTTCAAAAGCAAGGTTTCAGGAGAGAAGAAAATACCCAGGGCTTACCTTGATAAAACTGAGGGAACCCTCAAGTCCTTCTATCTCTAGAGAGCAAACAGGAGTATGCAGTTAAAGAATGAGGTACAGAGCAGAGCAATGAACAAGCCCTCACCTGGAGACAGCAGAGCCAGGGGGTCTCCAAAGTGTCTCCGCTGCTGACAGACCCCACTGGCATCTGCTCTCGCTCAGCCTGAGCTGTGATGCAAGAATCTAGCACAGTTGTTCAAAGATTTTTTTTTCATAGCCCCTGAACCTAAACGACAAAGGCCTTCAGAGCATGTTTCTACTGTACCCTATTTAACAAAAGTAAACTTGAATCAGCATATTTATGTGCCTAGTTAATCTAAGGTGTGCTTCTAAAAGAACATGCAAAGATACATAGGTTTGAGATATTTCTTTTTAAAAGAGCATGCAACTCCATTCAGGGCTTTGGGCATTGTGCATGGATCACAAGCTGCTGCAGAAACACAGTCTGAGAGCATCAATGGCCTAGCTGGTGAAGCTTTTATATCTGCTTTGCTGCAGCTGATGCCGAGAAACAGCTGAGCTGCAGTTCTAATAGGGACTCTAGGATTCCCTGCCAAGTGGGCCTCTTGACCACCATTTGTGTGTGATGTTCAGGCGCTGGCTACATGTCTTTGGACTAGACCCTCTACAAGCTCAATAGATCATTTCAGACCCTTAGCTCTTTAATTTCTTCCAAATGAAGGGTTAGTGGGTTGTAAAAGGGAGCTACTAAAACCAAAAGAGAAGTACTTGGTTTTGTTGTACTACTTAAAATTTTAAGGCCTATGGCAAACTGTTTTTTAGTTGGTTAGCCAGATTTGTGTTGCAAACCTGTGTTGTGTAGTGTAGTATTTGAGATAATCAACCTGGAAAAAAAGAAAAAGGTTTGAATTAACTTAATGGTTCTTGAGTTGGAAGAATTGAGAATTGACAGTTCTGAATTATCCAGGGTCATCTTATTCTTTGCTTTTGGGCTTGCGGCAAGATATGATGTCATGGAGTCTGAACAAGTGGTGGAGCAGGCTGCTTCTCTCAGGGTCCTGGAAGCCAGAGCGAGGACACTAGAGTCCCATTGTGTCCCTCAAACACACCCCTGCAATGACCTAAGTTCTTTCACTAAGCTACTTATCCTAAGGGTTTCACCCCACCCCTGCAATGTTCAGCCTGGAAAGCGAGGAGCTCCAGGGATATCCAAGTATCAAGCTATATAGTACAGGAGAAGCAAACATGGCACAAAGTGCAGCAATCATAATCACAGATATACCTGCTGCTTGTGTCATATAATATGTGGTGTGGGACAGTGGTCTGTATTCTGTCAGTTATATTTTAAATAAATGCTGATTGGCCAGTAGCTAGGCAGGAAGTATAGGCGGAACAACCAGACAGGAAGTAGAGGCGGGTCAATGAGAACAGGAGAATTCTGGGAAGAGGATGTAGTCCTAGCCCAGCCACAGAAGAAGGAAGAAGAAGAAGTCCTCACCAAAAAAGGTACCGAGCCATGTAGCTAAAATAGATAAAAATAATGGGTTAATTTAAGTTATAGGAGTTAATAAGAAGCCTGAGCTAATGGGCCAATCAGTTTATAGTTATATAGACCTCTGTGTGATTTCTTTGGGACTTAATGATTGCCAGAACCGGGCAGGATGGAAACCTCAACAACAAATATGTTTCTGGTTTTCTTAGATCTTTTTCAGTGAATTTGTTTCCTCTTCATTTTTCACATGGCTTGCTTTGGTGATACTACCACAGGAATAGTAAACAAGCCTGTGGAGACCTATCTCACAGGCTTTGAGCCACTGTTTAAATTCATATATTGTCCTGAGCTACTGTTTAAAGTCATCTCTTGTCCCCTTTCCTGTTGATGATGTTTCTTGTAAGTATTGGATACCAGCCGGCACGATAAACAACACACACACACATGCACACACACACTATCTATCCATATATATGTATGTGTGCATGTATGTATGTATGTATGTGTATATATATATACATACATACATATGTTTGTGTATATTTATTCAGTTTCAAAAACTCAAACACATTCAATCTGTGAGCAGGACATTCATGTATTTATCCACTGTCTTGAAATAATAGTAAACCAAGAAGTAGGCAATTCAAGGTAGCACAGTAGCTCAGAGCAACTGAGAAGACTCCCGTATTCTCTTGAATTTCTTTGTTGCCCCTCCACCTATCACGCTTCTTATATAAATAGAAAGAGAAGCAAATACCACTGGATGCATCTCTTATAAAGTGTCCTGGGAACCTCTGCTTGGACCCTCTCATCATAATGAAGGACTATGATGACAGACTTGAGAGCAGGGAGAACACACTGAGGGTTTTTTGTGGGGGTTGTCATAATTGATTATCTTTATGTTCTTTAAAGCTATAAACATCTCCCTAGAACATACAGGCAACTCAAGAGATTGGAAAGGTTGGTTAAATTCTTTATAGTTAATAAGTAGGAATAAGAGTTTCAGGTTTGTAAGTGATTCTGTACTTGAGAAGTTTCTAGAAGCTTTCCAGTTCAACTACAAGTGCAGTTAACTTTGAAGGTAGTTTATTCTTCCAGCATATTCTCTCTCTCTCTCTCTCTCTCTCTCTCTCTGTCTTTCTCTCTCTCCTCTTTCTCTCTCTCAACTAGAGGAAAGGCTTTTCTTTCTAGAAAAGAAATGAACTGATGAAGACACTGGTTCTGTATATATGGCTGTTTCCTGAAACTTCACTGTCTATTTACGTAACTGGAAGCACAGATTCATAGCTTCCCAATATGGTAGGGTTACAACTATGACACTTCCAGAAAGATATAAAGAAAATTTAAACTTAAGAAAATTAGAAGCATCATATAAATTATAGTGAGTTTCTTACTTCTTAGAATAAGGTATAGAATGTTTTCTAGAGATGGGACAAATCCCTACCCTAACTTCCCCAAAGCTGTTTTAATGTAAAAACAAATAGGGGAATAATTCTATCTTTTAGGCACTGTAGAGTAAAGTAGTATCTTACAAAAGTTATGTATATGTCAATCATATCTTGAAATATAATAACCACTTTTAGCAGTTATATTTCTCTTCTCATTGCTGTGGTCAGATACCAGAGGAAAGTAACTCCAGAAAGGAAGGTTTATTTTGGTTCACACTTTGGTGCAGATCATCACCACTGCCAAGGTGTGGTGGCATGTAGTGGGGAGCTGCGGGCTGCGCTCCTGCCGCCCGACTCCCGGCTGCCTGCTAGCTTGTGCCCCGAAATAACAACACACAAACTGTATTCATTTAAACACTGCCTGGCCCATTAGTTCCAGCCTCTTATTGTCTAATTCTCAAATCTAGATTAACCCATTTCTAATAATCTGTGTAACACCATGAGTAATGTCTTACCAGGAAATATTCAGCATGTCTGACCTGGTGGCTGGCTCCATCGCGACTGGCTCAGAAAGGAGAGGCATGGTGATTGCCCGAGGCATCTGCCTCACTTTCCTCTTCCCAGCATTCTGTTCTGTCTACTCCACCCACCTATGTTCTAACCTATTAGGCCAAGCAGTTTCTTTATTAATTAACCAATGAAATCATCAGATAGACAGAAGACACACCTACATCAGTGGCAGGAGCTGGAGATGGCTGTTCACATCACAGCGCCATCCAGGAAGCAGAGAGAGGTGGATGCCAATGCTCTGCTGCCTTTCTCTCCTTTATCTGTTCAGAATCCTCCTCATGGAAGGCTGCTGCCCACATTTGGGGTGACTCTCCCTACTTCACTTGGCCTAAACTAGGAACTCCATGATAGACAAGCCCAGGGGGTTGTTTGCATGGTGATTATACATTCTTTCTTTTTTTGTTTGTTTGTTTTTGTTGTTGTTGTTCCGGGTTTTTGTTTTGTTTTGTTTTGCTTTTTGACAGGGAACTAGCTCTTGTAGACCAGGCTGGCTGCCTCAAAGTCACAAAAATCCATCTGCCTCTGCTTCCCGAGTGCTGGGATCACCTGGCTGGTGATTATAAATTGTACCAAGTTGATAATCAAGACCAAAAAAGCAGCTTTATCATTTATCCTTTCAGAGTTTTAAAGAAATGATAGCAGTAATTATAACAGAAAATTTCTGTGAGTTAGTTCTTGTAAAAATTTATAGATGCTGTTATTATTTCTATGTTATACACCAAAAACTGAGTTAGAAACATTGGAAAGATATTACAAGCATGATTAAAGCATTACATTTGATCCTAGAACCAAAGGTGAATGGTAACAAAAGCTACACATGGTCACATATTAATAAGGCATTAAAGGAAGCATTATATTTGTACTTCTATAACTTTTATATATTTACATAGTAATGCTTTTTTCATTTAAATTTCTAGTCTATATAGCTGACTAGGGTCCTGGCTTAATTCAGTTCCCAAGGTCCTTATACACTACAGATAGAAGGGCTACTGAATGTTATATAAAATGGGCAAAACGCTTTGAGACTTGAGTAAAGGATATATATTTTTGCTCTCAGAATCATAGGACAAAGGTCACATCATTGATTAAGGCTTGACCACAATAGATCCATATGGTTTCTGAGGACCAGTATCCTTACCCGGAAAATAGGTCCCGGTACTCAATTCACTATGTTTCTGTGTATTAATTTAAATTAAACATATGATACAATTTTTTGTGAATGTAAAACTCCTAAGGAATTTTTGTTCAATTGTAGAAAATCTCTGAGGAGATAGGGCGATTCTTATACTAATGGGTGGGTCTTATATTAATCTTTATCAAAATGAGTAAGATGTTATTGTTGTTACTCAAGGAAGTTAAAGTCAGTACTGCCAAATAGAACTCCTGTATAAATAAAATTGATTTTTTTCAAAATAAACTTCCAAATAAAACATACAACTCAGGCTTAACACGCCTCCCAGATTCTGGTATAAAATAACTCAATCAAATCCTCTTTAAGACATATGATGTTCATAGCACTTTATGATTTGATTTTGAAGCTTATTTCCATTCTGAAAAGGATTCTCAAATTGTCACTCTCCACGTCTGCCACACGGGCTAGATGCAGAGAAACTCTTTTAAAGGCTCTGGAACATGACTGTGTTATCAACTGCAGGCACCAGTCGGTAGATCAAGTCAGGACAGGAGCTCTTTGCAGCGCTCCCAAAGCGTGACGAAGAACTTGCAGTAAGTTGTTGCTGGTATTGTGACTACAGCATGCCACTCTTTCTAGAAGAGAACCTTCTGTTAAGTCAGTTGGGAGTTCAAGGGTAGGCTATTCATTTGTTAACAGTGATCTGTGTGTTCAGGCACATAAGTACATGTCCAGACTAAGCATTTCAGCTCCACAATCAACCAGAGCTCTTCTTCATTTGCTTACGTGCAGTGGCATGGTATTCTGTTAATCTCCTTTACTACCTACCCAAATGTAGCTTTCATGATACAGAACGATTTCCAACGTTCGATGACTTTTGTAGATACATTAGAAATCGGAGCAAAATTTAAGATCGGCAAACCTTCTTATCGGTTTCCATGACTTTCTCACCAAGCACCTGTCTCTATGTGCAGAATGATTTCAGAACCAGCTGAGTAGAAGTAAGTAATATCTCTGTGCTTTCATTTGGTTATCTGAAAATTTGTGACCAGTTATGACTGCCTCTGAAGTTTGTCAGACTGACCATCCCCAGTGTATTTCATTTACCTGATATAATGAGCAATACCAAAACTTGCTTGTATCATTATTAAAGCTGTCACCCAGCTCATGTTAACTGATACCTGTTCCTTTTTATGTAGTTTCTTTATTCATTAACCAATAAAAGTAACACATAGACAGGAGGCCTCCCACACCACAGGACAGTCAGGGCTGTTAAGTAGAGAAATCCTGTATCAAAACATCACAGAAAAAGGAAGGAAAGAAAGAAAGAAGTAGTAAAGAAAAGAAAAAGAAACACAGATAAAAAACAAGCACAAACATAGATGTAAAAAGTGCTAGGGAGTAGACCTTAATAAAAATAATAGAATTGTTGTGAAAATTCAATAAAAATATGGTTTCTTTCACTGAACCAATTCACAATTAATAGAAGGGACAGAGGCTAAAATAGTTTGGACTCAAGTGGCTCCGTGATTAGGTTACGGCAATGTTTACATAAGTTCTGAGAAAACCGAGCCAAGTTAGTTAGAACAATGTCCTAGAATTCATAGTTTGCTAGTCAAAACCAACCAACATGATCCAGGTAAAGAGGGAACTCAAACAGGAGCTAAGGAAAGCCTGGACTGTCTATTCTGAGAAACTGGGAAGGCAGTTGGGTATAAATAAGATACCCATGCAGGTTCAGTAAAGAAATAACTGATCTCATTTTGTGATATTGTGCTTATAGTGTTCTTGGACAAAGAGAAAATGTTAGTGAAGTACCATAATATTCAAGTATTTCTCATCTTTCATATTTCTTAAAACCACTCACTGTCATTACTTTGAAGATCTCAGCTAGTATGATCACTTAAGGGGAGTCTTAGCATATCAGCTCTTTAAAGCAGTGTTTGCATTTGATCAGGAGATTTAATACCACAATGTAATGTTTAACATGCTCCATCATCGAAGTACAAGCATGTATGCACACACACACATGCAAACACACGCACACATGCAAACGCACACACACACACACACACACACACACACACACACCAAAATAATGACATGCCCAATGGGTAGCGTGAAAAACTTGGAAGACATGATAGAATGAAAAGGAAGGCTCTTTTGCCATGCACGCCTTTGGCTGCTTTCTAATTACAACCCTGTACTAATCTCCTCCTCCACATAAATGCCACTAAGCTATGTTAAATGTGCTCTTCAGTGTTGCCAAGCATGAGGTGCCAGTCCTTCTGCTAGACAGTTGCTGTCACATTAGGAATCATCTAAATTAGACATTAGAGATATTTCCCAGGCCCCACACATCAAACCTGTGACCTCAGAAGGAGGAGAGCTTTCGCTGCCTCAAGAAATGTGGTTGAGGTCGTCATTGTGGAGTCCGCACGTGACAAAAGGCATGCAAGGACAAACAGTTAGCCACCCTTCTATAAATCACAGGCCATTGATTCCCTGGCAGTGCTGTCAACCCCTAATGGCTTTTGTGGGGGTCGAATAGGCCACCCAACCAATTGTAATAGGGAAACACAGATAACTCAGAGAGCATGTGAGTCAGTGCTGAAGTGAGGAGCTGGGACTCCTCAGACTGGTGACTGGTCTGCACAGTGGTCTGAACAGACCCAAAGTGTCGGGGTGAGGAGCTGGGACTCCTCAGACTGGTGACTGGTCTGCACAGTGGTCTGAACAGACCCAAAGTGTCGGGGTGAGGGAGGTGGGCCACTCACTAGTCCTTCAGACATTTCCCTCTTACTTCTGACTAAACCCAAGTCGACTATTTTTTTTTTTTTGAGAGATGGCCCAATGGTTTAAGAACACTGGCTGCTCTTCCAGAGGACTCGGGTTCAATTCCCAGGACCTGGGTTCTATTCCCAGCATGCACATAGCAGTTTACGACTGTCTGTAACTCCAACTCCAGGGGATCTGACACTCTTGCACAGAATACGTGCAGACAAAACACCAATAAACAAACACACACACACACACAAAAAAAAAAAAGAATTCAGGGCTACAACACGAGAGTCTATCCCAAGTCAACTTTTGAGGCAATATCTGACCTCAGGCAATTTCACTTAATATACAAAGCTCTTCCTAATCTCAAGACAGAATGATGTTTTTATGATTTGTTAAAAGATCTAATTGGTAATAATTGCTAGTAGTTTGCTAGGATCGTATCCAATGTAAAACTCTTTATCTTGGTCTGAGCCATATAGGAAGCAAACATTGAACTTGACACGTCTTTCAAGGATAGTGGAAGGAGAAGGCCCCATGAAGATGGTTGCCCCTGCAGTTTAGGCTTACAGGGAGTTGAAGGAACAGGTTAGACCAGAAGCCTCCTCGGGATAGGCTCCATCCACCATGTCCCCACTGCCTTCTCTAGTGGGTCATTTCCATACAGATTCCGGGAGCTTAAACATGCCTCAAAGTTTCAGCATGTCTTTCCTGCACTTGCTAGTGCACCGCAAGAAGCAGATTCATTGTAAGTAAGCAGTATAGCAATCATTGTCCCAACAGCAGAAACCAATGAAAAGATTCCAATTTCTCCTCATTTTCCCCTCATAATAAACATTTATCAATACTATCAACTGCCAGTGAGTAGTTCTAAGAATTATCCAATCAATAGTAAAACATTTAAGTAATTTCCCCTAAAGAAGAGACAAAAATCTCTTCAAAATAACTTTATTCTAAAACAATGTGTTCACTTTTTTTTTTTTTTTAAAAAAAGTCATCTCTTCAGGTTAAATAGGTGAGAAGATAAAGAAGACAAAGTTCTTCGATTCCCTATGTCTAGTCTCCGGACACCTTGACTCTTAAGCAAACCTAAAATCAGGCCTCATAAAGCAATTCCGTCCTTTTACACTAAACATGTCTACAGATGCCTTCCACTCTTCAGGACAATTATTGGGTTGAAATAGCGCCCTTGGCTCCCCATAAAAAGTCTTCATACATATAAAACTTGCTTTGTGCTAGGGCCTCCCTGCAGCCCTGGCCCCTCTCAATTGCGTGAGCACAGCCAGTTATCAGAGGTCCAGGGCAGACTGTTCAGGGCTTTTCTATTTTCCTGTCATCCCCGTTTCCCCATCTTTGATGTTGCCCCACAGCCTAATTGGGCTTCAGCATTTCTAAGACTGTGTGGAAAGAGCAAAAAAAAAAAAATAAATAAATAAAAGCACCAAAGTCATGTCTTCAGTTTCTTCAAATATGCTTTTTTAAATGTAAGCTGGGGCAAGTACATTGTATAGAGAACTTTGAAGTCCCCATCATTTTGGTTACTGAAGGTCTCCCTGATGGCCCACCATCTTCTTCCTGGCTCACCTAAAGGATCCACTAACGTGAACTCGGTGCTGAGTGAGAAGCTGGACTGTAGGTAGCAGAAGAGCATTGCCTGCAAGTAATGAACTTGTAATCATTATGCCACACTTGGAATGATGCATACATCCATGTAAGCATATCTTCTTTTCACGGTGATGCTCAGCAGCACTGAACCACAGAGATGGCACCAGAAGAAGGGAAAGAGCTAGGTTTTGGAGTTGTTAGCAAAACCACTGTCCTCCCATCTCATGGCAACTCTCTGAGACAAGGGGCAGCAGCAAAGATGTTGAGACAGATGCAACGACTTGTCTGTGTTATTATAAAATGCGGGGTTTGTTGAGCTCTCTAACTCAATCGAGCCTCAGAATCAGCTTATTTTTGCTATAACTAAGGTTGTGTTTTCACATGTTACTTAAAATATATCTAGGTGAAGATGGAAAAACTCTGCCCGTGAGCTTCTGTTCCCCAAATAAAGCACTTTTCCTTGGCAGGTGTAGTCAAACCACAGACAGCAAAGCTTCACATAGCCGAGGCATCCTCTGGCTTGAGCCCAAGGGATGCACGCAGATCCCTTCTGAAAAGTATGTTTTGAACCATCTCTCATTCATTTATAATTTACTAGTTTTGTCAGCTACGGAATACAAGATCAACTGAATCAAAAACATCGTTTTAATTAATAGACATGATAGTTAAAAGGTTGACACAGAGTTTGACATTTCCCATATTGGTCTCATTCCGCCTCACTTAGGAGCTCATTTTCTTGCTCAGTGGATGGTTTCTGATGCAGAAACTCACAACTGGCCAACGTGTAGAGAATACGTGACTGTGGAGTGCTCAGCTACAAAAGGAACTTTTATATCACACCCTTCCCCTCTAAGGCTCAGGGACTATGTAGACTGGCTCCCCAGCAGCTCCAGGGATCCACTTGTCCCTATCTTTCCAGTGCTGGCCCATCAGCATGTGCTACCACGCCCACCTTCTTATTTGATGTGTGTTCTGAATCTCTAACTCAGGGCTGCGTGCCTGGAAACTATAGCCAGATGCCATACTCTATTGCTGGACAAATGACACATTTGGTTACAGGACATAGGGAGTTCAGTCTCAAACTGACTGTGACACCTTGCGGTCCAGCTTTCACAGTCCTAGAAGGTGCTAAGCAGGCAGCTGGTACAGAACGACATCGGTGCCTTTATCCGTCACTGTGTCCTGTATACTGTAATACCGATCTGCCAAGCAAGATGTATCCTTGCTATGTCCAGACTCTCCCAGTTTGGAATGGGAATGTTTATTCCATCACACTGTGTTTATAAGCAAGCAATGTACTTAAAAATATTAGATATTAATTTTTTTTTTTTGGTTTACCACCATACTACCCTGAATGAACCTGATCTTCTGTGATTGCAGAAGCTACTCAGGATCAGGCCTTATTAGTACTTGGATGGGAAACAGCCTGGGAAGACTTTTAATCTTTATAGGAGCTCAGAGTTAAGCGATTGCCTAGATAAATATGAACTGTTGAGTTTTAAATTTTTGGAACACTTAAAGACTGAGGACATTTGAAGTCAGATCGTATTTTGCATTAGGAAATGGACAGAAGGCTTGGGGACAAAGGGTGAAAGGTTTTGATTTTAAATGGTGGGTTTGAGTATCAATTTGGCAAAAGTCAGTGTTGGGATAGTTAATCTCAATTATTCACTTCAGAGCTAGAATCACCTGGAAGATGTGCCTTTGAACATGCCTGTGGGTGGTTATCCTGATTGGTTAATCAAGATAGCAAGGGTGGCTCCCCGTGAGTGGCATCCTTTCTTGACCTGGAATCCTGGGTTGTATAAAAAGGAGAAAGTGAGCTAAACACAGGCATTTGTTGTTCTTTGCTTCTTGTGTGTGTACATGATGTGATCAGGTTTGAAGGCTCTTGCTGCCCCCACTTCTCCACCGTAATAGGTCGGATCCTTGAACAATGAGCCAAAACGAACTCTCTCTCCTGTATGTTCATTTGTCGGGGTGTTTTTATTACAAGAACAGGAAAGGTAACTTAGACAACCAGTACTTATTTTATGCTTGTATCAAAATGAAGGGTTTCGCAAGAAGAAAGAAAACCCAGCTGTGTTAGTCCAAGTCTTCAAAAAGGCAGACTTGGAGATAGGATCCAGCATGCAAAGGTTTTATTAGGGGAAATGCCTGTGTGAGGGAGCAGGAGGTGAGGAGGGAGCCAGGAAAGGCCGGGAGAGCATTCAGACTGTGAAGCAAGCCTGAGCTTCACAAAAGAGAGATGGAAGAAAGGCCGGGTGGGACCCTCTAGATGATAGACGACTTGGCAGTTTGTAGAGAGACTCCATAGACCTGTGAGGGATGCCTCATGCTAAAGTCAGTCATTAAAGAGGTAACTATTGCGGTGCAGTGGGCACGCCTTAGTCCCCAAAATATCCACGGTGATTGGCCAGAAGCAGTGCAAGCATTGCCTATACAAAAGCAGTGACGAATTTCAAGAACTTCTAAGGGATGACTTCAACTAAATCCCAAATAGCTGAAGGTTGAAAGGCACAGCCTCATAGCTGTCACATCAGCCAATAGAATGGCAGAATTCTTGGGCCACTCAGTCAGAGCCTCTGATAAGTACTGACCTATAAATGCTGTGCCTTATTATTAATAGTCTGAATGGTTCAAATTCAAGTTGTTTGGGCTTAATCTTTTGATAACTGTCATCAGGTGTCTGTGGCCTTTACTAAAGATAGATGGCACTTTTCAGATATCTTAGGCATTCTAGTGTTCTCTCTGTATAACAAATTACCCCAATCTTCACTGCCTAAAGCAATGGCTATTGTTATCTTATAGACATGTGGGTATTAAGCCTAGGTTTTCTCAGCTGGGTCCCCAGTTTATGATGTAAGAAGGCTGAAATAAGTTTTGTTGGGGGGTGGTGAAGATTGGTCATTTATTTGGAAGTTCTTGAAAAGAATTCACTTCCAGGGTCTTTTGAAGTGTTAGAGAAGTGTGGTTTCTTGTAGTTGTAGGACTAAGTCTTTGCAACTGCCAACCATGAGTTGCTGATGGAATTTAAAATCTCCTTTTATAATTGGTTCTTTTACCTATTGCCTCACGCAACTTTTATGTGTGTATGTACTTTTTTGTGTATGTACATATGTATATATGCATGTGTACATGTACACGAAGAGGTGAGAGATGTACATTAGGTTCTTTCTCTATTACTCTCTACTTTACTTTTTGAAAAAGGGTTCTCACTGGTCATGGATCTTACTGATTGGCTAGTCCTGGAGCTCCTCCAGTTTCTGCTACATCAGTTCTTGAATTGCAGGCATGTGCCACCATACCTGAGTTTTGATTCAGGTTCTGGGGATTTAAATCATTTCCCATGCTTACAAACCAGGCGGTCTAGCAGCTGAGCCATCTTCCTAGCCCTCACTTCCATTCAATTTCCAAATGCCTATGACTTTCTCTTTTGTTGCCCACTGGAAGGAACTAGCTTGTGCTAGTAGGCTAGGTTGACCTGATGAATAGCTGTTTTCTATCTGCCAGAGTGCTTTCCAGTAGAAAATAACACTCACCATTTTAGCAGGCTTTCTGTGACCACCAGCCCCAAATCATGACACAGAGATTTATTAGTTATGAATGCTGGGCCTTATCTTATGTTTAACTTAAATTAACCTGTTTCTCTTCATGTATATTTTTCCTTGGAGATTTTTTTAAACCTTTCTTTCATTCTCCGTGTCCTATTTTGTGTATGGCTGGTTGGCACAGAGCCCAGCTCCCTATCTCTCTACTGCCTACATATTGGCCATTCAGGTTTTTATTAGACCAATCAGGTGCCTTAGGCAGGCAAGGTAAAACAGCAACACGTCTTTAAATGGTTAAATAAATGCAGCAAAAACAAATGTAATATATCTAAAATACCACTTTAGATACCCAAAATAATCTTATACAACACACCATATTGGTATCTCATGTTGGCACAGGGAGTCACTTCAGAACATGACACACCACACCAAGTATTCCGAGGAGACTCATTCTAGCTCTCAGTTTTCTTCTGGGCCCCTGTGCTCTACTCTCCTTTCTTCTCACTACTTTATCTGATACTGAACTCTTCATCTTTCCACAACTCACCAAAAGCAAAATAAAACAATCACAGCAAACTGTTAAATGTGCACACTTTTACAATTAGTGTAGCATTGCTGGAGTCTACTAGCAATATGCAAGTATTGCATATTGCAAATATGCAAGTTGAAAGGTGAAAAACTTTCTTCCTGGTCAAGTATTTAGTATTTGCTTCATGAAATGCCTCTTTGTGTCTGTTCTAAACAAACAACTTCTCCCTCCTCCTCTTCCTCCCTCTCACCCTCTTCTTGTTGTTTGCGGTTGTTCCTCTTCTTCTTCCTGCTCCTCCTCCTCCACTTTCACCTCCACTTCTTCCTCCTGATACTCAGAAATCGGCATATGTGAGAGCCTGCTTGCTCCAAGTAATAAACACTGGGTGGAGTAGCCCTTCCCTTGCAATGTGTCCAGAGACTTCTCCAACCTCTCAGGTAACTCATGTTCTAGAAGCAGTTCAAGAATAAACAAACATGTCTGAATGCTATGAAGAATGCACCAACATGTCACCCACATAGAGGGATGTTTAAATGATCCTTTTCCTCGTAGACATAGACAATCATTCTTCTAATCTCGGTATGTAAGTGCTTTGTCAGTTTTAATGGTGGGTGTGCAATTGCCTCTTTCATGTCTCATTTATGTGGCTGAGGACACTGTGACAAGCTTTACAGATTCCTTCTGGTTTTGCTCCATATAAAGGGTCTGGCACTGAGTGGCAGAACTTAATGAATGAACACCTAAAGAACCAGCTGGCAGTGGGAAGGACTATTGCTGTAAAACTTTCTACCCCACAGTCCCAAAGTGTTCATGACTCCAGTCTGTTTAACTCACTCATCTTTAAACTGATGTTGAATGATCTTTTAAAAGTTAAACTAGCTTAGATAAACTAAAATCTTGTCTTCCATGAATATATCCTATCCATATAGTTGCTAGGAACTGAAGTCAGGACCTCTAGTAAAGCAGAAGTGCCCTTAACCCCTGAGCCATTTCTCCAGTTCGAAATATCTGTGAGGATAAAATAAACAACAACAAGCTGTTTTTAAAGTCTCTTTACTGAAGCTCTTTGTTGCCTGTTTTCCAAATCTCCTGTGCTCTTTTAATCCCTCAAATAAACATGAAAATTTGATTCACTCTGAAGCGACTTGCATATGCTGGGCAACTCTAGAAACACTCAGCACAATTCCTGTGAGCTGACAAGCATTGCACATCACAAGCATTAAGGAAATGAATAACTGTTGATTTCAAGAAAATATGTTTCTCTTAGTTGTAAATGTAAACTGCTGTGGAATAATAACCTTTCTGTATGCTGTCAATATGTTTTATTCACATTGGTTAATAAAGAAGCTGATTTGGCCTATAGCAACACAAAATAAGGCCAGGTGTGAAAGTCAAATGGAAATAGAAAAAAAGAAAAGGGTGGAGTCTGAGGAGATTTGAGCAGTCACCCAAGAAGCAAGATGCCAGTAGACCAGTAAAAGCTACAACCACATGGCAATACATAGATTAATAGAAATGGGTTAGCTTAAAAGTAATAGCTAGTTAATAATAAGTCTGAACTATAGGAAAAAACAGTTTCTAATTTGTGTAAGTTTCTTTGTTATTATTTGGGACTGTGCAGTTGGGAAACGAGAGCTCTCTCTCTGTTTACAGTGAACCTTTTCTTCTTTGTTAGTGTTTTTAATGAAATGATTTGCCTATGTTGACTCTCTAACAGTCACTTCTTTGAGAATTTCAAAGCAAAGTATAGTGATTTCCCTACAGAATCTGTCTCATAAGAAAGTCCAAGAAAGATAACCTGCAAATGGGTAAATTGGTACTGAACATGAAGAAGAAATCTTAGGATCTAACCCTCCTTACTCTGTGAATGTAGCCAGTGAAGTATCAAATGAAACTTTTGTCATCACTGATGTGGGACTACAGGAGAACATATCTGTCAAAATAAGTTGTCTTGTTATAAAACAGCCACTTTGAGGAATCACCGAACAATCTTTATACAGAAAAGTTCTTCAACATGATAAAATAACATCTTCTTTGACTGGTGTTTTCCAGAGTTTATTCTAAAAAGTTCACTGTCAATAACAGGAATAAGGTTGGCAGTAGTGGTGCATGCCAGAACTCGTCCTGTGGATACAAGAGGATAAAGATTTCAAGGTCAACCTTGGACACATAGGAAGTTCAAGGCCAACGCAGGCTACATGAAACCATGTTTTATATGTGCATTTATGTGTGTGTGTGTGTGTGTGTGAGAGAGAGAGAGAGAGAGAGAGAGAGAGCGAGAGAGCAGGCTATGAGCCATGGAAATAGCTCATTGTATAAAGGTGTTTGATGCACAATCTGGCCAACCTAAACACCCATGTAGAGTTGGAAGGAGAAAACTAAGTGAACAAAACTGCTCTCTGACTTCCACAAGTGTACCCTGACATGTATATCCCCCTATATGTAACACAAAATGCACATACTGTTGTGGTTTGAATAAGAATGGCCCCCATAGGCTCATTTATTTGAATGTTTAGTCACCAGGAAGTGGAACTATTTGAAAAGACTATAAAGACAGGGGGTGGGGCCTTGTTGCAGGAAGTATGGCCTTGTTGAAGGAAGTGTGTCACTGGGGGTGGGCTTTGAGGTTTCAAAACTCCATGCCAGGCAAAGTACCTCTCTTTTCCTTCTGCCTGTGGATTAGGATGTTGCTATCAACTACTTCTTAGTGATTATTCTGTTTTAAATCAACTATGACTTATTTGTTAAATACATTTTAAGAAACCTTAACATAGTAGAACGGTAAATATACAGTGACCACACTGAAGAGGTGAAAAACCCAATGAATAGTTTCTGCTGTACAGTTGTTGATTTCAGCTTCAGAGCTCAACTTTTTCTGAAATGTTACCTATAACAAAGAAGATGGGTGTAGTGGAGTATAGCAGACTCTCATCATTATTACTTCTCTTAGTCATTGAAAAGGAGATCATCTAAGCTTGCTATCACACACACATACACATACACGCACACACACATGCACACACACACACAAAGTACCCATGTGGTGGTTAACAGGCTCCAATACTTGCCTAGCATACCTTTTCATAAGGTTCTTGCGTAATATAGAACGAAGCTTGTTGACCCAGAGAGAGGAACCATGAATACATAAAAGTGAGGATCCAGGATGGAAGTCTCGCTTACCACATCATCCTCTTAGAAGTGACCCTCCCTCTCCATGCTGCACTATATTTATTAGAATTAATCACTAGGTTCAGCTCATGTTCAAAGAACAAAGTTGGCATAGGAGTTTCAAAGTGTTAGGAAATGATCAATCCATATTCTGAAAGCCAATTCCCTGCCCCTAAGATAGAATGTTTAGGCTCAGTGGTTGTTCTAATTTGGTTATGATTGGTGTGATAAAACATTGACCATAAAACAAGTTGGGGGGAAGAAAAAGATTTATTTGTCTTATAGGTTTCAGCCCATCACCTGAGGAAACTGAGGCATGAACCTCTGGGATCACAGAGGAGTGCTACTTACTGACTTGCCTCTCCGGGCTTGTTCAGCTACCCATCTTTGACAGCCTAGGTGTGCTTGTCTGGGGATGATAACACCCTTAGTGAGCTGAGTTCTCTGACATCAATTAGTAGTCAGGACAATTGTACCACAGACATGTCCAGCGGCCATTCTGATGGAAGCAGTTTCCCAACTGAGATTCCCCTTTTCCAGGAATGCCTAGGTTTGTGCCAAGTTGACAAAAACTAAAATATACTAAAAACTAATTGGCACAGTGGTTTAAATATCATAATGTGTATGTGTTATGGAGACATTTAAGCTTTAGGTGCCTGGTGTTCTTTCTTTCATTATAGACATCATCCAGGTGTATTGGAACCCTGTGGTTTTAGTTACATCATCTCTCTTCCAGGCAATGAAAATTGCCTCCTGGAATAAGCATCTCAAATAGCAAACCACTGCTTCTAACCACTGTTCTTGCTCTGTGCCTTAAGATGCTTCTAGGAGTTTCGACTGCTTAGAACAATAGGCCAAATTTTAACCTGTTTTTCCTCTCTTCCCCCACACAATGCATTTATTCATTTAATGTTCCATTTTTTTTAAATTAAAAGTAGATTCTTCTCTCATACAATACATCCTGATCACAGTTTCCCCTACTTCCATTCCTCACAGCCCACCACCTCTGCTCTTCCCCAAATCCATTTCCTCTTCAGGAAAGAGCAGGCCTCCAAGAGACAAGAGTCAAACCTGGACAAAACAAGGTGCAGCAAAACATGGCAAAAGCCCTCATATTGAGGCTGGACAAATCAACTCAAAAGGAGGAAAGAGTCCCAAAAGCAGGTTAAAAAAAGGCAGAGAGACACCCACTCCCACTGTTAGGAGTACCCCCTACAAACAAACATATTTAAAAAAAACCCACCGTGCTAACAGTTATAACACATATGCAGAGGACCTGGTACATATCCAGGCAGGCCTATTGCTTCTTGCTACAGACTCTGTGTGCACGTACAAGCCCTGCTTAGTCGATTCTGATATCCTCCATTTCCTCAGACTCCTTCAATCTTTCCTGCCCCTCTTTCACAGGGCTCCCAGGCTCCAAGGGGAGGGAGCTGATGGAAACCTCTAATTTAGACTCTCTCTGTATAATGTCTGGCTGTGGGAGCTTGTACCTGCTTCCATCTGCTGCCAGAGGAATCCGCTTTGGTGACAACTGGATAAGGCACCAATCTATGACTATCGCAGAATATCATTAAAAATAATTTCATTGCTTTTCTTTATTCATTGATGTTTGGTTCTATCCCAGTCTCTGGTTCTGGCCATCCAGGCAGGATAGGACATAGACTCTGTCTCTTAGTATGTGCTCCAAGTTAAACCAAAGATTCTCAGGCCGCCCCCACAAGTGCAAAACTCCCTCAGCACCTCTTGCAGGCAGGATAGAGTGTATAAAGGTCAAGGATTTGGTCGCTGGGTTGATGTCCAGGTTTCTCTTTATGTAGCCTGTAGGCCTGTAGAGACCCTTCTCCTGCCAGAGAGACTAGAATGTAGAGGTTTGCCTATTCTTGAATGACTTTTCTGTAGCTCACCACCAGGAGCTCTGTTCCTATCACCAGACTGGCTTCTCTGGAGTTATTAGGTGCCTGCAGCTGTCTAACTTGAATGTTTTCTGTGGTTCCCTGACACCATACCCTTAAGATTTTGACTTCCCTTTTCCACCTACAAGAGGAAAATGTTCCACTAGAGTAGCCCAGGCCATCTTAAGACCAATTTTTTTCACAACTAACTCTAAACAGTTAAAGTTATTAAAAGACTTGGACTTTGAATCTCTTTGGTACCTCAAACCTTAACTAGAGATAACCAAGCACTCGTTACCAACTAATAACTGTGACATTTCTATTTTTTTTTTTTTTACCATGAAAAGACCTTAGATTCATTCAACCTGTCTCAGTAAGGGAGGTTTTAGTATTTAGCAAGTTATCAATAATATTCCTGTCTCGGTATTCAATATGTTTCACTTTTCCCTGTGAGTTAACGACAGAGGTATGTGTTCCTTTGCTTTGCATGCTAATAAGACTCAGCTGTGTTTTGACTTTTTCTTCTGCTTCAAAGGTTCTGGTGGTCTGTCTCCTTTTCATTCTCCAGCCCTTTCTTTCAGAGCCTTCTAATTATAGAAGTGTGGTTGAGATCTTCCTCCATAAGTAGGCTTCAAGTCCTAGGAGATAATGCCTATGTCTGTGCTTGCTCTGCTGTATCCTAGCACTTAGCTGAACACGTAAATGCAAGGTTTCCTAGCACACTTTTTTTTTTTAAAGCAAATGAGTTAATAACTGCTGATTTCAGGATCTCAGGTTCAAAACCAAGAAAGTGCATGCGCATGTACTTCTTTAATGCTTGCTGCTTAGGGGCTTAGAATTTTAGGCAACGGTTGATTTTTTTTTTCTATTTAATAAAGATGACTCAGTCTTCATTGCTGTATTCATTTGTGTTAATCAGTTACAAAAGTCACCTAATGGCCTGGAGAAAAGCGATCTCAACACCCTTTCCTTCTGACATTACAACAACATGCCTGAACAGCTGTGCAGCCCCACGGCTGCTACCGAAATCCCTCTCTGAAAAGCTGTGGCTATCAGGTTACATCCCGGAGCCTGGGATCTGATTACTCTTGCTATAGAAGCCTGAAGAGCTACAAATGTCATTAGTAGCCATTAAATGACTTGGCTTGGCTTTCAAAGACCCTCTCTGATGTTCACCTGTGTGATCGCTCAGAGCTGTAAATTCTATAAATTGGACCTGCATTTTCACAGGGATGCATATTCTTTGAAAGAGTCTAGGCATTATCACCCCATTATTTGCAATGAAATCAGAGGCTGCACCTAAGAATTCGAGCGGAGATCCAAGTCTTGGAATTCAGTGCGTATGAGTATTGGCACGCTCAGATTGTCTTCGACACTCCACCCACTACTCCCTTCTATTCAACTGTGCTCGAGCACTTTCATTTGTGCATCTAATTTTAATGTGCAAACCATCTCATTCCCTGCAATTGTAAAGCATGTGTTAGCACTTAAGCAGCTGGAGGGGGTTGCCTAAGGTAAGCGGATTGATAGCACAGACCAGGCTTCTTAAAATGGCTTTGTGTGATTTGGCACTACTGGCTAAGGCTTTATGTTCATGGTTCCAAGCTGTCTGTTCAGGGCTTAGAGAAAGTCAGGCAGTGAGCACACGGGGATATTTTATTCCTGTTACTTGGTGTTGCTATTTCAGGATATTTTTGCATGGCAAGCATCTACTTAAAAACGTCTGAAGGTATTCAGAATCTGCTTTCCTAAAAGGGCTGGGAAAAGAAATACATTTGTCTAAAGATGATGGAGAAGTGGTTGAAATGTGTGATCAAGATCTATCAAAACTATTATGCCATGGAGGAAAGCTGAAGGATTTGTGAAAATGCAAATTTGATTGCTGCTTAACCATGTGCCTTCTTACTACATCATTGAGATTAAGAAAATTCTTCTTATGTCTGCATGACATCCTCACCTTAAGGAAGAGGTGGAGTCCAGACTTAGAGTCAGCACTTCAAGTAAAAGTGACCACAGGAATGCAAACTAATCTGAGAAAATTCTTTAAACACCTGTAAACTTTAAACCACTAAATTATTATGACCAGTACTCAAAACATCCCATATGTTTTACATGCCTCATTTTTCCACACTTAATTGTACTTTAATATAAGTGTTAAAACCCAATAGTGACAGACTGTAGGTACACTCTTTGTTTATTGATCCTCTCTAAGTGTTAGCATCTCAGCAGTTGGCAGTGTCATAACTGATGAGATTTAAAAATACTTCCTTCTTCTCCTTTCTTTTAATGATGGCTATATCCTGGCCAAAAATAGGTTCTTGGGTTTGAATATATAATGTTGTGGAATGTTAGTTTAAGATGTGTTATAGTCATTTTTGCTGTGAAATATTTGTTTAATGATGTGTTGAATTATTTTATGTTGCATTTGTTTAACTCTGTAAAACTGTGACGGTGCCTGTCTAAAACACCTGACTGGTCTACTAAAGAGCTGAACGGCCAATAACTAGGCAGGAGAGGGGTAGACTGCCAGAGAGTAAGAATAAATAAAAGGAGAAATCCAAGCTCGAAGTAAGAGGGAGGAGTGAGAAAAGGAGGAAAAGAGGAGGATGTCAGGAGTCAGCCACACAATCACACAACAAGTCATGGAAAAAGAAGGAAAAAGGCATATAAACAACGAAAGGGAAAAGTCCAGAGACAACATGTAGAAGACGAGAAATGGGTTGATTTAAATTAGAAAAGCTGGCTAGAAACAAGTCAAGCTAAGACTGTACATTCATAAGTAAGAATAAATTTCCACGTATTTATTTGGGGGGTTGGGGTAGAAGCCCCCCAAAGAGTAAGAATAAAAACAAACAAAACAAAAAAACCCAACTGCAACATAGTGCAATTAGGACCACCAAGATGGCTCAGCAGGTAAAGGCACTTGCCACCATGCCTGGTGGTTAGAGTTTGAGCCTTAGCACCCATATGATGAAAGTAGAGAAGAGACTCCAGCAGGTTGTCCTCTGACCTTTGTATGTGTGCCACGGCATGAACACATGCACACGTGTACAACCCCACAACAAATAAATGGAATTAAAAAAATGAACTGGTTAAGTTCACATGTGATAAATACATAAATGTTATGGGCCAATAATTTATAAATATATATTGTTTAGAAATGTATATGGTTGTCACATCAGTAGTTTTCTGGGACATCCGCAACTCAGTTGGACTCACAGCCTGTAACCGAAAGTACTGAGTAATATGGGGAAATCATTGTAGATACTGCTCGCTGAGTAGACATACTTTTGCTTTATTTACTCAGCCAAAATTTATTGTGTCTATCGTATGCTTGATATTTCTTTTGTGCCAGGTATAGAGTAGAAAAAAAAAGAAGAAACACTATGTAAAGCCCTCTGGCATGCAGATTGTTTTAATTTATGAACCAGCAAAACCAAATCTCTTTGTTTATTTTGATATTTTATTAAATATTGAGAATTTTGTCTAATATATTTTGATAATATTAACTCCCAGTTCCTTCTGTAACTCCTGTCACAGATGTATCCCCACCTCCATCCTTCCTCAAGTACATGACCCTTTCTGGTGAGTTGTTTGAAGTTTAATAACCCATTGGATACTCCAATTTGTGATACCCAGACACGTTTTCTCCCAACAGCCCAACCCCTGGAACCTGGTCCATCTGCCCGGGGCCACACTATTACAGAAAATCCCAATACACTACCGTGGAAGGAATCTTCAATCGTTTGTTTTCGTAGAAACGTCACCTGAATCTTCACCCGCAGTCCTGGAAAGCCAACTCTGCAGTTTCGCTTTCCATCCTCAATCAGCCTGCGCTGTAGCATTAGGTGCCTAAATGCTTTGTCTTATTCATAAAATAGCATCTTCTTTCTCAAATGGTTTTGTGAGGTTTAAAAGACAAAATGTACCTGTGTTGCTGTGTTTAATAAAAGTAATTTTATTTAACTTTATTTTTGTAAGTTCATTAAATCTTAAGAGTAACAGTTTTTTTTTTTTTGTGATTTTTGTGTTTGCTTTGCTTTGTTTGTTTTTTTTTTCTTTTGTAAACCGAAGATTTTAGTGTTTAGTACAGTAAGTAAGCAGATATTATGGCTTGAAACATAACACAGCAAAGCAAAATAGCAGCAGACATTTTTATGTGTATGTGTATGTATATGAGCATGTGCCTGTGTGTGTGTGTGTGTGGTGATATGCCACATACACACGTGTGCCGATGGAGGTCAGGACACTGGATCCCCTGGAAGTAGAGTTGCAGGGTGTTGTGAGCTGCCTGATGAGGGTTCTGATCAAGGATCCTCTGGAAGAACAACAGTGCTCTTGACCACGGAGTGATCTCCCCAGCCCCAAGGAGAAAACTTTCGAAAAAAAATAAATTCTTGTCAACAAATCAAATAGAGTTCTTAGCTAGATTGTCTTTAACTAATGTCCTTATGAAAGTCTTTAACTAATGACTGTCCTTGAGAGAACAATGCATGAAAATGAGTTCATCTCTTTTTTCCTTAAATACCCAAAGAAGACATTTATAAACTCTAACCACACAGCAAGACTTCCCTTGAATTTTGAGAAGCATCTTACTTTCCCTTCCTTATGACACCTTGGTGTTACTATCGGCAATTACTGCCTAGTGTCACTTATGAGCACTTTCTTAAGCACACTGTGTTAGCAACCTGTGACCCTTGGACCCTGGAGGCTGAGACAAGAGCACCTACTAGACCCTTAGGGTTCACACAGGGAGATGTTGTCTCAAAACCACAGATTTTAGAAGCTCACCTTGAGATGTAAATGTTGTCCCTTCCTTTCATTTCAAAATCAATAAGATTTATAATCCATAATTTTCAGAAAAAATTATTACATAATTAATTCATGCAACAATAGTACATGTACATTATGAAAATAATCAAAACCAAGTGAGTAATTAAAATTTTAATGCTTTATTATACCTTGAATTCAAAGCTATATACATGAACAGTATATTAAGATCATTTTTACAAATAAACTTTTGTATCATTTTATACTAAACATTCAAACTCCCTTAAAGAAACATAAATAATAATAAATCATACACTTAAAATTTCAAAATGCATATATGTGGAAAAGGTTCCTCATCTCAGGGAAATGCACATTAAGATCATAATCAGCTAATATCTAACACCTGTTAGAATGGACTTATCAAAAACATAAATCATAACAAGTGGCAAGAGCAGAGAGAACAATAGCAAGGATGAGGAGACATAAAGAACTACTGTGCACTTTTGGAGGATGTACACAATGCAACTGTCTTCAGAATCAGGATACTTCAAAAAAATGAAAATAGCATCTTTATATGTCCTAGCATTGCTGCATCCTGTGTGTGTGTGTGTGTGTGTGTGTGTGAGTGAGTGAGTGTGCATGTGTGTGTGTGAGTGTGTGTACTGAAATAGGTATATCACAGAGGTGTCTGAACTCTATCTTGATTTCAACATTATTCACAGTCACTAAACTATGGAAACAAAGCATCCTTTAATCAATGAATGGGTAAAGAAAGAATGCTGTATGTTTTCATATACATATATGTAAACATATATATGTAATAAAATCCTATACAGGCTTAAGAAACGTTATCAATATGGATATAATTGGGTGACTTTATAAGCAGTGGGATGAAAAGACAGGTGCTGTTTGATTTCACTTAAATGTGGAACTGAAAGGTAATGATTTTATTGAAACAGAACAGAAAGTTTACCACCAGGGGCTGAGTGTGGAACAGAGTCTTGGAGAAAGATGTCCTACCAATTTTAGTTCAACTGGAGGAAGAAGTTGTAGTGATCTGTTACACTATCTGTTTAATCTTAATATCTAGACACCTCTAAATAATAAACTATAGGTTTATTAACCTATAGTTACGTTGTCACTATAATAAGCAATGGTGATAGAACAATGAACAAGTTTATTAGGATAATGGATAATTTTATTAGCTTGATATGCTCTTTCATATATATACATACATATATATATATATATATATATATATATATATACACACACACACATATAGAGAGAGAGGACCATGCTGTGATCCATAAATACATATAACTACTATTTAATAATCAAAATAAATAAAAACTTTAAAATCCCAGAAGTTAAATCACTGGTGTCAAATATATTAAAACTACTAGTTAATAATGCCAAATTGTTTCCAAAAAGTTTATCTCACATCACACCTTCTTGAACATTATATGATTCAACGGGTCAAGAACAGAAGGGCTCACCTCACAAAAAAGTAGGATATCTAGGGTAGTTTTGCACAAGGATCGAAGATCATAAAGAACCTGCAACAAATATCAAGCAGCAGAGGCCAGATAGCTGGAGGAATCCATCCTGGGCCAGAAACTTTTTGTATTGACTCTAATTCATCCACGTCTTGAGGACCATGGAACATTTCATGTCTGTTTCCTAGTGTTTTTATTTTCCCTTGCTAATCGTGTTTTATTCTCACTTGCTAACATACACACCCCAGTAGTTGCTAAATGACTGAATCTTTATGACTTTTAGCTCTGCCACGTATCTATTATGGCATGAAGGATTTGATAAATTTTAGTTCAAAATTGTAAAAGTGGAGTATGTAAGTCACATGCAAGCCCAAGGAGTGGCTCTCCTGAGGACAGGTGTGGTTCTTTGACTAAACCAGCACAGCTGGGAGATGGAGATCACATGCTCAAAATGAGGGTAGAATGAAGGCACCAGATGAGAGTTTAAAGAGAAACCAAAGCAAATATGCCCAACAGAGGATGGAAACATCCATGCGGGCATCACCCAGTGTTGCCTTTTGTTTCTCAGCCTTCTTTACTAATATCTATATCTCATTGTTTATGACTGAATTTTCATGAATGATGCAAATTTTAAACCATATTTGTATTGCTCACAATCATTCCATCATTACTCTGTCCATCCCATAGTTTGCCTTGTGAGCTATTTTTCCTCAGAGTATTATATGTAAGGTTTTACGTATTCGGGTTCCTGAGCTCCTCTCACTTGTGGCCCACATGACCTCCTTTTGGCAGTCGCCTTCTCTTTGAAGGGGCTCTGACACGTCCCAGTGGAATCTAAGCAACGTCTTCCATCACTTTCTTCTCTCTGTTCTGCTTTGTGTGAATATCGTAAAAAATTTCTCTTCAACTACATGTATTTTAGATTGTTTTAGAGAATTACATGTGATTCCGTAAGGAATAAGATACATCTTGAGGTTGTGTGAGAAATTATAGATAATATTTCCTTTTTGTTTCATCTAGTTAATATTCACACCTTTCTCACAAGAATAATTTATCTGTTAAACATATTAGTGCATGGTATTCTATCCAGGGTTCGTCAGGTGATGTTTACAACATCATCATACTTTCAAACTTCCCTTTTAAGGACCAAAGAGATAGCACAACAGTTAGAGTACTTGCTGCACCTCCAGAGGACAGAGATTGGATTAGCATCCAAATTGCAATTTTCAACCACCTCTTCATTACTCCAGTTCCAGGGAATCTTCTCATCTTCATAGGCTCCAAGTACACATATAATATACACACGTGCAAGCAGACAGACTCATACATGTAAAGTAAAAATAAGTTTTAAAATAAGTGGACAAAATATAAACAAATGGCTAGGAGTAGACATAGTGTTACTTGGAATACTAGAATATTCCGTGTCAGAACAACACATTTCAGGACCATAGCAGGGGAACTGCACAGAAGAATGGGGGTTTAGTAGGACACCAAGCAGTGAGCATCTTCAGGCCTTTGTTATTGAGTGCTCTGAGAAAAGACAGGAAATAAGATATGGGAACATGAGACAGCCTCAAGAACTACAGTGTAGGTTACTAAGTTGATTGAGGGTGCGGTTCCCATGGGGAAAGATCAGAGCTGAATGTGGTATTGGTGATATTTAGGTCCATGAGCAGAGTACAGCTTTACAATATCCAACCTGGAGGTGGAGACTTGAACATCAGCAACATATAAACAGATGTCCCCGACATGCTTGTGCTGGGCATTCCTTCAGTTCATGAAGCACAAGAGAAGAAATCCTGTTACGTAAAAGGATAGATTAAGCCTACCAATTCAGATCAGGCTCTTGGAATTAAAAAAAAAGCAAACAAAGAGAGTAAACTCCCATCTTAAATGTGAGGTCTCTCTAGGAAAGTAAATCGACTGTATGATCACCGTAAGCGCTTGGATAACTGCTTAGCTATTTGTACATCCTGCTCCTTATCAAGTTCCATATAAAGCAGAAGCATTTCAGTGATTCTTTTTTTGTTTGGTTTTTGTTTTAGTTATTTTTTTTACTGTTAATCATTATTATCATTTGCAATTTTCTATTACTGCTACTAATAACAACATAGCAGGCACCGGAAAAGAAGTGGACATGAAAATAGAAAATAAGAATTTTCAGTCATTACTCTACTACAATCTGGTAATAGGTAAATAAATAGATTTACCATTCTGAGCCTCGGTTTCATTCTCTGTAAAACAAAACATGCTATTTCAGTGATTCTTTAGCAGAATGAGAGACAGCTGTGACTTAAAGCCCCCTATGACCAGGCCAGCTAAGGAAAGATGAGCAAATGACTATTTTGCATGGGGTAGAGATAGAGGTGACAATGGCCCGGGGGTTAACCATGCATCTTCGCTCCTCCTTTCACCCACACTGCAGAGCAGGAAGCTGTGACAACTCAGAGCTCTGCTGTTGATTCTGGACATCTAACACCTTAGTGTTTATAAGAAGGGCCTCATGTGTAGCACTCAGAAGCACAGAAAAGCAGCGTTCTTGTGCAAACTAGTGACTTCCTCACAGAAAAGATTGTATGATGCAAATTGAATAAGCATACCTGAAAGTTCAGATGTCAGGAGTTGAAGTGAGGAACTCTCTCAGTACCTGCAGAACTCTCTTAGGGACGGAGCCTCTGTTGATTGCGACAGCAAAAAGCGGGGCCACAGTTGCATTCATTGTTCAGTGAGCTTTTCTACACAGTTCAACCCACCGACAGCAATGAATGTTGATTGTGACCTTTGTGAACAATCTGTCCAGGAGAAGGTAGCCGTGGCGGGTCCTGCGTTGGAGTTCTGTCTTCAGCAAAGCCAGAGGGCCATGGAGTCGTAGATGGTGGTTAGCTATAGGGTACAATCAACGGTCGATGGTTTTCATTTGAATTCCAAACTCACCGACAGCGTTGAATGTTCACTGAAGCAACCTCTAAGCCAGAGTGGTGCTGCCTTTACAGTATCTGGAGGTGTCAAAGAGGGAGGGAGGCAGAGGAAAGCCCGGTCCTTCAAGCAAACATGTCACACATTTTAAACCAATTCAAAAGAGTAAGGAAGAAAAGAAGTGGGATTCTTCCAGCCCAGAGTTTGGCAAGCCTCCACTTCGTGCTGTATGAAAGAAAAGGATCTGATTTTTTTTCAAAGAAAGAAAAAAAAAAAAAGCCTTTTTTGGGGGGTGGGGGACTTAGTCCCAAGCTGTTAAAGTCAGAGAGAATGTATCATTCAAAGTAGTTTGAGCTATCAAATAAAAGCAACATCTCAGTATTTTATGATTTAAATACTGACATGCATTTATTAGGGAGAGTCAGGATAGATGTAGGTTGTGCAAAACTGCAACAGAATCCACTTAGGTTTTCTCAAATTAAATCCCTCACAATATTGGCCTTCTATGTTTACACTACATGGAGTAAGAATTCAGTACATAAAACAGGATTTTTAAAATTAATATAATTTCCTTAATATATGCTTACTTAGAAAACAATGAACGAATTAAACCAATTCAACCCATTCTTTTCTTAGCCTATGATACAAGATTTTAAACTAGAATGAAAAGGAATTCAACCTATGCACACAAAACAGGACCCCATCTCCCGCCATCTTGGTTGTTAAAGTCTTCGCTCTTATTTTCTGTGACTGAGAGGAGATGGGAATCACTTCTATCCATTTCCTAAGTCCTCTCTGAAATGTGTCTTTTTATATTAGCATGAACTCTGTTGAATATGTCTTTACAACTGCTTCCAATCATCAACTTAAATAAAAATCCCCTTGTGTGCTTCAAAGCCAGGGGAGAAAGCCGCTGTATTATATTTAAGTAGAACTTTATGTGGCTTTAATGAAAAAAAAACACATAAAAATTTTGAATCTGACTTTGAAGCTGTTTTAAGTTTTATAGAAATTAGTGCAAATAAAATATCAGTGACCCACATAGTCCAAATTTTTAGGCATTCTGACATTTTGTTCACTTAGAATACTGTATGCTAAACCTATAATTGTTCAGTATCTTGTAGACAAAAAGATTACATGACAATTTTCTCTAATTGGTATTTTGAAGTAAATAGGGTAACGATCTGCTGACTGTATGCACTGAGACAGCAGAGAGTCACAGGACATAAAATTGATTAATCTGACTTTTCCTGTGAGGCTCCCTTTGAGATAAGCAGTTTTCCTACGGAGGGCTGCTTTTGTGGCAGGGAGCACGTTCTCCTGGGATCATCTGTTTGTGTTACCAGTTTCACCGGAATGCATGACACTGCTGTTGTTCCCTTGCTGGCCCATTGCCCTGCCATTTTCAGGGCATCGTTCTGTTGCTTTTATACACACCTATCAGCTCGTTCTGTATCCACTAGCATTTGGACAAGAATGCCAAGAGAACAGAGTCTAGGCATGGACGCTGCCTTAATTCAGAATGCAAACTTCACCTACGATCAAGCAACTTTCATCCGAGTCATGATTAATAGCAAAGCACAAGCAACGGAGGGGATTCCAGAACTTTCTAAAAACTCTCTAGAGAAAACTTATGCCCAAATTTCTCAAATTCTTAAAATAAAAAATATGATATATAATATCTTTAAATTCTTAGGAGATTTAAAGTAATTTATGTCTAGTAAGGAACTAGATTAAATATCACATCACTTACATAAACAAGAGTAGCAGAAGGGCAATGGCTAACTCTTGTTTATCTGGAATTCTGGAATTGTAGATGCACTTTTTACATGGTTATACTTTGTTGATGGAAAAGGAAAAAACAAAAACAAAGACAAAACCCTCTTAATCATTTCAATTCTCTCCCCATGGGGAAGGGCCCCTTTGCTCTTGCTGCCCCTGCCTGGCTGAGAAAAGACAGAAACTTCGGGACTGTACTTTGAAAAGAACACTGTCTATTTGCTGAGTTAACTCACCTTCCCACTAGTTTATACGGTGCTGATTCCAATCACTATCTCTTTCTACTACCCACCTTCTTCTGCATTGCTATTTTCCCAATTGAATCACTGGCTGAAATGGTAATCTTGGACAGTATTGAAATTTTTACATTTTCTGTCAGAAGGTGTATGGTTTTGTTTTATTTTATTATTGTTAGTAAATGCTGTGAATCCAGGGTTCTGCGTTTGTGTTAACCACCTGCCTCTTAAACAGTTTTCCTTGAATTAAGACCCACAAGAAATATGTCATTTAGATACAAGTATTCACCTATGTCCCCTTCGTGATTTTGGAAGGTCTTTTGCACAGGTTAAAGCTGATTTTCCCTGATGCCAAATTTACTTTAGCTTTTATTTCTCCCTGCGAGGCTTCAGAAGCATTAAGAAATTCAGTTTTGCTTAAGGTTACTGGGTCATAAATAAACCAAAGCAATTTCTTCGCTTTGAGCAAGAGGGTCAGAGAATACATGAAACACCACTTCCAAGCAGAGCAAACGTGAACATGAACTGACAGAGGACCATGAAAAGGAAGCACAGTGTGCCTCAGTAAAAGGCCACAGGGATTTGGAATGCTGGGCTTGTCTGGTTTAGAAATAGATTGTATATCTTGTTTGATGACCTGTACTTAATTTAAGTGACTGCCTCTGCCAGGCCTTCCAGAGGGCAAGTATGTGAACTAGAGCATCTCAATGTCAGGCTGCAGCCTTTTCCTGGGTCTGATGCCTTGACCTGAATTGGGCATGTGGGCATTGTTCTGACAAATGAGAGGGAATGAGGCGATGTGACCACACGCATTTTATCCATCCTTCTAGTCGGCTGGAAACGGTCTGGGGGGTGGGAGGGAGGCACATGCGCAGAAGCACATTTTTACGTTAGTTTTCTTTTCTGTCACAAACATGACTCCTCAAAATGAAAGTATTTTTTTAAAAAAAAAAAGTCACAATTGAAATAAGAAATTTTGCTGAACCCTCTCCTTCCAAAGCAAGCACATGCTGTCTTAAACACCATGATGGCGACCCCAGCATGACTGGTAGTTGGTGGCCTCAAGACACCTTGGAGGTATCATGCCTCTGTTTGGAAAATCTCATGAAATGCCTCAGCACTGGCAATTTTACCTTCCCAGTCAGACAGATAAGTGCCCAAGTTACAAGTACTCATCCTCAGAAGCCATTTTTTAGAACCAAAGGGTCCTCTGCCTACCTCAGTAGGAAAGGTGAAAGTATCAAAGAGGTCAAAATTGACTAAATATAGTAGAGAACACAGACGTGGGTCTCCACTGTGAAAGAAGGGAAGTCAGGAGAGTCAGGCCAAAGCTTGACAAAAGGCAGTCTTCCTTTAGAGATGTAGGCCTTCCCATAGCTTCGCATTGATTGATTTGCTGACCTTATAAAATGTCTTATGATTTTGCATTGGAGGAAGCAAAATTCCCTAGGAGTCTTTGTACTATTTGGTAAAATTATCAGTGATTGAAAAAAAAAGTGATTCATTTTTAATGTACACATCAGCTACATTTACACATAAGAAGCCCATCCCGTTCAGTGTAGATACATCATAAATGTTTTGTGTTGTTCATTCAAAAACAACACACAGGCAGAAATGTTTACAGTAAGAAAAAAAACCTTAAAAGTGAGTCAGTATCACTCCAATATGAACTTCATTTTTATTTTCTGATATCGTAAGTATAAGTAAATCTTTTCTTTTCTATTTATTGATTTTTAATTCTTTTTTATTAATTTTTATCTGTTTATTATTGATTTATTTGGGGAGAGGGACACAGGGAGGCTAGAGCATTCACACAGAGACCAGAGGACACCTTTCAGGAGTGGGTTCTCTTCTCCCACCATGTGATTCTGGGGCTCGAACTCAAGTTGCAGGACTTGGCAGCAAGAGCCTTTACCTGCTGAGTCATCTCAGAGCTGTACTTTTAAATTTCTTTAGTTTCATAGAAGCCTTTCTAGTGCTGGGACTATTATTACTAGGTGTGTACCATCAAGTTTGAGTACTGGGAAATGCTTTCTAGAATACCCTACAAATGTTATTTTGCTTGTATTTCTTGCCTTGAATAACTGCTTATTAACATATACTTAATTTTTGTAGTTATTGTATACTAATTTTAATAGTTGAGACACACATGCACTCTCTGCATGTGAGGATTTTTTCTGCACAGTGCTTCCAGTGGGGGCACCATTGTGGCAATGATAAGATGAACAAACACAAGGAGAGGACCAGAACTCAGGCAGTGGCTTGGGGCTGGCCACACATTGGCATGGTTATATAACCTCTCAGCCTAGATAGACTCCGGATACTATAAATGTTCTCATTTAGACCCCTCTAGTTTCTGGAAAGCTCCATGTAATAAGTGCTCTCTATAAGTATGGCATTCCAGTGATTATTTAAAGGACAAATGAAATCGAGGTCTCCTCAATGTCTAATGCCTTTTCCATTAAAAAAAGCTATCCTTCAACTTTTAAAATTGAAGTACTTGTATATAGACATGCATGCACATATACAATTTTCTTATAAGTAGCCTCAACATACTATTTTTTTAATTGCATGTGTGCATTCCCAGCAAAGCAGAATGCTTCTCAGCATCCCCAGAAAGCCAGAATGCTCTGCTGCAGGAGTGGTGTTCTTGTCTGGCTTGTAGGAGGTAGTGAGAGTAATTGACAGGCAAGAAGAGTTCTTCCTAGACAGGTACATCTCAAGACGATTGATGTCTGCATAAAAGTTACAATTAATTTTCAGCTCTTCTAAAGTTAGGAGCCCTCGGTTAACCTAATGTATCTGTTTCTATCATCAGCATCACTGCAGTGTGAGGGTGGGGAACGTACTCAGGCTGATTATTCCTTATCATCTGCCAAAATGGTTGCTTGTCCTTTGGATTATGTCCTAAATTGCTTTAATTTAAATCATTATACCACACAGACGTGCACAAATGTTTAATTGTGCTTTAGAAATTTATCCAGTCATTAAAGATGGTGCCCACGGGAAAACCCTTTCAGTTCTTTCTCTCTCTCTGTCTCTCTCTCTCTCTCTCCTTTCCTCCCTCCTTCTCTAGTGTGTGTATATGTGCTGTGTCTATTTCCTGATATTTATAGTTATTCCTAAAGTAAGAAGAGAGGGAAAGAGGGAGAAGGAGGACCAGAACTTCTCCTCAAACTCAAGAGCTTCTGTTTCAGATAAATTAGCTGGTGCTATCCAAAGTACTAATAGAGTTACATCATTTATCCCCTTCTCTTTTCTTTCTCTCCCCAAATCTAGTTTAGTACTGGATAACTATTTGGTGTCTTCTTTTCTGTGGAAGATTAATTCTCCCTCTCTGCATTCCTTAGTTGTCTGTAGTTCTTTGACTTTGTGCTCTATGAGTTAAATAGCTCATGGATGAAAAAAAATTGTTTGAATTGAATTATGTTTTATAGAAATCACAAGGACTTGAAATCACAGTAGTGAGAAACTTACGATAAACAATGTAATAAGCTATTGAAACCTTAGTTGAAGTAAGGATCCTGCTCATGAAGAACTTGGTAGAGTCCTGTGAGGACTACAAACTATGGCACGGCCATGGTGAGCAGTACTGATTTTTCAGCAGAGAAATGCATTGTCCTTGATCCTAGACTCTGCGACACAGGTGGCCCTCTTGACTTGGAAAGGACAGACATGTTAACATATGTTCAAAGTAATTGTAAAAATCAATCCAAAGTAAACAGTACCATACTTGACCAAATATTAACAATATGAGTTAACCTTTGAAAATAGAAAGTAACATATGTATTGGAGAGAAATGAATCATTTTCTATAAAAAATACCACATTTTTGAAAAGAAGCAGACCTCTTATTTGTGCAAATGGTTAGAATTTGTCCATAAAAATATCTAGTACACATAATCTAGCACATAAAAAAGCAACACAAAGCTAAACCCAAATTGCCATTCTAGGTTCCTAGATTTTGATTCACTTGAAACAATACATCTCATGTTTCTATCTGGAATCTTATATTATATGGCTAATTGGAATTTTATTTTAAAAATAAAATTAAACATTTGGATTTCCTGTGCTCCATTTAAAATTTGCTAATAATGTAGCCTCCCAAGCTGTACCTTTAGTTTTAAACTGCATTCCCCACTTGCTATGGCATTAAAATACCCTACTGTTTTTATAAGATACTGAGGATGCCTTTCTAGTTTCATAAATAGTCCAGACATCTGTTCTCTCAATCAACAGGGAACCACATATTTTGTACATTACTCTATGTGAACAATGCATATAATACAATTTATTTCGCATGACATTTTCGGGAGCACTGGGTTAGCTGTCAAAAAGCATCTGAATGACTCAGACGGTGGGAGAAGAGTTAAATGCAATAACAAATAAATACATTTCAAAGTTAAACCTGCAGGAGTTTTAAAGGTATGGTATTTAAATCATAGCAATCCTGCTGCCTCTGCATAGTATAGCAGGACATGACATACTTGAAGCACAATCTACATCTCTATAAAATACTGATGGTGGCACAAATCATACTGAATGACTGTGTTTGGAAAATAAGAAAATTAGTGAATCTTTTAAAGTGCGTTCTGGTATATATCACACAAGTTGGATATCATTTCATTGCCCTCATAAAAAAATTATGATACTAATGAAGAATCTGAGTAGACTTGGGCACGTACGGCCTCTTGACTTCCATCATAGAACAGCTGCTCAGTTATGTTCTCACCATACAACGCTGGGGCCAGCACAGGATTTCAGCGAACATTAGGACTCCAGCTCATTAATACCATATTTTCTGAAAACTCCATGACATTGGAACACAGTTCAAATTTTATATCAAGTATGTCACAATTGCATATTTGAACTACCCAAAGCATGGAAGCATTGATTTTGGACTCTGACAACTGACCTGGTTTCTAAATATTCTATAGTTACTATTTCTCACTTTCTTGATAAACTCTAGAGTTCTTAATTTTCTTTCCACCATTTTACATTTTAAAATAGTACACAGCAACAATGATGGTCTTTAATGGATGACTTATACTACTTTCTGCTCTTAAATATATCAATAGGTCATCACAATCCTTAAACAATAGGATCTTGTAATAGGGTAAATTGACGAAAGTCATAAATTGGAGGGAAAAATCTTCATCTAGATATTATTCTATCAAAGTGAACCTGTTCTGTTTAAACGGTCTGTTATAATCCAGGCACTTTAACAATCATAAGAATCTTTGCAATCTTTAAAGAAATTACTTGAACATTGTAATATGTTGAATTATGCCTCCATAGACAGAGAGAAATCAGATAGTTTCTCCACAATAAGGAATTTCTCAATCTTCTCTGTTGGGCTACTTTCTTTTTAATTTATGTATTTTTGGGAAATTGATGGGCTTAAGTTTTCAAAAACTGCCTGCCGTAAATGAGAGCCTATCAAGAACAGGAACGGACAGCCTTCTGTATCGTTAGCACACAGTGAGAAACTGTGGTTTTACTTTATTGTGTACAACTCTAACATGATGCCCTGTGACCATGATTAATTCAGCTAAGAAATACTTACTTTATGACAAAAACATGATGTCATTGTACTGTGCTGTTCAAAAAGTATTTTGAACTGAATTTGTAAACCATCCGTCTCCTGTTTTCCTCATAATTGGTCATTGGAGATCAATGCAGAGGAAAACTGACACCATGGGCCTGTTGTATAACTGATTTCAACAATTCCTTTACCATTAATAATATACAGGGTTTTTGCTTTCTTTTTTTTTTTTTTTTAGATCAAAACTGTATTGCCTTGGTAATTTTGGTTCAAACTTAGTTTAGGCACTTAAAAAAAGTATTGAAATTCCAGCAAACACACTATTCTTCCCTCTTTCCTCTCCTAAAACCAGGTTTTAGTGTTGCCCGGAGGCTGCTGAGCAGCTGCGGCATTCCAAATATGATGCAATGTTTTGGGTTGTGAGGGAAACACACAACTGCAAAGGCAGTTCAATTCCACCTGGAATAAAGGGCCATGCATACATTGAATTGAAAAAAAAATAAGCTTACTTATAAAATTCAAATATGCACATTGTAAACACATCCGCAAGTATGTGGTATTTCATGTAGTAAATGGCAATTACGATATGAACAGCTAGAACAACACATCACACAACTAAAGGACGAAGACAAATTTTTCTTCTTTAAAAAATCCCACTTCTTACATACTCAAATTGGTACTGATTCAAAAATATCGAGTAATTTTGGACAAGTTTGAAATAGTGATGAAATCCTATGACCACTATGTGTTGAGCCCCTCTTCCCATTTATTACCTAAAGTCTAAAAATGCATTTGCTTCCATTCTTAACACTACTGTATTTTTAAATATTAGCAAAATATATTCTTCAAAATTACACAAGATATCCATGTAAATTGTGTGTGACATGCATACCTTGAGACTTACAGGTCTTTTGATACTTCCATTTGGTATTTAAAATGAGGAAAGAATAAGCCAGTGTAGTAGGCTGAGGGCACATAAACATCCGAAGTTTCCAAAATTGTAACATCAGTGTTACACATTTCTTTTCGAAGTATTTTCCTAACACTGAAAAGGACGTCTAAGAACCTTATCCAAGTCTGTCCTTTAGGCCCGCATCTTTCACGGGGTTGTGAAATTTATAGGTCAGAAACTATTACTTTCCTAGGAGCCGTGAGGGCATAATATAATTTCTAGACCACAGTAGGAGCTCAATGTGTAATTGTTGCTTTACCGTTGATTCTCTGGCACACGTGAGTATCTGACTGTTTGTCCAGACATGGTGTGTAAATCTCCAGCCTCTGGACTGCAAGACTGCATATGAAGACTGCTGAAGAAGTTAACTTCACTAGCAAGGCCTCACATATCCTGCATTAACTGCACCTATGTGTCCTGCATGGAGTGTATTGGTGTCTGAGACTTAGTCATTCTCAGAAGTTTACACATGGACAGGTTAAAGAGCCACACTCACTTGAGACAAAATGCTCTGTTAAAATTAAATTTCACTCTCTTCTGCAAATGGATCAGACATTTTCTTCACACAATATGAACAATTTATCACATTAAAAATCCTCTACATATTTTAATTGTTCTTACAGTACTTTCAACTAATTTTATACTGATTTTAATGACACTTTAAGTTCCAAGATATTTCTATAATGTTGTTGTTGAGGAAGGTGGTGTAGATATGGAGAAAGGTATCATAAATTGTTGCCCATGAAAAACACCCAAGGGTTGTTCTAATTTTATTTGGTTAAAGGCAAAATGTCGCAAAACAGGAAAGTTGTACAATGATCAGTTCGAGGAAAAGCCTGACTACTTTTCAAAATGAGTCATGAGTTCTATGCTTCTGCTTGTTTGTTTCTTGTTTGTTTCCGCTTGTTTGTTTCTCCTACAGCCTAATACAGGTTACTTTGCATCTCCTATGAAGCCCAGCTGAGCAGGAACACGTGCCGCCTCTGGCCTCTGCCCTCTGCCCTGGGACTGCCGAAAAGTATACTGTATTGCTTACATAAATCTATCTTTGGTAGTGAGTTTCACCTCACCCTGCAGTTTAGTTATATGTTACTGTCTCACTGAGGTAAGTTCTAATACAGAATTCTCCTCTCTACTCTTCAGTTCTGTTCTTCCCAACTTTCTTGTAGTTTGCTGCTTAGGACAGACACGTAGCTAATCACTCTCTGTTCACAGTAATGACTTTCAGCAGTATTACAAATTTCACAGGAGAAAAAAAAAAACACATGTAAACCAAGCTGATCACTTGCTTTATTTACCAAACTGTATCACTGATTAATAGCAGAACTCTCTGCCTATGACCATCCCACCAGGCTTTTAACTCTGAGGGAGCAACATTGTTTAGATCTATATCCAGCAGCAGTTAAACCAAAGGGCAGTCACATTATATAAACGTTGATAGTCATTAAAAATTGAAATTGTATTCCACAGACAAATAAAAGGAAGTAAAAGCCTTCCTTACTGATAGTTTAAGTTGCTGTGGACTTTGTTTCTCCAGAAAATTTTCCAATGATCTCAGGATTTCTTTTAACTGCAGTATTTGAGTTGAAAGCTATTTTCCCCGAAGGACACCAGTAGAAAGACTACTTCAAACCACAGAAAATACCTTATCTCAGAATCTGCATTTCCATTCTTTTACTAAATTCAGTTCAGATCAATGTCTACAAAAGTATTATCATCAGGTCTAGGGAGACTGGCTCAAGGGGTAATGATGTTTTCTGTGAAAGCAAAAACAATCTGAGCTAAAGCTCTAACGCCCACCTAAAAGTTGAAAACGACATGTATGCCTGTAACCCCAGACGTGAGCAAAGATAGGTGGATCCCAGAGGGTGCTGACCAACCAGCCTGGCCAAAACGGTATGGTTCAGGTTAGGTGAGACATCCTGCCATAAAATGATGTAAGATGACAGTTGACATCCTCTTCTGGCCTCTTCGTATGCATTTACATATACAACACACGCATGCAGGTACACACACACACACACGCATGCACTTATGCAGACCATGCACAAAGTAGGAAGCATGTTACTGCCACAAGTCTCTTCTTTCATCTTCCCATACTTACACCATAACTTGTGGTCCTCATATTCTTCTTGAAACCGCATTTCTTAGTGTTGCTTTGTATTTCTGCCTATTGTTCAAAGGAAGAAATTTTGAGCAACAGGTCAAATTCGTCACCTGAAAAGAGAAGACTCCTGCAGCGTTGCTTAAAACACATTGACTGACCTGTACAGTCCAAATCATTTCTTACCACTTCTCATATTCAACCAAACAAACCATAATGAAATCCACAGAGCCGCTATCCTTCTGGAGAGAGTTTGAAAACATCTATTATGTATCAGACTACTTTTAGCTTTTATTATCTAGCAAAAAATGGACAGTTTTAGCAATAACATTTCAAAGTATATCTGTTTTACTTTGTAAGTAACAAAATGTTGACTTAAGCAGGATTTGTTGATCTAAATATTCATTTGGAAATAGCTTCAAATTATCAACTCTGCATGCTATCACATGAATTATGGCAAATGAACTATGAAATGAATGATTAAAATTTTTAGAAAACAAGCCTGATTTGGGTGTCCCGCAAAAGCATACATTGTCTGCTGCATCTCAACTGAAAACATTAACTGTGAAATATCTTTTAAGTTATCCTAATTATCTCACGCTATCCAAGAAACATTTGGGGGCATTCCATTATTTCTTTGACATTAGATAATTAAGATCATAGAACTAAAAATGTCCCTTGGAGAGACAGATTATCAACAAACAAGCTCTCATTCCTGTTATGGGAAATAGCTGGAGGCATATGGCAAGCAGAATGGAAAGGACCTCAATTCTACTCAGCTCTTAGACATAACTTTTACTTAAGTGGAGCAGCATTATTCTGTAAGCAGAAAATTTGAAAGCCTTTTTAGTTACAAAAGATATCTCACTGGAATGGACAGTAAAATTTTAAAATTAGATGTACATTCACTCTTATAAATTTGGAAAACTTTGGGAGAAATAATAAAATTAAGATACACACAACATTCTGGAAATTATAAACACATGTTCACTAAAATTCAGTACATTCTCACACTTGTAAACAGCATATGTTCCCAAACTTGACTTTCTTCTTTAGTACACTTGAGTGTGTCTACTCAATGGTGGGGGCGAGAGAGGAAAAAATACATTTTATTCAAAGTTTCTCAGTGGGTGAAACTACAAAAGCCCGAGCCTTTACAGTTAGTTCAAGTGTGACGGAAGGCTTCTATTTAAAGAAAACTGTGACTGGCTCCAGCATAGCGAGGCTTCCCAGAACTTATTTTCATGCTTTTGTACATGGGATACAGAATATGTTCTCAGACCTCACTCTTTGATTTTTATAATTCTAAGGATACTGCAGAGAGCTATATAGAAACAACTGTTCGGAAAGAAATTTTCTGCAGGAATGAAGCTGAGATTGGAGGAGGTGGTAGAATTACTTTCTCCCTTTATAATTTGCTTTGGGATGCCTCACATGGTATATGCAGAGAGTTGCCAGAAAACCTTAAAAAGACACGGGAAGCCCACAGGAATCAGAAGATCAAAATAGGACCGCACCATTTGTACCCAGAAGACTTATTACCAACTTAATCAACAGTCCAAGTACATAAGTAAAATATTTGCCACCAAATTTAAAGCTTCCTTTGCTTGATTTTTTGTTTTGTTTTGTTTTTTTTGTTTTTGTTTTTGTTTTTCAAGACAGGGTTTCTCTGTTTAATCCTTGCTTTCCTGGAACTCACTCTGTAGACCAGGTTGGCGTCGAACTCAGAGATCAGCCTGCCTCTGCCTCCCAGTGAATATGTTTCTTAATAGAAAGACAGAAAGGGAAGAAAGAAAAGAGTGAGGGATGGAAGATACTGGGAGGAAAGAAAAACAGAAAAAGAAAGGGTGAATTTAAACAGAAGTTTCTAAAGCTGGTGAGGTGCCAGCGCAACAGATGTGGATGGTTCCTGAGGGCCCAGAGAAGCTCACGGGCATCAAGGGAAACCCTGCAGGGTGGGTAGCATGCCTATTATTCCAGCCTCAGGGAGGCTAAGACCAAAGGATCGGGTAATGGATTTAAGGCTAACCTCGGCTACACAGTAAGAATCTCTCTCGTAAGATTCCCCAAATTAAAATTTAGCAACACCTCAGGGGACAGGAGGACTGAAGGAAGAGCAGAAAGGTGACCGTCTGAACGTGGGTCCTTGCTGCAAGTTTCAGTTAGAGGATGCCAGTTCCAAAGTTCTTGTGCAGTTGAATCTTCATTTTTCTTTCTTGATATCAACAGCGGTGCTCTAGAGATTTGGTGCCTAACTAAACTGAGCTTGCATTTTTTATACCTGTGTAGTCATTGAGTTTATGGGATTTTATCTATGTGTGTTTGCATATATGTACATATATAAATGTATACTGTCTCTCATACACACACGCACACACACACATACACACACATACTGTTATTAAACATATTACCATCAACATACTGGTTATTAAACATATCTTATTCAATAGCTAGCAGCTTTAAGAATAAAAAAGGAAACCAAAACAATGTGGGGCATTATTTTCCTCCATGAGACTCAAAGTTATACAAGGATTTGATTGAATTTGAGAAGCTGTACACATGAGAAATAGATACGTAGCAAAGTCTTTCTGCTTTAGTTTACCATTTTCAGTGCAGACTTAGCTAGATGCGAGTAGAAATTTGGATTGTTTACTTACCATTAGCTAATAATGCAAACATACGCATTCACTCAGGAAAACTCCAGTGACTACAAACGAACAAGTACAAGTTCATGACGAATCACTGAATTCTAATGAGGAAGCTCCAGTTCACATCGCGTTCGCCATCAAATGGGTCAGTACGTAGATTTCTGGTTCTTTAGAATTTCATCATCAAGCCCAGTTTAGGTTTATTTTTTTTTTTAATAAAAGAAGAAATGGAGACTTAGATAATGAAAATGACTTGCCTAAAATTCTTCAAAAATGAGCCAGGACTGAGGAGTGGCTGTATATTCAAGAGTGACTGCCCATGAAGATCTCGGAACCGGACCACTGGTGCTTGGTGAAGTTGATGGGTCAGGCTGTATGGAATTTTTGACGTTCTATTCCACATTCACTGTCTTGGTTTGTATTTATTTCTGTTAGGTCAGCTGAGAGATAACACCTAGAATTTTGGGTTTCCTCATGGCAGTACGTATGTCATCTTCTGAGTGCATGTCTCTCCTTTCCTTCACAAATACATTTAAAAATCAGAAACTTCGAAGTTGTTGTAGGTCAGTGGCATCACACCATTGCCCCACAGAATCCTCTAGTCAATCCTCTCTGGCTTCTCCCAGAGAGCCACAGGCAAATACACTTGATCTCAAACCGTCATAAAATATCAGTGTCTATATTATCATTTCTGATGAGCAAGTTTGCTAAATGGCTTAGCTCTAAAACAAAGAATTATATGTTTATACTTAAAAATAGAAGTGTTTTCTAGTTCTTAAGGCCCAGAATATATTTCCTCCCTTCCCTTCCCTCCTTCTCCTCTTCCTTTAATTGAAGCCATTGTCTTATTTTTCAATATCTGCAATGCAAAAGGGTAATTCAAGAGTTGAATATAGAAATAAATTTTACTCGCAGAAATACACACTGAACCTTACAATACTTTTAAAATTTTATCTTTCCCTTATTAAATTGATGCCCTGAATTCATGGAAAATGTTCGAGTTCCACAGGACCACGTGAAAGGCCCTTAAGATATACTTTAATGTCCATTTGGATTTAGGAATTATCTTGATTATTACACTGGATTGAATTTTATTTTATGTCTCAGCCTCATGCCCAAGGCTCCAACCCAGCAGCACACAGATCAGTGGATTCTCAAACCCGCCCCTGTCCCCGCCCCCCAAGACTGTAGGCAGAACAATAGGAATGAGAAGTGTGAGGCGTGCATAAAGCAAATTTTCCGAGGCCGCATCTGGGCAGCCTCGAAGCTCATTGCCGAGGTCGGAACTGATCGAGTCTGTGCTTTCTCAGGAATGGAGCCTCTGTGTACCACCTGCAGCTGAGGCATGCATTTCCAGCAGGATCCGTGAATGCCAAGGGCTTGGTATTTATGTCTGACTGTCTGATAAGCTTACAAATGAATTTCCAGGCCATAAGTAAATTCCCTTTGAAGTCAGGAGGGGCATTGTTAGCTTCTTCGGTCTTTAACGTGGACTTCTTTGTAAATTCTTTCTCTCCATCATGAGAGGAACTAAAATGAAGAGGTCAGCTAGAAGGTGTAACTTCATTTGAAATGAGCTCCAGACAAAGTTAATAGCTCCCCGTTCCTCGGAAGCAGAGCAATTCCCTGATAGCTTATTGCTGCCTGTCTGTCTGCTACTTTGGTCAGCTGACAGCCTGGCCGGGGCAGCCACCACCATGCCGCACTCAGAGCAGAGCTGGGAGCGCACAGTGGGGGGAACCCCAGAGGCTGAGGAAGCTGGGCATGCTGCCTTGTGACCATTTCAGAGCTTCAGGGCTCCGGTGACAGCTTTCAGGCGACACCCTGGAGGACCCACGCACACAATCTGCCTGCGGCTGTGCTTTGTCCTGGCTAGGCATTCTTCTTCAGGAGGACTGGCCCATAAATCAGAGGCCCAAGTCTGTCCAAGGCAGACTCTGGGAGGCCCAGGCAATTGTCTGCACTGGGCCTCTGCGCTAGGTGATTAGGAGCCTTTCAGGGAGGGGCTCGGTGTCTGAATTATATAAGAGCCATTAATTAGGCAGCTAAAACTTGAAGTAGGGAAATAATGAATGAAATTAATTTATAATGTATAGCAGGCAGTCTGCCCAATCGCTTTGGACAAGGAACATAATTAAAAGCCTATATATTCTCTGCTAACTCCATGCAAATTTTTTCTCTATCAATTTCTGTAATTCTTATTGGGCCTACGTGCAGTGCATACATACATACATACATACATACATACATACATATCTACATATCTGCATGTATATATATTTAAAACATTTTTTCGACAAAAACCTGTTAGTACACTATGCTTGCTGGTACACAGGGACTGAAAGACACACAGGCACAACCTCTGGTTTTAAAACCCCGAAGCTTCACATTTTGAGTGTTTTTATGAAGTCGTTCCTCTTTTCTCTGGAAGACTTGAAGTAAAACACAGAAGGGCCTTACAAGGAGATACTATGCGACTGGAGAATTTCCTCTTCCAATGTGCCATTATCTTTACTGAAAACAGAGAATGTGGCGAATGTAGAAAATAATAAATCGTTTAAATATTTATCTATGTAAAGGCATTGCGAAAGCATGGGTTTTACATTGATTCCTTGCCTTCTTGCTTGGGTTGAGTTTTGAAACATACACAACCTGAATTCAGGTGATTAACCACTTACTCCAGAACATTTGTGCTGAGGCAGCTCATGACTGCGAGTGTCTGGGTGTGTCTGCAAGCTCAAACAATAGCTTACAATATAATGACCCTTGCAGGAAATCACTGTGATTTCAATGACTGAGTATTTAATAAAATCAAGGTGAGTAAGATTCCACACCTGAGATAGTGGGATGATCTTTCAGATAATAGGTGAATGACTACTACATACAATTGACTTTTTACACAATGAAATTTTAATTCACTTTTTTAATTCATCTGTATATACTCTCTTAGTAGAATTCCCACAATCCCTTTCTGTTCTGAATCATTGTTTATGGAAATCTGTGTGTTTGCTGTGGTTATTGATCATACAGAGAGGAAGAAGATGGCGTGTTCATTTCTCTTTGCCTCACCAATTCATGTACCTTTTGCCAGCCAATTCATGTGAATTTTAATTCATATTTAAGAAATATTTAATAACTCCCTTGCCTTGAATACCCGGAGAACCTTTCAGATCTTACCCTTCAGGTTGATGGGGCATCTTCTCAAACCAAAGTCCACAGACGGTGGCAACTGGCTGATTTGTTTTATCCCACTTCTTGCCTCTCTGCCCTCACTCCACTTCATTTGCTGCACGTCCTTGCCATTAACAGAGCATGCCAGTCAGAGATCACCCTCGGTGGCGTGACACATGCCGTCTTTAATGTCTAAAACGCTGGACCATTAGCTAGATTAGCTTTCCACACTTCAGTCATGTCTCTGGTTCAAAGTGACCCTTTGTGGCTTGTCTTGCTGTCCCATAAGGTAGAGCATCCTAGTTCCTTAGTCTATGTGTTGACCTTGCTCTACTGTGCCCAGTTGCATATATCACCACAGGCTATTATACTAGGCACTAAGGCAGGCAATCGTCAGTAAATTATGCACAGCTCATTAGATATGCACACATTTCCTCCTAGAATCTTGGCACATGACTAAGCACAAACCAGTAAAAAAGAGGGAAGTAAAACACACAGTTGGCCAGGCCACGACCGAGACTAAAGGTTTCAAATAACAATGCAGAGACGAGACTGTGAAATGGAATGAGGTGCAGTCAGTCCCAAAGCAGGCGAGTTTCCAGTACAAACTTGACACATAGAAGGAGCTCCCCCTGACCTATCTGTAGGAAGAAATGTGAAGATCGAGTACACACTAAGATCTGGGGCCTGGGAAGGCCAAAGTCATCAGTCTGTAAAGATTGCGGATCTTGTTGGGAGGGAGCCTCTATCATAGCAAGGACTTTACTTCTGTGGCTGACTACTGAATCTCCCGTCTTCTACAGTAATTTCCCATCAAGCATGGTTGAGTGCATTAAATAAGCTAATTATTTTTAATCTACCAAGGAGGAAATAGGCACACACTAGTTAAGTAACTAACTACAAATAACTAGGTCCTGAGAGGACACTCAAAATAGAATCTCCAGCAAGTCCACCTCTGCTGCCCATGGCCTAGCCACTGCTGCTTGCTGGACCAGAAGCTCCAGGTATCTCTCCAAGCAGGAATCCATGCTTTACAGACTAAACAGAACCCAGAACTACTCTGATGATGCATTTTAATTCTTGGTCTTTGATTTAAATGTAGTGAGGGTAGCCGGTTGCCAAGGTCAAGTTCAGAACCATCTGAATCAAAGGCTGCTGTGACCACTGCTGCAGAGACTCACAGGAGAAAACCATCTGAATCAAAGGCTGCTGTGACCGCTGCTGCAGAGACTCACAGGAGAAAACCACCTTGCCCTGCTCCTTTCTTTTGTCACTCTGTGGCTCTGCTAAAATCTTTCCCCCCAGGACTCAGTTTCCTTAGCTGAAAACACAGAAATATCTCACGAGGTATGCCAAATAGATCCCTGTTTCTTTGTGTTTCTAATTCTCTCGTTGTTTGCTGCTGTATTCCTGTAAATTCTAACGCCTTGGGAAAAATGATCAAAGGCTGGCTTTGTTTTTGAGAAATCTGAGCAGTTTTGATCCACTAAAGAGATGTTAGAAAGACCTGCGTGCAAAGGAGGAGCGCTCTGAAGAGAGTGAGCTCTTCAGAGAAGGGCCCAACCACATACTGTTAGGGAAACAGCACACATGCCTGAGATCCCTGTGGCTGCACACGCAGCAAAGACACGGGAGGGAATTTGGAACTGCTAAGCTTGGGCTCAAACTATGAAAAGTTTTCATAGCTAGGTAGGCAGTTTGGGCTCTAGTCTATGGGCAACACAATGGAGAGAGAGTTTCTACAGTTCCCAGAGCCAAGCCTATTTCTCTATTTGCTATAGCTACATAATAAACTGCTGTGGCAGGAATTAATCCGTTTCTCATTCTTTGATGCTTTTGGACAAGAATTTTTACAAGGTAGGTGGACAAGGAATAGACACCATTTTGAAAAGTTACTGAAATACATTTCCACAGTGTAGGAATATCCTTGGGAGCCCTTCCTTCCCTTCTTTTCCTTTCTGTCCTGCACTAAAACACTATAGCCCTCACAGCATGTGGCCCGCTTTTCATTTGGCTGGTCACAGAGGGGATGATGAACCCGGCAATGTACTGTCAAGGCTACGGGATGCTAAAGACAGTGTGAAAGTCAAAGGATCGACTAGGTTTTCAGAAAAGTATGACTATGTGAAGTTTGTCAGTTACAGATGAAGACTCAAGGGTCTTCCAAGCACTGGTTCCTGATCAAGACATCAAGAAATGATAAGGGGTACAGCATTTGGAAGCATTCTCTAAACACATACAGAATTGCTTTTTCCATTCCACTTTCTGCTCTCTCCTCCTCCTCCTCCTCCTCCTCCTCCTCCTCCTCCTCCTCCTCCTCCTCCTCCTCCTCCTCCTCCTCTTCCTCCTCATTCTTTATTCTTCGCAGCAGCATCTGGGTGGAAATCCCACAAAGCTTCCTTTAGAACTTCTTCTGTGGTCATCGTACAGCCTGGCACTCTTTGTTGACTCTCATGTGGGGTGACCCTTGCATGCCCTTAGCTGTCAGTGGAGGACAGCAGTTCTCTACACACACACAGTCAGTAGCATGCTAGCATATTTACAAGAGAACTTCCTTAAAAACAGTAGTTTCCATTAATTACCTGTAAAATGCCTTCAAATTTTACTAGACACAAGTTTCTTAACAGATAAGTTATTTTTAACACAAAATGGTACTGAGATTTCTTGATTTGACCATCTAGAAAGTTGTGGCTACTTCAAAATTTAGTCGTTATGTTAATCTTTACTAAACCTATCAAGTTAGGGAGCTATAAGCATAAATAAATTAAGCCAAAATAACTAAGCATTGAGATACATGACTGCAAACCCAGTATTTGGGAGGGTGAAGCTGAGGGAAGGGGATCAGGACTTTGAGAGCAATCTGGATTACATAGCAAGATTCTGTGCCTCAACCCTCCAAAAAGAAAAAGAAAAAAAAGAAAAAAGAAAGAAAGAAAGAAAGAAAGAAAGAAAGAAAGAAAGAAAGAAAGAAAGAGCTCAAATATTCAAGTTCCTACTGCAGGGACAAATTCTAGAAAAAACTACACTGTCAATATAGTAAATTTTGAAATGAAATTCATTGTAGTATTATAATAGTTCCTTATGAAAATAATAAATAGATATGCTAATATTTCAACTTAAAAAGTTACATATGTTAGTATATGGTCAAAAAATCTATCCTATATTAACACACACAAACATACTTAGCAATAATTTTATGGTTTAAGTGGTTAGTTCCCTAGAAATGAATTGGTATGTCAATTTCAGGCTTGGCCTCAAGCTGTTGTACTTTTTGAAACCTGATAGATACAGAATGATCTCCTCACTTTCATAGAACTTCCTCTCCCTCTTCAGTCAACTACATGCATTCCCTTTAACTGAAGTTTTTTGTTACTCACCTATCCTTGTGGTATTATAGAATGATGCATCTTAAATAACTTCAAATTGATTTTTTAATAAGAGACAACCACTCTGGTCCTTACTCTGTGTGCATTTTTATAAAGCAAATTTTTAAAAGTGAAAAGAAGCATGTTAATATAAAAAAGATGTGCTCCACAACTTGAAAAGAATGGAATTTAGAAGAGCATTTTCCCCAGATGAATGATCAAATGAGTGATCAGTGGCTGGCTTTTTGCAAATTAATGTTTGAGAGACCACTAATTCTGGGAAAACAAATAAACAAATCCCCAAGTCATCATGGGAGTGCTTGATCCATCATTAGAAAACCATTTTTTAATTTTATTTAAAGGAGAAAAACTTAGACCAAACTGCCATCTTTCTCTGGAAATAAAATTATGCTGTATTAATATATCAGAATGTTTATATGTTTGATAGTTTGTACCAGAACTATTTTATCAGAAATAATTTAGTATTGCTACCAATTTTTAATGAAAAAGCAACTTTTCCTTTATATCATCATGGGTTGTTATTACCATCATATATTTTAGCCTTTGGTTATTAATAAGAAGTATTATCCCTTGTGCTAATGAATTAAAATGTGGAGAAAGTGAAATCAATTGAAGAAGAACAAATTTGACCTAAGAGTCCTGCTTAGAGAGACTATGGGAGTCTCAGTGACTGCTTGTGACATTTCAGGATTCTTGAGGATTTTCTGTGTGGAACTCTCTGGGTGGAATTCAGCAGTTGTAGATGTAACAAATACATTTGTCACATAGGGCATATCATGAAGAGTGAAGTGGTTGTAATATCTATTTTCTTAATAAACCCCTTGGAATGCAGTGGTCTAGATTTTTTTAAGTACTTCATGAATATTTTGTAAACTATTCATCACATAAATTATTTTTTTCTAATTAAATTATTGAATACCTTTCTCGCCTTTTTTCTGTTCTGGCTAGAAAGAGATAACAGAGGAGGTGAAGATATGTGGACGGGATGACTAGGGTTGGGACTTTTTTAGTGACACAGAGAGAAAGGCCATTCGTTGCCATTGTGCCTCTTTGCATAGGAGGGTGAAAAATGATAGTCCAGTTCTTTGACATGGAACTGGATTAATCCAAGGGGTAATGAGTAGTTACCTTCGGGGGATCTGGCTCTGTGCATTAAAGCATGAATGACATTTCTATTCAAGGAAATTCAATAGCAGTTTAATGGAAAATGGTCCTGGTGACAATGACTGAACTTCCTCATGAACAGGTAACTAGTACTTTGGAAGATCCTCAAGTGTGCTGCTATCTTGAGTTAAAAAGATGAGCTTAGGTACAAGTCCTTGGAATTCATTCTGAAGCATCTGTGAAATTCCTATGGTATCAGGCCAACTACTGGGATTTGTAACTAGTAGGAGAGATGTTTTAATTCTACAAAAGTGTTTGTGATCTGTATGCCCACACGCAAAGAAATGTCTTTCAACAGTTCTTCTTAAAGGCTGAGAGATTAAGACTTATATGTTCTGCTCTTAACCCAAAATATACAAAATGGAAGGCTTACTCTCCTGATAAAAAATTTGCAGTGAGCCATCTAGTAATGGTGGTGGATACCTGCGATCCCCGAACTTGGGAGGTAGAGGCTGGAGAATCAGTTCCATTGTAAGCTGGAGGCCCGCTTGAGATACAAGAGCATGTGTTTCAAAACAAACAAACAAGTTAATGGTTTGTGGTGAGATGGTAGGTGTGGTGGTACACAACATGCTGTATATCAAATTTCTTTTCCCCTTTTTGTTTTGAAACTGAGGCAAGAAGATTGAGAGTTCAAGGTCAGCCTGAGCATCATAGTCAAACAAAACAAATCAGAAGAAATTTGATATACAGCATGTTGTATACTTGACATAATCTGTTTAAAGTTGCATTCTGTTTACATGGCTTTGACCTGTGTTTTGAAAACATTATGATATATTTGCTTCAGCAAGAACCAGTGCTGGCTTTGCATTGTATGGATTATAGGGAAAAGTATAAAGAAAGAACCAACGCTCCAAATGAATACCACAGCAATTATTAGTTGTGAGATTTCCAAACATAACTTCATCTCTCAGAGATCATCTCTCATGGGAAGATGCAGTCAACTGCACTGTGATCTACCACAATGTTTTGCAAGGATTTATTCACCTTGAAACACATTGTGTTTAAAATGGCTTTGATACCAGAAAGATATGAATTGGCACTCTGTCTTTGATCCTGTATAGTGGATAGATTTTATGACACTTGTCCTTTCAAAATCTCACTTTACTTTCCTCTAAAATAGGTAAGGAAGAGTCAAATGAGACTCCTTGACAGTTGGTTTATATATACACCTATAGAGTTGCCTACCCAGTGTTTATTAACTCACAACTGGTGCAAATATGTTAAAAGTATAAAATACTTTTTGATTAGTATTTCATATAAATACAGTCTATCATTTGAGTAAGAAATAAGAACTGCCTCTATAAAGTGTACAAACTGTGTTACTAGAGAGAATTCTCAGTTTTACAAGATTCAAGTTAAGAACGGCAAAATGTATAGTAAATCAACACAAGTTATAGTCACTGGAATAAAGAAACGAACACGATATTTTAAAATTTTAAAATTTAAAAACAATGATCTCCATCCTACTTTCTGTCAATCCAAAGAAATAACAGAAAGAAAAAAAATAACACCCAAGATCACAAGAGCTCATACTGACTTTCACAAGTTTACAAAAATCTTCATACCCAAAAAGAATCAGGAAAAAAGATTAAACAACTAATTTGGTGGTTCATTGCTGTGGCTGCTGTTTATTTCTCAACAGCACTATTCATAATAGACCAAGAATGGCAGAACCTGCGGCTCTCTGCTCATAGACTAGTATGCTGGGTGAGCAATGAGTTTATATATGCAGTGAAAATTATTCAGTCTAGAAAGGAAGGATGCTCCTGTCCCCAATGAATGACATCTGAAGACCTTGTGATAATTGAAATGAGCCAATAAGATTACAGATATGATATAACTGTTCACCTGATGTAGCAGGGTGGTCAGATTCACAGACACAGAAACGCAGTGACAGTCAGTGATGCTTGGCCACGAGCTCTTACGAGTACGCAGCTGAATGTTGGAAAAGAAGAAAATTATACAGCTGGATGGTAATTTGAACTACTATTTAGATGAATGCTTCGTATCATAAAATAAATTTTTCATATGAAGTACAAATTCTACCAGTGCTGACCTCATATAACAAAAAGTGAAGTTGGATAAAATAAGTGGTTTGGTAAGGCAAGGCTTTTTAAAATTACTCAAGCAGCTACCAGTATGCATTCATATGCACAAATACATTCTGCAGTTTTAGATTTGTAAGAAAAGCTTTGTTGAGTTTTATATTACACTATTCTAAATTGTTTTACTCATCCTGCATGCACCCCAACACCCGCAGTATGCTACCTTATAGCTTCAACCCCAGAACTGAGGAGGCAGAGGCAGGTGGTTCTCTGTGAGTTCTGGGATAACCTCATTTACATAATGAGTTCTAAGCTAGCAGAGTTTCTTGGTGAGACCATGTCTCAGAACAACACAATATAAAACACCTAACTAAATCAACAAGAGACAAGCAGCATTATACAGACTGGGCAGGCTGTATTCATATATTGAGAAATATATTTGCGTGAGTTTACATATGCATATGTGTATATGAACAATTAAAGAAAAGAGGCCAGAAGCCATGCATCTGTGCGAGAGATGAGGGATGAGGGAATGTGGAAGAGATGGAGGGAGGAAAAACAATAAAGAAATAGATGAAATAAGTTTATCATGAAATATTTTAATTTTAAAACATAAAAAAATAAAAATTCAAATTTAAAAAGATACAAAAATACTATTTAAATAACACTAAGACTTAAACGAGCAAGCCAACAAAAAAGCTAAGTTCTGTGAGGGCTAAAACAAACAAACAAACAAAAGCAACGAGTACAAAATCCAAACCTAAAACAGAACTCACGTGCAAGCTGATCCATCCAAAAGACTTAAGACACAGAAATTATTAATTTACTACATATTTTAGGGTATTTTCTCACTCCTGAAGGACACAGTATGCACAAGAATTGTGGCATTATGGTTCTTGTCACTGCATAAAGAAGATAACTCAAATGTCAAAGGAAGAGAGCCCAACTTAGGCGTGACTACGAGGTGGAGTCCAGTCAGCAGGGAAGCTACTTACTACACATGGAATCCTGACATAGGCAGCCATGCAGAGGAGTCTCGGCAGTATGCTTTATAGATTCACGGTGAAGCTATTTATTTACAACATGCTATGTTTTATAAGGCTTAAAAATCAAACAAATGCATCACACATCTGCAAAGAGAACCTCAAAGCTTAGGAAGATGGTAGCGTCCTGGGCAAACCCCATATAGGTAGGAAGCAGCCTGCTCCATGAGGCCTCATTCTTAGCAGGCCTGGACGGATGTCGGCATTTCTTTGAGGTGTAAAGTACTCACACTGCACAGGGATGTGCAGCCTTAATGGCAGGAATCTCTCAGGAGAAGAGTTGGGAGAAAAAGGAGGGAGACACACCTCTAGCTTTTATATGAGTAGATTTATAGGTGTTCACTACACTGCATATGCTCATTTGTGTTTATCAAGCAATGGGCTTCCAGAAATAATTCCAGCCTGCCTTCTAGGGCTGCAGGAGGTTAATAGTCTAAAGTTAGCTATTGTCCATCCGTGCAGAACTTCCTCCCTATGATTTCACTTCCGAGCATAGCTATTTTATCCTTTCCACCACTTCTAACAAAAGAAAATGCATTTTGGTAAAAAATTACATTGTGTGGCTCTATTTAGCAAAAAAAAAAATTGTAAGTAAGATATTTGCCATGTTTTCTTGTCAAATGTTAATGTAATGGGGGTACATTTAACCCGGTTCAATAGAAAAAAAACTGAATTGTCCCTGTTTTCAATAAATATCTCTATCATTCTTTCCCTGGTTTCTTAGGGAGCTGAATTTCTAGTTTGAGAACTATCTGCACAGTAATCCTTTTATTTCTATTTTCATATACTTACAAGTGTGATTTTCTATACATACACACATAAACACACACGCACAATAAAAGTTGCTCAGATCATTCAGAAGTTTAAGAATCTGTTTATTTGTAGTGATGGATTTTTCCAAAACTGAGACAGACATTTGGTGTATTCTCAGCTATAGCTTACTTAAGATAGTTTCAAATTAATTAAAAATATTAAAACCTCCCATGAAAGTATTAAGGTCACTTATCTTCTCCCTGAGTTTTAAAATGAGCAAACATATTATGTAAAACCTCATTATTCTTCATATGACTTGAACCTCCTCTTGAAAATGTCTGAAGTCCAGGCCACACTACAAAGACTGAAAGCCAAGTTCTCCAACCAGTTACCAGGGTAGCATGTGTTCCCGGGAGAGAGTTTAAGTCTTTGAACACCAATGGCACAGTTGTATAGATATATGTGTTGTTATATAAATGACTGGATTAGGTGAAGGTAGAGTGCTATTATAAAAGCGTAGCATTTTGTTTGTGTATCTGTGGAATACAGAGTGTAATGCTAATTTTCAGAAGGGTTTTATTGTGAAGTCACTGTAATAAACATTATGTTAAAGTACATATTCCAATTAAAACTTGTTTCTCGGGTGACATTTGAAACATGCCATCTGTACAGAATGCTGTCCCAGAATTCAGAGTGTGGTGTCTTTTCTTTATATATATAATAGATATTCTAGTATAAGACAGTCTTACATTCAATGTCTTGGTTTGAGCAAATGCAAAATCCCTGTAATTCTCTATTGAACATACATTTTTCATTTTCATGCATTGTGTGTGAGTTTATCATACATGTGATAGATCTATGGGGATGCTAAAACATGCTAAAATAAAATTATGGGAGGAATATATTACACAGAAGGAAGGAAAAAAATCTATAAACTAAGTTAAAATAATATAAACAAATCATAACTTTTATCTGTCTTGATTAGCGCAACTATAAATCTAGTTTAAAGGACAATTTTCTCACTTTTGCCATCAAAGAGAAAAACAAGGGCAGGCACAGTATATAGATTTTCAAAGTCTGACATCTGACTGACTGTACTGTGGTATCCTGTCAGATGATGTGGCATTTGTGTGGCTGCAGAGGGCTAGAATTTAAATGCCATTAAAGACACCTAAGCCCTCGCATGGAGGCAGGAATGCTCTGGAACTGTCACAGTGCAGACCCAATTGTTCCTCTGATCTCTCTCTCTCTCTCTCTCTCTCTCTCTCTCTCTCTCTCAGTGCTGAAGTCTGCTGTCCAGAAGGAAAATGTCTTTGTGCTTCCGAAGTCTTAAGCTAAGACAGACCTCATGTTCCATCCGAGTCACTCTGTTAACACCACATTAAAAGTTGAGCACATGTCACGGATCAGGGCTGCGTGTACTCCATCCTTATTTTAGGCTGCATTACGATTGTGTAGTGCTGAAAACTATGTCCCCAAAATAGCCGCATCTGGTTTAAAGAGCCTCGACTCTAACTCCATGTGTTGATAAAGACCACTTCTATGTTTTTCTGTTCGGAAGTCAGAACTTTGTAATTTACTGCCCTTCTCTGTAATTTTTCTTTGGAATCAATGGAGAGATCCTATGCTCCTGAGACTAGGCAGAGCACCAACGCTGTCCTGGCCTCTGAGAAAACTCGAGAGCTAAGAGCCTCTGTGAAATTTTCACCACCCTTCAGTCCACGTCAGGACTCCAAGTGGGAGAGACAGTTGAGAAATGTTAACTTTTTTTTACTTTAAATTATAATTTTAAAAATATATGCTAGCTTCTCAAGGGAAAAGTGTGATCTGGGAGACTTTCCTAGCAAAGTCACTATGTTTCCATGGAAAACCTGACAAAGGAAAAGCCGGTTTAGCTAAGATATCTTTTGGTCCTCCATTAGATATGACACTGTGAAATCAGTTCCCAAATCATATATTTCAGATGATAGGTTGGTTACAGTTTTTAAATCTTAGTATATTTTAGGTCTCATACATTTGTAAGGTGACCTTCCTTTTTATTAAAAAAAAGAATAATAAATATTTTAAAAGATGGGGACTTAGGAATTTTTTTTTTTTACCACGATTCATTATGTATAGTTCTCATAGTCAAGAGTCACTTCTAGTTTCTTTTCTAGGTGAGAACTTTGCATTAACGGAAGATAGACTATTTTATAACCCAACAATACTATTTCCAGTCTAAAGATGGGACTGAGTCATAGCATGTTTGCCTGACATGTGTGAGGCCCTGGGTTCAAAACCAAGCACCATAAAAAAGTAAAATCTATCATCAAAATTTGTCATATGGGAAAATCTTGATAATGAACTTTGCCAAAGTTTGCCTAAATACTTTAATGATACAATGTCTTGTGCATAAATCATCCATAATTTTGCCTTGATAAAAGATTCTGACCATTAACTTTGGAACTGAGATGTCTTTGGACAGTTAAAAAGTGATTTCTGAGATGTGAAAAAAAATAAGCAGAGAAGCTTAAGTAGTATTTCTCACACAAATTTTGTCCGACAGAAACAATTTAATGTCAGTTTTACAAAACACTCAACAAGCAGACAACTAAAATCAAGTCTGGCACTGCTCATTGACATCTTCATTAACCTGGCCTCCTAAACAAGCGCCAGTGGTCTGCAAGCCAGAGGAGCAGGAGGCTCCTTTCCACTTGATCAGAACTAAGGTTACAGCAGCACTTTTGCTGAAGGAGCTTTATCACCCAGCTGAATCTCCTAGGGGAAGACTAGAGTCCAGTCTCCCCGAGAGCATGTCTCTGCATTCCCCTCCGCACATCCACCACACAGAATAGGGAGTCCCTTGTGCTCCTGTTTAAGTATCAATGAAAAGAGTGTTTTGTCCTATGCGCTTCAGAGCATCGATGGTGTGTGAGCAGACCATCACCAACACGATTCTGCTTTATTTGATTCTGGAAATACTTCACCTGGGTCTGAATGCTACAGAATCGCACAGACCAACGCAAAATTTGCTCTTACTCACAGTGCAGTCATGAAAAAATGATTGTAAGAGAACACAATGGAGATGTATAAAGGCAACAGGACAAATGGACAAGATGTACACTTTGCGTGTGATTTTAAAATTGTTTCTTAAAAATTCATATAAACATCTTTCTGGACTCTCTAATTGCTACTTGCAGAAAGATGAGCCTGTGGTAAAGTTCTGTAGAGTGGTGCAGGAAGAAAAACCAGCCACTAGCCAAACAAAGATGGGCTTAAGAGTGAGTTAAACCTTCAGAATAGAGTGCTGTATTAAAATATCAGAATAATGCCCAATAACTTCTGGTTATCAGAGGAACAGTAATAAAGTGAACACAATGTTCAAGAATATATAGACTCAGTATCATATGGACACTTGTAAAAACACTGTCAAAATTTTTAACCAAACTAGGACATGAGATGTAGCCATCACTACGCAAATGATATAAGCCTACTTTAATCATCTGAAATAAACTGCTGAATTAAGACTACTTAATCACTATGATCACACATTTAAAAAAAAACAAGCAAAGGGAAATATTGAATTAAGTAGCAAATTATGGCAACTAATATGCTATGGAGAATATTTTAATGTTTTGGAGTAAATGAAAGCAAGATGGATAAACAGAAATAAAAGTACAATTAGTAAACTAAATAAAAAATCATATGCAATTATATTTTTTTGCAAAGTGGTGCTATGAGTTAGAGAAATCCTTAATCTATTCTGGAGCAAATCAATTTAGTTTCCAGAAGATTGCTGGCAATCATTTTGATTAACAAAATGATTATAGAGCATTAGAAAAAAACCCATCTCGCTCTTAATTTTGTGAACAAAACCCACTAATGCCCTTAGAATGAGGATAATCATATGGCATTTTTGAAGATAAATAAGTCCATGTAGCACTCACTCCTCTTGATCGTTTTAAAAGAATAAAATCAAGCCATGTAAACAACCACAAATGTCCACTGATTTGACATCACAAACTCATCCTCCACATTTTTTGATGTCAAAAGCCAGTTTGGCTTTCCTGACACTTAGTGATTCTGCGATTCATTTGGGAGTCTTTTTTAGCTGATTCACAAGTATGTGAAAGTTACTTTGCTTGTTATCTGAAGTACTGGGTGAACAAATAGAGAGTGCTAGTTTCTCACAGCATGTACTGTCTAATTTAATTCTCTCCCACCGTTTAAAAAGAAGTATGTATTGAGGCATACATCGTCCTAACTAACCTTGATCATTTGAGAAAATGACAGCAGTAGAGTCTCCAAATCAAAGATAAGAACACTGAAGACCCATGTACATCTAACTAAAAATAGCTAAATTCAAGCAAAATAGTCCACAATATGTGATGTGTGTGTATGTGTGTATGTGTGTGTATGTGTGTATGTGTGTGTATGTATGTGTGTGTGTGTATGTTGCTAAGCAAAAGACAAGCCACACCACCTGAAGAGGTTCATATAGTATGTAGTACCAAGTAGTGTGCTCGCCAATGGCCCTGGTTTTGAGCTCCCAGAAAATAGCAAACAATGAGTGTTCTTTGGAACATGTGCTTAACTTCCTGCAACGGGGCAGGAATCGCAGCTGTGACAGTAGCTGGGGGCTTCCAGATGTCAAAGCTGTAAGGACGCTGAGGTAATTGCAGGAAGAAAGGGATACAATTTTGTTATCACAGATTATCCTCCCCATTGGAAACCCTGGATCCGGCATCATTGCCAGGGTTTTGGATATGCACGATGGGCTTTATGTTAAAGAGATTTGTACTTCTGTCTCCATGGAAAAGGGGGGCTAGGGTTGTTAAATTAGGAAACAGAGAGAGCAGGGGCTCAAACCTGCCTCATTATGTTCATAACCACTTAGCTGTCTTAACACAGGAGCCAACTTCTCATCCTAAATCTCATATTTAGATAATATTGCCAATGTGGTGGAAAACAATGGCTTTATAAAGCCAGGAAATAAAAAAATGAACTGTAATTATTAGTGTCCTAATATCATGCTTATTCACTGCATTTGAGAATATAAAATATTTACTTAGGAATGAATCAGCACCTCTCTTCAAGGTTCTTTGAGTACAAGTTATTGAATGGGAGGAGGGAATGATGACTTCACGGCATTCAATCAGCAAGGCTTACTTTCCATCTTCCCTTGTTGTGTGACAGGAACAACCCCAAGCTTCTTAGATTGCTATGAACTCTCATTCCACAGGTAGAATGAAGAGGCCATATTTTTATGAGGAATCTTAAAGCCTATGTGTCTTAGTGTGGCATAATCCACTGTCAACCGTTACACATTTTTATTGACAGCTTAGATATTAATTCAACTTGACTGTGTCTTATTTTAAAAGATTTGAGCTATTTATTTGCCTAAGTGATTCACTGTTTCTACTGAATAAGCAGAAGTTGGTGCCCTGGTTTGCTGGAAAGTTACAAAGTTACTTCTTAGCATGCTCAGTTCAGCTGCCTTCATCTTTGAAAACATCAAGGATTGCATACTTTCTGTGGAAAGCTGTACAATGTCAGCTGAACAGTCACACACCTCATGGGGACAGTTTTGCCTCAGGCTTCATCATGGGCTCAAATTTGGGATTTAGGGTTAGACGTTGACTCCTGTCTCAGGATGCCTAGTCTATTACATCTGCCACAGGGACTTCTCAGGTAGCTGCTTTACTTTGAATGCTTTCGAATAATGTACAAAGAACAAGAAAACACACAACAATCCTGTTTTCCATGTGTAATGGCTCACTGTCTCTGTGGTCTCATCCAGTGATCAGCTACACCAGGATTTCAGGCGTGTGGCCTCCACCACCGTTGCGGGGAGCTCTGATTATCTGTCAAAATGTCCTTTGCAGTTCTGGCTAATATGTGAAACAGATTTGATTCCACAGAATAGTACTTGCTTAAATTTAATAGAATCCTCATAAATTTTAAGTAACAGTATTGAGTTAGAAGAGATTTGCTGTACAGATAAGTAATAAAAATATAAGGCTAAGAGATATTGGATATTAGGGTAAGGTTGAACACTGAGAACAGAGTCATCAATTCTTTGAGAACAGATGGAACGTGGGTAATTGAGAGAAAAGATGAATAAAATATTGATGATAGCTATTTTTAGCTTTGTGTTATTACATAGTATTTTTATTTATTTATCTTTTGGTTTTTTAAGATAGGGTTTTTCTGTTTTCCTTTGGAGCCTGTCCTGGTACTAATTCTTGTAGACCAGGCTGGACTCGAATTCACCGAAATCTGCCTACCTCTGCCTCTCGAGTGCTGGGATTAAAAGTGTGCACCACCACCACCTGGCTAGAGTATGCATTTTTTTTAAATTAAGATGATTGAAGTTTGTGTTTGGGAAGCATTCACCTGTTTTGTTTTTCTCTTAAAGTTTCCTCTCTTTCAATAGCGTGCGAAGGATCTCGGTGAACACAACCTCATTTATATCTGATCCACGGGTAAAGCTAAGTTGGTTGGCTACAAAGGAGTAGTCTCGATTCATGAATGTATTTATTTAACCTGCATGGTCTTTGCCATTTCTAGGAAAGGGAATCGTCTTAACACAAATGAGAAGGTGGTTCCTGAGTGGGGAAGCTGTGCAATGGTGACCATCTGACCTCGCTGGAGAGCCGGCTGTGCATGCAGGCCGGCAGACTACACCAGAAGCACATCCTCCAGGCCCCAGCTGAGAAGTCTAGAGGCTCACGAACCATTTGAGAAGTTCTGGTACAACCAATGTTTGGGGAACTCTGGTCTAGGAGAATCTGAGGTAGTTAGAAGTGGCTTTAGTAACAGAATTGTAGAAAACTGTTTCCCGGCCCATCATTTAACCAAATGGTAGTACTTTCTTAATGGGAACTCATTCGCTTGGCACATGACGTCTGCTAGCAATAAGTCCTTGTATGCATTCATTTATTTTATTTCACATTATGTATTTACTACCAGGGAAGACTGCACTATAATTAGTTTTTAAAGTCACATATTAATGCAAATCATAGGTGCAATAGACTCTTCGTGAAGGAATGAGCTATCAGCACAATACTGCTTTATCACGTGGTTACTGCAAACGGGAGCTCAAATGTCTCCTGCTTTGTGTCTTAACCTTGACACTACAGATATATGGCTGTAAGCTCAGTGACATAACAATTAACTCCTGAGTGGATTTGAGTCCATGTCTAGCTAGCCTTAGTGCACAACTAAAGCCCATACAGGAAACCTGCTAGATACAGATGACTTATTAAAATCTCAAACTGCAAACACATAAAGACGTATAAACATGGCATGACTTATAAACTGCTTCCAAGTCTCCTGGTAGAGGTCATAAAGCTGAAAACCTTAGAAACTTCCAAAAAATTGACAAAAACTAAAACCAACACAGAGAAAATCAGCTTTGTCACAACAAGTGTACGGTGGAGAAACGACCTCATGCACACACGTGTGCTTGTGTAAATGCATATGCACACTTACTCATTTGGATTCAGCAAGTTAGTCTTCATCAGTTAATAGACCCAGATTATCCATGCAGCATTTTTATTAATGTGAGCTCAGGCTAAAATATACTCAGTAGCATCAACAATGTTGAAAAGAATTAAGGCCGTGATATTTTCCTGTTCTTTCAAGTCTAAGATGCTGTACTTCACAGAGCACTTTCTTTTGATGACTTATCTTCTTAGTTTCTATGTGACTATTATATTTTTATGTTTTCCCTTCCAATCAAAGTCACCGCCAGCATCAAACACATTCACGCAAACACAAAGGCAAGGCGTGTCAAGGTTGTAGGTTCGCTACCACCTCCTTACTACTTAAAAAGTTGACCATATTATTAACTCATCTCCCTGATGGTCCTACATAATTTTCTTAAAATTTTCGTCATTGTTCGATGTTTTATGTGCCTTCCCAAGAACACTGTTTAGTCTTTAGGGAAATCCCAAACTGATGTCAAAGCACAATTAGGACTACTTTTGTGCTCAGTTTCACATAGAATCATTCAAATTCCCTTCTTTTCTTCCCTGTTATCAAAACTCTTCTGAAAATGCACTACTATATTTAACGATAACACAGGAGACAAGTGTTTCATATCCAAATGAGGGGAAATATCTTACATCAACATAGCTGGGCACTTGGAATAGTTTTAAATAAAGTCTTGAGCATTAGCCCGCACTCAATGGCTCTTAAAGTCCTTCTGTTTCCACAGGAGTGGTGCAGGTGAAAAATGCACAGCTGGGATTGCAGGTTAACAAACACAGATGATATATTGTTCTGCAGGAGCATGTGTGTCAGAGCTGTTTGCTCTGTCAGGAAAACTGCAGCACACCAGATTTCTATTAAAGTGAGTTCAAAGATCCGATGTAACTCATTTTAGGTATAGATCAAAGAAGAAATCCAAAATATCTAAGCAGGTAGCTCGCAGTCAGGGAGAGCTTGTCTCTGAGGACCTGTGGCTGGGTCTGCTGAATATGAAGAGCTAAGGGAAGGTGGGACAGTCACCAGCACACAGAAGTCAAAGCTGCCGAATATCCCCCAAGAAGAGAATTATCTGGATTAAAACATCAACAAAGGTCAGGATGAGTGACCCTGACCTAGAGAAAAATAACATACTCTCTGCTCAATATTAATTGGCCATAGTTACTGTAATTCCTGTGACAACATGGGAAACGAGAGCCTCCATCTCGGTGGTGTGGCCCCGGGAGACCAGTGACGTTCCCACTCCTCTATACAAAGCTCCGCTCTAATTTCTAAGACCTCCAGAGAGTTTTCACCCCAGTGCAGAAAGCACAGCTAATTGGTTTGACTCAGCAGGGGGTCTCACTGAAGGTTTCTTTTTCGACTGATATTCTGAGTTATATGTCTCACGCCCCATGTGTGTGTCCATATTAGTTAATCACCTTCTTGGGAAAAGCAAGCTGCTATGTAAGATTGCATTGCACAGTTTTGATGCTGGTGTAAAGGGTGTTCTTGATAAGACCATACGTTATCTGTAATTTTTCTCAGTTCAGAATTAGATGCTAAAGTCTACATCGTGGTTTTTAAATGAAACGAATTATGATCAATGAACACCTCTCAGCATGCCTTTAAAGACTCTTAATAATTCTGGAATATGTTCATCTGTGACCCCTCGTTAGGCTTGTCTCCTTAACCGTAAGAAATGGAGGCAAGCTTTTTGGAACTAAGACATCGTACTTACCTAATTTTTAAAGCTAAATATTTTTGTGTGGTTGATTCAATTGTTAATGCAATTTTTAATAAATTTATTTTCCTAGAAAAACTAGAAAGTTGGATTCAGGATAGAATTAGAATTTTAAGTCAAGTATGGTGACTAATACCTATAATATTAGCATTCCAAAGGCAGAGGCAGGAGAATTACCATGAGTTTGAGGCCAGTCTAGGCTACAGAATAAGACCTTGTCTCAAAAATCAACAACAAAAAATTTCATAACTTTAATGTGAATAGATATTTATTGTTGTGTTTAATATCTCATTATAAAACATTATTCCAATCATATCTTCCAGAATAAATTGTATCTTTTACAGAATTCTGCCAATTCTTCTAATGAGAGGACATATTGGTCCATCTTCATGCTTCTCCTTGACCCTACAGCTAACATTTCCATGGGGATACTCATAACTGAGAAAGTAGACTTTCATCCCACACAGTTTAAAATAAAATAAAATAAATAAAAAAACATGATTCTGAAAACCAGGAACACATTCCAAAGGCCTAAACCAACTTACACACTTACTTACCTTCCTTTCTTCTGGGCCTCCTACTGTGCAGTCAAAACTACAGTCCTGTGAGCAAAAACCCATCAAAATACATAAAGGTCAAAAGGAAATTGCATGTGTCTAAAAGAAAATATTTGATTAAGAGCAAAATTTTGTCCTGCTTTATATGAAAACAGATGTCAAAAGATTTATGATTGAAGTCAGTTGGCTGTGTGAACAATATCCTCAGGCAACTTTAAACGCATTCTTGTCCATGTTGGACGGTAATTCCAGCTTGCCATAAGTGTGTATTTGGATAGCTCTATTCCTCCTTAAACGTTGCTACAACATCCACTTTCAGTGTGTTTTCTTAGTGTACACGTAGGCAACCCTGTAACTCAACCAATGGTGCTTCCAGCCAGTCCTGTGGCTTAGGAGACTTCCCACGTGACACCCGATACGATTCACATTGTACAATTCCTGCACTTCCTATCATTTCTATAATTCTGTTAAATTCAATGAAAAAGCTAAATTGTGAACTGAAAATCTCAAGTGCTTCGTGAATACACAAACTAGACAGACCTCTCTGGATCTGATCACTTTTAAAACCTGTGTGTTAGTGAAGAAGGTCTGGAAACAAAACTCTACAACCCCAACCGAGACAGTGCGTGGACCTGTGGTCCACTGAGGATGCTTTAGACGCAGCATCTCTTTTGGAAACATGGTCTTTTTTTGCTGTTTTTTTTTTTTCTCTAGGAGCTCTCAGCATGGAACAGGAGTCAGGGGCCTGGTGGCTATTGTTCTTGTTTTGTTTTGCTTGAAAGTAATGAAATAGAAGGAAGGAAAATCTAATGTGGAACTGTCAAAGACTGGGAAACAATTGACAGGAAAGTGGGTCTCAGCTATGGGGATGGGGGCACTAACTGGAGAAAGCATTCGGTGAGGGCTTCCCATCATACCACATAACACGTCCTGAAAAGCGGGGCGCACTTACCACAGACTGGCCAGTCTGCCCGCCAGGCTTTAGACTCCAGGAGCTGTGTCTTCAGTCTGACTCCAGGAGCTGATTTTGTTGCTACCACAGACTTAGAAATTAAAGCCTTCCCCTTCATTTTACCCCTCTTACATATAAGCCTCCAGTTCCAGTCTGTCTGTCCACTTAACAAAGGTTTTGTTGTTGTTGAGGGGTTTTGGTTGTTGGGTTTTTTTTTTGCTTGTTTGTTTGTCTTTTTGATGCTGTTGGGTGTGATGTTACTAAAAGCAAACAAAACAAACTATTGTAGATTAGGGATCCATTTTATATACAGAGAACTGTAGACAGTTCTGCAAATTTTATTTTGTGGGGAAGGGGAGAGAAAAACACCCTGCTGGGAACATAAAACAGTACAGAGAACACACGGTAATGACCCTCCTAATTGAGACTGTCATGGGTCTTATTAAAAGCCGTCATTTACCTCAATGTCTCTCTTGATAAAGATGGTGAGATTTTGTACAAGCATGTTTTTCAAAGCCTTGCTGATCTATCTTCTTATGCATGTTGCTTCTCTGGGTCCTTCAAAGGGCTTCAAGGGTTACTTTTATATTTAAAACAGCATGAAGATGAAAGCTGTCATTTGAGTGCAGCTTTGCCTTCAGTGGCACCTAGATGCTTATTAGAACTGGCCTGATGAGACAGGGGGAATGGCTCCTGTATGCCACTCTCCTCCCCTGTGTGCTTAGGTGCTCTGGCTGCTGGCTCGCCTAAGTGAATGCAGCCTACGTTTAATGAAAGGACAGTAAGCTTTATTATGCATGTTTAGGGTTTTGATTATTATATAGAGAGGGGATTTTTTGGGGTCCCGTTTATTTGTGTTCAGTAAGCTTCTTGTACCTTCATAGGCATATCCTTCTTTAGGTGGAGCCCATTATTTTTGGATGGATACCTTGCTCAGCCTAACTATAAGAGGAAGGGCCTTGGTCCTACCTCAAAGGAATGTGTCAGACTTGGTTGACTCCCCATGGGAAGCCTTACCTTCTCTGAGGAGTGGATGGGAGAGAGTAGGGAGAGCAGAAGAAGGGGAGGGAATGGAAACTGGAGGAGGTGTGTAAAGTGAGAAAAGATTGATTTTTTAAAAAATAAATTAATTAATATAAAAATAAAACGATAGAGGACAGCAAATAACATAAATTATAAAAGACATCTACCAATGAGAGCCTAAAAGGGGAGAAGAAAAAGGGAGGGAGGAAGGGAGGGTGGGAGGAAGGGAGGGAGGGAGAGGGAGAAGGAGAGGGAGAGAGAGAAAAGGAGAGGGAGAGAGAGAGGGAGAGGGGGGGGGAACATGGGACACTGGGTCAAAACAGGACAAAACTCTGACAGGAAGAGAACAAAGTGTTTCCAGTGAGCTCAAAGAAATGACGTACCTTAATCACACCCTAATTTTAGGGTACAGCGAACCCACCTCTTTATGTTCCTCAGAGGCATGCACGTTTCTGTGGTTCCTGCTGGGTTGCTACTGAACATGGAGATGCAGCTGCCTTCAGTCTCCTTCATGGATTTCTCGGTCCTGTGTCCAGAGCCTAAGCAAAACAAGAAAAGGTTCTTTCTTGAACTGAGGTCACATCAAGTCAATTATCCAAAGTTCTTTCTTATTCTTTTACAGAGATGACTTCCCATCCAACAGTCCCTAGGGATTGCTTACTTTTACCACCTTACATTTTACCTTCTTTATGACTAGTTTCAGTACCAGAGACCACTGAAGTTCTCAGCTTCCATAAATACACTTTTTCCAATAATAAGGGACCCTGGTAAAAGGTAAACTAATAATTTTGGCTATCTACAACCTATGAATTAATTATAAGGATTAGTCTTCTCTGGAATGTATTTCCTATACACAGAAGTCTCTAAAATATTTTTTAAATGTTTCAATTAGTGAAATCTACCCTTATTCTAAAATATCTTAAATATATTAGTTATATTTTTATGATCTCATTTCTCTGAAGAGATGAACTTACCTAGTGATATCATGCTATTTTTATCCTTCTTCAGCCTGCAATTATTGTTGAAGTTCTAAGTTCTCAGAAAAGAGATATTGCGATTCAGTAATGTGATTTATTCTCTTAACTGGGCTAGAGGCAGACAAGTGAACATAATAGTGTTTCCTTCCAATATTGATTTACAAAATCCTAGCAAATTAGAAAACAAAGAAAAGATAATCCCCCAATCTCCCCCCACCCCCCAAAAGTCACTGTTTCTTAATTCTGTTTGTTGATTTTGTAGGTCATTATGTATTTTTTATTTAGATATATTTTTATTACTATTCTTCCAAAGCCTCTGGCTGACTTTCTTCAAGTATTATCATTTTTATTTTTTAATCTCACAGCCTAATTTCTTCCCAGGCTAGTCTGTTTTCACTGTCTCCTGGAGCTGAGCTCTGGGGCCTCTTAGGATGCAGTTAAAGGGGAGAGAACGGCCCTGTGAGGAAGGGTACCAACCACTCCACATGTCCCTCCCAACAGAGGCAGAGGATCTCTGGGGTGGGAGGAGGCTGAAGAGGTCTGTTTTCTGGTGGAGAGTATCCTATCATGTGATTCTACCTCAGCCTGTGTTACGGAGGTTGGTAGAGGTCACGGGAGAACAGAGAGAGTCCCTACGTAAGAGTAAACATGTGGTGTATACAATAAGAACATTTAAAGCAGAGCTTTACACTTCAGGCTGCAGAGATGTTGGAATATTGTGAAAAGCGCACACACCCGTCAGCAAAGCGGTGTTCGCGATACAGAGCTCTGGACTGACTTACGTCAACAAATGCATGAAAGAGACGGAGTTGCTTAGTATGCGGTACATTTAAGCTTTTAAAACTGTACATACCTCACCTCCTTTGGCCTCACCACACAAATGTGCATTTAGAAGAGAAAGTTTCTTCCAACGACTGATCTCCAAAAGTTATCTACAACTTGCACAGTCCTTTGTATCCTAGACAAGGCAACTGAGCTGCCAGCTAAGGAAGGTTGCAGCATGACTGAACTGAGAAGAAAAATCATGCTTCCAGCCAGACTGGTGTTTGTTTCCAACAGGCGTATTGATGTCTTCAGCCTGGCTGGGTGGAGTTTTGCAATACCATACATGAGGCATCACTTTTTCTACCTAATATTAGAAATATCTTTTTAAAATGCTACTATCTCCCCACCCCTAGATTGGGCATAATAGCTACCGTGTTCTGAAATGTATATTTTTGTGAATGAAGAGTTTATATAAAATATTTTAACAGTCATAAGGTTTACCTAATAGTCTTATTATCCTCCATGATGCCTCTTTTGGGATTCTAAAAATGATTTGTAATCTCTCTCTCTCTCTCTCCCTCTCTCCTCTCTCTCTCCTCTCTCTCCTCTCTCTCTCTCTCTCCTTCTTTGTCTCTCTGTCTCTCTCTCTCTCTCTTTTCCTCTTTTCTTCTTACTCTGATGTCTCTGCAGGCTAAAGAAATTTAAGAACTGCAGGATCTTGGAAAAGGTACAGAAAAATACACAATGTGTTCATTTGTTTGCTTTTTAATTTATTGTACAACTTTAAAAAAATAATACATCCTCAGTGCAATTTCTTGGTCTATTACCCCTGACATCAACTCTTCATTATATTTTAATCTGTGAAGGGTTCACCTTCTTAGGCATATTAATCTACGTTTTCTGCAAATCTTGAATTCATTCTGAGCAGTGCCGGTGGGCGTCCAGGCAGACTAGAAGGCAAGCATAATCTTTCTCAGGAGATAGCCTTTCTTTGTCTCCCTGTCCCGGCCTTTGCACCTACACACTGCCTGGCATGAACGGGAAGCCAAGCAGATGGCCTTCGCTGTGGAAGCTAGGGCCCTGGGCCCACCAGATGAAACCTGCGTGCTTGGCAAGGCGGACACGCCAAGGCTTCATCTCTAATAAAGTACTCGCTGCCTCTCCAGTAATGATATCCTGGAGCTGCTGGGAGGAGATTTTTTTCACAGGAAACATACTCATAAGAATTTAATGCTATCTTGCTAAACCCTTTGATTCAATAAGGCTTTAATTAAAAAAAAATTCCCTCTTGCTTTGTAGACCGGTGATTTGAGCAAGCGTCGATTTCTCCTTACCCAACAGTCGTCTATGATCAATATCTCCTTACTAAGCTTTAAATTCTTCTACCTTCTTAACCGTGCGCTTAAACAAATAAAACATCTTACGATTGGATGTCGTTTGTACAGACTGAAACACTTTTAGGTCAAATAACATTTGTTAGGCTTTGATGCAATCAAGTGAAATTTCAATCTTCAGAGAGACTCAGCCCCGCCTCTTGGAGGCCGCACATATGTGTCAGCTTTCAGTTTTTCTCACCAGTGTTTTACACATGAAATCTATTTTCCTTGAGAAAATGGAATCTTTGTGTCTTTGTCTGGAAGGCGCGCTGTGCTCAGGCGTGTTCTGGCAGGAGCTGGGACTGCCAAGGCCCTGGGGGAGGGGCCTGGCAGTCATTTGTCTGCAGTCCTGCATCTATAATTTCTGGCCACTCAGCACTATCAGAGGGTCTTAGAAAGGGGGCGCGAAGGGTGGGGGAAGGAGCTTGTCATTGATGAAAGCCAAACCCCGAATAACTGCCTGACGTTGATGACCGAAGGGAAGGGGAAAGTATGAAAAACTTTTATTGTGCTCTTTGGAAATGGCTAATTTACAAAATTGCACAGGGTAACATTTTCAGACCCCAGTCTAGAAAGGCCCTGTCCATATTCCGTTACCAATTCCAAGGCTTTTACCACAGTGAGAACTCAAGAAAGTATTTTAATTTTCCTCTGGTAGCTTCTGGTTATTTCTGTTCTTTCTCCCTTGTACCAAAACTGACAGCACAATTAAACATCTGCATTTTAAAATTGGATTTTTCTCCCCTGACTATTTTGCTTTGAGTCTAAAATTTCCAGATGTTTTGGGTTCTTTATGATTTTAATGTATGCAAATATATTTGCTCATATTTTAGAGAGGGGGAAACAAGGGGAGGTGGAACACCCACACCCACACCCACACTCCAAGGGGTAGGGGAGCGTATACAGAAACAGGCTAGATGGACTATCCAGATGTTTCTATAAGACAGCTTTGTAACATGTCAAGCATCAGGCAGTGTTTTTGTTGGTTTACACTAGAATACATTTTGTCTCTTAGCACTTTACTATTTCAGTTGAATTGTGAAACTCATTTGAGTGAGCAGAGTTCAGAATTCACATGGTTCATCTGAAGACGACCAAAGCTCAGAGGCTCATAACTGGGTAGAAGCTGTTTCTGCCTATCAGCCTTTTCATTTCAGTAAGAGATCAGAAGTTGTCCGGCAGAAGAGGAAACAAATGTGTTTCAGCTGAGCCTGCTGCTGTGTAGACATACTAAAGGGCTGGTGGGTATCTTCTCTGAAGTGTCTGAAGAAGAATTAAAAGAGTGTCCCTGACATTTTCAGAAAATCTGTTTCCCATAATTAACAGGAAGCTGGTAAACAGACTCTTGCCTACAAGTAAATCCCGAACAGTAACACTAAAGGAAATGGGAAAGAAGCAACTGCAATGTGTACTACCCAAGTGGTTCAGCACAGAAGTACTTGGAGATGTGCACTCACATAATCCTTGGGAGCCACTGAGTGTTCATTTTCCATCCCTGTCTGTTCAAACACTTGCTTGGCCTGTGCAGCCATTTCTTCTACAGTATAATGTCTGCATGTGATTTCAGGAAACTAACATGGTTAATAGTTAGGTCAGGAAACTAATATGGTTAATAGGAAAAAAAGTGACATGTAATTATGGAGGAAGACAATATATTTTTAAAGTACTATTCTGTGATTTTTGAGGTCCATCCTTACTGTACCTTTTTGGAAATGGTAATATCTAGTAGGGGAATTTATGTCCATGTAAAGTGTTTAGGGAAGTGGGTGAGTAGATTTGAGAGTCTTGAACTAAATGCATCATTAATTAGACAGATAACAGGGCAGGGCGATTGACCCACTTCTGCTCAGAGCTCTGGGCTAAGCTCTCTGAGAATTGACAGGTCTTTATCTTCTAATTGTATCAAAAATGGGGACTGTCTGATCCCAGTCATGACCTTGAAAGCAGCAAACTGAAGTGACGTGTGATGTCCCCAGTCTAAGGAAATGTGGAGTTCAATCTCAAAGTCTGAAGTTTCAAAAGCAGAATTAGCTATTTACTTTATATTTAATTTTTATACTGAAGTGTTTCATCCCTTAAGCAAAAAAAAAATAAAAAAGTAAACTCTGTAATGGAAAGGTGATTGCTCTAAAAATGTTAAATATGGGGCTCAGATCTATCAAAGACATATTTCTGATTTTGTGAAGTGAGCAGGAGAATAAGCAGTATTATAAAAAAAAGTAAGGGGCAGCTTCATTTATTAAGTCATGTATTGCAAGTGAAAAATGCATTTTGGCCATTCTATCACAGCAGAAACACATCTTTATGGTACTACGGAGCTGTAGCCATGTGCTCTGTTGGCTGCTCTCGGTAAACCAGGCCTTACCTCCAGGAAGATGAAACTAGACCAGGTTCTGCAAGGCAGGACATGTGTAATGCATATGCACGTAGCGGACACTGGAATTCAAAACCATGTTATCTTAGCTAAACCTTCAGTAATTATATAAGTAAGGTAGAGAAATAGTGCTTAAAGTTAGCTAACCCTAATTAGTGTGTGTGTGTGTGTGTGTGTGTGTATGTGTGTGTGTGTGTGTGTGTGTGTGTGTGCGTGTACAGATGAAAAGTGAATATGTCTTACTTTATCTCTCTAGGATCTACATTAACTTGTAATCAACAAGATGAGTATTTAAAAAACAGTTAGGTTGGAACAAATAAGAGTATAGTTTTGTTAATTCAAAGATAAGATAAAATTTTCTAAACTATAAAATTTTGGAGAGACTAGAGTTAAGAAAAATATGCAAAAATTCAAGTGATTATAGTTAAGGTGTATTTTAAGGAAAAGATGCATGGTATATCCTATTGATTGTTAAGAAAATTCCAATAGAGTAGCATTCGTTCAGATATCTATAGACAGACACATAAAAGCCAGATTCATGCTACTTATAAGTTGATGTTTTAGAAAGCATAAAATATGCCCCATTTGTTTTTTAAAGTAAAGATTTTGGAAGCTTGTTACAAAAAAAGTATAAGACTTATAATTTATTAGTTAATTATTAAATATAATTTTTACATGAAAGCAAATGAGAGCTGTAGGTGTAGCTAGGTGGACTGCTTAGTATGTCTGGATTTGAATACTCAGAGATTGGTGAAAAGAGGAAGGGAGGGAGAGAACAGAGGAAGAAGAAGGATTTTTAAATTAGTTTTGCAGGATAATTCATCCTACTATATTCTCATGCTGTGATTTTTAAAGATGCTCATTTGTGGAAATGATCTGTCTTAAGGAGTGTGTAGGTGCTGTGAGCTAGTGGAGTAGTCAGAGCCCCTGAGACCTGGCTGGGCTGGTTTCTCAGGTTGTCTAGACTCATTGATGAGTATGAGGACTAACAGTTGCTTCCTTTCCTTGGCTGCATCCGAACATAATGGCTAGTCCCTAGGAGAGGCTAATGGGGACATTTTCGTGTATTTTTAAAAGAGAGCCATAAATAGCCTGGTGCATAACTGTCATACAATCAGCAAATCACCTTACCTGTGTAGAAAACTATTAAGAATTTAGTGCTGGCTGTGGCTGTGATCCCAGGACTAGGGATCCAACTCTTTATGGAAATGAGTTTCGTCTCCAGGAGAGTTCCAGGCCAGTCTGAGCTACATAGTGAGAATCTGTCTCAGAACACAAAGCAGCAAACAACATTGGCTTTACTTCTTGAAAACGATATGTAAAAGAAAACAATACTCTAAAGGTGTGAACTTCAACGTTATCTATTCCCCTTGAACAAATATTTACATCCAAAGGGGCTGTGGGCATAGCTCAGTGAGATGGTTGGCTAGGACATGCAAGCTCCTTGATGGAAGAACTGAGATCCATGAAGCAAAGACCAAGGTTAGGTATGGGGAAATGGCCTCTTCGCACAGTCACAAAGAATATGGACACAAGAGTTTCACTGTCCTGTTGTGCATGCCACCAGTGAGTGACAGATGGTTTCTCGGTCTTGTTTTCTATTTTTTCTTCTCCTCTTCATTTGTTTTTTGGTAACCTGTCTCAAAAACACTTAGAATCTGCTTCCTGAGTTTTGCCTCTGCTATTTGGTCATGGAAAAATTATTTTCTTTAATAGGTATTTGAAAGAGATTAAAAAATGCTTGAGTATAGAAGGAGGCTGGCAAAATTAACTCTAGGAACCATGTAGTATATCAGGTACAGAATGAGTCTGAGGTGCAAGCTGGAGGGCTTGTGCAGTTTGGCAGCTATGATCTGGGTACCGGGCAAGCCTCATTGACATAACTCATGGAAGAGCAGCGGAGCAGTTACAGCCTTGGTGTATTCCAGATAACCCAGCAGCTTGGACTGTCCCTTCCTGTTCCTTCTGAAGATTCCTTATCATGAAGCAAACATCTCAGACTACCTCGCAGTTCCTCAAATAGGAATGTTCTTTCAAATTCTGGAGATGGCTTTGTCTTGCGTTTTTTGTGTACTTTAGTGACCACATCCCTATACATTTCCTCTCATTGTCGTTCTCTAAACACTGTAACCTGTAATACAAACTGAGCCTCCAGGAGGAAAACATGTTATTTTGTTAATAATGTGCTAGCAGCAGAAATTGTTAAGATTGAGGAGCAATCTTTAACATCTTTTCAATCATAAGTCAGAGATGGTTGTAATGGGCCTACGTTGAAGTAACAATTAAAATTTTATGGTCAGTATAATTATAGGTCATGAATGGGCACATATCGTGTCATTAAATACCAGAATATCACTGATTTTTTCCCATGATAAATAACAGAATCTACTCAAGATATATTTTTAAAATTTTTCTGCCTTATAATCAGAGCCAGTGACTATCATTGTTGCCATTCAATTTTTTCTTTCTGCTTCCTCTTTCCCACCCTTTACAAAGAGAATCAAATCCACTCTGCCACACACATAAAAATAAATTTATAAATTTTAATTTTAGCCAGCAAAATTTTCTCAGTGACTTTACAGGTATTCATAACATCCCCTACCCTTAATATGTTTAAAAATGTTAATTGGACTCTTGGATTTTTTTTTTTTACAAAAGTCTATGACTACTTCAGAAAGCCATCTTAAGTACAAGCTGTGTTTTCTTTTCTATCTTTCTTCCTTCCTTCCTTCCTTTTTTTTAAATGTAAGTAAGAAACATGAATGCTGTTCGGAAAAAGTCCCAATGTTTAATAACCTCGGGGTTGCTCTGAAGAGTTCGGCAGAAAATTCAGAGCAGATGATTCATCTCCAGTTCCACTTGCCACCTGGTAAATGATTTATTGAAAGCGTCTTCTCACACGAGCATTTGTTTCCCTCAGCAGAAAATGAGAGAATGCCCTGGCGGCTCGTGAATGGAATGGGCGCTGCACCATTCTGCGTGGGATGCAGCTGTGCTGAGTTTTCAGTTCCCCCTTTCAGGGTAATAGTGGCAATGCCCACTCCCACCTAGAAACTAGCAGGCAAATGAGCTCTGCCTGCTTCTAGAGCTCCCTCGTTCCCTGCCTAAGTACTGGTTGCACTTACAACAGGCTATGTGCCTATTTATTTGGCAAATCCTACTTCGTGGGATATCACATTTCATAGGGTAGGGACAGTCATTTTTAGTTAGCTATATCTAGGAGGAAAGATTTATTGGGATGAAAAATCTGTCTTCTCTTTCTGGTTTATTCTAAACTTTTTTCTATAATTCTTTGGTGGGACAGAGTGATAAGACCCAATTCACTGTATTAGTGTGAGTCCTACAATTCTAAAGTAAAAGTTACTTTGTTAACAATGCTTAAAGCAAAACCATTTCTTTTTTTTTTTATTTTGGTCATAACTTTTTATCATTCATCATGTGCCAATATCTTTTAAAAGGTAATTTTTACTTAATACTGTGGATTATTGTAGTGATTAACAATTACAATATGTTTAGAAAGAAATTTCTTTAATTTCATATTATAGTTTATTTTATATGTATTTTATATTTTCTAATTACTAGTTTCCCAACTGCAATCTAAGAAGTATTTGCTCATGGCTTGACAATCCTGTGAGAAAATATCTTCTAGGCTTGTTATAAGCTTAGTAAACTTAAACGTAAATAATTAAAATATTTGTGGTTTAAGAGACCAGAATGTTTTAATGGATTGGAACGTGCTGGGCCCTGAGCCCTAAGAATGTTACTACATTCTATTAGCATCCTCCCTGTACTCCCTGGAATCAGGACAGAAAAATTTAGTTGCTTCTATAAGCTCTTTAAATCATATAAAGTTTGCAACAGTCCTTAAGTGTGCCTGAATTTCATGAATATTATCTATAAGAAGACAGAATTGAATCCATCAATAACTTGACAGAACAAGTTTTTAGACATACATTTTAGCAGGTTCGTATGCTTCCACTGTAGTCTCTCCACAGTGAGAAAAAGTATGCATCTCCATCAGTTCAAGATGAAATATCAATGGGAAACTATTTATTTCATTAGAACAAAACTAAACAACTTGCAAGCATGATAGTGCTCGCAGAAAATACTCAGTATGCTCTTGGCTTCCTCGGTGGAGGTACATTCCTCAACTGATGAAGTTCCCTTCCTATTCCACGGTAGTCCTTCCCCCATCCTACTAAACACAAATAACCCCAAGCAGAAGAAAATAAGAACTTTCCATCCCTCACTCTTCTGTCTCCCACACTTACTTCCTCTAATGAAGATTCAAACTATAAGAAGGAGAGTATTTGTCTTAAAAAAAAACCATAAGTGATGTGTGATGTCCTTCTGCATATGCATTACTTTTATTGGTTAATGAAATAAAGCTGTTTTGGCCTATGCAGGGAAAAATATAACTAGGTTGGAAAAGATATATAGAGAGAGTAGGCAGTGTCAGGGAGATGCCATGTAGCTGCCAAAAGAAAGAGATGCCGCGAACTTACTGATAGGCCACAGCCTCATGGTGATAAACAAATTAATAGAAATGGTTAGTTTAAAATGTAAGAGTCAGTTAATAAAAAGCCTGAGCTAATGGGCCAAACAGTATTATAATTAATACAGTTTCTGTATTAATTGGGTCTGAGCAGCTTGGAAACAAACAAGCAGTCTCTGCCTATAACTAAGATGAAGAGAAAAACAGTAGTGAAGGGGTTAAAATTATCTTTAAACACTTAAAAGAGTCTCACTTCATTTACTTTAAGAATAAGCTATTGGTAGACATCATTAGATAATCAATTATTTAGCTTCCCGTCACTAATGGAAAAGGTTTTTTTTTTTTTTTTTTTTTGCCTGATTAGATTGAACATAGCTGATTATTTAGAAAGCAAGGTTGTGACCAACTCTTTGTTATTATTCCTTCCCAACCAAGCACATGAAGGCTGTGAGTGGTGTGTGATGCATTGAGTTTCCAGAGGAGGCTGGGAGAAAGAATGAGCGTTTGACCAGCAGGCAGAGTCTACATGAGTCAGACGTGAGCCTGGCGGAGTGTGTGAGATAAACACTGTAGAGGAAAAATGGCTCACACATACGTGAGAGGAAGACTTTACTACTAGTATCCATATTTCCTGGTTAAAACTGAGTAGCTATGTCATCTTCTAGTATGCTAAATACCAATGTGTCTAAGAGTTATTAAAATTTTATTCTATAATATTAAAAAAGAACAGGCTGAGGCTCTATAGTTCTGATAATATGCATTCTCTAGTACAATATGGTCATTATAATGAAGTCTATTATGGATTTTATTATTTTTTGAATACAGGCACGATTGATTAAAAGGATATTTTGAGAAAATACTTCTTGGTTAATGTATCAGAATAAGCAAACATGTGAATGACCAGGACTAGAAAGAAGCTCACATTTTAGCATTTCACTTTACATTTAACAGAGTTAAGGGTATCTTTGGGTACTCTTTTATGACTATGTACATTTGAAATGTACATTTTTAAAATCCAAGTATCATAGAAAACAGAGCTCACGGTGAGCAAGATGCCCTCGTACAGAATACAAGCTAAGATTCTCAAACTGACTTGCTGTGTGTTGGTTTCTGTCTGTGGAACCCAAAACACAGCTGAAAATCACTGTGTCTATCTTCTCAATACAAATTAACAGTTCTTTATAAAGTCAGCCACTTAAAATTCAACCTTTTTCCTAATTCTGCTAAAAATAAACATTAAATCAAATCTCTTTAGGGATATGTAGAATAAAAAAAAACCGTGAAATTTGGTGGACAGAACAGTTGCCTTGGGCTCTGGGATCTGGCTTGACTTATGACACAATGCTTGTCCAACCCCAGGCCTCTGAGAAAGCTGGCTTACTCCTGACATTGAGCTCTCTGGAGAGTAAGTTGGAGAATAATTATCCTGTGAATATAATACATCGAATTCTCACATAAGGACACTTTTAAAATCCACATCAGGTTGAATCTTACCAAGTACAAGTCTTGGGGAAAAATAAAAGCTTGCTGGCAATTTAAGTCTCTCCAGGCTCTAGCTACTTCTTACCATCTCCATCGCTACTCTCCCGGTGAAAGGACACTGTTTTAAGAGGGCTCTGTGCTAGACCCTTATTTAATCCCTCTAGACCTGCTCTTCAGGAAGAAGTGGTGATGTCTGTTGACACTGAAGAGAAATCACACAGACCCCCTGTTCATACTCTTTAGTGGCTTAAAATAAAACCCCAAATCTTAACCCCATAGCTATAAGCACCCTGCATGACCTGCCACCCCAAGCTCTTCACTGAGTCTCTTTCCTTCCTGTTCGCCCATCACAGTCACTCTTTTAGACTATGATGGCCTCTATTGATATTTGTGTTACAAGACCTTTATTCGTTTCTGTCACTGCCCATAGCCTTTCCTTTAAGACTTAGGTCATATACCTCTTAGGTACGTATTTCTTGATATATACGTGTATAACTTCACAGTTCTCCTTCACCATTCTTTGATTTCTCTTCTTAATATTTCTGGCATATGAGATTATATTCTAGTGTGTGTTTATGGTGAGCTAGGAAGTTGCTAACCATTTGTTTACCATTGTCTCTTCAGCAGCAACAAGAACGCTGGGAGTTAAGTGTATAATCAATATTTGTTGGATGAAAAAGAATAACCAGCAACCAGATACAGAATTATATGCACCACAAGACCTCTTTGGTTTATTTATTTCTTGAATTCCACAGGCATCTCTTCTCCTGTTCATATAATGGCACTTCTTTTTTTTTTTTTTTTTAAAAAAAAAAGCCTGTTTGTTTCACATGGTTTATTTGATGATCTCATCACTTGTACTTTGCTATGATTGATACCATTGTCTTCAATACTGGCCATTTGTTTAACACAGACTTATAAAGTCATGGGAATTAAGGAAAATGCAATTTATATAATAGGAATCAAACAACTCCTATCTGATTTTCAATTACAAAGGCAATTTTTATTCAGACAGTTGAAATAAATAAGACTGTTTGAATGCTATCACTCAGGCAGATAGAACTGGGTACTCTTTAAATTTCTAGAGGTAGTTCATTCATAGGATTGCCTCTTTGATGTCTACAGAGATTTTTCCCTTAGTCTTTCACCATTAATTCAATATTTCGATAAATATTCAATTGGCATTTACTATATCAAGAGCATACTGCTGAGTGATTGAAAACTCCATTTATAGAACAGTCTTCAAAAGATGAAGAGATATGACAAAAGGAAAAAAAATGTAAGTCCCCTGGACAGGGCAGAACTATAAAATTATTGGAGTGAAAAGAAGGGAATTCCACTGGGTAAGGATGGATAGGGGTGATATACCTAGAACGATTCCATCTCAATTGCACTGCATTTGAGTGTCCAAAAAGGAGTAAGGAAAAATAATTTCAATCGGAGGAAATAGCGTAAGCAAACTCGAGAGGTATATGGGAACACAACAATAGCTCCACATAATGATAGGAAACCTTGGGCTGTGGTTGTTTATATGTTTATAATCTCTATAAAAGAGGGTTCTAACTCTTCTGTAAAAGCTAAATACACTTGCATATATGGTGGAGATACACACTTGAAATGGAAAAATTCCTACTGTTTTCTCTGGTTTACGATTTAAAAACCAAAAAGGAATTCTCAAAGACCTAGGTAGAGTGGAGAAGTCACTAAGAAACACAGACAACTGCAAATAGTGGTCTCATTTCCAGCTTGGAGCCCTTGCAGGTAAAAATGACATCAGCTTTAAACTATTCTTTGCATTTGCTACAGTCAGGATATGAGTCAGATACACTGTCACGTCTTAAATGTGTTAAGGTTATCAGGGCTTAGCTTCTATAGTGAGATGTGTATCTGTGCACTAATGGAAGTACTCACCTCTTTAGTTTGGCACACCCAGTGAATACAAGCCTGGAGAACTGGCTAAAGATCCTTGCAGAAAATCGTTCTTTTTTGGCATTTCTAGTCAAAACCAACATTTTATCTTCATGTGCAAATAATTGTGACTTCACTGTAAGTTTCTTGACCTGTTCTGATGGATAGCATAAGAAAGGAGCACACTGTGAACTAGAGTGCCAGCACCGTGTGCTACACACACGAAAGCACAATCCTTTCCTTGCTGGTTGCTTTTTTAAAATGTTCTTGTGGAAACTGGATCCTTGGAAAGGCAGAACATCTGTGTGAGTTGTTGGGAGTTCCCAGCATCCTCAGCCCTTTAGGGTGTAGGTTCCCAAAAAGTCTAAGATGACTAGTCAGAGCTCTTCCCATGTAGACTACCTGTGTGTTCTATTCTTACAGACAATAACATTGTATTCCCACGTAGACTACAGGTGTGTTCTATACTTAGAGACAACAGCATTGTATTCCCACATAGACTACAGGTGTGCTCTATACTTACCCTAGCATTTTATTTAGTCTGAAACCCTGCTAATAGATTTGACAGTGAGGACAAGGCTAAAGAGGAAAAATAGCTCCATATTTTAAATTCTTTGATGAGTGAATGAGCAAGGTAACATTTCATACTCAAATTCCAGAGTCCTCCTTTCAGGAAATCTGAAGTAACTCACATGAATGAATCCCTGAACCACCCTTCTAAAAGGCACACTTCATCCTTTCCTACTTTGGTTTGTAATCTTCAAATGGCTGTTGACTGTTTAATACAAGTGCTTGGGCAACAGGGTCGTGCGAATGAGTCATAGGCAGTAGCAGAGTTGGAGGGGATTCCCAGAAGAAAAAGCACTGCATGTTTGCTGAGTTTCATTTTGAGGGGGGTTACTGTGCAAATGTGTCTGTGGATACATGTGTAATGAGAAGTTAGAAGACAGGCTGGCCGTACACTCAGACTGCAGCTCTTCCCAATGCTCAGCCTACCCCTGACTATCTGCAGATTCTGGTCTTATCAACACCTACCGTCCTTTGATCCAATTCCTCAGCCCCACCCCAATTAAAATTTGCTTAATTTGTTCCTTTAAAAATCTGAATGCAAGAATCATCTGTGTCTTGAAGGGGCTATCTAAATACTGACAAGCTTCTTTGGCTTTTTACAAACCTTAGCCAATCTGTCCCAGACTCCTTAAACTTAGTTTAGAACTAAGCCTATAGAACTCTGTTGAATGTATCATCTATATTCTTACACTAAAATCAGCCCACCTTATAGGGCTAGTCTTCCTAGTGCTCAGTAAAACATCTCTTAAAAGTGCTCTGAATGGTAGCCATGTTAAAATTTATTTCATCTGTACCCCATGGCCAATCGGCTGTTAGCTGCCCTGAATGGCAGAAGACTAATACCTAGTGGAAGAGCCAAGAACAGAAAAGAATGGGAAAAGGCATGAAATACCTCACAATCAAGCTTCCTCAACAACAGTTATTCCCATCCTCTGCAAACTAAGAACTATTATTTAGTAAAATGGACTTGGCTGGAGAGGTTCTACTTCTGGGATTAGGGAATTAAACCCCTTTCACCATTTGAATGGTGAATCTAAAGAAGAAGATTTTTCCACGGCCAAACATTTTCCTAGACATTTCTCCACAGTCTATTATTTTAAGCATCTGTGTTAGACAATTTTCATGGGACCCCCTGTTGGTGTGTTGGATGGAAGCGTATATTGAAAGGTTATGTTGATTCTGCTGATGAGGCCAGGAAGCTAGCTTTTTGTTTGTTCCATTTTGTTTTGATAGGGATGAAGAGTAGTCGAAGGAGCAATCCCGCTGAAGCTGGTGTGGTGGGAGGACCAATTTGTTTGGTCTCTGCAATTCACAGTGCCATTTCTTGGGAAAGGTGGTCTGGGTCTCTGATAGAAATTTTCAGTGGTTCTTTAACTATGATTAATTTTTGGGGAACCACTTCAACTCTTTATCACTATGAGTGTGTGTGTGTAAATATTGTTTGTTAGATATATTTACAATATAAATAATTGAAGTTTATATTTTTGTTTTTCTATTTTGTTTCTCTCTTTTAAAACTGTCTTTTTATATGTTGTCTGTCTTTTAAATTTTATAAATATCTTTATGAAGAAATGTTTCTTACTCCTGACTTTTCATTAGTAATGAACTCCACCAACCCAACATCCTTAGCACTTCCATTCACTCTGCTTCCACACTCTATTTATTTTGTAATGAAGAAGTTTGGAAGGAAACACTGGGTTCATGAAGATGACTGTTTCCCCTCTCTTTCTCTCTTTTGTCTAAGCCTGTCTCTGTGTCTCTCTCCATCCTCGTTTTCTCTTTCCTCTCCCAAAGGAACTGATCTATCTCCCAGGTGTGTATGGTCTTGGGTTGTCCTGCCCACAGTGCAAGTTTTCAGTCCAGATGCCTGAAGGTAAGGGTCACATTTGACCAAATACCTGGCTGGAGCCAGAACAATGGTCTATTTCCACTCATTGTATTTTTTTCACACTGTTTCAGAGCCTGAGTGGGGAAGGAGGATCTAATTTATTGCATCAAGAATCCCAGGGGCTTCAAACAATACATAGTTTGCTTCTCTGCACAGGAGCTCGTATTGCCAGGAGAAAGCAGTATATATATATATATATATATATATATATATATATATATATATATATATATATAATTTGCTTACTGTCATGCCCCACTTTAAAAGCCTATTCAATAATATCTGTATAATAGTGTCTAATTTGATAAATCATTTCATTTGCTCTTTTAATAACCCTGATTAGTTCCACTGATAATTAATTCTTCTAAAGAAAATGATAATATCTATGAAAATTATGGAAATATGTCACATAAACGTATGTTAAGACGTTCAATGAAAACACATGTGTTGCAGCTTCCCCTGATCCATTAGGGAATTTAAACTTGACTATAAACAAATCAAATACCTTCAACAGCTTTTCTTTTTCTTATACTTTACTAATTTTTGTGAGTGCTATTGCTATAGCATCTTTTAGCTTCTTTATTATTTTAAAATAAACCAGGCACCAAGGTAGATGTTGATGATTCTTGCTCTGGTCCTATACGATGATTTCTCTTTCCCTGAGTGTTCTTATTAATTCAGAGATAACATTTCTTTCCAGTAAGACAAACACATGAAAATCAAGAGAAGTATAAAATCTCCCTTCCTCGGCACAGCTCAGTTTGCATGGTCAAGGCTTTTGGTTCAATTCAAAAATAAATACATACATACATACATACATACATACATACATATATACATACATACATACCTTCTTTTTTATTACCCTCTCAGTAGTAACAGAACCTCTACTCCACACTACCATTTGATACTTATTCACATAAAGGCTATGGCCAGTTAGTCAGTCTCTTGAAACTGGTTGTATTAAGTCAAAGAAACACAACAATACAGTAAAAACCATAATCTGAGGGCATAAAGACCTAACAAGTTCAGGGATGGCTAATAAAGAGCTACATTGACACCAAAAGGCTCATTAGGGAAAATCAACTATGCTGTCAGGAAGAGAGAACACACTCCAGAGAGCGCATCATTGTGGCTGTTATGATCGCTATTGGGAAACCTACTGAAGTGTCATTTCCCCAGAAATGAGAGAAACGTGCAGAATGGCAGAGAATGCTTGTCATGACACTTGAAATCACTCTAAGGTTAGCACTGTGCACCCAACTCTCTCTATTACCTATTAGCTATGTAGCTTTTGTTTCTAAATGCCCCAGGAGCTCCGTGCTTATTTCCAAGTCAGAATGTCCCACATCTGGCCTCCATCTCATTTGCTGGCTGTCAACCTAAACTTTTATTTCCTTTATAAAACAATGTCATGTATTTTAGCCAGGAAGCTGAGTTTAGCTCAAAATCTTTGCAGTGATTCTCACTGGGTGACTCAGAAATGCTTACAAACATAGCTCCAGGGCATCGGATGTCTCTGGCCTTCATGGGTAACTGCACTCACATGGACGTAACCTCTACATAAGGGATGTATGAACTCATCTGGCCGCAAACATCAGCCTTTATAAAAGTTCCGCAGAAGAGCCCAGAAGGTGGGGTCCAGCAGTCTGTTTCAATATGAAGGAGCGAGTTTCCTGCAGATTCACCTGTCTATTCGCTGTTGTTCCACATCTGTGCTCAGTCATCCTTTAAGTGCACACTGAAGCAATCATGCATATAGGTTTCATCCAGACTGTCTTCAGATAAATCCTATTGTTATTCTCATTTGAAAAGATGAAACAACTTTTAAATAGTGACTAAGTGATAATCCACAAGCCATGCAATACTTAAGGGCTCAGACTGGAACGTGAAGTAACAAAGACTCATATCTATGCATCTAAATGATTCACTTTCTTCCATTTTGTTTTCATCGTTGGGAGGCTGGGGAAATACCAAGGTGGTAAAGCATTTTCAAATGTGAGCTGGCACTCATTCTAAGAAGGATGCAGTGCTGCCTCACAGAATTATGGGTAATCAATATTTGGATGTGGGGGTCAGATCTCTAATGAGTTCCATTACAGGTAAGACTAAGAAGGAACATGTTAAAACATCGTAAAAAAGTCGATTTACCATACTTATTAATATCTCTGTATACCAATCTCTCCTGATGCACACAATAATAAAGTATGACCTCTGTGGATAATGTTCCATTCTCTTTTTAAATTAAGTTACTTCTTTACAATTTCATGTGTATGGAATGCATTTGGCTGCTCTTTCCCTCCACCACCTCCTCTTCTCTCCCTTCCGTTCCTGTCACCTCCTCTTCTCCTACCTGTCCTTTCCCCAGATTCACAACTTCTGATATTTTGTGTGACTCATTTGTTTTAACCAGGGACATCTGTGCAACCATTGGATTGGGACTACCCGGGGTACAAAAGTAAAGGCAATGACTGCTTCTTTCTCTGGTTCTAAATATACAATTCATTTTTACAGCAGCTACACTTGTTTCAAGCAGACCATTTGATGTCAGTCATATTTCCTCACCATTCATCAGTTTTCTGGGTTTTAATCTCCTTTACCTACTCAATATCCAAAGTTCTATTAATCCATCAAAACTAATAAAGTACCTCTAAAAGGCATATTAGAAATGTTTGCCATTTTCAACTGTATTATGCCCCTCTCTAATGTATTCACAGTAGCCCAGAGGTCCATCCCCCAGTAACTTCTATTCAAATGAAAGGAATCACTAAGTCCTGACAAATGGCCAAAATGAATCTAAGTGCTCAATAAAAAAATACTTATTGAGTAAGGCAATGGGAATTTATTTAATCAAGGCTCTCATTATCCAAAAGCTATGTTATTAATATTCTTTTTGGTGATTTCATGGGTTCTTTTCTGGGATTAAACTATGTAACTAGGAATGTAGGATTTTCAAAACTCTTGATTTATTTGATTTAATTTTCCCCCCACCAATTTTGGTTTACTCAGAAATCTGGTGTGAACTGTAAGATCTCCCTTGTGGCTTCTCAAGCTTTCAACTTAATGTTTCCAAATGTGAAACTGTTGCTCAAATCAGCTTTTCTCTTGGAGAAGGCATAGAAGTCAATTTGCCTGAACGTTTTCTTCTTAATTCTCTCATCTTTCTAAACTATCTTGATTCTGGGCTGGATAATGAACACACTATAGAATTTTTATTCATTCACATGTTATTATAGTGAAGGGTTTCTTTGTCAAGTTTTAAGAAATAAACCCAGGTTTATTTATTCTCTGTGTTTATATAACATTTTTCTTGTTAACGTCTTGAATTTGAGAGCAGTAAGCTTACCACATATATAAGCCTAAATGAACAGAAATGTCAAGAAAAGACATTCTCAAGATGTTTCAAAATGTGCCAAATAATTGAAATCCTTAAGGGTGACCAAAGGAATAAATATTCTGGAATTATACCCAAATCCTAGAGTTACTCAATAAACACTGAATTATGTGGAGTGTGGGTCTCAGTAGTTCTTAGGGTTATTGACATGGGGAAGCTAATCACCTGATTCTCAGTGAATTCTTGCTTACTTCTTATGGTTCCTAGATCATTGCTTTTGCTGTTGAACTCCTGTATTCTACCAATTTCACCAGCACTCTCTCTCTTCTTTCCCCTTGTATACTCTACTTATGAGGAGTACTTTATTTTGTCTTTTATTCATTTGCAGTTCACCTAAATGATAATTTGAGGCAGATGGACGGATTCCTCATGCACCCTAGAAATTCCCCAAATTGATATCAGAGACTTGGAGATTTTCTGGGGAGGATCCTGGAAGTGTATGGTACAGGGAATTAAACTCAGGTCCTACTCAAGAGCAGTATCTGCTTTTAACCACTGAGCCATCTCTCTGACTCACATTCAATTATTTTTATCATTTTGTACTTTTTGAGACGATATTTCTATGTGTATCCCTGGCTGTCCTGGAACTCACTATGTAGACCAGACTGTCCTCTAACTCACAGATCCGCCTGCCTCTACCTTCCAAGTACTGGGGTTAAAGGCATGTGCCACCACAGCCCTGCTTGTATTCAGTTTTTTAATCCTCTAGTAATCTCTTAAATTTTTGATGAAAAATATTACATCATTTCACTTACTAAATCTCTGAGCACTCAATTTTCCTTTAAACGACTGACCTTCAGTTAAAAAAAAACTCTTATTTTGATTAACCAAATGTTATATTTAATGCACATTTTGTAGGCATTGACAATTTCTAGTCCAATTCAGTTCTTTCTTTAGCTTAACATTCCATTTAAAATTGTCTTGTAAGAGGATTAATACCTATACACTCACAAATGACAGAAGCAATGGGATTCAAGTCCAAATGCAATCATTAATGATATATTGTATGAATTTGAAGTCTTTACAAAAGCCATTCAATTTGCATCTATTCTTTGTTGTAGACTACTTTAGAAGCAAGAGATAGTTTGGGCACACAAATAGATTTAAGAAATTTGTTGCTGCCAGATTCATGGCATGTTGTGAATGGCTGTTTGATTACCATTTCTTAAATGAACAAATTAATCTTTCATATGAACCACACTAGAAAAATAATTTCAACATAGTCAAAACTTGTATATGTTGATAACTACTGAAATGAATATTATACTTCTTATTAAAATGATTTGATGTAATATTTTCCTCCATGAGTTCCCATTACTCATGGTAAAGTCCTGATTTTTGATATTATTTTTTTCTGGCATTTGAAACTCTAAGTTCACATCTCCATGGTCATTCCTAGTGTGAGAAAGAATTTCTTCATTACAGTTGTAAGTTGGATTAAACTGGATCAGAGTCCTGAACTAGTAGGAGCATTTACAAGGTTTTTGTTCACAAATAAGAAATCTGAACAAGCTTGTATTGATAAAATTCGGAGTGAAAACATTGAAAAAGTCCTCAACATTCAAGTATTAATCTCCTTGTAATAAAAATGGTGACAATGTCAAATTAAAACTTAGTACATTTCATTATACCCATTATTTTGTTCTTCCTAGTAACATCTAGGTCAGTGCCTGGGAATCCGTGGGTCAAATCATGGCTTTCCAAGGGTAGCAGTTTAGCCCTATCTGCTGTTGCTAAGCTTTGAGTATTCCAGGATAACCACAGAGTCTTGGAGAGTGATTCTCACTCAACAGAATCTTTACAGGTGAGTGGTAAGCTTCCCTCACTTCACGTGCTTTATCACCAGAATTATCTGACCCGTTGTGGAATGAGATCTTTCACAGATGACACTTATCCTCAGGAAAGCAGTGGGGTCAGGTGAAAGCTGCTCCCCAGAAGAGACACACAGGAATAAAAATTCAGGTCAAGTGTCATTTTATTTATTTATTTATTTATTTTTTGTGGTGACTCACACCTTTATTTTATTTTTTTTTCATGGTTTATTTTTTTATATTTAAAAATTTCCATCTCCTCCCCTCCTCCTCCCCCTTCCCTCCCTTCCTCCTCCCCCTTCCCTCCCCTCCCCTCCACCCATACCTCCCCTCCCTCCCTCTCCAGGCCAAGGAGCCATCAGGGTTCCCTACTCTATGTTAAGACCAAGGTCCTCTCAACTCCCCCCAGGTCCAGGAAGGTGACATCTTGAATTTTGCATGCAAATGGATGGAAATAGAAAACACTATTCTGAGTGAGGTAACCCAGACCCAAAAAGATGAACATGGGATGTACTCATTCATAATCGGTTTTTAGCCATAATTAAAGGACATCGAGCCTATAATTTGGGATCCTTGAGAAGATAATAAGAAGGTGAACCCCCCCAAAAAGATATAGTAATCCTCCTGGATATTGGAAGTAGACACGATCGCCAGGCAAAAATTGGGAACTTGAGGGTTGGGCGAGAACGGCCAAGGGAAGATGGGGAGAGAAAATTGTGAAGGGGAGAATGGGGGGAGCTTGGAGGAATGGGATGTTTGGGATACAGGAAGGGTGGATATGGGAGCAGGGAAGCATATATCTTAATTTAGGGAGCCACCTGAGGGTTGTCAAAAGACTTGACCCTAAAGGGGTTCCCAGGTTTCCAGGGAGACGCCCCCAGTGTCATTTTAAAGTGGAAAACAAATTTAAAAAAAAAAAAAAGGAGAATGTTGTATAAAGGTGAATCAACATTTTTAAAGGATGAAACACTTGTATCACATATAGAGTAATTTGAGAGCTCAGAATTCATCAGTCAATATGGTCTAACTGTGCTGGCATAGAGGTCTGCCACCTTCTTGGAGAGCTTCTAGACCAACCTTTGTCAGTCACTGATGGGAAACCAGAGGTCCCTAGAGAATCATTACACCCCATAGAGAGCCATCACACTTCCAGAGAGGTATCCTTTTTTGGTCCTTACCAAGGTGTATTTTATTTGTTGAATGAGCATAACGAGAACCAGACATGAGGATTTTGAACAACTGTTAATGAATTGGCCAGTGGAGAAATGGCAATAAAAATGGCCAAGTGTGTGACACTGACTATATCATTACCTGAAGTGACAGACTATAGGTAGGTTGATGGATATAAACTGTTGAAGATAACAAAACAAAGAAAAAAAACCTCACTAAAATACTAGCACATATGTCTGCAATTCTTGGGATAAAGTCATAAGATGAAAGTCCCACTCTTTAATGGACTCTATAATGAAAATATGATGTCTGAAGAAATGGCTTTGTCTACAAAATATGCCTGAAAAATAATCTAAAATTAGCTGGTCAGCAATAATATGTTTTTAAGGAAATGCTGCAGTTGAAACCATCGTATTTATTTTCTTATACATCTAAAATAAAATAATCAGTGTTTATTTTTATTTAGGTATGGTATAAACTCTGAACAGAAGATAGGAAAAGAAATGAAGTCTTTTATACTCTTCAGTTATCATCTTTGGGTCATGTTAGGTCATTGTCTCGAGTCAATATTTATTACTGGATTCTAATTACCCAATCTTGAGATAACATGTAGTTTGCAAACAGAGTTCACACGAATACCCGCCTTTAAGTATCTAATCCTGGAACCTCAGTTAGGTCTCTTCCATTGAAGTGTTATAGCTTTTGGCTTAGGTTGTAAATTACTACAGATGTCTTTTCTTAGACTTTGTGCAAGTAATTTAGTTACTAGGGAATCTATAAAGGAAAGCCATTCATCTTACCCATCTTTATTAAAGTTTTCTTTCTTAGATTTTAAGATAACACATGGAGTGCTGCTAGAGATGTATACTCTAATGCCCGGGTGCAGAAAGATTCCTGGCCGAGTCTGCATCAGAAGGCATCACCACACGGCTGGCTAATGTACATCTATAGTGACAACACACACAAACAAGACACTTTTTCAGAAACGCATTCAGTTCCTCTTCTTAAGGTGGACATTTGACTCCAAATGAAGAAGCCAAAATAGTATCCCAATGTCAGCGTATGTTCCTATAACTATGTAAGATACTACAGAATTTCCGTCATCCATCACAAACCAAGTTGACAGTAGTTCTGGGAGTTCCTCAGAAGATTTTAAAATAAAGTATCATTACAGTCATCTAGGAGAGTAAGGGGTGAATGCATTGGCACATGAAAATAACTTGAATACATGACCCTTTTAAAAAATGTGATAAACAAGTACAATGCTAAAGCATGATATTATAGCCTTGTTTCCATGCCTTATGCAACCTGAAAACATAGTAGAAGAGACGGAGTTGTAAAGGCTCTGCATGAAGCAAAGTTAGATATAGGTTTTCTCAATTTCTGCCATCTAAAAAACTCTCTTAATGTCTTTTCATTTAGTGCCACAACCACCACCAAATTGTACAGGTAAATAAGATCTAATAAAAATCACTTTGACCCCACCCTTCCTTGATTTTAAGATGAGTTTTAAGTCAGTTAATTGGGAATTTTACCCTTGATTTATCATTTTTAATGGTTTTTGACATATAACTGATCAAGCTGTGAGAATACAGCTATGAAAGATCACCAACCAAATACAGGATGGGCCTCCATTTTATAGTCAGAGGGAAATGAAAGCATAGTAGTTTGGGGGGGTCTTTAGCTGTATTTCAATTGTTTTATAATTATTTGAAATAAATATAGCAAAATATTAAAAATTGTAAATTTTGATAGTAAAAACAGGGATCAAAACATTCTTTAGCCTTTAATTTTCTATCTAGCTTGAAATACTTTAAAATTAATAAGAAGTTTGCTCTATAATTTTCTAGCCACACAAAAGTGTTTGTATATGACTCCACCAATGAAATTTTAAAGCCATGTTTTCAGTCAAAAGTCAGAGATTCAATTTTCCTTGAAATTCAGAAACACATTTAAATTAGAGCAAAATCCCCAGTCTTCTTTAGTGTTGTTTAGTAACTGTCTAACTTTCTCTCTCACTTGTGTTCAAAGGTTGAGTTTTGTGCCATCTCATGCTTTGTGTATACAATTTATCATCAGATTTTACAGGCATGAGTCTGGCTGCTTTATTTAAACTGCCAACACTTATAAAATACTATATAAATACATAAATATGATATATAAGACCTCATTGCAAAAAAATTTCCAAAGGCTTTAGAAAATACTATTGTTTCTGGTCCTTTTCTCACTCAGTTATATTAATAAAATAAAATTAATCTTTTTAGAATGGGTAATGTAAGAGTATACTTAATTAGAATACACATAGAGTACAAAGTTTTAAAAGAAATATTTATACAAAAATATGCTCCCTCGAAAGAGACTTAGTTTGGGTAGAAGTAACTATGTTAGATTTTCTCACAGAAATATTACAATAACAATATATTAATGTGCTTTAGATGTAAGTTATAGCTTAAAGAAAAGTCATATCCACTGCTTATGAATTATAATGGAAATGGGCCTAATTCACAGAAGCCTTAAAAAAATGTGTCCATCCCAAAGTCTATGCAGTTTTCATATGTTCAACATAGTCTGTTCATTCAGGAATGGAAGTCTGCTCAGAATGCCCAATAATGGCCAAACACTTGCACAAATGTTGCACCTGGAACAGGGAGGACTGAAGGGGGCAAAGGTCGAAATCAAGCCTTAATAGGCGTTGACTAAACAGACTTTATCATCAGTGAAAAGTCCAGACACCCCCTGCAGTGTTTTCTTACGTCTGATTTTTCTCTTGTCAACATGTGGCATAATCCATAAATACAACCAAATCACTGGCAACTTAGCCTTCGGTTTTCGTTTAGTTTTTATCTTCCAGAGACTCCCCCAACCCCTTCTCCACCCTGCTCCCTCTTCACAAAGATTTTTAAATGTAACCCTTTTGCATCCCCTTCTTAACCAAAGATTGTCACTGTTAGCATACACCCAAGACTCTTTCCAGGACAAGAGAGACTTCAAGTGTTTCCTAAGACAGAGGACTGGCTGAGGACTTCCTTTTCTCCTAAAATGTTTTCAGCAAAATTCTGGTAAATGACTAATAGATCAAGACAATCCAACAACTCCACTCTCAGCAGAACGTGTCTCTTTCATGAATATTTCCACTGTGGTAGACTTAAATGAACACTTCAAACCTTAAAAGGAATTGTCTCCCTCCCACTTACTATCACAAAGAAGCTCAATTTACATATGAGTTTCTATATGCGAATTTGAGTGCTGAAAATGTCCAAATTTTGAGACTCTTCTAATTTCGGGTTAAGTGACACCATTTGTCCTCTGATAGTTTTATTGGTATAATCTCTGTTTCCACACTTGTCTTTTGGTTCTTCCCTTTAACCTTTGCTAAAAAGAGAAATGCAATTTGCTGCTTTCAAACAGCATTTTTCTTCCAGGAACTGTACTTATGCACGGGGAACACAAGAATAAACCGGGCCTCCACCTTGAGCTTATTAAATGAGAGAACCCTTCCCCTTGGAGGTGGGCTCACTGCAGAAGCTAGGAGTGAGAGCTGCCAAGGCAAATTTGGTGGCTTGTTATTTACGACACTGCAGATTTTCAGAATGCCAAAGACATCTGTGTGGGCCCCTATATTTATCCTCACATCTATCCAGATAGACCCGTTTCCTGTGCAGTTAAGAACACAAAATTAGAAAGCAGCACAAGAGGACACTACGTGTGCATGATTTGTGACCCTCCCAATGGAGAATGAGGCAAAAGCTCCCTGAGCACCAATGGCCGAGTGCACATCCCACTGGATGGGAGGTGTTGACTGTTGTACAGGAGAGTTTAGGCTGGGGAACAGTCCTAATAAAGGAAAACTGCAAATGGTGCCCAGGGAGAGCGGAAGGGGGCCTGAGTTCCCCATGGCTGTCTATCTCAGTCATTCCCACACTTTCACAGGACAGGAAAGGGGCCACGGTGAGGGCAGACATTTTGTACAGCTGCAAAGATTCCATAACTGATTGTAATTCTTCTTGGATTTTTTTTTTACCTAAATGAAAACTAGGATCCATGAAGGAAAAAAAAAGTAAGAATCCCAATCACAAGCCTACATAAATGAAACAGTTTAACACTCACTTTAGTGAAGTATAAAGACTTAGAGTTATATTAAATATTTGTGATCAGACTTGACCCCACAGAGTCAAGACTTGCCAATCATACCACAAAAAAAGAAGAAAATGGAAGAGGCCTAGAGTCATCCTCCTTATTTAAATCTATTTTTTGATTATTTAGTAAGAACAAGCCAAAATTTCAATACCACTTTAATTTAATAATTTTCAAAATCCTATTTCTCATCATCTTCTATATTCCAGTTACAACTCATGACTATATAAACTCTGTGATTCTGAAGGTAAAGCTGAGTTTAACTGCTTATAAATTAATATCTTAGATACCAATTTACGGTCATTTAGTTCATAATTTTGACCTCTTAGCACTTTACACATAATAACTTAGGGGAAACAAGGTTTGGTTATATCACAGCTATCAACTTACTTTTGCAATTGCCTTTTTAAATTCTAAATTGTTAAAAAAAAATCATTTGATATGAGAATAGCAATCAAAGCAAATGTTTAAAAACATAACAGTTCTCACACTAACACATAGGAGAAGTTGACTCAGAAAGATGTGTGTGTGTGTGTGTGTGTGTGTGTGTGTATAATCTCAGAACTTTAATTTTCCCAAGCTTTGACTTAATATATTAGTGACTTAGGGAATAACCTTCAGAATTGTAAATTCCATGGGCAGTCTACTTGAAATTTTGTATAATTTTGGTGCAGAAAAAATAGTCTAATATGTGTTTCTATTCCTGAGATATATTTTCAGACATGTGCATGAGTGTGGCCTGCAGTAAAACATGTTCTTTGGAAGAGTTGGGGTGCTTGCTCCAGACTAGATGACTCCCTCAAAATAGTGAGTGTAACCATGAAATCAGGGGCTGAACTGCTGGAAGCCATCTTCAGGACTTCTCACGGGCATTGATAATTGATCATGATTGTCCTTATTTCTCCCTGGTTTTGAAATGTGCACCATTTCTTGTAAGTTTGTATGTCAGAATAATGTCGGGTTCTCACAGTATTTGTGAAAGTGTATTTGCCATTCCGAAAATACACTTTTAGATCAGAGCATTTCTACGTGCAAAAACAAATATGAAGATAATGATGTGAGTTAAGAGCTTACCCAAAAGAGGGCCTGAGATACAGCACAGTGGTAGAAAGGGGTGCTTAACACATGCTGGGCTTTGAGTTCAAATCTCAGCATTGCCACACCCCTAAAATGAATGTGGTAACAACAAAAATGGACGCGTACCAGAGTAGATGTCAATTTCAAAGCATATATAGCTAACTAACTAACTAACTAACTATATATATATATATATAAAATTTACTGTACTACATATTATGTCATATATATGTATACATCTCATCTTTTATTTACAATACATTTGCTAGTAAAAGTATGAATAAACTTCCAGGAAAATATTTTTCTTTTTTTTTCATGTACACAATAAACCAAAAATTGATAATTGACATTTCCATGGAAAACTGAAAATGCATACATATGTTCTAATAATGATTTATTTAAGAGATGAGAAAAATAAACATAGTATTCCACTCTTTCATCTCAGTTCAACTATCATGCTAATATTTTAATGTACTTTTTAACTCAGGAAAACCAAACTGTGTAAGTGCATGATAGCATTTTTTGTTTTTATGATGAAATGAGAGAATCAAATCAATCAAATAATCCTCACTGAAGAATGTTAAAATTTTTATATGTTTTCAGCTAGTTTAGATTGCTAGCAGGGGTAAAAGCACAAAGACAGAACTGAGGCTTACAATGCCTCCACTGATTTCTGTCCTGGCCCTTCCTCTGCACATGGTCAATTAGAATTGAAAATCCTGTGCTGATTTCATTCGCTGGAATTTTTAAGCAGGTCAGGAAGAAAGATGTTATTGAAAGGAAGAATCTCATCTAAATAAGAAAGGAGCATGCGGCCATCTGGCCTTAGCTATACGTATAAAAAGTTGTTTCAGCTGAAATAAGAATTGGTGTTTTAAAAGATGTGCCAAAAAAAATCAACCCAAAATCTGTCTACAGCAAAAAGAAAAAAGAAAAAAGAAAGAAAGAAAAAGAAAGAAAGAAAGAAAGAAAGAAAGAAAGAAAGAAAGAAAGAAAGAAAAAGAAAGAAAAAATTGTCTCAAATGTTTCTTTTTTTCTTTTCAAACTTCCAAATATGCATTTGGTTCATTTTCTATCTGTGATTCTTGAGCCCCTCTGACCCCAGCACCTCCCTGAGCCTGAGTGGGGTTGCAAGCAGAGGGTTAGTCAATCACCTCCGAACTCTCCTCCTTCATGGGGCATCTAACAAAACAGTGGCTCTTTTGTAAGTTACAAGAATAACTTTGATAGTCTTCACTCACATTAATTTTGAGTGTAGCATGCATCCAGATTGGAGGAATAAAATTTGGAGCATAAAGCAGCCAGACCAGCTTCCCTTTGCTTCTCGCAGCCAGAGTTTCCTGTGTGCTCTCTGAGCAGGGCTTGGGCTTCTGTGCACAATCAAGCCAGGCCTCCAGTCTACACGCTAGGCTGAGAACGCCACTCTCTCTTCATGAAGACAGATTATGACAGCTGAGTCTACTTTTAGGAATCATCCAAGTGCTCAAAAACTGTTTGGTTTTGTAGGAATTTTTGCTCTGTTCATCAAATTAAGACTGCAGTTTTGGGGTTGATCAAAGTTTTTTTTTTTTTTTTTTTTTTTGTGAAGTACCCATAATAATGATTTCATCAATAAACTCCTCTATTTAATACCTGAGCATAACTCTCACTTAGAAGAACCATAACCAGTAGATGTTGGTAATCAAAATCTTATTGTACAGAAATACATCACACTGTATAACATTTCAAACACTCATAAAATATAATAACAAAAATTAAATTGTGGTCAGAAGACTGTATGTCAGCGTAACTGTTAAATATAATGTGGATGCGGTCACAACCCCAGCTAATGCTGAGACGCATATCCAGCAAAATCTACAACAAAAAACTTGGGGCAAGAATATTCTCTGTGAGTCACAAGTCTTGATGCATCAAAACACCTCTGGCTGTTTTGTGTTTGGGTACATCTATCTATTATTTGCTCTGCCATTTCCAATAAATCATTACCACTCTGACAGGAGGATAAACCATAGGAAATTGTTTTTTTTCTTCGTTATGTTCTGAAAAAAACATTTGTTCTTGAATTGGTCTTACATACTCCAACTATTTCAATCAAGCCCATTATGTTCTTGTCTTTGAGAGATTCCTTTCTAGTAACCTGTATCCCCAGAGGGCAAGGAGAAAGTAGGTGGACTCTAAATAAAACTGTTTCTTCACCTTCTCTCTTTGATAAAGAAATTAAATTATTTTTTTCATCAGGCCTGGATGCCAGTATCTGTTGGAAGGGATCGTTTACATGAAACTAGAAAGTCTTGCCTCAGAAAAAGCTGTTTACTTGTTTACAGTGGAGCCCTGCACCACGAATATCACTCAACTTGTCTAGATTGCTCTTTCTCAGAACAAAGTGTGTCCATTCTTCAACTATATGCTTTTCTGAACAAAAAGCAAGTGAAGCAATCATTTTTTTATGTCCTTGATTTGAAACAATAGCATAATGCATTGGCAAACCAATCTGTTGACGTGCTAATGCGTTAGTGGAGCCATTCACAGACATGTGCTTCAAAAAGCCTTTCTAAATTACAAGTACAGAGAATGAATTTCAGAACTTACGGAACTGTATATCAAACGACAAGCATGTCTGAGCTGGCAAATACCCCACCATCCCATACCATTCAGACGTTACAGTTCAAAACTGTGTAATATATATTTATATTTTTCTCCATTTACATCTCAAATCCAGTCATATAGTGTAGTGATTGTTTCTCTTCTACTTGATACAAGAAAAATGAAATAGTATTGTATACCTTAAGGATCTGAGCACATGTTTGGTGAGTGGTTCTCTGGGGCAAGACCCACAAAGTCGAAATGAAAAATAAAGTGAACGCCGGCACAAAAACTGCATGCAAGGTTCATCTAATCCAAAGTCTTACTCGCAGAGGCATAAGAATGAACAACACTTCAAAATCATTTGTATAAATTAACCTTTCCTTGAGGAATTTTAATAGTAAAAACCATTTAAAAGCCACCAGGATTAATAGCAAATGACGAATACTGATTCATAACGACTATTACTGTTGTAAATTTTTGAGCCAAATGATTTTAAAATGCTTTTTATGTCTACACCTATTCATATTGAAATTCAGCCACCCCTGACATGTTCAGTCAGCTTATTAATAAGGCGTCCTAGAACCAGAGAACTCTGCCTGACTGCATATATTACGATAAGCACACCCATACTGCCCCGTAAACACATCTTCAAGAGAGAGAGAGAGCTCCGAATAAAAAGACTGCTTTCCTGTGGGTGTCGGTTAACCCCACAAACACTTGAACTTCCTATGGGCACACACCCAGCAGACGCTGGCGTCTAGGTGATCGAAAATGTTGCCTACAAAGGCGAAATTTTAGCTGTGATGACATCACCAGCGAACCTGGGTTCGCTGTGATAAAGTCATGTATTTGTCTGGATGGTTTGTACGTCTTAAGTGTGTGTGAGAGAATGAGAGGAAGGCACCGAGGCAAACAGAACGATGATTACAGCACAGCGCCCTCAGAAACCCTCTGCAGCCCTCTACAAAGCTTGCGAACCTCCCCGCAGACCTCCGACTTTTGCCCCCTCTCCCCCGCCACCCCGCGATCTTATAGAGCTTAAGTTTGTTCAAAAATGCTTTCCCCGCACAAGCGAATTCCTTTTCGTTTAGTTAACACACTGCGAATCCTCAAACATTCTGCCAGGATCCGTGGAGATGGGGTTTCCACACCAAATGAGGCGTGTGCTTCTACGTGAAATGGTGCAGGAGTTGCAGAGTCCCTGGAGACCTGCCTTCGAGTGCTTGAGACATCTTGGTCTTAAAGGTAACGAAAGGGTTAAAAATTGAGTCTGTCTCGGGTAGGAGAAAGGGGATATTGTTGTCTTTAATCTTTCCGCAGTATGTGTACGACTTCCATCCCGGATCTGCACATAGCGGTGGAATAGGCTCGGCATGCATTGCGTGCAAGCTCCTTGATTGTAGAAAGGGGGGGGGGGGAGGGAAAAAAAAACCTGGCTGGAGTCCAGACAGGCTGGAGCTCTGTTGATCATTATGTCTAGCCTTCAGGTGTCTCAGCACACAGTGGGCGGCGGTGGGGGAGGTGTAGATAACATGAGAGCAGACAAAGAAAAACTGGTGTATTTTTAAAAGATTATGTGAAAATTCGTGCTCAAGCCTCCTTTAAAAAAGATGATTCCTAATGTCTTGGACTTTTGTAATTACAGCCCAGGCTCAGCTCTGGCACCTCTCTAAGCCATAATTAGTTATGTCTGGAGCCTTTGAATAATTCCTTTCAATAATTGATGGAGTTAATATTCTCTTTTAAAAATGGGGAGGGCAGTGTGTTCTTATAAACTCTCTTTCGGGCAGAGGCTTTGTTGTTCCAAATCCTCATCAGTCATATCACACGGATTTGATTTGCAGTTTCATTTCTTATGAGACTAAACTTAGAACTTTTTAAGGATTTGAATGATTCTAGAAAGAAAGGCATAATGCATTGCTGGATTACTCTGGCTGAATATGAAAAGAAGGCAGTAACAGGAACATTTTCTACCATTTGTTTCCAATTATTGTATAAATTTTTCAAAAAAAAAAAAAAAACACCACTGCTTTGAATGTCACTTCTGTTTTAAAACTGCATCCAAAAATTTTTTTTAGCACAAATGTAACTTAGATGTTAGCTAAAGCTTTGCCCCTCCGGTAGGAAGACATCCTAAATTAGTTTATTCTTTGAAGATTCTTCTATGAAGAAGCTTCAGCATGCTTCCTCCCCACCCCCACATCCTCACCCCACCCTATTAGGAATTTAAAAAAAAAAAATCTTTCTATGGAGGCCGGGCTCCTAGGACAGAGAGCTGTCTTTCCCTTCTCCACACCGGCCACTTTCAGCCGCCGTCACTCAGGCTCGGACCTCATTTCAAATTTTGTGGACAAAACCCAAAACCCAGTTCAATCTCTGTCATTACTGTAGAATTTAAAACACTTCAAAAATGAATCAAAAGAAAGCCCTGGCTTGAAGCCATTGTTCCGATTTAAGAGCTATTTGCCTCCAAGTGTCTTTAGCAGTCTTTCATGGCTAATTATAATAACTGTCAGATGTCTGGAAAGTGTGGGGTGCCCTAGTCAGTGGAGTCAGCAAAGTTTGTCTTTTATTGTTCCTGGGGACAAATCAAATCTGATTAGACATAAAGAGGGAAAAGAAGAACTAAGTACATATGTGTGTGCCTTCATTTTCCCCTATGAACAAAGCAGCAAGCTGAAGCGGTGTCCCAGTGAAGCCTCCCGCAGCTACTCTGCAGAAAGCCTGACTTTTCGGTTTTAATTCTTTATCTTTTCACATCAGAAAGCATGCAACAAATGCTCCTGGAATACTTCCCTGCCCTTTGGCTACCTTTCAAACCACACACAAAAGCGTTCCTTGACAAATCTTCGAATATTTTATGCTTCTGACAGGAAACTATTTTAATCAGCACACTTGACGGAAAGAAATGTATACTTACAATTTCCAAAAGCCGCTTCTTGCTGTCGTCCCTCGTCCCCGCAGGCAGAGCAGGAGCTTCTCCTCGGACTGGCTGTGGTACAGGTGCAGCATCCCGTTTGCACGCCCAGGAAGCCAGAGAAGCATTTCCTAAAGTCCCTCGGAACTCAGCCACTTGTGCTCAGGCATCCCTGCTCCTGTGGAAACCGTACTATCTGCAGTTCTGAATTGAACTAAATTAGAGCCCATGCGAAAGGCAGGGGCAGGCGGTCATGTGAGAGACACACAGCCTTCCTATTGGCCACAGAGCCACAGCTTAGGCATTCTGCCTTTTCCACTATTGGTGAAGAGTTAAAACTGAAAGCACCAAGGTCCTCCTCTTCTGCCTATTTGTCCTTTATGTGTGGAAGAATGACTAGGATTTTACAGTGACAGAATCAGTTAGGAGCCCCTGAAGTCACCCCTCCCTGGAACTGTGGGAGGGGGCGGGAAGTTCAGCTTTTGCAAGATTTTTTTTTCTTTTCATCCCCTTGACCTGAAATTTTGCGTGGGATTTGCCTTTAAGGAAATGTTGTTGCTGCTCTTCCTTCAGCTTCAGAGTCGACAGAAACAAATTATCCTTGCATTCCTTTGCAGAATTCCTTATATAGGGGAGCATAGAATCAAGGTCTCCCAATGATGAGTTGCCTAATTTTATTTTGAGCACTAAGGAGACCTTGGTGCAGTTCTAAACCAACGTGCTAAATTATTCATTAGTGACGCCAGCGGCAGAATTAAGTTTTTGAGTCTTCATTTCATTTTGGAGAAGACCAAGGGAAAAATAACGCTGGAAAAAATCAAAAGGCAAAATGCCAAAGCAATTAAATCAGGGACTCGAACTAACTGGGTTAATGAGGAAAAGCATTATTTCCACTCAAAGCCCATCTTTAATGACTTCTTTAAGTAAATAAAATGTCCACGAGACTCGGAGACTCCGTTTTCCAGGTAGTCTGGGAACATTTGTGTACCAGATTTCTTAAACCACCTGAGGTATTTGTCAAGATCTGAAGGTTAAAGTCCCTTAAAGATCATCATATCCTACCCTCCCCATAGCGAAGGTGATCTGGGTGTGTCTGACCAAAAAAAAAAAAAAAAAAAATGGCTGCCTCAGGTCACGAATGCAGAGTTATGTCAAAGGAAAGGCATCTTGCTAGAAGAGCACCCTGTCCTTGCTGACAGCGCCTCTATGGAGTCAGACACTCTCCCGTTTATTCAGTCTTCAGGGTAACCCATGGGGTCAGTTTCATTGCTTTTATTTCTCCAGGAGAGACTCACACTTTGCAACAATGCTGCCTTTCATTTCTTAACTCATTGTTCATACCTCCTTTCTCATGCCTCCCAGAATAATTATGGGTGTTTCTGGATACCGTCCTTTATGCCAGGGATATATCAAGAACACATCTTCATATCATTCTTACAACTGTAACTGAGTTGTTTCTTTGTTTTAATATATCTTATTAATATTTTTGAGAAATTCTTGGCGCATAGTTTGGTCCTATTCACACTCTGGCTCCTCCACCTTGCTCCCCATAAATCTACTTTCACCTTCCCTCCCCATTTGTATCTTCTTTTGTTTTCGTCTCCTTAAATAGACCATCTACTCCAGTTTACCCACTGGTCTGGGACCATCCACTACAGCACAGCTGACTTACCAGCAGCCACACCCTGAAACGTAACAACTGACTTCTGGGTGCCCAGGAATCGTCAGCTGTTGTTGTTACCCACACTTCACAGAAGAGGAAATGAGGTTCAAGATGTTCAAGGTCCTGCAGTTGGGAGTTGGTGCCCTGTGATACTTGTACATTCACATGTATAACTCTCGTCTTTTTACAGAGACAGCACAGGAATTCTCATGACGTGTCCATAAGCATGGTTTACCTTGATTATTCCCTTCCAGGTGCAACATATTTGAATACTTAGACATAAGTATAGGTTATTCACTCCTGTCACCAGTGTATGTTAGGTTAAAATTCAGAATAGACTGTAATATGGCCCATAAGAGACTGGAAATACAGTCAAGGCACAACAGAGCAGTCATAATTACATCAGAGCCCCCCAACAGGTTCACACTCTATCTTATGGCCATAAGAGCTTGAACATTTCCCAGAGTGTCATTTTGGGCATCAGAAGCACTAGAACTCGTCCAAATTCTGAAACTCATCAATTAGCAGAACAAGATCTAGAACCTTTCAAAATGAGGGTTAAAGGGTCTGGTACATCTCAACTTGGGAAATTCAGGGTCCTGTCCTTCCTTCCTTGTTCTCTTTTAAATATGACAATTAAATGCCTCGGTGCCAGTAAACCTTACCTATAAATTTCAGTCATCAAATAAGTCAACTTCTCTGCACAATTTGTGAAGCTCCTCCTCCCTGTTTTTGGAAGTGTGCCTCCTTTTGGTCTTCTAATTTCTTAGTTTTCTTCCTGCCTTTCCAGGGCTTTGGTTGTTTTTGTTGCTGTTCATTTCTTGTCCTGTATTTCCTCAGGTTTCTTTACAGATCTGTATTTTACAGTATCCCATATGACTTCGCTTTTTCCTTCACAGATTTTAGTATGTGAGCAGATTGCACTCCTGAATGCTGAACTGAAGCAGACTGAGGGCAAGAATACGACGAAGACCTAGAGGGACAGCTCTGCTTCCCATTCTGCACGGTGTCAGTTTACAACTGGATACTGCAGATCTCTTTCCATTTGCCCCACCCCATCTGGATGCCAAAGCTGTGTATCTTGTAGACTGTAAGACATCTTTAATTTGGATGTCTCAATCCTCCAAACACAACACTTTCAACATCAAAGTCACTCTTTCTTCCTCACACTGTGCAATAACTCAATGAGAGCTTCACTGTCTACTAGAAACCAAAGAAAATATGGGAGAAAGATAAAATCTTTCCTCTCCAAAAGCCTTTATAGCTAGATAATTAGAATACCCCACACAACTCTTGATTTACTCTGTTCCATTCCAGATGAGTGTTCCGAACTAGGATGAACTAACGCATCCTACTTAGGATTAGATCTTCTCTCTTATTCAAAGACTTGTGGAACTCCACTCCCTTTTCTCCGGGTAGCAATGAAAATAGAAATAATACCAATAAATTCGTTTAATGATGATGTATTTTTCTCAAATTTTCAGTGTTGCATGGATATGCTTTCAAATGTACTCTGGTGAACGTTTCAAAAACTCTTAGTCCTGTAAAGATATTTGGGTTAGAAGTAAAAAGTAATAATTCCTGCTTTCAACGTTCAGAAAGAAATCTACTGGAAAATGAAAGCTGTTGATGGCAGAACCGCACATGCTAAGTGACATGCTCCTAGATAAGTCCAGATACAGAACAAGCTATGAATCCTAAAATGCCTCCAAGAACACACACACTTTTCAATAACAATCCATTATATTTACACAACAGTGATCACATCTCAAGAATCTAACTTTTCTATTTATCATATTTATCAATAATATTCATAATATAAGAAATCAAGAAGAGAGAGATAAGTATTCCCCTATTAACACAAGAAAACTGAAGCGCAGGAAATGCTCTGATGTCTAGAAATCACAATGGAAACAGCTCTGTATCTCTGCACCCACGACATTTAGAGCTACATTGAGGACACAATGATCTCCGTCTTGTACATGCAAACAAATGATTAGATTAGGAATTTAATCGTGGCTCACACTTCCATTGGAAAGGAAAAGATTAACAGAAGTTTCTGCTTTCACACATTTGTGTTGAAGTTGTTTGCATTATAAAATTAGCCCTTGGTGGTAATTGTGTTTATTTGCCATGGGTGGTCTGAGCCTTGGGTGGGAAAATTGGGATCAGATGAAAATGAGCTATCTGAACAGGAAGTTTCTCAGCCATTCTGAATTTGCAATAAGCACACATTGGGAAGTGTGGCCAGATTACAGAGAGATGAGCCAAACACACCACAAACAAACCCTCTTAATTTCTGCTAAATGCTGAAAGACAATAATCTTTTGGGGAACTTAGATTTTTTTTTTTTACCTTGAAATGGCTGAAATGCTTTTAAATATTTTAATTATTATTTTCTCTGGAGTGTGAAAACTACATTTCTTACAAGTAAACAAAAGATAAATAGTTTACACAATAAAATTAGCCAAATATACACATGGTTTATACAGAGCAGAACTAATAACTCAATATTTTTATTTTTCATTTTTCATGTGACTGTTTGGCATCAGGTAAAAATGGGAAAATCAGCAATATGACCAACTGGGATGTTAATCTTTCTATTCCAAATCATCAGCTGATTTAGAGGCAAAGTTTATTTTCTGTTTTCCTTTAATTGTAGGAAAGCAGCTACGTAGACAGATCCTTTGTGTTTAGAATGAAGTGGACCAACACAAAGTGACATTGCTGCCTAGTCAGATTAATATAACACACGTGTAGCTGAACAAAAGAGCAATGACTTTTTGAGAGTTTGATTTTCACTTGTCAATACATCATGCTTTGATATTCTCACACAAAACAGAAATGTTGCAAGTCATTGACCGTATGAAGGTGTTGAGGCCTTGTTAAAATGCAGGTTGTCTTTAGGATGCTCTGAAGTATGGTTTTAGACAGTTCATAGTAAAAGCCCTGAGTACTGCTGATGCCTCTGGTCAACTGGCTTCCCTCATGCGCAGTCTTGACTCTTAGATTCGGTCATAGCATTAAAAACCAGCACTTTGCTGGTGGTGTGATAGTCACCCTAAGAGCGGAACCTTTCTTAGCCTTCCTGTTTGTTTCTGTTCCCCTTTCCCAACTGCAGCCATCTCCCCTTGCTGTGTGCCACAACTTGCTCTCAAAGGATGGCATATGGTATCTCATTCACTCGCTGACCTTCAAGGGATACCTTTGGAAAGGCCCCAGAAAGCTTCACCCCTTCGTCCTTCACACAGCAGCTAACTGAGTCAATAAAATTCAGCTCCCCCACTCCACACACTACCCCAACATGCACCCCTGCTTTCGGACTAGCTACTCTACTTGTCCACTCCTGGTCAACCTCCTTGGTTTTGATTTACAACTTCAACTGTGGCTCCAGTAAATGACATCTGGAGTTGTATGTTTCTTCTTTCTCAATAACTGGCACTTTGGGCTTCCTTTATTTGTGTGTGCTTTTAATTTTTAGTGTGATATTGTTGTCTTGCAAAAACCAGATTTGTTGCTCTTTTGAAATATTTGTGTGGTGCTCTGCTAGACTGGCTGAGTTCAAGAACAATCCCTGGAAGTGTTGTCTTCCTAGGCAGGACCCTCTCAGGTAAGTACAATCAGATAAAATATTTACTCATTCGTGTAGTAAGTGGGGAAATGGTAGGTAATGTGACATTGGAGAGAAAAAAATTTTTTTTTGATCAGAGTAAAATCATTCTGTTTCGCAAGTTAATGCCATGGCATGCCTCATTACTTCCTTCTGCTTTGGGTATTTGCCTTTCTCCTGATACCACAGGTGTGACTGACCATGATGGCCCACATTTTCAGTGTCTAGGGATGTCCATGTGTTTTTGATACAATGACATGGCAAAGCTGAAATCTTTATTTTCTTTATTTCTTTTTGGTTTTTCGAGACAGATTTTTTTTTCTGAAGTTTTGGAACCTGTCCTGGAACTAGTTCTTGTAGCCCAGACTGGCCTCTAACTCACAGAGATCTGCCTGCCTCTGCCTCCTGAGTGCTGGGATTAAAGGCGTGCGCCACCACTGCCCTGCTAAGGCTGAAATATTTAAAAGACTACTTGGGAGATGTGTATATTTATGGAAAGTTCAGCTGAACAGTTTTAGACTTTTAGGGTTTTTACTTGACAAAGGTTTCTTTTATATTTCTTAATTGTCTTAGGAAACACTCCTAAGGTCATGATAACAACTGACTTGAAGTTTTTTAAGGGTAGCCGGACTCTAACAGTCTACAAACTTTAAGACATTAGTTACTGAATCTGAAAAAAAAATGAAACGGCAGAAGACATAAGCCACAGTGTTTTATTCTGAAACTCTTCTTAACCTGGATAGACCCATGGCATCACGGACGCAGTAAGTAACTGTCAAAGTTTCGATTATGAAACGTATTCAGCTTAGCAGATAGCAATACATGTCTGAGAATCATCTATATAATCAACTCCAACTTTACTCCCAGCTCCTGGGTGGTCTAATGTTGCGATAATTAATTAAACCCCAGGAAAAGCATCTGCTATTCACATTTCGTCTTGGATGAGAGAAATTATTTTATCCATTACTTAAGGAAAGCTAATACCCAAAGGCTGCGCATTAGCTCTGTCTTGAATTAGGACTTACCAAATCTGAAAATCAGCTATTCACATGGAGTCTACTTTAATAACTTATGAAAATTTAAATTAAATTGGATTAATAATTTAAGTAGAACGTTCCACCAGTAAAGTTTAAAATTTTAAAGCCTTAGTGTAAGCAGTGCAAATAGGAAATGAAAAAAGCGGTGCTAGATGTAGTATTTTAACATTGGTCTCAGGAGCAGGGGAGAAAATTCCCAGTTAGGATTTTTCAAAGTGCTACGCAAAGGGAGAAATGAAAACCTTACCTCAAAGGTTTCAAAAGGTAGAATCATGCCCCTGGCCCTCCACATATACAAACCCAAACTTTTTTTTTCCAATGTGCCTTCGTCAAAAGCAGTGGAGGGGGAAGCAATGAAAACTCTACCACTTATTGGCTGCCTCAGGAGATGACTGTTGTGCTTGTCTAACCGCTGGTCCCAGTCATGAAAAACTATGAAAAGAACCTCGGTGGACACAATCAGGTTTGAAGGATGATGGAACCCAAGGTTCAGGTCTGCATGGGAGGAGAATCAAAGCAAACATGGGTTGATTGAAAGTTGAGCACTGAGCTCATAGGACTATCCTTTAAGATAAAATGTGTGAGAGAAATAGAAGCCCGCCGTTCAATCCCATGAAGGGCATCAGGAAAGGTACAGGCACTGAAGCATGGAACAGCGTGTCAGTATCCTCTCATTTGGGTCACTGCTTGTGTCTTCAGCTCAACAGGGCAGATGCTGTGGACCTTTCGGATCCCTAGAGATCTGTCTGGTGGGAAATCCCACTGTAGCATTTCTCTGGCTGTGCATGATCCAGTCTTCCATGATCCAGGTTTTGCCCTTGGCCAAAAGTCAGTTAATTCAATTCTTTTCTTAGAAATGGCAAGTTATAACTAAGTGGGTGGGTTCAGAGTACAGACTGAAGAGGAAGGAAAGTCCACGTTATGCTCCATAAGAACAGGGAGTAAATTCTATGTCAGTCTTCAGCAAGAAGAAAGTGATGCAGAGCGCAGAGATGTACAAATGATGACTCTCCAGCTTTCCGTGGCGATGCCTTCGGATATTGGTTTAATGACAAGTTATATTTTGGATCTTGTATGTCCTGACAGCTGTTTCTCAAGCCCTAAAGAAATCAGTCCTATGGATTGAGAACAGACACCTGCTGGATACAGAAACAGACATGCAAACTACATTTCTACCCGCTTCTTCACACCATGAGTAAAAGGGTCTCGGTGCCTCCCTGCAATAGTTAGCATGTGGTATTTAATAGAGAAAGGCAATCTTCCTTCAGTGTCAGGTCAGCTTCTTGAGAGAACTGAAACATGTCTCATTTTTGTCAAAGGTACCATATAAGTTCTAAATAATTTTATCTGTAGTATGAATAGCGAGACTGAACCAGTCAGTCAACACATAGTTTGGTAATGTATGGTTTACTGGTATCATCAATGAAGAAAACAAAAATGAGAATAATGTTCTTTTCTGATGTTATAGGAAGAGATGATGCGATGTGACTAAACACAGAAGCAATGCATGTAAAATGACAAGCAGTATTAATTCCTTGGATTTAAGGTGTAAATATATGTGTGCGCATATATGTAATTACTCTGTTTAAAATACTGGGTATATGAGGCTATAATAAAAGAAACAACCTCTCATATTTAGAAGAAACAAGCCTCATCAAACCTAATACCCCAGCTGTCTAGAATATTGCTCTGAGTATATTTCTTATGACTGTGTCCCTTTGATGTTTTATGTTCCCTAGTGCCTGTGAATTGTCTGATGTTTATTAAGGTCCTTAGATCAGCCTTTCAATCAGTGTTTTCACTCTGTCTATATCGTTTATCATTTCCCATCCAGATTGTCTCTTTGATTTAAAGTCATAACAACTCCCTAAAAGGAGAGGGCAGCTCAAGTGTATTATTGTTCTTCAATAGATTCTAACTTCCACCTAAAAAAGGGCTTTGCACAAGTATACAGAGCTTTGCAAAGAAAGAGAGGCCACTCTTCTTATTAGCTAACATCCATGAAGGAAGCCGTGAGATCAAACATTGCATCCCCATGGAAAATCTCAGTTGCAAGGATGGTTCCCCTTCCATCGCAATACCTCAAAGCCCAGCCTTTACAGCCCTTAGCATTTCCAGATCACTGCAAACCTTGGTGTGCTCAGATCACCATTAGGAAGTTCACCCAACTTGTTCTCTGCCTCTCAGCTTTCACACACAGCTACTCCTGTGCCTGCTGTGTTTTGTAGCTTTAAAGGATTAGAAATTTGCCCAGTCTTTGTAGCCATGTTGAGGGATTGCAACACGTGCTGCAAGAGCAGACACTATTTAGCTAGAATGCCTCTGAAACTCGGAATTGTTACACATATCTAAGCAGTCTTTTCCTGACATTTTCCAGAATATTAGGGCATCTAATTAAATTATGCATGCTGTCTTGCCCAAATAAGGCATTTACTTCATTTTAATGTGGAGTGACATTTATTTCTCTATCTTAAAAGATTTCTACACAGCTTTCTATACATTGAAGTCTAATTTTACACATGATATATGGATATAATCACGCCATTTTTTGTCTTTAAAATATTTTTATTATGCTTAAAGAGGCAAAATTTCCTTACCTATATCTTCAAATTAACAATTTTCTTGATAGCTATCTTCAACTTTTCTTCTTGTTTTTATGGCATATATTCTTGTCCTGTGCCCAGACTAAACTGAATACAGCATTTGAGTACACAATTCAGAATCCACATAATTATTTTGAATGGGTTCTTTCAATGTTTCAGATGACTATTGAAATTTATACAATGGGGTCAAATTGCAATTTACAAACTTTTGTGCATATTGAAGGGATTTCTTTGTCAGTGATAAGTTTTCAACAAATGGTGATGATGGCAGTTATCTACTGCTGGTCCAAGTTTAATTTTAGTCGTTTTTATTCATGGTATTCTAAGCCATGTGTAGTGAAGAAGGAGTAACTTCTAAAAGTGCCACATTCCTTTGAGGTGCAGTTCATCATACTGCCCAAGTCTATACATCATAAACAAACAATTCATGCAGAAGAGTGTGTCTGTTCTTTGGAGGGAGGTAAATAGATAAGCCGTCCAAGGTACAAAGAACTAGAGCGTGCATAATGCACATTTGAGATAGTCTCTTGCGTAAGCGACGCATTCAATCAATATCCTGCAAAGCCTTTTTCTTGTTATGTTATTTGTTTGGGTACTGTCACAATTTTCCATTAAATTGTCTATTTCAGAAGCTATATTTTTCTCAGTTTCCAATTTCATTTGATTAGTATTCTTTAAACCCTTTTGCTATGTATGCTAATTACCATCTATCCCCATCATGTCATTGCTTCTGCTCAAAGCACTTTGGTGATTTCCCATCTCTTGTCATATTGAATTTAGCCGTTTTCTCTGATTTTTTTCAATGCCTATAGTTCTGTGTACCTCCTCTAATCACATAGCATTATTTTCCAGTTTTATGTAGCGTTCTCTAATGTAACCAGGACTGTGACTCACAGTTATACAAAAATATCATGCTAGTTTCACTCACTGTATCCTTGACCACGTCTTCCCTCATACATCCTTGTCCACTGTGTGTGTGTCCATGCATGTGGTGCATGTATGAATGTGTGTGTGCATATGTGTGTGTGTGCATGTTTCTAGGTATGTGTGTGTGTGTTGACTTTTCTACTCATTTCTTCTGTTTCTTCATTTCTTAAAGACTGAAGGCCCGCCTTTCTGCCTTTGTTTCTAAGTATCTCCAAAATAGCCTTTGTATTTCTTTAAAAATGTCTTGCACAAAGTGGTACACATAGCCACATAGCTTAGGTTTTATTCTGATTTTCCTGCTTCAGTTGCTAAGTGCTTTTACACACTTAGAGGCTCACTTTATCTCGGCATAATATGCAGCAATACAGAGAGCAAACGACCTGTTCACTCACACACAGGCTAGGGTCATAAAAGCAGCCGATGGCTGCAGAATCCAAGGCCTTGTGTCCACCACTCTAAGAAACACCATACTTCATAGCGGGAATTTCTCCGTTGAATGTTAAATTCCATGTATGAAATGAAATGCAGGCAGGATGAAATAATGGGAACCACATGAGCGTATGCTTGGCTTTAAGCCTGCTGGGCTGCCCGAGACTCTGCGTCTATTCAAACGACATCACTTTCCTGTTTTCTTAAGACTCTATAATTCCTTGACAATAGTTTATGCTTTCTATTTTTCAAAGAATATGGTAAAACACTAAGAACATACTTAGCATTCTATAAAACATTTTCGCTGGGATGTGCTAATTCAAGCCATAGCCATAAGGAATTTGGGTAAATCGATTTGATTCATTTTTACTGGAAGTTATGAAAATGTACATAATTAAGAACACCTGTTATAAAATATTCAGGTGAAATTTTAAAAGTGCTTTACTCACAGTGGACAGTGGAAAAAATGTTGCATCAATGAATAGTCTAGCTCTTTTTTTTTTTTTTTTTTTTTGATTTTTCGAGACAGAGTTTCTCTGTGGCTTTGGAGCCTGTCCTGGAACTAGCTCTTGTAGACCAGGCTGGCCTCGAACTCACAGAGATCCACCTGTCTCTGCCTCCCGAGTGCTGGGATGAAAGGCGTGCGCCACCACCGCCCGGCTCTTTAAAAAAAAAAATAAACTGATTATTGTACCATAGTTTTGAAAAAAAGTAAGCATTTTGTATACACCAAACTTTAAAGTAACAGAAACATCCTATGTAATTAAAAAATAAGTGAAGTGAGCTGAGCTATAAATATTAATAAGACAACTGTTTGGAACTTGGCTGTGGCTGTCTCTGAGTATTGCTGAGCGATGCTGGGTGACCTGGCTCGTGTCACGAACGCTGACTGAAATGCCAGGCTTCCTTAGAGTGGATTCTACAAATACTTAGGCTTTCGGCAAAGGTGATGGCTGATGTATGGGACTGACGGTGAGCAATAGCACCTGGATGCCGTGAACAGAGCGTGGCCCTAGGAAAAGATGCCATGTAGGGTTTTGAGATAAGAAGGCAGTCCTGATTATCCAGGTGGTTCCAAATGGAATCACGTGTCCTTAGCAAGGACGATCACGGGGGTATTTGAAAACCACAGAGGAAAATATACACACAAAGATGAGACAATATGCAGGCAGGGTAGAGACTGAAGCGACTTGTGACAAGTTAAGGATCACCACTATCAGTTGCCAAGGAAGCAGCACCAGACAACCTCCTGAAAACCCTACTGCAGCTGGCCCTTGGCCCAGTAATACCGATTTTGAACCTATCCGAACTTTTGCTGAATCTATATAAAGCCATACATTTAATCAACTATGAAACTTTTGCATGCTAGGAAATGATATGATTTTATAGATTGAAAACCTAAAAAAAATCCATCAAAAAAACGAAGAAAAACAGCGAAGCTCGTAAAGTTAGAGCTTCCGCAAGCACCACCAAAAAGCAAAAATCAGTGACATATTTCACACTAAGAAAATATCCTAACTTAATTTAAAAATTGCCCCAAGACCCAGACACCCATTCCTCCGGACATTCACTGCTATGGACTGTTGGAGAAATGGAGACCACAGCCACAATGAGACAGAAAGTCACGAATAGTAGCGCGACCATTACCGTGGAAGATAGTGTCTACTGAGGGTGTGCAGCAAGGGAACTCTGGAGCTTCATTGAAGAGAATGCCAATTGGCACTGCCATTGCGGTAAGCAATATGGTAGTTCTTTTAAAGTTAAAAATACAGCAACAGCTTCTCTTCTGGATCCATAGAAATATCTCTGATGAAATTAGTATCTTTGATATATCTACCCTTATGTTCATTAAATCACTGTTCACCACAGCCTATTCACAACATGCATTATCCTGACACTTGCAAAGATATTGTGTCTGCTGGTTTTATGTCAACAAGCTAGAGTCATTTGCAAAGAGGGAACCTCAAATGGGAAAAACTGTCCCTGCTAGATTGGCCCGTGGGGGAATCTGTGGTGCCTTTCCTCAATTGAAATCTGAGTGTTCATTTAACTATAGGCCTGGGCTGGTGGGCCTGGGTTCTATAAGAAAGCAGGCTGAACAAGCCTCAGGGAGCAAGTCAGTAAGCAGTGCTCTCCCATGGCCTCTGCATCAGCACCTGCTTCTAAGTTCCCGCCCTGACTTCCTTCAGCCATGGATCTTGATGTAGAACTGCAGGTTTGGAATGAACCCTTTCTTTTCCAAGTTTCTCTGTCACACAAGTAGAAGTCCTCACACAAACATGTAAGCTAGGAAGAATTATGTCAAGCAAGGTAGACGTAGGATGGTGATTCTTGCTTTGCATCACTTATATATGGAATCCAGGAACTTGAAGTTACAGAGACAAAATGTGATAGTAATTTTAAGGAGTTGGAGGTGTGGAGATGAGAAGAATTTCAGGAATAGGTGAGTAAGTTCCACCAATTGTGTATTTGATAACAACCTATTATATAATTAAATTAAATTAAGAGATTCTTTAGTATTCTGACCACATGTATACACATGCCTCCCCCAACACAGACTATTTGAGGTTATATTATGCTAATTGGCTTGATTTTATTGATTATTTCATAGTACCTACTTATATCAAATGTCATGTTTGTACTTTAAATATATATAATTTCTGTCATTTTTACCTTAATAAAGCTGGGGGAGAGGAACAAGCATGTGTTTAATTTTAGCCCAAATGAGGGCGATTGATATAGAACATCAGGACTGATTTGGCTGACAATGAATGTTGAAGCAGGTGTTGTCTTTCTTTCTCACCATTCCCCCAATTTATTTCAGCTACTCAGTAAGAACTGGACCTCTATTTTCGTGGGACAGATGCTATCTTTGACTTTGGGTTCACTCAACTGAATACTGGACGCATAATGGAGGACAGAGAAACCATGTTTTCATTTGTAGGCATGTGTGTTGGCCTGTCTTACTACAGGGGGATGAGTCTGTGTTCATCTGCCCATGCAGTAGAGCCATGTTTAGCTTCGTATTCCCTCAGTGTGAGGAGAGAGTTCCATTTGTCAATTCTATCCATGTGAAAAGTATTCTGCATTCCTATCGCTTACTGGATCCGGCTCCGGCTCTGAATCTTTGCTTATCTCGTTAAGTATTTGCAAGAGATTTGGATATGTGGTGAAATACTTCCCTGTGCATAAGGCTAACAAGTGAAATAATTAGGAGGTAAGGTTTGTGATATTTGGTAGTATTTATGGTACTCTGACTTATAACAAAAAACAGTGCTTAAATAAATTTCTGTGCAGCTTCCCTGCAATATTCACTTGCAACTGTTTTATTCATCAGAATATGATATTCTGGAGGAAAATAAACCTCTAAAGATAACAAAGGGGCTCCAGTGGTATTGTACAGACTTAACTTATGACTTCCTGAGATTTGTATAAAGTCCCATTTAATGTCAAAAGTGTATACTTGAAATAATATGTTCCATGTATATTTACTTTCAAAACGGAAAGTTAAACAACGGTCTGACTGTTCCCCCAGTTGAATCCCTGTTGGACACATCTCTTAATACTCGTGTACTTTGAATGTGAATCCTCCAGGCTTCTGCATTGGAACACTTAGTTGGCATCTGGTGGTGGTGTTTTGAAAGCTGTTGAACCTTTAAGAAGCAAACCTTCCTGGAGGAAGGTGGGGAGAGCTTGGGTCTGATATTCTGGTCACAATTGCAGTTGTTTACTTTGTAGCTGGAGATGCAATGTAACAAGTCCCCTGCAATCCCATTCTCATCCCTGCCCCTACCTTAGACTGTCAGACCCCAAACTTCTCTATTAAGATATTGGTTTTTTGTCAAATATTTGACTACAGAGATGAGAAATGTCACTAATGCTCCTTCTTAGAAAGATGCATGGTTTCTGTACTTGAAGGCTGTGAATCCAGGGTGTCGAACAGTTTACATGAGAACACAGCCTTATCATTCTAGTAATAGTAACTGAAAATAACATATTTTAGAAGTAAGAGAAAAGCCAAAAGCATTCTTTATTTTCAAATAAATAATTCAGTCCTCCATTTCACGCTTGCACACTTCTAAAGTGATTTAAGTAAAGACACAGTAGCAGATATCCATTAGGAAACAGCTTTCTGACTGGCAGGAATTGTTTCCTTTTTTCCCACAAAGTCTAGTCACTTTGTATTTATATCTATCAAATAGATACTCATTACTCATTTACTGAAATATGTATATATATTAAATTACCTTGAAAAAAGTGAACGCTCAGGCTTCTTAATGTGCAGTCACGTGATCGCTTCTGTGCAGCTTCCAGATTGCCCAGGAGTACTGCTCTGGTTTTCCCATAATTGGATCTCATCCAGTTAATGTACGACCCCTTTTAGCCCGTATAATATCTGTTCCATAATGAGCAGGAGAAGGGGGAAAAAAGCTGTTGAAACTCTATCATGTAGCAACTGTAGCAAGAAGATGAGGTGGTTAAATTTAATATGTAGCTTTACTCAGCAGTGAAAGGAAACATTCACCCCCAGCCTGCCCTGCTGAGGCGCCACATCCCTCACCTCTCCCAAGCAAGGAGGGAAATAAATCTCAGGTTTTCATTGTGTGGGGGATGGGAAAGGATCACAAATTACTGATTAATGTGTATCCCACAGCGTTCGTGCCCCCCCCTCTCTCTGTTAATGCTGCATGCTTGAAAATATGGTTATGCATCCTATAAAATCAGACGTTTGTGACTTTTAAAAAGCTGAAAAATATACCGTAATATTTATGAACTTAACTTAGAGTTATCTAGTATTGCTGCATAATTTTCATGAAGGAAAAGTTAGCAAAGCCCCTAATAAAATAGTAGGTATTTTTCATACATTAAATTTCAACTGCTCCAAAGCACTTGGAGAGGGAGTTTGATGAAAGTCTGTATTCATTTTGGGTTTTATTTTGAAGCTCATCACTTCAGTCTATCTTCCGTCCAAAAAAGGCTGATGGTTTCATTAAAAGGGAATTGGAGTTTGCAATGTATTACGGCCATGCAGAAAGGAATTATTTCTGCTTTAACCAAATTCAAACTTTTAGGATCAAAAGAATTATTTATAAACATACTAAAATATCTCTTGGAGGATGGCACCAGAAACTTGGGAAGGCTTTCAGGAGGACAGCGATGTTTCCAAAGGGGAAAGTGTCATCATACAACATTTCATAGAGGGCAAATAGTGAAAAGGGTTCTAGAAACTACAGCCTGGAAACTTTGATGTGAATTCAAAATATTAGCTGAGAAAGATTTTTTTTGAGAAGGTTGAAGACTAATGAATTATACAAAGAGGAAAGTACCTCATAATCTACGGCGACATGCAGACTTGTCCTTGGGGCATAGAATGATAGATTTCCTTCTACCTTGCTGTAGCTGAGCTCTAAAGGGGAATCAGGTTAGAATGTGGGACTTACCGGGTAGACCATGGGCCAAGTCACTGGTCTAAAAAGAATCTGTTTTCAAACCGCTTGAGATATTTGCAGTCTTCTAATAGTTCTGGATACTGTAAAAGCAATGAGTCCTCAGTCAGCTGATATCAGAGAGCGCGTTAGACGCCACTCTTTACAGTTTCACAAAACAGAAACCAAGGCCACGTCCCCCATCACATGAAACTTCCTGCACTGGGAAAGATAACTTTGAAAGTCATATCAGTTTATCTCCACAAATCACATCCTTGGGCCGGAGAGACAACTCAGAGATTAAGATCACTGGATGCTCTTCCAGAGTACCTTGCTTCAATTCCCAGCATCCACATAGTAGGACACAACTATGTGTAACTCTAGCGCCAATGCATATGACGCCCCCTTCTGGTCTCAATGGGCACTGCCTATACATGGTGCATAGAGATATATGCAGGTGAAAGAAACACTCATGCACATAAAATTTTTAAAAAACAATCATGCCCTTTTATATTATATTCTGATTTAAACGTTTCATCCTTTAAATTTTTATTTATTGCAATTTGGTTGTGGTGAAGATTTTAAATGTATTGGATCCAGATTATGGGTTAGCAGCAAAGGAATTACACTTGAATTTTCTAATTTTATAAGTGATGCCCCATGCAAAAGATCCTTGTTTTTCCTTTCTTGTTTCCTGCCAATTTTATATGTACAAACAGCAGAGTAAAAACTTACGATAAGAAAAAATGGAAATACAAAACTTCATTAATTCCTTCTCCCAAAACACTCTATTGTTTCCAGAACCAAAGTGAAATGGATGAATTATGAACCTTTTCTTCTTTGTAGACCAGGCTGTCCTTGAACTCACAGAGATCCGCCTCTGCCTTCTCAGTGTTGGGATTAAAGCCATGCACCACCACCACCAGGCTGAGTTACAAACCTTTTAAATACTTTTGTTTCAAAGCTGTTTGAGACAGTGCTGCAAGCTCTCAAGAAAACAAAGGGGGAAAAGCAACAACAACAACAACAACAAAAAAAAAAAACCCCAGAAGAGTAGAAATGTTTACATGTTTCCAGGACCACAGGATGCTTGTCTTCTCAGCTGAAATTTCAGCCTTGTGGTGCCTTCCTCTTTGAATTAATTGTGCGACTGAATAAATTTTGAATCAGCTAAAGAGAAGAGCTGCATGTGAGTAGAAACCCTGCTGTGTTTGATTGCTTGTGCCTCCAGAGAAAAGGCACCACGGTATAGGCTCTCTTCTTTCTGGGAAGTGGAGGGAAGCAATTCTGTAATCAGGTGAATCAATTAGTGACTTATTGTAGTAGTGAAGGAAGAAGCAGGCGGGATTGTAAGGAAAGCAACACAGAAGAAAAGCAGAGGCTTTCTGGGTCAGGCCTGATGACGGTGTTGAAGGAATGTCCCAGTGTTCCTTTCTTAGAGAGTGTCTTGTCTGCTTCCGGTGACATTAACTGAGCATGCAAGCAGGAGAAAATAATTCAAGTTAAGATGCTCTTTAAGGGATGTGTCCTGGGTGGTCCAAGATCCAGAGGCCTTGTCTGGTGAGGTTCTCTTTGCTGCTTTAGAATGGAGCGGAACTCAGAAAAGCAAAAAAAAAAAAAAAAAAAAAAAAAAAAAAAAAAAAAAAAAAAGCCACACATGAGGAGGAAGAAAGGACCCTACCCCTACTTGCTCAACCATCAGCTCATTTCTATGAGAAAGGTATCCACCTTTTCCATGAGGATTCTGCCTCCCAAAGCTTCCTTCTAGGCTTCCTGGGATGCTGCCTCACTGAAGAATTAAGATTTCACACACACACACACACACACACATACACACACACACACACACACACACACACACACACCACAGACACACACACACAAACACACAGTAGCAGGTGGCCTTAGAGCTGCAAACGGCCCTGGCACAGAGCAGCCTGTGCTGGCATCTTTTTCAGAGGTAGGCAATTCAGAGAAGTCAAGTTGAGGACTAAGGGAGAAGCAAGATCAAACACGAATATGCAAAATTTTAGACGCTTATGCAGTATTTATGAAGATTTGTCAAAGTAAGATACATTAGCCTGGCACTCAGAAGAATTACCTTGGCTGGAAATAAAAGACAGATTTTTTTTTATGTAGAATTTCAAGCAACCCAAAAGAATAAGAACAACTGAAGAGTCGTCAGGGACAGCTCTGACAATGGAGGTTGCCGAGTGGAAAGGCACACAAGGAGAAGGCGCTTCTTCGCTGTGAAGGAATTTGATCGGTAAGAAGGAAACAAAACTTTCTCAAAAGGTCAGAACTGGGCCCCGAACTTTATGCACCATCATTTGTGAACAGATCTGTCTTCAAGAGAATTTTGCTGGTAAAGGTGTCAGACTAAACAGTTTGAAGAGGTAATGGAGAAAAATGGAATGAGCTAAAACATGTGGTTTAGGTTTGGCAGTAGGAGACACTCGTCTTGCTTAAGACCATGAGAAGCGTGGTCTGTCTTCCCATCTGAGCAAGAACAGGACAAAAGGCTGGGGAGATGCCTCAGCAGTTAGTAACAATTGCTGCTCTAACAGAGGACCCAGGCTTGGTTGATTCCCAGCACTCATATCAGGCAGATCATGACCTCCCACCACTCCAGTTCCAGGAGCCTTGGCATCCTCTCCTGCTCTACCTAGGCAACTCATGCATGTGCATGTTAAAAATAACTTAAGCAGGACAAATATTATGGTCGGCGATACGTAACCACAGAAAATATCTGCGCTTAAAATGCGTGACTGTCAAGGCTCTAATGGTCAAGGCTATGACCCAATTTCCCTCTTCATAATATGTTAGTCTCCTACCTTGAGCTGTCTGCCCAACCATACTATCCCAGTCTCAAAGGAACCCAAATTTCACTGTGGTGATTTTATTTACTCAGATATTGTTTACAGAGTGACCTTTGCACCACTGTCAAGGCTGCTTCTGCCATTCCTCCAGATTTCATCAAAAATGGCACCTCTTCAGAGGGGTCTTTCTGCATCTTTGTTTAAAATAGTTCCCGTCTTTTGCTAGTATATGTTTCTTTTTTTTGTTCTTCATGAAAAAAGTTACTGACCACACACTGCAGGAATCCAGCTCCTCTCTACACTATGCCGGATGACAAAGAGTTACCATCAGTTGATTTCATGTCTTGATTAAGGTTTCTGTTGCTGTGAAGTGACACATAACCATGACAACTCTGATAAAGGACAACATTTAATGAGGTGACTTACAGCGTCAGAGGTTTAGTCCATTATTGTCATGGTGGGAAGCATGGCAGTACACAGGCAGACATGGTGCAAGAGAAGGAGCTGTGGGTCCTACATCTTGATCCACAGGCAGCAGAAAGAGATTGTGTGTACACGGAGCCCAGCTTGAACATACGAGACCTCAAAGCCCGCCCCACAGTGACACACTTCCTCCAACAAGGTCACACCTCCTAATAGTGCCAGTTCCTATGGGTCAAGCATCTCAAACACATGATCCTAAGGGGGTCATACCTATTCAATAACCACACTCCAGTTGAGTCCAATCATACGGCAACATCTGTCCTTACGTTTGGGTACTATGTTTACTTGATTTCGATATGTCTTGGGAAACTGTTCTAGATTTGGAACTCCATCGGTAACTGTATGTATTTACACTTAAACTGGTCTAGATAGTGAAAATTATTTTTATATATTTAATGGCCAACCAATGAAGGACAATTGATTTACTTATTTGATATGAAAAGTGATCACATTTTATCATAAATGCACAAACACACACACACATTTTAGAAAATAGTGCCTTGCTATGTAGCAATCCTCAAGAGATATCAAAGAGAAAAACAGGAGAACTAATGTCCAGAAACTAACAGGCCAGCTAACCTAGTATAAGCAGCAGCTAGAAGAAATGCCAAAATAAATAAACAAACAAGCAAACAAAAAACCTAAAACAACAACAAAAATAAATAAATAAACACCAGAAACATTGTCTGAGACAAGGACATCTGACACCTGAGGTTGACTCCTGACCTTGACATGCATGAACACACACACACACACACACACACACACACACAAACACAAACACATGCACACACACATGCAAAAGAAAAACAAAAGGAGTGGGAGGATGAGGAAAGAGAAAGTTTTATATAGTTCAGTGGTGTAAACTTTAGAATATCATCAACAAATTCAATAAAACATTTAAAATTTTCACTGGTTTCATATAATTCAACATTGGGGGATAAAAATTAAATTGATGAAACACAAATTAAGCTTGTAAAGATATATGTTAAAATTATGAGTTGTTATTTTGAAAAATGAAGTCACATAATTTTGCTTGTCAAGAGAAAAACATCATACTTTGAGGGAAGCTATAATGATCACAACTTTGTTTTTTATTAACCTTCTTCCAAAGGTCATAAATAAATAATAAATTAAGATTTGCTACATAGTGGAAGCTAGGAGCTAAGTGGTTAAAGCTGCTTCCTTTGGAAAGTGCTGCACATGAAGTTCATTTCAGTAGAAGTTGGACCTCAAACCAGAGCAGAACAAAGGCAATCTGGAAAGAGAATGCTAAAACCAGAGCACCACTGAAGGAGTAAGAGACTGGTGGAGGCCTATGAAGGTTGAACGAACCAACCAGGTACTTTCAAGCAGACAGACATCTGCAAATGGGAGAAAACACCATTGCCTTTTGACCTGGAGCAGTGGTTCTCAATCTTCCTAATGCTGCCACCTCTTAATACAATTTCTCCTGTTATGGTGGCTCCTAACCACAAAATTATTTTCATTACAACTTCGTAACTGTAATTTGGCTACTATTACAAGTCGTAATGTTAATACCTATGTTTTCAGATGGTCTTAGACAACCCCAAAGGGGTCACACCACACAGGTTGAGAACCACTGGACTAGATGCTTAAAGACAGGATATTGTATTACCAAAGCTCGGGGACTTCCACTGTGCTAAGTGGGGACAAGAAAATAGGGGTTGCAGACCTGGCAGATCTGCCCACCTCCAGAAACATGGCAGGAAAAAGCCTGGTCTCTCCCTGCCCTCCAATCCAGTCTTTTATGAACCGCCCCAACCCCTCCACAGGTGAAAACATCCAAGAATGAGCATCAGGGATGTGCCTGTGTAGCCTCCAGGGCTACTTTCTTGAAGCACTAAGCAGAGCAGAGAGAAGAGGAGTCTGACTCTGGAATCAATGGGCCAAGCAGAATCCTCAGCCGGATGAGGTCTCGTGGTATCCACAGCGAATTATGCTTCCGAAGCAAGAAGGAAGCAGATCTCAGGATCTGTAGGTGAGCAGGATCCTAGCAAGCTGTACTTGGATGCACATAAAAATAAGTGTTTTATGACGCTGGCATTGGTTATGAGGCGTCTGGACGGGAGCTCATTAGAGGTGAACAGGTTCCACCACCCACAGAAGAAATTGATTGGCATTATATGTGCTTGTGTAGTAGATACTGTTATCCCCAAAGACTTAGGAGTTGAAGGTTTGGCTTTTGGTTTAACATGTTGCGGAAATGGTCTTGACTGACGGGGTGTGGCCTATTTTGAGATTCAGGGGTTCTCTCAAAGGGTTTTACTAGACCCTGTTCTCCATCTCTCCTTCTTTGCTTCCTACCTAAGGACTAAACAGGTTTTCTCTGCCATGTATTCCCATAGTGGCGTGCTGCCTGGGGTGTAGCTGGAAGAAATGAAGCCAGTCAATCAAGGCCTGACCCTCCCTAACCATGAGGGCAGCTGAATATTTTCTAAGCTAATTACCTCAAGTATTTGCTATGGTGGTGTAAAGCCGGGTAATGTTACACGGCAAAGGAAAGAAACAGGAAACAATGGTGCTTTTTATGAACAATGCGTGCTTCTGTCTATGAGAACCAAGTGTCCACATGGGGTGGGATACAGGTTTGGGAAAGTGCGGGATTGGAACACTGCAACACACATGGCATTTGGAGCAGGCTCAGATTTTTTTACTCTGGACTAAAGCGAAAAGGTGCACTAGGGAGTGGGGGAAGGGAAACTTTCCTCTCCTCCTCAGATGAACTTTGTCATCTGAGCAAGAAAACGTTGGAACAATTTCATTCGCTAGTAATTTTTTTTTTACTACAGGGAAAAATAAAAACATGAAAAATTGATAAATAGCGATTATATTGTTTACATAGTGAAAAATAATAGCTCTTAAAATGTGTAGCAATGTCAAGGTCAAATATTCAATTAATAACTGTGAAAATGAAGCCATAAATGTTGCACCAAACACATACTTGGCAGTGATTATGATTTGATTCCTTGGATATCCAGACCAAGCCCATAAAATCGTGTGAGAAAAACAGTTTCCATTTATAGCTGCACATTTGTGTAAATCTGCAGATTTTTGACACATTGTGACTTTAAGACAGAAGGGAAAATGTGGAGTTGCTCAGCCTAATAGGCGGTGTCAGACCTTTAGGAAAGAAACGTAAGGTTCTGCTGATCTATATAGGCAAATCTCTGGGGAACGCAGGCAAGAATTAGCTCTGAGGTGAGAGAATGGGGAAGGCAGGAGTAACGTTAAATCCGACGGTATCGTTTGATGTGCTTGCCAGGAATCCAGTAGCACAGCTGTGAGGAAGTTGGATTATTCGCTAATTTTGTCTTATTTAGAAGGTCATGCCATACATTCTGGAGATCAGTCATTCACTGCAGCAAGGTACAAAAGGAACCAAAGGCTTTAGCGCTTTCATCGTCTTTCTGGGGTGGGGGTGAGGGTGGGGTGGGGAGGACATGGCTTCTCTGAGTAACAATTGTGGCTGTTCTGGATCTCAATTCACAGACCAGGCTGACCTCACAGAGATCTGAGATCCCCCTGTCTCTGTCTCCCAAGTGCTGGGATTTGGGATTAAAGGAGTGCATCACCACCGCAGCTGGTTGGTTTCTCTCTTAAACCACCAAAAAAAAAAAAAAAAAGAAAAAGAAACAAACAAACAAAAAAGCCTCCTTGGCTCCACCCTCTCTCGGCTCCACCCCCTAGGCAGATCTTCAGAGAGAAGAGGCGCCAGCTGCTTTCTTTGAAGAATTGAGACGAAGAATCCTTTGCTGGATTCTATAGTTGATTCCAACAGGAACATGAGATGCCCGCAATGCTGCGCGACAATGGTAAGATAGTCATTGAAGATGAGCTAGAGAGGACCACAGCATCGTGGTTCCACCCAGCAGATTGGTCAGATTGGCCTACAACACTTGCGCACAAAGTCTCCAGGGTTAAAAGAGGTGGGGGATGTACTACAATCTGCCTTGACTCGCCAAGGAAAAAGGCACCTGCTAAAAGTCCTAAGAAGGGAACCAATGTAGGGGACTTTGTGGCCCCTTCCCATCATCAATACTTTGCTCACAAAATGATACTTAAATCAAGTAACTCGAAGAGAAGCAACAATAATCTTAGTGAAGCGTCCGTCAAGCATCCTCCTGACTGATTGATCTGGCAATGATACACTGAGAACAAAGAAGATGCCTAGAGTTGCCAGAAATTAGTGGCGCATGGACCTGAGGTACTGTTCACTCCTGAGGATCGGGAATGTTTGTCTGCCCTCTGCTACAGAGTTGAGCTTCTGAGGATTATCTGGAGTCTAAACCAAAGCCAATAAACTCAAATCACGGCCAATGCATTCTAGGGTTCAATTCTCTATTCGTGAGCTTGGAGCTGAAGTATTCTCAGCAATTAGTAGAATTTTCTTGTTGCTTTTCAGAACTGACAGATTAAAGGCATATATGTGCATGTGTGTGTGTGTGTGTGTGTGTGTGTGTGTGTACTTAAACTGCTATATTAATATCAAATCTAGCACAACTCTATGTGTGTAGGATGTCTCACCAAATTTAATGACCCAGCAGACAAAAGGCACAGACAAAAATTCCTGGTTCAACACAGTAGAGTTTGCCATTCAAAGAGCTCAAGACACATAAGCCTTTTGAAATGAAAATGATTTATGAACACTGTTTTAAATTTAATCTGATGCTGACTGTTGTTTACTTTGCTATTCTAGAACATGAACTTAAATGTATCATAAAAGGAACAAATTATGAACTGAGTTGTATGTAAGGATCTAGGTGACAAAAAATAAAAGGGAGACAGAGAAAGTGAAAGTCTCCTCTATGGGTGCTAATAGTTTTGATTCATATAACCAGAGAGGGAGCATTCTACAGGTAAGAAAAGGTATGCACAGGCCAGAAGGAAAACACACAAGAGAGAATCCAGTAAGTGATTTCATTGCATCTTCTCCCCAGCTTGCGATACCTCAAATACCCCCAAATCCCAGTGCCTCCTCACACACATATGTATGGAAGAATACGATGTATACAATGTATGAGATTACTACTTTTTATTCTGCAGATTAGTAAATAACTATTTTAGCTATTCATTCTTACTGGATTTAAAGTGGTTTGTGTGATTCCTTCTGTGCTCTAAAGCGTGATGTTTCCTTCTCCAATGCCAAGCTTTTGTTAAACACCCTGATTCTTGTCTCAGTCATCATACTTCCTAGTTCTGGAACTTTTACTTGGTTTACTTTTATGATTTCCATGGCTCCCTCTTCAAATTTGTTTCTATTATACCCATCCTCTTCGTGATACTTTTTTTTAAAACATAGTTTGATGAACCTCTTAGGGATTCAAATTTTTGTAACACCTTACTATTTCCACTCAGTGTTGTCTTTCTGATATTTAGGGAATGTTTTAGAGTCCATTAGGACAGTTCCTGTTTTTAGGGGGTGGTGGTGAGGACAGATAGGTTGAATTGCATTTTGGCAGACAGCTTCTGTGTTGCCAAATATGACCTGAGTCCTCTGAAGGTTTCTGCATTTTTTTTTTTTTTTTTTTTTTTTTTTTGGTTTTTCGAGACAGGGTTTCCCTGTAGTTTCTAAAGCCTGTCCTGGATCTAGCTCTTGTAGACCAGGCTGGTCTCGAACTCAGAGATCCACTTGCCTCTGCCTCCCGAGTGCTGGGATTAAAGGCGTACGCCACCACCACCCGGCTGCATTTTTTAATAGAAGGTTTCTAGTTAAAAACTAATACGAAAATTTCTAGAATGAAACAGCATGCAAATACGATATTGAAGTACCTTCTACCAGTTCTAGCTTTTTGGAGACTGTACATCCCTCAAGACCATGAAACATCAAAATCTGGACAGCTCTTACCTCTCTTTATGGCTGTCTATTGCACATTCTTCAGGGCAGCAATTCTCAACCTGTGGCTCGGGATCCCTTTAGGTGTTGAATGGCCCACTTACCGGAGTCACCTAAGACCATCGGAAAACACAGATATTTACATTATGATTCATAACAGTAGCAAAATTGCAGTTATGCAATAGCAATGAAAATGATTTTACAATTGGGGGGGTGTCACCACATGAGGAACTTTATTAAACGGTTGCAACATTAGGAAGGCTGAGAACCGCTAGCGCCTTTCTCTTTTCACACACAGATTTGTCTGAACCAAACTATGTAAGGCCTGCTGTCATATGTCTAGCTCACTTTCTTTGAACAACTTCTTATTTTTAACAGTTTGTCCTATAATTTCCATCTAATTTAATAGCATATTATTTTTCTTATCCTGCTGACGTATTATCTCAATATTCTATAACATACATGCAGAGTTATCAAGGTGATCATTGCCAATATTACACTACATTTTGAGGAAGAAAAAGAGAAAAAAATGGAAATTCATGAATTATTCAAATATAGATGACATAGATAAGATGGAAATGTGGACAGATTCTGTGATTTGTAGTCAACAGTTTATAAAGTACCAAGCAGTGGAGAACCAAAGGAATTGGGATTATATTATGAATTGTTAGCCTTTGCCAGTTAAAGAATCTGATTATTTTCAGAAATGACTTTTATATCTTTTAAGCATCAGGGCTATAGGTAACTATAGTAATAATTTAACACATTAATTTTTGTCAATAAAGCATGAAAATAAAAATCCAGATGTATTCTAATATATTTAAAGAACTTTGAAATGCTGACCATGTTAGCATAATAGGTAGGCTGGTAAAACAAATTAAAAAATAGCACTGAATATTAATTTTACACTCATGGTATCAGGCTAAAAATGTATTAGGTCTATATTTAATATTAGCACTAACAGAAATGTCTCACTTCAATATAGGTTCCACTAGTTTGATTTAAACATGTCAAGTGTCTTGACAATTTTGCTTGTAGTTGCTTATATGTTTAAATATTTCAATGGAAGTAGAATAATCAATTTCAACAAAAAGTTAAAAATATGTAGGTGGGATCAATTAAGCATAGAAATAAAAATAAAATTGATTGTGTTCTATTTAAGATTACTAAAGTTGGAAAGATTTGAGTAAATAAAATTGAAAATTAAATTAAAAGTCATAAGGAATAATGATTAGCAAATTAAATCCTAAAAATAGCATCAAATTGAATTTTTTGTCTGTACCAAACTTCCCATTAAAGTTATTTAAACCTTCTCCACACTGTTTCTACAGTGTTGTGTCCACTGCTGAATGTAATTGAAGATGTGCACTTGTACATTTGTTTGATTAATTTATTTTACTTCCATTGCCTATAGCTTTATTAAAGCGTAAAAATAAACCAACATGCTGAGTTTTATTTTCCCAAGAGGAATGACCAAAGTAAGCTGTCAAAATATATAGTTTAAGTAGGGCAGAGTGACATATTCCTATATTTCAACTGCTTGGGAAGCTGAGGCAAGAGAACCATAAGTTTAAGGCTAGCTTGAACTAAATTTCAAGACTGTTGGAAAAAAGAATAGAGATGTTGCTTAGTGGTAGAGTTCTACCTACTGTGCACAAGATTCTGAGTGAAATGCCCTCGACTGAAAACATATATCCTTATTCCAATGACACTTTACATCCAATAGAGGAGTGAAATATCTTTATGCATAAGTGTCTTAGAGTTTCTATTACTACAAAGAGACACCATGGCCACAGAAACTCTTTTAAAGAAAGGCATTTAATTGGGGGTAGCTTCCAGTTTCAGAGGTTTAGTCCATTATTATTCTGGACGCAGCATGGTGGTATGCGTGTAGACATGGTGCTGGAGAAGGAGCTGAGAGTTCTACTTCTTGATCTGCAGGCAACTGAAAGAAACTGTGCACAACACTGCATATAACTTGAGCATATAGCCTCAAAGTCTGCCCCCGCAGTGACACACTTTTTCTAACAAGAACACACCTACTCCGACAATGAATTACCTAATAGTGCCACTCCCTATAGGGCAAGCATTCAAACACACGAGTCTAAGGGGGGCATAACTATTCAAACCTGCCCCCTCTTGGCCCGTAGCCATAACATAATGCACAATCTATTTAGTCCAACTTCAAAAGTCCCCATATCTATCATAATCTCAACAATGTTTAAAAGTTCAAAGTCTCTTTTGAGATTAATTCAATCGCTTAAATGTAATCTTTCATAAAATCAAAATAAAAAAGGACCACATACTTACTACATATAATTGCCCATGATATACGTCATCATTCTGAAGTGGAGGGAAGGGAAGATAATAAGGAAATACTGCAAAAGCTAGCTGGACAAACTCCAAACTCTGCACCTCCATGTCTGATGTCAAACTTCTCTTCACGTCTTCAACTTCTTTGTTGACGAAAACACACTTCTTATCTTGGACTTGTTCCATTCTCTGTAAAAAATCTTTCCTTGACAGTTATCTCATGACTCTGGGATTTCCAACATCTTGAAGACTCCAAGGCAATCCAGGCTTCAACTTCACAGCTTCACACAATGGCCTCTCCAGTCCTTCATTCACTAACTCCCCAGACACATGCCTGGCCTTAGCAGCTTTCCTTAGCCATGGAAGGAGATGCCATAACCCCTTTCTTCTATCCTTGACTCAAATTCAAAACCACCTGGTCAAAGTTGCCAAGTTCTTCTCTTGACTGGGGCTGGAACATGGCCCCCTTGTTCAAGTATACCTTCACAAACTTTGTTTTGGATGGTTTATTTCACTTTCTAAACTTGGCTGTCACAGAACTCACTCTGTAGATGAGGGCTGACTTTGAACTTAGAGATCCACCAGCCTCTGCCTTCTGAGTGCTGGGGTTGAAAGTGCACCACAATACCTGGCTCTGAACTTTTCTATAATTCCTATCACAGAATGGATGCTTAGCTGGGTAGGATTTTTCCCTGCAGTCACCACTCCCTTTTCTCCATTTAACACCCAATTTTTCTTTAATCTGTTTATCTCCTTGAATATGGGACTTAGCTCCATTCTACTTTGGTTTCCCCTTTTTCCTCCATCTGTACATTTTGCATTTTTACTTGTTCAGCTTGCTCCTTTTCATAAAACCTCATAAGAGTAACACCAGTAAACATACAGCATAGTCAATACTCGGCTGCTTTGAGATTCCCTTTACCACTGGAATTAATCGAAAACTCTTCAGTTGAGCTTCAGACAGATGTTTTGAACAAGAGCCAAAAAAAAAAAAAAAACCCACAGCCATATTCTTCACCAAAATATCACAGGACTGTTCTCTAAGCCACTTACTAACATTTCTCTCCTCTTAAACTTCTTGAACCAGGCCCCACCGTTCAAGTTACTCTCAGCACCATTGTCTTCCAAGCTCTTACTAGTATGGCCCATAAGCTGTGCTTAAAACATTCCACAGCTTCTAACCCAAATTCCCAAAAACATGGTGAGGTCTATCACAGCAATACCCAGTCCCTGGTACCAATTTCTATCTTAGTTAGGATTCCTACTGCTGTGAAGAGATACCAGGATCATGGCAACATTTACAAAGAAAAGCATTTAATTGGGTTGGCTTATAGTTCCAGAGGTCTAGTTCATTATCAGTATATGGTGGCAGCATGGTTCTAGAGAAGGAGCTGAGAATTCTACATCTTGAGACTCAGATAGCAAAATGAGACTGTTTACCACACAGGTCATAGCTTGAACATATAAGACCTCAAAGTCAGCCCCCACAGTGACACACTTCCTCCAACAAGGACATACCTAATCCAATTAGGTCACATCTCCTAAACTGTCACTTCCTACCAGTCAAGCATTCAAACATGAGTCTAAGAGAGCCATTGCTATTCAAACCACCATAATAAGTAAATACATATGACATTTGACTTGTTTTGGGGGGTAAAATAAAGCATAATAACTTTTGGATTCTCAGCAAAAATTATTTCATTTTCTCTCTTTTTTCTTTCTTTTTTAATTGTTTTATAAATAATACCATTCATTCAAAATGTCCACTTCCTCCCCTCCTCCCATTTCCCTCCCACTCCCCCACTCTTCCTCCTCCCTCCCCCTCCAGTCCTAAGAGAGGACAGGGTATCCTGCCCTGTGGGAATTCCGAGGCCCTCCCCCCTCCATCCAGGCTTAGGAAGGTATGCATCCAAATAGACTAGGATCCCAAAAAGCCAGTACATGCAGTAGAGTCAAATCCCAGTGCCATTATCATTGGCTTCTCAGTCTGCCCCAATTGTTAGTCACATTCAGAGGGTCCAGTTTGAATGTTCTCTCTTCTAACACCAGAGCATCTAAACACTCATCTAAAAAAACACTGAGGAAAAATTGGTGGGGAAAGAGAAGAATCCTTTGTGTTCAGTCACTGAACCCATGTGCATTGAAAGAGACTGGATAAGGGGTATTTGGGGTTCGTAGACCTAATCCAGGCTAGAGGCTAGATGACTGGCTACAACAGCACATTTTAAGATGGGGATTTGGTTGCATTTGTATTATTGGAGATAAAAAGAATGTCTTGTGTGTAGGGGAAAGCTGAGAGTACCTTCTCTGTATAAAGTGTCTAGAAGGGTGTGAACACCAGTAGGCTAACTTAGGGTCTGGCAAGTGAGAAAGATGGAAGTTGTTCAGGTTAGTCTTGGCTAACAATTTAACTGGATTTGCACTCACCTAAGAGATTAGCTGTTGGGCACACCTGTGAGGGATTAGTCTGATCAGATTATTTGAAGTAGGAAAACTCACCCTAAATGTAGGTGATACCTTCTCAGATGACAACCAAATAAAAGGAGGTACAGGAAAAAACTTCATTACCTTCCTATTTCATTGGCAAGTTCATCTCTGTGTTGCTGCTGCTACTGCTGCTACATGTCTTTGCTGTTGTGATCTAGCTTCTCTGGGTTCGGACATGGACTGAAGACTAGTGGCTTTCCAGGGATGTAGCAGGCCCCTTGTATGTAGCCTTATGGACTCAGAAGCTACTGGGTTCTAAACATCTCCAGGGTGAAGACAGCCATCGCTGTACTGTTCAGACTGTATTGTGGAAGCCAATTGAGTGAATCCTACTTTAGGATGTCTTATAAGCATAAAACCATATCCATTGTATCAGTTATGTTCCCCTGAAGAACCCTGGCTAAGGCTGAAGTAGATTAGATACATGTAGATGCTATAGGGGATGCGTATGTAATACAGTTTAAGGCTATTCTTTGGATGATTCCTTTTCCCCAAATTACCTAAACCAGGTTCTAGTGTTTCAGTGTAATATTGTTGTGATTGAATTCTTCAGATCTTCAAAGAGTGATTTGTCTTGGCTTTTCATCTTTACTCTAGTTTCTATTTATTAGGAATAATCCTGTTGTTTTTATTTAACAGAATAAGTTAATGACCATCAGATCAAAGTATGGCTATGGGTAATTATGTGGATAATTATCTATTCATCCATCTATTTATCTATTAAACATTGGGGAAATTATGCCACAGTATGTACAAAATGAAACACACTGAATGAGAGCATGTTGGTGTTTATTTTGGATGTCAGTGTCTTCCCAAATATCCACCTTATACTGACAGAATAGTCACTCTATTCCTGAGATAGCAAACAGTGGTTTGGCAGTTTCTTAATCAAGACAAAAAGACAAAAGTGGCATATGTATAAAGTAAGAAATTGAGACTAGAGTAAAAGAAAATGCATTCCAAGTACAGAGTAAACATGTGATACAAAGACCAAGAAAAACAAATAAGTCAGACATACAAGAACATCTGTTTTTTTGCAGTAACCCCTGAGTACTTCCCACAAGTGATCTGTTCAATTTAAAAATTAAAGAATTGACTAAAACATTGCACAATGGAGCCAGAGACCCAGGTCACCTTAGTGACAAGGCAATGATTAGCACCTGAGTTTCCACTTTGCTTTCAACATTGATTACACCACACCAACATCTGACTCCTTTATTGGTCATTAATCTTTCATTTATATATATGGTATGGGATTCCCCTCTGTATGCTGTGAATACCATTGGTTAATAAAGAACTGCTTTGAGTCTATAGCAGAGCAGGGCAGAAAGAGCTAGGTGGGGAAAACTAAAGTGAATGCTGGAAGAAAGAAGGGCAGGGTCAGAGAGAAGCCATGTAGCCCCACAGAAGACAGATGCCAAAACTTTAGCCAGAAAGCCACAGCCATATGGCAACACACAGATTAATGGAGATGGGTTAAATTAATATATGAGTTAGCTAATAAGACACTAGAGCTAATGGACCAAACAGTGATTTAAATAACTTAGTTTCAGTGTGATTATTTCAGTTCTGGGTGGCCAGGATGAACAAGCAGCCCCCTTCAACAGATTGGTGCCCACGTGGCCAACTAAATCTACGTAAAATCTGAGAGGGACTGAAAAGGAATTCTAGACTCAAAAATACAGAGTTTAACACAGCTTCTTGCTGTTTGCTGGTAGCATGCCACAGCTCCTTTAAGAGATGTTTTCCTGACTCAGTGGCAGCAGAAAAAAAGCCATGCCATTTTGAAATGGCAGCTTTCTGGGATATGCTGTCAGCACAACCTCTGGCTCTCTCAAGAGAGCAAGTATTTGAATGGGGTTTGTGAACAATATGCTATGGCTTGCTTGTGGCAACATGGACTGGTTGTGTGCCTAGAGATGTGGTATTGTGATTGGTTCTTGGAGGCAACGAGAAGTTCTGCCAGACTAAGCTGGGTGAAGAAAGCAGGAAGTTCTGTATTTCCCCTAGCAATGGTGCAACTTAGATTCTTAAGAGGCACTTAGCCTTTTAAGAAGCTGTCCTGGTCAGAAAAGGCTTACTGATACACAATAAAGACACATTCAGAGGGAAAAGATCTCTAAATGGGTCACAGTATTGAATAAATGTGTATAGGCTTAGAATAAAGAAGAAAAAGAGTATAGAGAGTTATAAAAAGAAGTAAAAAAATAGAACAAAGTCTTTAAAAAACAGTGTACAGAGAGTCATAGATTAAAAGGAGTAAAGAAAAATAAGCCATGTGCAGATCAAAAATTCACAGAGAGTCTGGATTATGTATATTATTATGGTGTTTTTTTAATTTTTTGACGACAGAGAGACATTTGATTCTGGGGATTGCTAAGCTAAACCAACATATATACTTTAAAGGTATCTTGATTTCAAAATATGAATCTAAGGATATGTTATTTTGGAAAAGAGATTTTTCTTTTGTTTCCACAGAGGATGAGAACCTGTGGATTGCTTCTAGACTTATATGGTTTGATGGACTAAGACCCCCTGAAAGGTTGCCATGAAAACCCCCCAAAATTATGTTGCCCAACTGCTGACTGAGATGAACCTAGCACACAGGATAAACCATGGAAGACTTGATTATCAGTGCCCCCAATCAGCAGGAAGTAGTCTAGAGAACTATGTCCAAATTCCCAAATATTGCTTATAAATGTTTGTTTACATTTAAAAGGGGGATATGCTACAGAGATTTGCATTGTATGGATTTCTGTTTATTGATACAAATTTAAGGTCAATTTTGTTATACTATGTATATGTATTTCTGATCTTGATTAAGGTATTGTGTTTCTACAGCTTATTTAAAAATGTAAAATATAATCATCTATAATAATAAATCTTGTAATCATGTTAATTAGATTCTTTAGATATATAGAGATATATTTCAGTTAGTTATTTTTCAAATCTTTCAAAAATCTTCAGAATAAGGCATTTAAAATGTTTTAAGAACTAGGACTTTTCATGGCAGTGAGACATATATGCTCCTGGCAGCTCCAATCTACTTCAAGAGAAAGATGGGCATTGGAGAGGCTTCTTATGGAGTTGGCTAGCCATTTTGGCAAGACACTGCTTATGCTTTGACTGCTTGATATACTGGACATGCAGGACCCTCAGAGAAATGACTGTTGAACTTGTCTAAAGTTGAGACAATCCTTCAGGTTTCCTGCTTCATTAAAGAGTCTGCTAGACATTCTGCAGGACACAGAAGAAAGTGACTGACAAACTGTAAATATAGGCGGGACTGTCTTTGAAATTTTCTGCTTCATGGATAAGTCTGCTCGATACTATGGGCCTGTAGGCTGAAGATGGATGCCCTAATGGTACAGAAAAACTTTGGGTGACGGTCCAGGCAGCAAGATTTCTCTGTCAAGTCTAGAGTTTTGGAAGTTGCTTACAATGCACTTCTTTTTTATTTAAGTAATATTATATACTTCTGGAGTTTGTAATGGAGTTGAAGAATAGATAGTTTTATAGTTTTCCTTAGATATGATAAAATATACCTGTTTTGTTATATATAATTTTACTATGTTAAAGTTAAAACCTTCCTTTTTTATTTAAACAAAAAAGTAGAGGTGATGTGGGATTCTCCTCTGTATGCTGTGAATACCATTGGTTAATAGAGGACTGCTGTGAGTGTATAGCAGAGCAAGGCATAAAATGCTAGGCAGAGAAAACTAAAGTGAATGCTGGAAGAAAGAAGGGTATGGTCAGAGAAAAGCCATGTAGCTCTGCTGGAGACAGATGCCAGAACTTTAGCCTGTAAGTCACAGCCACATGGCAATACACAGATTAATGGAGATGGGTTAAATTAGTATGTAAGAGTTAGACAATAAGAAGCTAGATCTAATGGGCCAAACAATGATTTAAATAATATAGTTTCAGTGTGATTGTTTCAATTCTGTGTGGCCGGGACAAACAAGTGGCCTACTACAACATATATAAAGATCTAAAAAAATTTAATCACCCATTAGTGGAAAGATTAACCCTTTAAGGATTCACACAGAAGAGGATATCAGGAAGAAAATCTGTAAATTAAGTGGGTTCCACGACACAATTCTCTCTCCATTATTGTATATCCTGCTCTTATTTGAGCATTTCTCCCTAATGGTTACATGGACTGCAGCCTTCCAAATTCTTTATATTTGCAAACAGACTTAAGTTAACATAAACTTCTGAGAACTTTCCAGATTTTGAGAAACATAACAAAATTATGTATTTTTGTAAATGCAATATTTTCACATTGTATAGCTTCAATAAAGGCAGTGTTTACATGTTCTAGCTTCTGTGTATAGATGAGCTATGAACATGGATGAGCAAGAACATATGTAGTAGGAAATAGAATCCATGAGGTCTATATGCCTGGGAATGGTATATTTGGCCATACAATAGATCTATTTCTAGCTTTTTGAGGAACCACCACACTGTTTTCCATAGTGGTTGCATCAATGCTACTCTCTTCATTGGAACGACAAGGTTTCCTGTTCACCACATCCTTGCCAACATTTGTTGTCTTTTGTTTTCCTTATCTTTGCCAATTTCTGACTGAGGGAAGGTGAAATCTCTAAGTAGCTTTAATTCACATTTCCATAATAGCTAAGAACAGTGATAAGTTGATACTGAAAATGCAGGACACAATGAAATTCTATTCAGTTATAAAGAAAAATGCAATCATGAAAGTTGTAAGCAAATGGATGGAACTGGTAACTTTATACTAGTAAGGTAACCCAGATCTAGTAAGAGAAATAACACGTTTTCACTTGTATGTGGATCTTAACTTCATATCTTTAGATTTATGTGTCTATTTTTGAATATTGATAGGACTAGAGCTAGACAGGAACTATAGGTGGTAAGGGTGAAGAAAGATTTTAGTACAAGAGGGGAGATTGTAGAACACAGGTGATGTGAAAGGGGGAGTGGGAATAATAGGGAGAGATGTTTAAAGAAGGAAAGTATAAAGGGGCAGGACAGAAGAGAGTGTTTGAAAAATCCATGAAAACATGCTATTTTATGGGTTTCACACCAATTTGTAGGCGGAGACTGCTTGTTTGTTTCCCGGCCACCTAGACCCAAAATAATCACACAGAAACTATATTAATTCCAATTCTGTTTGGCCAAACAGAATTAAGCATATTTCTAGCTAGCTCTCCTATCTTAAATTAACCCATTTCTATTATTTTATATTTTACCATGAGACTCATAGTTTACCAGCAAGTCTCTGGGCATCTGCCTTTTTCCACAGCTACGTGGCATCTCTCCAACTCTGCCTACTGTCTCTTCCTCTATCTGCGGAATTCCTCTCTTGCCCTATTCTGTGCTACAATAGGCCCAAAGCAGACTCTTTATTAACCAATGGTATTCACAGCATACAGAGGAAAATTCCATATCATGCATGAACACACACCATACATACACTATACATACACACACCATAAACACATATGCATAACATATATGTTATACAGTTTCTGCTTCCAGAAACTGTAGGCTGACAAATCAAAAGCCCGATGGCACATGAAAGGTACCTTCTCTTGAGTTTTTAGTCAGGAGTGTCATGGTGACCACCGAAACAAAACATACTGTTGCCATTGCTCTTGGTTAGCCACCAGAATTTAATGATGTGACAGACCGCACTGCCGAGAACACCACAACTTTGGTCACAGGAAATGGAGAAATCAAGTTGGTACTGCCTGGGAAGCTTCCTCTAACTCTGTGGTCTACCTTGCAAATTCTCACAATGCATCAAAGTGCAGAGAGTAAGTGTCAACTGAGTGCTCAGCCACAGATGGGACATCTGCATCACTGAGGCTCAAGGAGGAGGAGACAAAGGGATTGTAAAAGTCAGAGGTCAAGGAGGACCAAAGTGAAAGCTGTCCTCTAGACATAACAGGACCATTACACTTATGAATGTACAGAAGCTGTGGTTACCTTCACAAGACCTGCGTTATATAAAGCCAATATTCTACCATGGAGGAGGCAAGGCTCCCTAGCTCCCACCCCTAATGGAAGAGCTATTGATGGCTTCTGGGGGAGGGTGAGATCCGTTTTTAAGGGTGTGAGCCCTGATATGTTAACTACACTCTAGTGCATGGCCTGATAACCATGAGCTAATGGGCAGCCCAGACTTGATTCAGTGACTTAAGAAAGGAAAAAGACAAAAGATTAGGCAAGCAGGACTGGATCTAGGAAGAGCTGTGAGCAGTGGGAGGTGAATATGATCAAAATATGTTTTATGAAATTCTCGAGTTAATGAAAATAGTACACTAAAAAGAGAGAAAGCCATGAGTGTTCCTGTCTCGTGCAGCTTTGCCCTCAGTCCTACTGGACTCAAGATAAAGAGAAAATAGTAGTAAAAAAATAGATGAATTGACTAATTTCATAAAGTGCAGTGAACCTCATAAACAATCAAGGGTATTAATCACTTAAAGAAATGCAAGAGAAGACCCCACCTACTTTATCCAATACTGGAAGAAATGGTTTTGCAGTGGTGGAAGGAAGATTGTGTTCTTTAAGCCACTGCAAACCTGCTCCCTAGTGTTGAGTGAGGAATGGCAAACTCAGTCCCACTTGCTGCTTGGCCGTATAAGAGGCAGTAATTCACCACTCCCAATTTCTTATGCGGAGTTAAAAATTTTTAGCTCTCCTTTCCTTACAAAAGGATTCTATACCCTTTCTTACTGGTTACCCGTCTTAGCAGTGGAATGTGAGTTGGTGGGACACACACCTCAAACACGGACACAGCAGGAGAAACATGGAGGTACATGTTTTTTGTAGTACGTGTGTCAGCCACCATTGTGGCTTCTGTTCTATCCACTGTTTCCAAGGTGAGGGCTATCACCACCACCTTGTTCTCAAAAAAGCCAAGAGAGGCTGATCTAAATCTGACTCAGTGGATCTGTAGCTGCTGGTGTCTGTGAAAATTTTATTTATGTGACTAATAAACATGTGCTGTAAACCACAACAGATTTTTTTTAAAAAAAAAAAAAAAAACTTGTTTGTAAATGCAGGACAACCCAGCAGAATCTGACTAATGCAGTCCCTGAACCACACAGGCAAATATCGTGCATCCCTCCAGCCTTGTTACAATTTAAACTGAAGTATCAGAACCTGAGCATGCTTCAAAGTCCACAGCATCTACAATGGGCACCAACCTGTACGTCTATCCTCAAGCCTTGTTTTCATTCTACAAAATGTCTTTAAAAACTTGCAACATCACATTCCCTTCTAGACATTTTATTTGTCATTTTTAAGATTTTTAAAAAATTATTTTTAGTATTTGGGTGTTTTGTCTGCATGCAAGTCTGAACAGCAAAAGCACACCTGACAACGTCTAATGCCAGAAGAGGGCATTAGATCCCCTGGAACTGGAGTTACATGGGTGGTGGGAATTGAACCTGTGTCCTTTGGAAAACATTTCTTAACCTGTACATAGGGAGCATCCCAGCACCTGTGTCGCAACCTTGCAAGACTGTATTATACACAATAGGACTTTGGCTTTCATTTCCCTGCAGTGGGACAGTTCTTGACTCATTTTATAAAAGTTCAGAACGTAAACTTTAACATTGCATAATGCGAAACTTAAAGGTTTCTTCATTTTTAAGTTTTGCAAGACTGGTGTGTGGATACTTATGTATGTAATTGTACTGATACATGCATGATCAAAAGTAAACATTCTAATTATAACCCATTTTTTTAGGGCTTGTCATCATGCTGTCTCTGAAAGAAAATATTTTAACATTCTTTGGGTAAAAATAAACTATTTCAAGTTTAATCAACAAACCAGCTAGAGGCATGCCTGAGGCTTGGAGGCAGCCCGTCTGTGTTGAATCTCGGTTCTGCTTTACTGTTTAGTCAATTAATTTTTCAGCATTTGAATATGTACCATTTCCTTTCCTAAGGCTTCGTTTCTTTACCTGTAGCCTGTACCTACTAAGACCATCCTATAGGTGTAATCAACATTTAAAAATTTATATAGGTCACCTAGCACAATCTGTACATTGTGTGTGTGTGTGTGTGTGTGTGTGTGTGACAAGAACACCATGTGATCTGACTGCCTTTCCTTCCTGCTGTTAACAAAGGCACAAGTGTCCTTTGTGGTTCTTGTATTCATATATATGTGCTCTCACGCACACTTCCTCGTGCCCTTATCACAATAACTTGGAAGAAATACTATGCTATTTTAAAGATGAAAGGGGCTGAGATACAGAAGACTAAAAAGGTAGGTCTGGCTTTGAAAGAAATATGAGATAACCTAGAATCTGAGGTATTTGATGGGCAAAATGTCTGTCATTTCATAAATTGGTATTGTGACTCATACTCATTCCACATGCTGTGCTGAGAACCGTGCAAAGCTGCTCTGCAGAGGAGGATTGGCATTTGGCACCTGCCAAAGAGATTAAGCTTTCCTAACACCGGAAGCCTCGGATTCCTCATGAATTCTTTGTTAAACTTAAGTAGGAAAATGTTTGTGCTGCTTACAGTAGTCTTATAAAATTTCATAGTCATTATGTATTTTTATCATTTGGAATTTTTTCCTTGTTTTCTGAGAAATCCACTAGGTTTTCATGAACATGAATTTACCATTTGAAGTCACCTCATCTGTGTAAACTGTACTTAAAGCATCCATAAATCCAACAGTTAAGTAGAAATCATACTGCTGCAATATTACAGATGGCTTTAGCTTATTTTACTTAATATCAGTAGTGCATAATTTGTGATAATTATATTTATATTAAAATGGAGTACATAGAATAGTAAATTTTATACAAGGGCTTATAGAACTTATAGAACAATGAATCTGGGCTCAAAGATGAGAAATATAATAACATATTAAAATGTCCCCATAATCTCAACACATCATAAGGAAAACTAGATATATTTAAATAGTGGTCTTATAATTTTAAATATGCTCCTATCATATTTTAATAACATTAAATTCTTTTAATTCTACCTATTAAAATGATTGATGAGAACTTTAAGGTAGGAAAATGTTAGCAATACCTTTTTTATTGCTTTTTTGCTCTGTTTTTCTTTTCTATTTATATTGACTACTAAAGTATGCTTTTGTTACCTACCAATTCTCGAGCACTTGTATGATTTTAATTTGAAATCATTACAACCACACACACACTCAAATAATGTTATAACCTGCTTGAAAAAATGTGTATGTCAGAAAATTGTCATGATCATTTTACATTGTGCAAGTCTCATGGAAATTACCTTAAAATATTTCATTGACCAGAAGACCTGCAACCATTGAATAGAATATGATAAGCCATGTCAATATTAATATTAATAGTTTAGTGGCATTATATCTTAAAAGGTTATTATTATATAAAGTCAATGTCTACACTGTATAACTTTCTTATTAATGGAACTCAGTAGAAAATATTTTATACTTTACACATTGATATGTGAAGATTTTACTTAGAAATACTACATTAAGGAAACAGTTTAATGAGGAATTTGGTTTAGACTCATAGACAGCCTGGTATTAAAATTTTTTGAAAGACTGAGTAAGGAAACAAAAATGATGTTGGGGGTTTTAAGTTGAAAAGAAGAGGAATCATTGTAAGGAAGCCTTTAGATCCAATGTCACTGAGTAATGATGAAAGAGAGAAGGTGTGTAAGTATAAAGGATAAGAGAAATAAACACAGAGGTATTGAAAGATGCTTTGTAAGCCATTGAATGAATTTTGAATTGCACATTCACACAGACAGCCATGTTTGCATTAGCTCCATGGACAATAGATTACATGATTGAAATAGAGATGCTCTATGATGTTTGGAGTCCGTATCTCCAGAGCAGGGCAGAAGTGATTGGAGATGGAGAAGAATAAGTTAATTTGTCATGTATTCTGAGAAGATACCATGCAGCATGCAGAATGGATGGCATCAATAGCATTCAGAAAGAGGAAGAACTAGCATGACTTCAAAGCTTTCAACCTGGACGAACAAATAGGTGACTAAGACAGTTGTGTTCATTTGGACTGAGGGAAATTTTGGAAGAAGTGTGCTCAGAGGAAATCAAGAGTATACTGTAGCCCATATTGGGATTGTGGTTTGAAGGTGAATTTAATATAGTGTTCAAAATAGAAATTTAGTATTATAGAACAGAATAATTAGCTATGTAAAGCTGTGTTGTTTTTGTTTATGCATTTGTTTAACTATGTAAAGTCCTGTTGCTGTTTCACTTTGCCTGCCTAAGCCACTTGATTGGTCTGATTCAAAACCAAACAACCAATTGCCAGGCAGAGGAGGGATAGGCAGGTCTGTCAGGCAGAGAGAAGAACAGGAGCCAGCTAGAGCCCCAGCTAACCAGACACAGAAAAAGCAGGAAGGACAGTATGTAGATGAGGTGTGAGCCTCAGGGCAGCACATAAATTAATAGAAATGGGTTAATTTAAGTTTTATAAAAAGCTAGTTTGAAACAAGGTCAAGCATTCAAACTTAGTAATAAGTCTTGATGCCATGATTTGGGGGCTGGTGGTCCAAGAAAGCCTGCTACAATTTAGAAATTTACATCCTGCCACTGGATGGATGATGGTACAATTTAATGGAATGAATAAGAAGGAACACGTAGTTCTGACCTGACAGTGGCAGAATCATGGAATCTCTCTTTGTAAATCGTGCAATGAGACATTTATGAAAAGGTGCTAAATATGAATTTGGGCTTGCAAATTCGGTATGTAAATGAGAAATCTGGTCTGAAAAATATTCATTTTTTTCTTTTACTAAAACGTTATCACAGATATTGAAAGCAAGAGGATGGAAGGAATAAACCAAGGAAAGAAAGTAAAGAGAGGAGCAAAACTGGTCACAGATAACAGCGAACTTTAAATGTCATCAAGGCTTTCTTCCTTTTACTATCCATACTTTGTAGGGGAAAAAAATCTTTAAATGGACTGTGAGGGTCTTATATAAACTATAGCTTGTTAGGATAACTTCACAATACGTGAAAATCTGTATTCTTCAAGTCAAACACACTGTGGAAAACTATGGGTTTCCCTTTAGTGCCTGGATCTCCGAACTTGATAGCTACCTTGACACCAGTGCTTCTCTCTTTTCCACCAAATACATTTTATTAAACTACTACTGTTAAAATTTTATTTTGTGTACTCCATACGAGGATCTTTGCTAAATTTTCCTTCCATGTCTCTCTTTTGCGTACTGTGTTTTTTCCAACTGTTTTTCGGCTTGAGAGACAGCTCAGGGAGGAAATGAGCTCCCCTGCAGTTACGTGGTCCCGAGTTCAGATGCCAGCACCAGTAAGGTGTTGTGATGTGCAGCTATCGCTCCAGCACAGAATGGGGTGAGGAGTTGCTGAAGGAAGAACACTGACTAAGGGCAGCAAGGGAATGTAGAAAGGACAGACACACACATAAGGAAAAGTTGGGGTCAATTGGGCTGTGTGTGCTCTGACGGAACTGTACCTGCTTCCCTCACAACCCAGAACCTTAGTGAGTTTATGAGGCACAGCACAGAGGGAGGATTTAGCTGGTCTCAATCTGAGGTCTCTATAGGTAAGCAGCTTGGGATTGTAAACATCTAGGAAAAGAAAGCTGAAGCGCTATTTTATTCACACACTGATCTATAAAAGCTCATGCTTGGACCACAGAAAGAATGTTTTGCTAATTTCAAGCATGACCTATATGAAGAAGGCTTTGCCAGTTTCCAAGGGCTCTTTGTCATGGCTGTGTCCTTATGGATAAAACACATTCACTCAGGACATCCCTCACTCTGGGCCTCCTCTGTTCCCTACAAAACAGCAAGTTCCAGATTCAGTGAGAGATCTTGTCTCAAAAAGTAAGTCAGGGAGCAGCAGAGAGAGACCTGCAACTTCCACACATAGCTGAGCATACCCACAAACACATACACCACACTCAAAGGGGAAGGTAGAACATGGGGAAAAATTGTATCCCACAATTTCCTTTGCAGTGCAAATTTGGTTCTTCCAGTTAGATGCATCACCAAAGGGCTTAAGAGAACTTCCAGTTTTCTTCAAACTCCTGTTGGCAAGTACCTTTTTGGCAGTTAACAGCTTGTGGTGGTGTCTATAACATCTTGAGAGACCAGAGGCTAGTCTCCACTGTTTTGGATGTAGATGACATTTTTAGCTCAGGAAGCTGTTCTTTTCTTAGGATGTAGTCAATTGTGTTTAGTGGAGAAGCCTTAATTCTAGCTCTCTGATCCCTGTATCACAGCCAAGTCCATTGAGCTGAAATTGAATAGTTGAGGTCTTCCACAGCTGACAATGCTCTCCATTCTTGGTCAATCAGTGCTGCTATTCTAGGAAGGCCACAGGAGAGGTCATTGCTCTAGCAATGGATCTAGCTGTGGATCTGTGAGAACTTTGGCGTGAACTACTAGTTTGCTAAATCTCTGAGTTATTTCTAGCTCCTTCACTGGAGCAATGTTCAATGTGAAATCTGAGGAAGAGCAGAGAATTAAACACAGGGAAAATGTTGGTGAAGGAGAGCCTCACACTCATCACTTTCTTTCACTTAATTTAGTATAACAAAGCAACTCATTATGACTTTACAGAGAAAAAAATACCTCTAAACTTAGTGGCCAGAGCCCAATTTCAAAATTTATGAGATAATTCCTGAGCAAAACTAAGTGATTCGCCATCGTGATTCACAGAACTAACTTCATATCCTTATTCATTACCCACAAATTGAGCAATTCATTTCAAAAAGTACTTTTTAGCAAAAAAGGAACAGAAGATTCACCTCTAAAACAAAAGTTGTAATAAAATTGTCAACTTATTCTATTAGAAGAACTAGGATCCCTTCATAAAGATGCAGATGCACCCATTTTATGGCTAAAAATGTTTGGTACAATTGTGATTTATGGAGTGCCATGTGAACAGTCTAAGGGTGTGGGATATGTTCTTCTCAGACTATGTGATGAGTGTCCAGAGCTCCCAGCTTGCATTTATTATCTTTACAGTATAGCGAGAGAAGAGGAATCTGTGGGCTGTGCATTTACTTTTAGGTTTCTCATAAATGAGAGCTAAATACAGATGCAGAATCCTCACAAGTGCGAGTCCAAGGAGGTGTTTAGCCTCACCAGGTGACAGTCATGATGAATAAATGGATGCCACAAAACAGTATAAGCAAGACAAAATGATTGATCCAAAGCTCATCATGGATGACGTGAGTCCCAAGTTCAAATGTAACTGTAGGGAAACAAGAATCATGAAGAATATGGAGCATGTGCTATGGGACCAGCTGACATGCCTTAGGTTCTTGATAATGCCCTTTTTTTGATGCATTATATTTGCAAATCATGATTTTAAGAAACCCTCCAATCTTGCATTTCCTTTCCCATAAATTAGAGAAAGCAAAGGTTCATTTGCATAGCAGGTCAAAACATAGCACTAACTGCTGTTCAAGAAAAAAGTTATTGCATTTGTTGTTTGCCTATTAAATTTTGGGCAGAAAGCATTCAAACACAGAAAATTTAGCTCTCATGTTTTGCTTCTTGATGAACAAGGCAAAGTGCTTCCACGAGACATGCAGAGTCCCTGAGGTGAGGTGTGCTCTGCACACTTTCTCCTCTGCTCAGGGCAACGGTATCTCTGCTGCTTCCCTTTTGAAAGAAGATTAATTTCTGAGAATCCTTCCCACATCCTGATTCTCCAGCACACGAGTTCTTTCCCTCGCTGATGGAAAATGAAGCACTAATAAAAATGAAACACTTACATTTCAATGCAATTTTACAAAGTGCTTTCATCACATAAACCCCAAACTTACAAAGATGATCTTATAACTGTCTTTATAGAGATAGCCATGTGAAGACAAACACCAAATGTGTCGTTATGCAGGTCACTTTGTTTATATGTCATTTATAAAAGCTGGTGAACTATCAGGCAGGGGTTGAGTGCATCTAGGTTTCCTCAAGGATAAAAGAAAGGCATCAGTGAGAGAGTATAAGGTGATCTCTGAGTACTAAGTGAGTTTTTCAATGGGTTATCCAAAGGCTGTTACAACACAGAATCCTGGTATAGAAACAATTGCAAACCAAAAGAGCCACCACATTGATACTTTGTGCTGCTGTACTCTTTTTGACTATAAATGGCTTCGTTGCTCTGTAAATACACAACATTTGGAATGAAGAATTCATCAGGCAACACAGTGAATAATTAGCAACATTAAGGGACACACTGAATCAAATTTTGCTAACAACCTGAAGAAAGCAGAAGCAATGCAAAGATTCACCCAGCCTTCATAAACAGATACATGGAGTCCCATGTGGCAAGCTAAGTGTAAAAAAAAAGTTAAGATGGGGTATAAGTGTTTTGTGAAAACTCAACTGAAAGCAAGGAACAGATGAGAATAAACACTAATAAAAACAAACATTTTTGAAGACCAAATTCATAAAATCTAAACCTCAAGGACACCGGGTGACCTCAGTCAAGCCAGTAAGATGCTCATTTTAAGGTTAGTGGTGCCTCCACACAGTTGTGAGCTACATCCTGTCCACAGTAACTGTTGTTCTCCATGATATGTGTCCTCTCTGAATTGACACAAGATTATATATGACACATCCAGTTGCATATAGGACATGCTTAACCTAAGTGAGATAATCCTGACATTGTGATAATTTGATTATCAGATAAGACAACTGAACAGGAAAAGTGGCTCATCCCTTCACTTCCCAGAGACAGGACAGAACAATCAACATACTAGCATTTTCTTTGTTAAAAGTCTTAGAAGCTAACCATTCATTCATTTAAAACATGTCTTCTTTTTTGTTTCAGAGACAAACTTGTCAGGTCGGCAAGGTTAATCATAAAGTATGAGTAACTACAGAATAAAGACCCATTAATGATATTGGGGGACAGGAACGGTTTTATTTGAAGGATTTTCACTGTCCACCCTCTGTAGGAGGGGGGTCTGCTTGCTTGTCCTGGTCGCCCAGCCCTGAAATAATCACACAGAAACTGTATTAATTAAATCTCTGCTCGGTCTGTTAGCTCTAGCTTCTTATTGACTAACTCTTACATCTTAATTTAACCATCTTCATTAATCTACATATCACCACGAGATCGTGGGCTACCAGCAAAGTTTCAGCACGTTTATCTCTGGTGGCAAATGCATGGTGTCTCTCTGACTCTGCCTTCTTCCCCCCAGCATTCAGTTCAGTTTTCCCCGCCTACCTAAGTTCTGCCCTATCAACAGGCCAGGGCAGTTTCTTTATTCATTAATAGTAATCACAGCACACAGACAAGACGCCCACATCACATCTTCCCTCTGTGTTTCTATTCTAGTCAAATAAAAGTAATGTGTCAAACTTAGAACTTACAGTACATTTCTTTAAATTTATAGAAATGCCTAAATTGAGGATGAAATATGAGTAGTTGAAATAAACTAAACATTTTGGGGTGATCTGAATTAGACACATCACTCGCAGGCTTGGGTGTCTGAATAATTGATCACTTGCTTCCTGTTTGGTGGAGCAGTTTTCAGAGGTGCACATGATGTGGCTCTTCTGTAAGGAGTATATTCCTGGGGATGGGCTTTGAGATTCTGAAGGAAGTGTATTCCTGGGGGTGGGCTTTGAGATCCTGGAGGAAGTGTATTCCTGGGGTGGGCTTTGACAATAGAAGACTCACTCCACTTCCAGTTCTGTCTCTACATGTCACGCTTATCTTTGAGGATGTGAGCTCTCAGCTCCCTGCTCCAGCTGCCATTCCTTTCTCTTGCTCCCATGCATGTTTCTAGCCATGAGAGAACCTTATCCCTCTGGGACACATTCCAATCTCTCTTCTTTTAGTAACTTTGGATCATGTTTTAGCTGATATTGATATTAGTAATAACATCTGCTAAACATTAAGATTATCAAACTCAGATTTTCTTTCATAGGGAAAGCAAGAGAAAAAAAAAGTTTCCTACCAGTTAAGAAAGACAATTTTATTTGAAGATCAGCATTTTCCTTGTGAATAAAACATGTATCAAGAGTGATGTTTTTACAATGTTAGTGACTGTAGTATTTTAAACTACGATAGAGTACTTTTTAAAATGGCCAACATTTAACAGTTCATTTTCTTTTATTACTCTGATATAAGTTCTCACAGATGGTAACTTTGGGTAACTTTGTATGTAGGTTTTGTAGTTGCATTGTTCTTTGTAGTGTTACAAACTCTATCTCTTGAAAATCATGGCCTTGAGTTTCCCCAAGGACTGGCAAGTTGCTGAATAGAAGTGCCCATATTCACCTATACCTTCACCAAGAAAGAACTGAACAATAAATAAATAGCCATGGTTCTAAGTCAGGGGCACTACAATGTAGTAAAACAGAAGAGGGGACTTTAATTTACATAGACCCAGGGTAGCAGAAAAGAGAGAAAACAGACCTCTAAACTTGATTATTGCAGGACAGAACATGAACAGGTTAGTCCCAGCAGAGTTCACTGCTGTGGAGATCAACAACCCGAGTGACAAGAGACATCCACAGTCCTCACAGCCTTGCAGTTTATGGAGAGGAGATGCCTGGATTCCACATCTTTCATTTGTTTTTTGGGGGAAATATGCATTTTCTTTCCATATCCCACTCCTCAGAGCACAGACAGCTATGGCATGTGAATCTGTGAGCAAAGACACACCGCTATTCTAACTTGAACAGTATACTCTCCAGGGTCTATTGACACACATTCTAAATTCCATGACCTCTCATTGACTCTGTGTAATCAACCTTACTCAACCAAACACATGTGTTCCACACCCCTGGTCACCAACACAACTGAAGAAATCTCCATATTACTCCACGTGACTAACATCACTAGTCCTGTCACTACAGGACCACACAATAAGTTTGTCACCATTCAATGAACCACATTCCCTAACCCATTATATCCCTTTTCTCACTTGGCTCTGAAATCAGAAGGACTTTCTGACCATGCTTCTCCATGCTATAGACCCCAAAGTCATCAATGACAGCTAAAAATGCTACAGCAACACACCTTAAAGTGCATATTGCCCATTGACTCTGGAATGTACCCCATAGTCTCATGTCTTGACTGGTTTTCCATCTGTTGAAAATAATTTGGTAGTGTGTGGAACCTTTTGGAAACAGACTTGGATGACAAATCTAAGTTACTAGTGTTGCGTCTTTGAAAGTTACATTCCCGTCCTTAGTTGTAGTTCCATACTGACTCTATGATGATGTGACTAGCTGACTCTGCCACAATTCCTGTCATCCTTAACTGAGTTGATCCACTTTGCCTTCTGTACCATGTTGGACTAAAGTCCCCTAAATCCTTGAAACAAAAGACATTACTTCTTCCTTTCTTCTCTCAGGTGTTTGAAACCCAAGGGCATGGACATGACTATTGAAATGGACAGCTACAATCAAAGAAAACTCAGTGTAGTTTACCAAATCAAAACACTAAAGTTGTCTTTCGAAGATAGTTTTTCTACAAAATGTGCATGTATTTACTTTTACCTTATGATTATGAGTGAATGCCTGTTATACATAAAAGTACACTACATGTCTGTGTGAAGCCTGGAGGTCATAAGAGTGCTTCACATTCCATGGAACAGGCATTACAAGTAGTTTTGAGCTGTTATGTGGGTGCTGAGAACCAGGTCTGTGTCTTTTGGAAGAGCAACAAGTGCTCTTAATTACTGAGCAATCTCTCTAGTGCCCCAAAATGAACCTTATAGATTAAATAAAGACAAGTGATCCACCAGATACACAAATCTCAAAGTTGAGACTCAAAGAGCATGGAAAATAGGGATAGTATAACAATTCTAAAATAACACAAACACATGTAGTAACAGACCCCAAAGAAAAAGGTATTGATGTTATGCCTGATAAAAACATTAAAGGTGATTGCAAGATAACTCAGTGAGACTCAAGGGAATTCAGAAAGACAACTCAATGAAATCCAGAAAGCAATTCATAATATTAGTGAGAAATTTAGCAATGGGAGTGCTATTATGTAAACATTATATAATCGTTGAGGTTAATAACTCTGTTAGATAATGTTATTAGAAACTCCAACAAGAGACTGGAACAAGCAAAAGAAGAAAGACAGGAAATTGAACACAAAAATTTCAAAAGTATCTCAGACTGAAAGAAAGAAAGAAAGAAAGAAAGAAAGACAGACAGACAGACAGACAGACAGACAGACAGACAGACAGAAAGAAAGAAAGAAAGGAACAGTTATTTATGGGATACCCTTATGTGAATAAATGTCGTTATTTTGGGAGTGACAAAGGTAAAAAGACAATGAACAAAGAAAATTTATACAGTAAAATAATAACTGAAAATTTCTCCAATCTTGGAAGAAATATAAACAAGTTCCAGGAAGCTCTAAGCCCTCCAGGTAGACATGGCCAGAAAAGGTTCTCATGACTGTACATTGAAATCTAACCACCAAAAATATATGACAATATGACAAAGAAAGAATCCTAAAAACAGCATGATTAAAATTCCAAGTCTTATTTAAGAGGAAACCCATCCATCCAGCCATAAATTTCTCAGCAAAACCCTGAAGGCCAGAAGACAATGGCATTAAGTATTCCAAATTTGGAATAAAGAATCCAGCTGAATATCAAGACTACTATACCCTGCAAAGTTTTCCTTCACAAATGAGTGGAACTTCCCAAAATAAACAAAACAGGAAGAAATTCATTACAAGATCTACCCTGTGAAAAGAGGAAGTAGTACAGTAAAGTTAAAAATGCTCTCATTGTCATGAAAGCATGAGGCATTATAAATCCCACTAGAAGAACAGACCCAAAAGGGAACAGAAAAATCACAGCCCTTACCAGTATATTTAACTATCAATCTACAGAGATATGCAACACAAGAAAAAAAAAGAAACAAGGACATTCAAAGCAAGTAGAAAAAAATTGCAGAAGTCTTGACTTATCAATAATGATTCTAAATGTCAAATTAAAGGAACAGATTAAGACAGCTGATCTTTTAAAAAAAGATTCAACTACTTAATTTCTTTAAGAAACTCAATTTCCCACTAGCTACACATAAAGAATAAAGATTAAAACATGGGAAGAAGATATTCCACGCAAATAGAAACCAAAACTGAGCAAGACTAACTAGCTATACTTTAGCAGAGAAAATCTACTTTAAGATAAGCTCTAAAGACTCATAGGAAGGGTAAGTATGTGATCTTCCAGGAATCCATTCATCAAGAAGATATAATGATTATATGCCTATGTGCACTTACTACCACAACACATAGTATTTTAGAATGATGAGAAGAGGGAGTTTGCAATACAGTAATAGAGCTTCTTATTCTCATCAATACATAGACAGTTTAGATAAAAAAAAATCAAAGATTTAAAAAATTGACATGAGATTTAAGCAATTCGAGAGTGTATATGACTGAATGGTTAGGAGCACTGGATTTTCTTCCAGAATATTTTCAGTTCCCACTATCCATGTAGTGGCTCACAACTCTCTTGTGGTGGTTTGCAAATGAATACCCTCCATAGATTTACATATTCGAATGCTTAGGTACCAGGGAGTGGAACAGTTTGAAAGGATTAGGAGAATTAAGAAGTATAGCCTTGTTGAAGTGGGTGTGGTATGGTTGGAGGAAGTGTGTCACTGAGGGTGGTCTTTGCAGTTACAAGAGCCTAAAGCAGGCTCAGGTTCTCTCTCTCCTCCTCCTCTACTCCCCTCCCCACCTCCTGCCTGCAGATTGGGATGTCAAAATCTCAACTACTCCCCAGTACCACAGCTGCCTGCCACCACAGCTCCTGCCACAGTGAAAATGAACTAAGCCTCTGAAACTGTAAGCAAGCCCCAATTAAGTGCTTTCCTTAAAAAGAGTTGCTGTGGTCATGGAGTCTCTTCACAACAATAGAATGCTGACTCAGGCAGCCTGTAGTTCTAGGAGACCCAGGATCCTCTCCTGGCCACCTCAGACACTGCATGCATAGGGTGTATAGATATACACTAAATATGCACACACACAAAAATCAAATTAAATTTAAAAATTTTGAAGAGAAGAAATGTATCTAACTAGTATTTTCCCAGAACATTTTTTGCCTAACAGAAAGTTCTATACAGAGAAAGTGAGGCAGACCACACAGCCATTCATCTGTCTATGGAATATTATAAAAACAACTAGATTACAAGTTTCAATATGTCCAGGAATAAAAATAACATCCTATATTTTTCCTGATCACAATGAAATAAAATTAAAAATTAAAGCAACAATAATAACATAAAACTGTGAAAATTATACAAATACATGCAAACTAAATCTCATACTCTTTTAAAATGAGTCATTGAAGAAATAAAAATACAAATTGGGATGACTCTTATAACAATTTAAGATGGTAACATAAATCCTAGATTTCATGGAATACTAAAAATGCGGAGAGAAGTTTAAGCCAATAAATGTCAATAAGCAAAGACTGATTTTAGATAAAGAACCTAATAATTAAGCATAAGATGTTATAAAGTAGTGACAAATCTCATCAAAAATTAGTACTGAAAAATAGTGATACCCACAGAAGCAAACAAAAATTCTTGTCACAAAATAAGCATTACAATTCTTGTTTCAAGATATATGTCACAGCTATCATTCTGAAAACTGCATGGAACTTGTGTTAAAAAAATGATACTTGGTAGCACAAAGTAGTGATTCAAGAATTCAATTTATCCTTCCTGATATATTCCGGAAATACCAACACATCCCAACAATGATAGGCTTTTCAGGAAATGGAACAGGATGGAGCAATAAGGAGAATGGAAACCCTAATACAAAAAGTAAAATTTGAAATTGAGCTTTCAAGGGAAAAGACCTAGGTATAAGATCTGAAACTAGATTAAAGATGGAATAAAACTTTTAGGGCATTGTTATAGATAATAATATTTTTGATAAGATCACTAAAGCACAGGTATGAAATGTAAAATTAGACAAAGGGGATTATATCATTAAGAAACTTCTGCACTGTTTAAATGTAACACTCAAAAGAGTTAAGAATGGGAGAGCATATTTCAACACTGTACATTTGACACAAGGTTAGTATGATGGTCAGTCTTGACAGTCATCTTAGAATCAGTTAAGAGACACATCTCCTGGCAGATGTGAAGGCGTAAGTCACAAGCAGTCCTACACCAGTTTGGAATTATGATTAATAGAACGGTTATTTATTTAAGGGGAAAAAACTTACAGATCACCGTCCCATGAGTCTAGTAGCAAGAGAGCAAGCACAGGCTGCCGCTGTTTTTAAAAGCAAACCAGACCACGCCCAAGTAGGCTGGTATCTTAAAGTCTATTGGCTGAAGGAGCGGAAGCAGCTCCTGCAGCACAGATGGGTAAGGGCATTTGCAGGAGGGATTAACTGACAGGGGAAGGTCCTTCTACACATATGTGGGATATTCTGCGTCCACCCCCATATAAGGTGTTCTGAAGTAAAAGCCATGATGATTGCTTACCTGCCTTCAGTTCTTGCTGGTAAGTACATCTACTCCATTATTGTTACTGTAGGAATCCTTTGGCCAGATTTTCCTTGGCCTTGCAACATAGACAGTAGGCCTGGTTATGTAAGAATCCTCCAGGTCTTTGGTACCAGATTAAGACTATATAGACATCCACTATTTTGGACTGAGCAAGTTATTGGGTGCTCAGCCTCACCAGTATGCAGAGGTCCATTGCTGTCCAGGGAATATATCCAAAGAAAATATTTGTCAAAGCATTATTCATAATATCTTACATATTGAATCAACCAAAGTATCTCTAAATGGATGAATGTTAAAGAAAATGTTGTATATATGCATCACGGAACATTGGTCAAACATAAAGAAGAATGCTATTCTGTCCTTGGCAAGAAAGTGGTTGGAACAAAAGGATATTATGTTAAGTGAAAAAAGCCATACTCAAAAGTACAGTAATCATGTATACTTTCTCCTATGTCGAAACTGAAACATGGCCAATATGGATGTTGTATTGATTTAGAGAGAGGTTGTAAAGACTGGAGAAGAAAAATGGAGAGACGTTGGATGACAGGTGCAAAGCACCAATGGAGGAGCTGTCATGTCCCCTGATACAGTGGGAAGACCATGGCTCACAAACTATTCTTTATAAAAAACTATAGGAAAGGAGCTCAAAAGCCCAAATCTAGAGACACTGCAAGAAACAGAAATGCTAATTGCCATGACTTGTTTGGTTTCCCTGTGGATATGAAATATAATATTACAATTCCATAAAAATAAATCATCAAACTTGTCCCAAAATTTACTAAGCTATATATATATATATATATATATATATATATATATGTATATATTTATTTTTTACTTACTTATTTTATGTGTATAAATGTTTTGTCTGCATGTATATCTGAGTACCATATGAATTTTTGTAGAGGCCAGAAGAAGGTATAAGACCCTCTGGGATTGGAGTTACAGATAGTTGTGATCTACCACGTGGGTACTGAGAATCTCACCTGGGTTGTCTGGATGACCAATCAATACCCTTAACCACTGTCTCAACTCTCTATCCCTACTTTAATTATATTTATAACTTTATCAACACTGTGAAAACAGTACTAATATTAATACATTTGTATCCCAGAGTAGAGTTTTGTAAATATAGAGAATATATATTTATAAATTAGCATGTTTAACATGGATAGACATGCTAATACTCATGCTCTCTGCATCTCTTCTGTGAGAAAGCATCCTTAATGCAGTGCAGTCTTGTCAGTTTTTGACGTTCAATCAGTTGGTTACACAGTGTTATGACACGTAGTACATGTGAGGAGTGGGGTGAGGAAAACAGGCTGGATAAACAAATGTAAGAATTGCTTCAGTACAGTCTCCCTTTCTGCTTACCCACGACTGAGCCAAAGGTAAACCCTTGGTGAGTGTTAAGCTGTCTTCCTCTAATCCCTTCTCCCACTAACAGTGAGTTTTTATATGCATAGAAGGAACTAAGTCCTGTAAAAATGCTGATTGTCTGAGCTTCGCTTTGTTTGAGTCTAAAGAATTTACATTATGACCATTTATTAAGAGCTCTGAAGTGGGTCATTTAGAGTTCAAGTGCAAAGGGAAACCTGTATTTGCATTTGAATTGTCCTTATATTCAAACAACTAATCAAGAGATGTCTCTTTTGGAAGGGCAGATGGGTGGGAAGAAAGATTAGTAAATGTAAATTACACTCTCACAGAATGTGTCAGATCATCCTGTACATGGTGATTTTTTTTGAAACTGGGTCTTTGACATTCTTTTCAAAAATGGAGGAACTGAGTAGTTGTTATTGCCCATGCGTTTGGAGAAAATCATGCCAGTCATCCTTCGTACTCTATTTCCTCAAAGGGAAAGGTCAGTTCATATGATCATTTTCAAGGGTGTATGGTCATTTTGCAGGAAGTTTTAACAATTTTTGTCACTTTATACCACCACATTATCTGTATTGCTGATAAAGCTACATTCTGTGTTTATTATTTAATACAAACAAAAATTAGAAAATATAGTAGTAAATATTCAGTTAATAGTTTCCTGTTGACTCTTTAATATTTCAAATATTGATAGTAAGAGTACTAGTTAATCATAATGTGTAAAAATTAAAGACAAATAATAGATACTTCATTGTACTTGCTATCATATTGAATGATGAAATACTAAGTTCTTTTAAATTTGATGATTAATAGAAAAGGTTGAATTCAATGGAAAATTAAAGAAAAAAATTGAAAAATTAGACAATTTGATCCTATAAATTACATTTACTTATATAATGAAATAGCATTAATATGCATTATATAATTCATATGCATTAAAAGATATCACCTGGCACTGAAATCATATTAGCAATTCATTAAAAAATTAGTTGTCTTCATAATGAAGAGAGGATAAGGTTGCTGTCAGCCACTGGTTTCCTTAAACAGACTGTACAGGACTGGGCGATAGCTCAGTCAGTAAAGCACTTGTCGTGCAGCAAAGGGGACATGAGTCCAATCCCAAGACTCCATGCTGAAAAGTTAGACACGATGGCATGCTTGTAACACTGAAGAGGCAGAAAGTGGATCCCTAAGGCTTGAGATCAATGAGCGCCTGGCCAGTGAGAGACTGTCACACACAGAGAAACGTGCAAATGTGAAAATGAAGAACGAAGCTCCTGAGGAAACACACCAGTACCGTCCTCTGGCCTCCACATGTACCTGCACACATGTGACCTTGTACTCGTATGCACTTACACATATGAACTTATACACACATACACCTACACACATGTGAACTTGTATACACCCGTGAGCACACACATATCATATGGGTAGAGTACGTATGTGCAGATGGTATATAGCATAGGCCTAGATTTAGCCAGAATGACCCCCAAATGATTCTACTGATGTTATTATGCAGGGTCACAAGTTACCAACTACAATTGATCATCCTGTGACAACTTAGCTACTTTAAGTGGCCAAAATATTGTGAAGACAACAACACACCAGTATCTTTTAAAAAATATGTACGTATTTATTTAGTTGTTTGTGTTTAGCCTACATGTATGTCTGTGCACCACGTGCATGCCTGGTGTACATGAAAGCAAGAAAAGGTAGAGTCCTGTAACTAGAGTTACAGATGCCTGCAGTCAGCCAGATGGGTGCTAGAAATTGAACCCAGATACTCTTAAGTCAGGGGCCTTTACCACTGAACCATTTTTCCAGCAACTTTTCTTACTCTTTTAAAACCTTAAACACAAATTATGTGCTGGATAATGCGATTAGTTGGATTCTACCCTTCACATATTCAGACTTTCATGAAGCCCAATTTCTTATAAAAAAAATATCAAATCTAAGTGATTTGAAGGTTTAGCTCATGAGCAGAATAAGGCAACTTTTCATATTGCAGGACATATTTGTTGTCTGGTTATTCTAGGTTTAAGGCACATGCCTGTGAAAGCAAGTGCCAAGAGTAGATAGTGGATTACAAGTCAATTCTTCTGTAAAGGAGTGTGGACAATCCATCAAAGGAACCAGAAGACAGCCGAGGGTCCTGAGCGTGGAGTATACCTAGTCATCTAATGTGGAACCACTTTTTCCTTGCTAAGTTCTTTAATCACGATCAGGTAAATAAGCATCGAAAGCTCTGTTGGTGAACTGCTGAGAATTACCCTCAAATCATTCATGAGCAGGGCACATACATGGCATTCTGGCTGCTTATATATTTCTGGCCATCTGTCCCAGTGGCAAAGAGCCCAATTAAAAGATGCTAGCTCCTAGCAAGTAGTTTTCAGATGGTTATGGGTTTCCAAGAGTATTCCAAATAATGAACAGCATTTGCCATTTAAGAATGGCTGTCACGCCAATAAAATGATTTAGTATTATATTATACAGCTCATGTCAAACTAACTAGTACAGAGGTCACAATCAGTTTTTCACAGGAATTGAAGTAAATAATTGGAAATAACTTGAAGCATTATCTAATAGTTTCTGCTGGGATCATTGCCTCCTTTAAATAGAAATTTAAGTATCACACTTTCAGTGGTAGGCTTAAAGTATTGAACTAAATTGGATTTGTATTAACCAGGCTGGAATGTATATAGGCTGAGGCCTAGGTGCGAAGAAACTGATGGGAGAATGAGGTGCCTGGGTGAAAGAGAGAGGCTAATGACAAGGAAATCAGGATTGCTTAGTTTTATTCATTTTTCTGCCTTTTATTTTGGTGACATCTCACAGATCACTTAAGAGCTCCAAGTCTCATCTTCTTTATGTTTAAAGGAAGCGTTCAAACTAAAATTGCTAGTCTTTTATGATTCTGTAACACATTGAAGGCTCTGCACTCCTCAATACCCAGACCAACAATGTTCTTTGTATATTTTTTTAAATGACTCTATCTTGCCCAGTCAGCAAATGTGTTTCTACAGCACTCTGAATATAAACACATTACAGTACTCATTAAATTCTAGTGCAAATGTATGCGTGCTTGAGATCTGTCTCTGCTAAACATATCCTGAGCTTCCCAAGAGCAGACACTAACATTTGGTGCATCTACTAACGATCATGGTGTCAGTATGTGCGTCTACCTACCCTAAGCTATTGATTACATTACACAGAAATAGACAGAGCCTCTGAAACAGGGAAACTATAGTAACTTTAGGGAAATAAGTAAACTGCACATCACCACAGTGTCTTGTTTGTTTGTTTGTTTGTTTGTTTTATTTTGTTGTTTTCAGATTCTAATGGTTGTGGATAACCATGCCTTACCTTACACTCCAGGAACATGGTTTTATAATTTATATATTATTTATACATCCATAATAGCTTATGAAATGTCTGTTCCTGCTAACATTATTCCATAAATTGGATGAAGTCCCATGAAGTATTCACAGTTTTCATTTGTTCTAGAAGTTACAACTGAGCATCCTCTCTTCGGAGTGTGTATTGGTCACAGGGATGCTTAGCTAACTTCTCTGGAGAATTCAAAATCTGAGTGAGTTCTAGCTCTAGATAAAATTTAACTACTCACTTAGTTCCTGTCTACAACTTTCTCGGCCACAGTGAGGCATGCATCTATTTAGTCCTGGAACTGAACGGGAGAGTTTTTGTGCTACATCTATGTATTCTGTCACATCAACTGACCTTACCTTCTCACATAGAGGCTATTACGGTTTAGAAACATTTTATCTTTTTAATAAGGGTTTATTTTATTTATGTATGTGTGTATGTGTGTGTTTAATATGTGTGCATGTGTGCGCAGGAGGCCAAACGATAGTGTTACACACTTTGGAGTTGGAGATATGGCATTTTCGAGGTTCCCTATGTAGTTGCTGGGAGCTGAACTTCAGTACTAAAGATTGAGCAGCAAGTGCTGTTAACTACTGAGCCATCTCTCCAGCCACTAGGCTTCAAACACCAATTTTATTCTAGTATAGGAATTGTAGGTAATAACTGATAATATTTTATATTATGGGTAAGCATAAGAAGGGATAGAGCTGACATTTCCTCAGTTTTCTCATCTAATAGCTAGAAAATTGGATCTCAGTGTAAGAAACAAGACTCTGGTGTCTCCAGTTCTTCACAGATCACACATGAGAGTGAACTAGTTACATCATCCAGAACATTCTATAATCCACAGGAAGTAGTCTAAATCATGAGTCCAAATAAGGACAGCACTGAGCGAACGAGGGGCCAAATGCTAAGGATTTCCAAGTGATTCACTCAAAGAATAAAATTAACAAATGGATCTAGGCTTTCACTTCAAAATAAATATTTCATAAGACAGTCACTGAAACCTTTCTTTGCAGTTTGTGTTGAGAAGGTTGGTTGATCAACATGGTGACTATGCAGTGAGATGGGCTCGGTCATGTGAAATGGTAATTATACTGTAGTTATGCTTTCTCGGAGATCTTCCCTTCACTTATCTCCACGCTAGCTATGCTTTAATTTATTCTTTCTTTACACATTAAAACGGCAATAAAGAGAATTCTGTACAGCTAAATTATGAGCTTCAAATTGCACAGCATAGTTTAAGTCTCATTTTCTTAAAATGTATATTACCTACAACCGTATAGTTAGGGATTGTTTTTCAGAAAAGATCGGAAAGTGTACAACGAACTTAAGGTTGACATGACATCTGAAACAAAGTGTGGGAAAACCGACCTACAGATTAAACTAGGACCTAGACTTCTGCTGGCAAGTTCGGGAGTCTCTACAAAGGAAATATGGAAACTACAAGTTAGCTGTGGGGCTGGAGAACTGGCTTGGTAGTTCAGAGCTCCGGCTGCTCTTCCAGAGGACCCAGCTGAGTCTCCAGGTCTCATGCCAGCAGCTTTCAGCTGCCTGTGACTTCACCTCCAGGAGATCCTACAATGCTCGTCTGGGTCCCATGGGCAATTTTACACACACGTGCACAACCACCACACCTCCCACATATGCGTATAACTCAAAATAAAATGTAGCAAATTACAGCAAATTTAATCTAAGCAATTTTAACTAAAATTTTTACTTATAAATTTGAAGATTAAAACAATAATATTTAAAAGACAGGAAAGTCAAGTACCTTTCCAGAGACTGTTCTGGAAGGGAGGCATACAGCCTGTTCATCCATCCAGCTGGCTAATGGCACAACACTGCAGAACTATTACTTAAGAAAAGAATATACCTAATAGTCTGTGTCATATTATTTTCCAGAAAGCAGGATGTGGGCAAATAGAAAACTGATGAAGGTATTTCCTAAAATAATAGCCAGTTAAAATCTGTGACCTGAACTTGATATGACTGACAGTGGCTGTATTCTGAATAATTTAGTCCAGAAGCTTCTTTGATTCTTCTAGCACAAATCATATTGGGAATGTTAAGTCCTTCACACAGGTGTTGTTTAAAGTCAGCATATTCACACCTAGAACTGACCTTTCTTTGAATATTAATATTTTTATTTTGTAAATATGAGTAGAATGGCAGTGGGGTTATTTCTTTTAATATGATCTCGTGAGAGCATCTTCTATATAAATGCACTTGGAAATATCTTACAGTGAAAATCAGTGGTGGAACTGAACAATGTGCTTTTTTAAGCAGGTCCAGGGCATTATACAGCTTGGAGAGTGATGGCTAGGATTTGACTAAATGTTGGTTTCTACAAAGCCCTTACTCAACCTTGCCAGTTATATTTTTAGTATATTTTCAAAAGATATTCAGTCAGCATTAGTCATATTAATTTACTTTCCTCTCATCAGACTGTAATTTTGCAGGAGCTGGATATTTGATAGTCATTTATCTGTTCTGAGTCATTATTGGTAGAGTAATATTTTTGCCAAAAGCAAGTAGATATCAAATAGCCAACAAGCATATGTTGTTTGGGTAGAAGATTTAGTGAGTTCTAAAACTACAATGTACAGTTTTGTTTTTTTTTTTTTCTGAAAGTCACTCCTACTACAGAATTCAAAGACAGTCAGGAGTGGGAGATCCCACCTGCCATGGAATGAAAATGTCAAAGAGAAATGAGGCCAGAAGGAGGGCAAGCGTGAAAAGGCATTTCCAGACGGCAGGAGCACACACAGGCACAGAGTCGGCCATTGTCTTTCCACTCTACGTTTCAGAGCATCATTCTAGAGCCATCCTAGTCCTTACGGGGATTTCCTAGTGCCACATGATTGTCCTGAGCTCTGAGTCTTAATTTGGAGCCATTAAAATTATTATTATTATTATTATTATTATTATTATTATCATTGTTACTATGATTATTTACTTTTTGTTGGTACTTTGAATACATTTGATTTAGTCTGTTGTGTGAATGACTGTCTCTCGGGTTCTCCCTCACTCCTCTCCATCTGCCTTCCAGCCTTTCTGTAACTTTGTCCTTTAAAAGTAAGTAGGACTCTTTAGTGTTGTTTCGATCACAGGAAGCTTCCTTTTTCCTTCTCTCTAGAATAAAGTGTGTATTTTAACAACCTCCCCAATGCAGGGCAGTGGCTCTCCGAGCGGAATGAAGGCTTGCAAGCAAACAAAACAACGAGTAAAGTTTGGGAGTACAAACTCTATGTTATTTTCTTGTTGAGGAGGTATATGAAAGGGATTGTTTACCTAGCTAATGTTTTGATGATGGGGGTTGGTTCCCCTGTTGACCTACTTTGGCAAACCCATCCAGGAGTGGAAGAGGGATTCGACACACTGGAAATAATTGTCATCCCACTTTTTCTGCAACACTGGAAAAAGCAAAGCATTCGTAATGTAATTATAATCATTTCATACAAAGAGGAAAAAAAATAAAGAAGATAATGACCTTGGAGAAATGAGCCAACTTCAAGACCTCAATGTATGGGAGAGGCATTGCAGAGAAGCATAATTTCTGTTCTCACTTCTGCCACGAGACACATGCTTTATAAAGCGTATCCTCAAAGGAATTCAGATGTGCATTTTCTCTTTTAGATTTTACATTAACTCAGGGCACATTTTCTCTTGCTTTGCTAGGATTTTCCATACGGTGGGGGAAAAGCTACAATGTTCTCACTGGGAATGCTGCAGCTGGATCCATTTTCCCACAATTTTCTCCTGACATTTGTAACCGGATCACACCAAACCAGATTACAGCCCACCACACATCCAAGAGGCAGGGTGAGCAGTGACAGTGTGGGCTGGCCTGTGTCATTTATGACTTCCTTTGCCTTAGTTTTCAGTTGGACTTTTCCCACTCCCCCTCGTTGGCAAATAGATCAATCGGAGGTGTCTGCTTTCCTTCGCACTCACAGATGTAAGCATCTATTTATGGGGTTTCTCTTAATGCATTCCATGTTAGGGAAGGCCCAAAGTACAACATTTCTTTAAAAATTCACATCTCTTGAGAAAGAAGGAGGCGGTGAAGGGGGAGGGAGTGTTAACCTGGCAGATCTTGTTTAAAATATTTAGCAAGAGGAGCCCCCCTAAGGAGCCGTCCATTTAACTCCCCCATTTTGCTGTGAGAAGCAAATGTTTTTTCTGGCTCTGAATTTGTGTGATTCTTAAATGTTCTCACAGGTTGAAAGAAAAAAGAAATAAGGGTTTGAATGTATATTGACTAACCATGACTGGATTGTCTCTGTTAATTGCAAAGAAAATGTGAGGTTATTTTGCTTGAGTTGAAGACTCTGCCTTTTTCCTTTAGAAATTTTAATGCCTGGGTAGGTTTTATCACTATTCTTTTAAGAATATCAGAAAAGGAACCTTAGATTTATGCCACAGTGTTCTTCCCTCTCTCTCTTGTCTGCGTTTGCCTGATTTTTGGAGTGCTATTCACAATAGCAGGCAAGCGGTTACGTCTTTGAAAAGCACAAAATAAATCCCATTCACCCGAGTGAATAATTGCTCAAGGTCATCCATTCGTTGTCTTTATCTTGATTGGTTGAATTAGGAGCTAATAATGGTGTTGAAATGTGAATGAATTATTAGCAATGGGGCATATTTGGGGGAGTGTCAGGAAATATTCCAGGGCAATTAAGGTTATCCAATAGCAAGGCCGTGCTCCCAGCAGCTGCCTCCTAATCACTATGTTTAAGAAAGGGAGGCTTACACTAAGATTATAGCTTTTATATTGTCTGCCTTTAGAAGTCATATTTGGAATTTATTCAGTTTATTCTCTTGCCCTTTCCCTTTTGTTCCGGTCCTGTCACATACACATTGATTTAAACATGCTTTTTTATGAATTAAAATAGGTGTCAGAATGTAGCATACAACATAGATACATGGTCACAGAAATATTTAAAATGACCACTGATAGATAATTTGCCAGATCATTATGTATTTGTTTCTCATTGCTTAATTTATGCAATCCAAACGCTATTAAATCACAAATAGTTCACAATCTGGTGCTCGTGAAGTCCTGTTCCAATTGCTCATACTTAGCAGCATGATGGGAAGCATGAAGGAAAGGCTGCGTTACATGCACACTGGAAGCCCTTATTCCTTTACACTCATCACACATTTCATTTCTCCTTTCAACACTGGTCTGTCAGAGCTGGCTTTGCTTTTTTTGAGCATTTAGATTTTTTTTTTAAATGACTGCACGACAAATCCTCCCTTGTCCCACTCTAAGCATTTCTTATTTGCAGACAGAAGCCTGGGAAACAACAGCCCTGAATGTATTAGCCGTGTCTGTTCTGAGCACAAGGAGCATGGCGAGTGTAGGAGAGTGTAGTGTTGGGCCACACTCTCGTTTATTGATGCAGTTGGCAGGAGAAGGCCACGTGAGCTGTCCCAATAACTCACAGGTAAATGCGACGACTGCCTTTCTTAATTCAAAGATGGTTTGTGGAGCGCAGTGAGGATAGTGGCCAAGAGGAGACTGCTCTTGCTCCTGAGCCAAGGGAGAGAGTTAAGAGAGGCAGAATCAGAATAATGAAGAGCCTTGAAGATTTCTCACTCCGTATACTTTACAGGAACCAATAGATGATCTTGCTAATAACAGAAAGACTATCCACATTCTTGGATTTTTGGTGGGTAGGTAGGATTGCAAACCTGTATCTATATGTTTGTGTTTGTGCCTCTATGTGTGGATGCCAGAGCTTAATGTTGGGTGTCTTTTGCAATTGCTTTCTACCTTATTTTAAGACAGGACCTCTCACTCAATCTGGAGTTCACTCATTTAACAAGACTGGCTGGCCAGTGAGCCCCAAGGATCCCCCTGTCTCCACACTATCCCTCGGTGATGACATTACAGGCATGCATTGCCATGCTCTGCTTTTTATTAATGATGCTCGGGATCAGAATTCAGGTGTGCAGGTTTGCTTGGTAAGCACTCTGCTGACTGAAGCCATATCTGCAATCCCAAGTCTTGGATATCCATTCTGTCTTTAATTTTACATTCTAATATGCTGAATCCTATACCACCCCTGGGGTTGACCTGATTGGAGAATCGAAGAAGGAAAGACAAAGACATAAAGCAGAGCTGTGATGGGGTGGAGTGTACTCTCTGATTGAGAAGGTACAGCACTGGGAAGCTAAGCCCATTTATTATATATACCTGAACAAGAGGAAGGAGCTATTACATACAGCTGCTCAAGGAACCAAGGTTGCATACAGCTAAATAAAGGAAACAGGCACTGTGAGAAATGCTTGCAGGTGCACGAGTGTGGTCTAAAGTAAAACACTGCTCAGAGGGAACACGGAAGGAAGGCAACAGAGGACCCACTGAAGGCAGTAGTTAATTCAGCCGAGAGAGAGAGACAGAGAGAGAGAGACAGAGAGACAGACAGAGACAGACAGAGAGAGAGAGACAGAGAGACAGAGAGACACAGAGAGAGAGAGAGACAGACAGAGAGAGAGAGACAGAGAGGGAGGGAGGGAGGGAGGGAGGGAGGGAGAGAGAGAGAGAGAGAGAGAGAGAGCGCGCTAATCCAGACAAGGCAACTGGGTACACTGAAAGAGCATAGGAAACTCATTCTAGTCCCAGATAATAGTGTTGGAATGGATGGTCATGGGAAAGGATTATCTGTTTAAAGATGAGGAAGCTATCCTGTAGCTGTGATGGAGATTTAACATGCTAATTAAGAAGAAAGAACCCCGAGTAGTTAAGCTAGTCAAGTCAGGCCTTTGTCATTGCACAGCCAGGTAAAGTCATCCAATCAAGTGTTGTTTGGGACTTAGTATGGAAAGAGTCAAGTGCAATTATTATTTTTTTAGTTGACTTTTGAACAGGGAAATGAATATCAGATGTGTGATTAGGGGATAATTTTAGAAACATTGTGAAAGATGGGATTAAAGGGAAAGATTGGTGATAGAGAAATCAACAACAACATTATTGCAGAAATCCAGTGGCGTGAATGACGACAGAGCCCTGGCAACTAGTCGCTATCCTTCAGTGCTGCTTTGTTTCTTCAAGGCACCTACTCACACAGAGAACCCTCTATCCCCTGACTGGCTGCTCTCTCTCTCTCTCTCTCTCTCTCTCTCTCTCTCTCTCTCTCCCTCCTTAGCTATCTCTTTCTCCTCTCTTCTTTCTCTTTCTCACTCTCTTTTCCTCTCTCACACACACAGAATCAATTTTTAATTTTAGAAAGATTTCTATTACATACTCCTTAAAATTACCTTAAATTATAATAAAACAGTGGGTATTAGAGGCAAAAAAGAGAAACATATAATTCAAATATAAACTGTAACATCATTATTGACAAGAGGACGAAACCAAAAAGTACATTTTTATCTTTGATGAAAGTGTTTCTTTTATTGTTATTTAGCAGGATCTTTCGGACAACTTTAAGGCATGTGTTACGAGTGTGGCAGAGCTGAAGAAAGACTGTAAGAAATCTTTCTATTTTATTGTGATAAGAATCCTTCTTGACCTTTTTTTTTAAAAAAAAAAAACTTGAACATTGAATAACACATGTCACCAATAGCAATGACTTCCTGTTATGGCTTACTAAATTGAGTACCTCTAGACCATGATTTCAAATGCTCAACACATCTGTTCTTCCTCTCAACAAAATCATAGTAATATTTACTTAAATTATATTTCATTTTGCCCCCTCTTGTGAAAATTGTTATGAAGAGTTTATTGGTGTAGGAGGTCCTTCTGCCTATGTGTTGCTTTCATTGGTGGAATAAAGAAACTGCCTTGGCCTTTTGATAGGGCAGAGCATAGGTAGGCAGAGAAGACAGGACTGAATTCTGGGAGAAAGAAAGCAGAGGGAGAGAACTGCCATGGAGCTACCAGAATCAGACATGCTGAATATTTCTTGGTAAGCCATGACCTCATAGTGATATACAGATGAACAGAAATGTGAGATGTGAGAGTTAGCCAATAAGAGACTAGAGATAATGGGCCAGGCAGTGTTTAAATGAATACAGTTTCTGTGTGATTATTTTGGGTTTAAACTAGCAGGGTGGCTGGAATGACAAGCATCCTGCTTGCTCCTGTTACAGTTCATACCTGAAATAAGTTGTTTATTAGAATCCATATCCCTGCATAAGTAACATTTGTGTGTCTTGGGCATGTATTTATTACTTTTTTTTCTTGACATGCTGCATCATGAACATTAAAGCACCTGTAAAAATCTTGACCAGTACCACCAGGGAATCACCATTATTTTCTCATTTTCTCTGCCTAATAGAGATTCTTAATTCCTTGGTCTTCATACTTAGGCATAGCCTTGGGCTTCTAGACTGGCTACCAGCTGTCTGAGGAATTCCCTTCACCAGTATTCTAGAAATTCTGTGTGAAAGGATTTTACTGTTAGTTATGTGCGTGTGTTTTATGCACAGCTGTATGCAGTTGCTCTAGGAGACCAGAGAGGGCCTCGTGTACCCTGGACTGCAATCATAGATAGGTGTGGACAACCCAGCGTGGGTGTTGGGAACAAAATTTGCACACTGTGGGGGCACGGTGAGTGTTTGTAACTGCTGAACCATCCCTCCAGACTATTTCATTATTTTGGCAAACAAAAACCAAAAAACAAAAACAAGCAAACAAAAAAACTTCTCATGGAAAAGTACATTATTGGTGTAGATTTTTTGTTGTTTATTCTACATACTGGCCTTTAATTCATAGCAATCCCCCTGCCTCTCAGTCTGCCATGTTCTGCGATTTCAGGATTCACTGTCACATCCAGAGTACAAACACAAATTTTGATATCTTATGTATCCTAAATTGACATCAGGCTTTCTTTTCTGATCTTATAAATGGAGAACTTAGAGTTCTAAGCTAGAATTCATTTTCATAATTCTAAATGTTCCAATCTAGCTTCCATACATACACCTATTTATGTGTCTTGAGGTTTTACTTACTACCAAATATGCACAACCAGTGTCCTTAAATTTTGGAATGATAGATGTTGAACATTGTTCTTGTTTGCTTTCTCTTGCATATTATAAAACACCATGACCAAAGCAAGTGGGGGACGAAAGTATTTATTTCAACTCACAGTTTATTAGTTCATTTATGGGGCAGTTCAGTAAGAGAACTCAAGGCAGGAACCCGGAGGCAACAAAGGAAGCAGAAACCACAGAAGAACACTATTTTCTGGACTGATTGACATGGCTTGCTCGGCCTGTGTTCTTGTACAGCCCAGGACTATGGGCCCATGTGTGGCACCACCCCCAGCAGGCTAGGTCCACCCACATCAATCATTAAACAAAAATATGCCCTACAGACTTGCTTGTAGATAATCTGATGGAAGCATTTTCTCACCTGAGGTTCCTCTTCCAGGATAATTGTGTTTGTTCTAAGTGGGCAAACCCAATAAAGAGAGATTTGTTTTTTTTCTTTTCTTTCTCTATTTTTCTTCCATTGTTTTGTTGGTTCTCCAGTGTTAATTTTTATTTGTTTATTCAACAGATATTATTGAATGCTGTCAACATGCTCAGTGTTGTCTTAGACTTAGGGGTATCATTAGTAACTCTGATTGGATGAGTACAATCAAATTGTAAGCATTTATAAAACTGTACACCCCAGATTCTATTAATGTCAGTTGTCTCAAGACATAGTGTCATTATGCCTCTTATCTCAATTATTAAAAATCACTGCAATACGAACATGTTATCCTTGAGATAGGAAAAACATCAACATACTTTTCTTAAGCGTAAAGCAAAAATTAACACACCTATAGATGATGAAGAATGGCCTGCAATTATTTCCAAATTGCTCAGCAATTACACAAATGCAGTGTAGGAGACTTAGACTTAAGTAAACATCAGGCGACACAAGGCGTAATGCTACTTGTCTGCAAAGCCATGATCTAAAATTAATTCACTGGTGCATTAATATTCATGGAAAGTTATGATCAATTATTTCAGAGGGAAAACAGATATACAACAGAAATGGTAGTCTTTCAGCCTGGCCATCACATGACTTAGCTAAGCTCGTTGGTTTAAACCTTATGGTTCCCACGCACAATTTTCATTTAGGATATTTGAGGGAGGAGTAATTTTCTGACACCTAAATTTTGTTAAGAATTTTATTAAAATCTGAGATTGTACTGATTGTGGATGATATACTTTATAAAAGAACTACCATTTAAAATTAGTCTGTTGCTGCTGTCTGTTTCTGTGCATCCAGTCTCAGGGATGGGAAGTGAAAACTCTCCCTTCAGTACTATTTGAAGGTGGCTGGGCTGTAGCACTGAATGGCAATCTAAGGGCTGGGGACCACAGAGGGGGAGTAAAACAGTTCTCACAGCTTCTGAAGACTGTCAAGTGGTTTTAGAAATGTTAAGTTTTCTTTCTCTCAGAAAGCATGTTCCTTCCCTCTGAAATAACTTGGCCAGGTCCCTTCTATATTAAAAAAAAATCACCCACCACTGTCATTATTAGAGATGTTGGAGTTACACCTTCCAGAAACGCATTATCTGTATTTTGCATTGCAATCAAGTTGAAGATTTTATGCACCTGTGTCCCATTATTCCTTGGAAGTAATTGTATCATAATATTTTTAATGTACCTAGAATGTTGGGAATGAATCTGATTTTTCCTGAAATTTTGTCCTAGAACAAAACATTGTGAGGCTTTGCCAGTGCACTCAAATATACCAGCAAAGGCAAAACCGCACACACCACTGTACTTTGTGAATTGAGTTTCAGGGCTGGCAAGGGGGTTCTGGGTAAAGACATCACAGGTTTTCTGGCATGAGTTCAACCTTAGGAACTCTTGGAAAGGTGAAAGAAAAGGATAAATTCAGTAAAGTTGTTCTCTGACCTATACACACACACACACACACACACACACACAAACAACGCACACACATTGCTACAGTAGCCCACCCACCCACCCCCAACAACAGGTGTGCACAAGCCATACCCATATACCTATATGATAATAATTAAAACAGAAAATTTCAGGTAGTTAAAAGTATTAAATAATTAAAATGAAAATATTAAAACAATCTGAAATTGGAAAATATCACCATCAATTTTGACAATGTCATTGTAAACTATCATGTATGAAATAAAATAGATTCGGTGTGAGGAGGCAAACTAATCATTCAGTTCTGTGATATGAAATGCTCCAAACACCAGCTCACCTTGGTGACATTATATCTCACAGCAGAGTCTCTGCCGTGGAGAGTGTGTCCTTCACAGGAATTTTCATTTTTCTCCATATTTTATTAATAGTTTTGCTACCTTATATTTCACAGACTTTCAGAAAAATATTCCAAAATACTCGTGAGGGAATTTTTTTTCTTTCTGGAACACCAACACATTTTTTTTAGACTTCACTCTTAATTCATGCATCTTTGGTTGTTGGTTGGAAGATTTCTAAATTTAGGAAAATAACATCTTGTCTGATGTGTTGTGATAATAGAAAAGATCATTTGATATATGCTTTTGGTTAGCTCATGGTTCTCTCTGTCAAATTTAGAACCACTTGAACATTGTGGTTTCTAAATTTAGTCAGCCCCTTGGAGCTTCAAGTTCCGCTTGGCGCTGGCTGATCATGAAGCTAAGCTTTGAAGAGAACTCCCTTGGCAGAATCAGAGTCTAGATGTGTGCAAAGCCCGCCTCCTAGTTAAGAGAAATACATTCGCTTTTATTTGAAAGTTGGGGGCTCCAAGGGGATAAATAGTAAAATATAAAACTTTGAAAAAAAATGGGTCATATTTTAGCCTGGTTCTCAGACAGAACTGGGCCTTTGCTTCTGAGAAGTGGTGTTCTAAAATGAAAGAAAGAAAGAAAGAAAGAAAGAAAGAAAGAAAGAAAGAAAGAAAGAAAGAAAGGAAGGAAGGAAGGAAGGAAGGAAGGAAGGAAGGACGGAAGGAAGGAAGGAAGGAAGGAAGAAAGAAAGAAAGAAAGAAAGAAAGAAAGAAAGAAAGAAAGAAAGAAAGAAAGGAGAAAAGGTAATCTATAAAATACACTTTTTATCAGTCCCATTCCAAGTGGACTTGGTGGTCTCCCATTAGTTCTGTCCTGCCGTCTCAGTGGGTGAACGAGTCCCTCATAGTTCTGACTTTCTTTCTCATGATCTCTCTCCATCCGCTCCTCATCAGAACTTTGGGAGCTCAGTCCGACCAAATCGGACTCTCTGAGGGTGGCTGATGGTGGAGGCTGACCGAGGAGCCAAGGACAATGGCGATGGGCTTGGTCTCTACGACATGGACGGGCTCTGTGTGAGCCTTGTCAGTTCGGTTGCTCACCTTCCTGGACCTGGGGGGAGTTGGGAGGACCTTGGACTCAACATAGTGTAGAGAACCCTGATGGCTGTTTGGCCTCAAGAGGGAGGGAGTGGGGATGGGGGGGGAGGGGAGGGGAGGGAAGGGGGAGGAGGAGAGGAGGAGATGGCAATTTTTAATAAAAAATAAATAAACAAAAAAATACACTTTTTAACATAGACCAGCAAATTAATGCAGGATCTCGCCACAATGTAGTCAGTAGTTTAATGTTACTAGAAGGAGCTCGTCAAACACATTTTAAAGAATGAATTGGTCTCCATGGAGTGAGAGATAACCAGGGGATTCTTGTGAAGTCAGATAGCTGAATAGTCTCTTTTCACAGACAAGCTATACAGTCCATGTGGGAAGCTCATGAAAGGATTACTTTTAGATATCAGGACCTGTCTTACATCGACATATTTACTTATCATTCACCTTTGAAAAGAGGGGATTCTATGGCCTCCAGCTAACAGGTGAGGACTGAACTTCCAAGTGGTCCCCTAACTCCCCAAGTTTCACGCCAATGGGAGAGCTAGGCTCCAGGCCAGATCTGTCTGTCACCAGGATTTTCCCTGGTTACACCTCCTGTGTGGTGTCTTAGAGGCTCCCTTAGATTTAAAATCCACAGTATGGTTCCAAGTTTCCTTCAGTCTGCACACATGAAGCAAGTTTGCTCTGTTTACGTAGCAAGAACTGTTCGCCAACTCGAGCATTCTCTCTTCAATACATTCTTCAGGAACCTCTGCTGGAGATTTAAGAAAACCCCAACACACCTAACGTTCCAGTGCTGAAGGAACAAATAAGTTGTATTTATTCTCATGGAAGTGTTCCAATGGATCCTGCTCGTCTGTGAAATTTCAGACGATTTAGATTCTCAGAACTCTTTGCTGAGAACCTTGAGAATATACAGACACACACACACACACAAGCACAAACATGCACACATTCATGCACACACACACAGATACAAATACACGGGCTCACACACATGCATGCTCCCACATGAAAACATGAATGCAGACACACATACAGACAGGTACTTAGACATGCACACATGTGGGCATGCAAAAACACAATAGTCTCTTGAATTTCCCATCTGAACACCCTTTCTGAACTTCAGGGCTCCTAATTTCAGTATTGATTCTCCTGATACCCTCCTCTGTACCGTCCATGTAAACTTGCTATCTCAATAGGTTGTGGGCATAGCTAGCTTTGATATGCAAGGGTTTGAAATAAATGTTCAAATAGGTAAAGGGTGACAGCAACAGCTGATTTCCATTACATTTCGCTCTTGGAACAAACGAGAGTGAGAAAATGTATACGTGTACTTTTGAGAATAAATTCACTCTTCCTTTTGCCGGAGAATAACCAAAAAAAAATGGGGAAGAGGGCAAAGAACACACTTCTCTCTGCACCTTCTGCTCCCTGTGAAGAATGCTGAGTTGTCTACTAAGAAGTAGGAGAACCTGATAGAAAGCCAGGAAAACACTTCTGAAGGCACCCTGGGAAGCATTTGCCCCATTCAGGGGCCTCTCAACTGGCAATAGCTGAAAGAGAACATTTTAATATTTTTGATGCTTCACTATAAACTTTATTTTCGATGCTTCCATCCGAGGTTTTACTGTTATGTCATTTCATGAGGATTACTGGGAGCTGAGCGTTTTGGGAGCCTTATAAAAACAAATTGCTTGACAGGTACCAGCTCTGCTTTGAAAAGATAGTTATTTATCACCACTGTTGTCTGTGTTGTGTGTGTATGCGTGTGTGTACATGTGCATGCACTACATACATGTGCGTAAGCAAGCCAGAGGGCAAGCTTACATGTGGTTCATCAAGAGCCTTGATTTTTGAGACAGAGTCTCACACACTGACCTGAGGCTCAGTGATTTGGCTAGGCTGGCTATCCAACAGAACCCCAGGGATGTGTTCTGTCTTTGCCTACTCAGTGCTGGAAGTATAAGTGCATTGCCACTTATATCTATACTGTTTTAAAACCTAGAGGTTTGGTGGGTTCCTCATACTTGCAAAGGCAAGGGGTTTACTGACTGAAGTATCCGTGAGATCACTTCCAATATTTTCATATTTACTACTACTGTGCTTTTAATGTTTAACAGACCCTCTGCTGCTATAAATATTATAGTATATATTCCAGAGTCTTGTTGAATTGGATTAATATTACCTTTATGCCCTTGTATGGGGACTTGAAAGTGACATCACACATAGGCTCCTATATATGAACACTTAGTCCACAGTTGTTTGCCTACTTTGGGAGATTTAGGTGGTTTGGTCCTGCTGGAGGAAGTATCACACTGGGGTTAAGATTTAAGAATTCAAAGACTCAATACACAAGCCACTTCTACTTGCCTCTCTCTCTCTCTCTCTCTCTCTCTCTTTCCCTCCCTCCCTCCCTCCCTCCCTCCCTCCCTCCCTCCCTCCCTCCCTCCCTCCCTCCCTCCCTTTCCTTCGTGTGTTCCATTCAAGGTTTGAGCTCTTGCCTTGCTTTCGACCACCATCTCTATAGCTTGCTACCACACTTCCCCACATGCTGGACCCAAATGAACTCTTTCTTTTGTGAGTCACCTTGGTCATGGTGTCTGTCATATCACAGAACAGAGAGGTGACTAATATGCCCTGAAACACTGAACTCATCAGAACAAACAGAATCCATAGATTTGATTCCATTTTATTCTGGGTTATATATGGCATTTGGGGGAAAAGTGAAAAGTGTTAACCAAGTGCTTGCAGGGTAACATTTTGAGCTCTGGAGATAGAGCTCTATCCATCAACATAGTCCTAAACTTCAGGCTCCAAGCTAACTTTTTACTTCACCTTACAGGAGTGAAGCTCAGTTCTGTCTTTAAGACATTCTCTATCCCAAATGATAACACCTAATACTGTAGACTTGTCTCACATTCCTCTGCAACAGCATAAGCCAACTCACTGAAAGCAACCATTTCTTACATGGGGATCCTGCAGGCAGGATTTAAAAGGCGAAACTCTGAATAAGAATAAAGTGTTCTAGGACTTTAATAACGAAATGTCAATGTGTTTGCCTGACCTATGATTCCAGATCCAATACGCATTTTATTTGTCATGTATCTATCCCAAGGTGTGTGGTATGCATATCTCCCCCCATACAAATAAGTAGTGCATGTGTGTCACGATTTCTATTTGATAACGGGGGAACCAGGAAATCTGCCAGCCCTTTGCACCTTCCAAAACAGATGAAACCGTCTCTTCTCCTTCCCTTTTCCCTTTCAGAGTTTTAATGTGCTTTTCTAAACACAGAACACTTTGATCTTGAAAAAATGAATATTACTAGTTATTATCTATGGGCTCCTGAAGAAATAGGTTTTTGTGGAATCTGCTTTGTGGGTAAGCCAGTATTTGGAATGCATGTGATAAAAAGGTAATCTTCATTTTCTGAAAAACAGTGAATGCGTTTTACTTTCAGGTAAATATGCCTATTCAATGCACAGCTCTGAATGAAGAATATTATGGAGATATTATAACGAGAGGAATATTTAAAATCTACTATAACCACCTACTCTTTCTCTTTGTGGGGAGCAGACATCTTGTCTAAAACTTCAGATTCATTCTGAGCATAGCATGGAATGTATTCCAATCATTGCTTAACATTAAAGAAAAATGAAGATCTATAGTGTGGCTCAGTCATGGAGACCTGACCTAGCATGCATATTCCCCTGTATATCTGATCCCCCAGCACTTCCAAAAGGAAAAATGTAACACTAAAGGTAAAAGAAAAACTACCCCTAATTATTAAAGCTGAAAAGGAATTGGCAGAATCTACACAAAGCTCCCCAGTCTTTACCTGGTAGAGGAGCGTTAGGAGGGAGTCAATGAGGGACCTTGAGTTTCTTTTACTACCTGAAATTTTATAGAGTGGTGTCTATTTTTCTTTGTGACTACAGAGCCTGGTGTGTGGAACATGCTCAGGACAATACTTAATAATTTAATATTTTACTTTCCTTTCATATAGGTTTTTCCAAAGAGTAAATATTATTTTTCTCGTCAGAAAATGTTTAACAAAATAGAAAAATATACCATATGGCATATTGTAGGACCTCCATAAATATTTGTTGAATGACTGAACTCAAGCAAAGAACATAAAATCAGTCATGCAAACTGTCAAGTCCAAGGTGCTGGTTTTCAGCAGCGTGCAAACCATACTTTTTCATTAGGGCGACATTGAAACACTAATGGAGGCATACACAGGGAGTCTGTCCTTCCCAGGGAGTCTGTCTTCCCAGGGTTTGCATCCTTGTGCTGCTCCCAGAGCCTGGTAATTTTAGTGTCAGCTCACCTGTCTACCTCTGCTCCACTTTAGATGGGTCCTTAGTGCTGTAAAAATGTCTCCTCTCTCCCAGCAAACCTAAGGAGACAGCAACACTTTCAGTCTCCAAACCTTGCCTCTGACCTGAGGCTACCAATCTCTACTTCACTCTATTGGCTCAACTGGAGCATCTCTTTGTATCTGTGACATGATTCTTCGTGGCTACTGCCCCCTCAGCTCATATTGTACATGATTCATGTCTTCCACAAACACAACCTCCCTGCGCCCGATTACCGGATAGAGCCACTTGGCCATTCACTAGCTTCCCTTCCCTTCCGGTGCTAAGTCAAGTATATGGATACCGTGTGATACCTGTCAGGTGACTGGCAAGGTGCAGTGGATGGCAGTTCAGAAGTCATCTAAGAGCCACCAAGAAGATATGCCCCCCACCTCTCCCTTGGAGACTGTTTTGGATTCCTTATCCAAGTTTCTGATTCCCGATGGCAAAAGGTGAGTTTACTGCCTGGGAGTGTCTGAAAAGACACTCAGAGTTTAGCCTTGTAATCCCTTGCTGTGGGCCTCCTGGTGGAGTCCTAGCCACTGCATGAGGTAGTTTCCTTTCCAAGGTCGCACAAGGCTGGCTAAAATCAGACTTCCGATCCCACTTGCTTCCTTAGATCATATACTTTGGTGTCTTGCTCTGCCACTTAAAAGTTACCCACAACCGCTCATTTTCAGAGGCAACGTCTTTCCTCCATGTCGTCCTTCTTTCTGAATTTGCTATGCTTACTGGTCTCAGGGAGCTGGACTTCAGCTGCACTGCCATTTCTTTTCTCTGGTAACGCCCATCCTTTCAGGCAGATTTGGCCGCACTTGGTCAATATTCTTGGTGTCACCGTAGCCTGGACCATCACAGGTGCACCTGTGTCTCAGGACAAAGGCAGCACCTTTTTCACCTGCGTGTGCAGTTTCCTCTTGGTTTGCAACGTCCAGCTGAAGCATCGCCTCCCACAACAGTCATTGCGGGCCACCAAACCACAGGTGGCTGCCATAGCAGCCCATCCTGTCACCCCCTGTTGAGTTTCTGTCTAAGCTCTCGGCATCTGTGCCTTGTCAGCCACGTATCCTCAGAAATAAGCAGCATGGGCGTCCTCTTGGCAGGAGCTCGGAAAGACTGAGTTGTGCCTCAGGAAGAAAGGGCTGAGTGTGGCTCAAAATTAAACTTTTAAACTCCGGCTTTCTCCTTTGTTTATTACATACATTTATGAGATTACTCAGCCACGTAGGAGGACGTGTCAGACACGGTGAGGGTCTTAGCCCAAGCCAAGGTGTCTCTTCTTAAGCTAACATTTTATATCACTTTATGAATATCTTATACAACAATTTATGAGTAAAGGCTCTTTAAAATAGTACGTGGAAATTAATAGAGTGTATTTAGGTTTTCAAATAATTTAACATTGTATTTCACCAGGACGTCTTCTCCTTAACTCTTTGTATTCCAAATATTTCATAAATCGGAGAACACGCAACTGTCTGAAGGAAGATCTCAGAAACATCCTACTGTGTTGTCACCTCTTTTAATTCCTGTGGACGGAATCTCACATTTTCCATGAGTTTTAGCAAAGCATACAATTCAAACACTAACTTGCTACTCAATAAATTATCTAAATTTGGTACATTTTTAAAAAGTGTAGTAGAGAGTAAATGTTATTAATGAAACAGACAAATGTTTATAAGTGTTTAAAATATGACTCATGTGTGCATATTTAGATTATTAGAGACTGTTGTTTTTTCAGAAAAACAAATTTCGTCCCATTTGTAAATCTTATGCTTCTAAAGGAACTTTCTGTTTTGAAATATTATAGAAATAATATTTTTTTAAATCTCCAATTTATTTTACTGTAAATCATAAAGCCTACGGGCATTAACAAAGAAGCTCTGGGGGAGTCAAGAGAAGAAGATCTATAGAAATGAATGAATTTATTTGATTCCAATGCAAGCGATGAAAGGTTCGGACTATGCCTGACTGTTTGGATCAGGGTGAATTAAAGTCTGACCTGGGAGAAAGATATAGTCAGAAAGTGACCATTCTGTACTAAAGCAGAATGGAAGGCTGGACACTTAGGAAAAGATGGGTGTAGTTCAGGAATATTTTAGAAAATCAAAGTCATGAAACTTTTAATACAACACACTCAGCTTTCTTCAGTATTGCTGGTGGGCTCCTAAGTCAACATTTATACACTCAGCTGCTATAAAAAGAAACGCTCCCTGCCAATTAACCAGTCTTTTTTTATGCCACTCACACAAACTTCTTAGTTACTCTTGTTATTTTAGAAAAGTACATGTTAGGCAGAAAAGGGAACCCATGTGGCTTCTGGTTTTGGACTTTTCCCCCTCAAACGAAACATGAAAGGTTTTAATGAGAAATAGATCAAATGACAACCAAACCGATTTTGTTGAAATTTGGGTTAATAACCTAGTAATTCTCTTTCTTCTCACCACACTTACAGAACACTCTCAATTCAGCTCCTAGCATTTAGGTTACAGCTAGAAATTAAAAAAAAAAAAAAAAAAAAAAAAAAAAAAAAAAAAAAAAAACACCTACTAGAAGTTTCTAGAACACGACAAAGTTCTAACATTGGAGTCTTTGGACTAAAATCTGCCTTCCATGCGTGCAGTTAAAATAACAATTTATAGGATAGATATGTAGAGTACTGAGCATACCACACATGGGAAACTTTTCTAGGTGCTAAGACAGAGGCTGGAGAATCTTATCTCTGCTACAGACGGTCTTCTGCGTGTTATGTGAAACCCTCTTGCCATAGGCATAGAAGGAGGCTTATCACCGGAGATTTGTCTAGAATTTAGTAGCAACCATCTGTGTGAGTCAGAGGAACTCTGTTCAAGATAAATATACCCATCCTCTACCCTGCCTTGCTTCCCATGTGTTTTAGGATCTGGAGGGTTCCTGCTGTCATTAGGTCAACTCTGAGCTCTTGCTGACTTTCACTTTCCATGTCTACAAAGGGGGTAGGGAGTCTTTCATGATGGTTACTACAAGGAACAAATTAATACATATATGATCCCTGGCATTCAACATCCAACAACCATAGGAAATGCTCATTGCTTGGGTCTTGATAATAATTAGTGTCTTGCTTTGTTTTTTATTGATATAATAAAACCTCATGACCAAAAACAGCTTAGTAGGGAAATGTTTTATTTTAATTTACAGCTTAGAGTTCCTCATCAGGGGAATCCAAGGAAGGAAATCAAGGTAAGGACCTGGAAGCAAAACCTGAAGCAAAGACCATGGAGGAACACTACTCACTTACTGGCCTTCTTCCCAACACTTTCTCAGTCTGCTTTCTTATATACCCCAAGAACATCTGCCCAGTGATGGCATCTCCTAAATGGCCTGAGCCTGTCTACATCAGCTGTCAATCAATCAAGATCTTGCCCCAACAGGCCTGCAAGACCAATCTGGTGGGCTCCTTTTCTCAGTCGAGATTGTCTCTTCTCTGATGAACCCAACTTGACCAAAAAAGCCAATAAAAAATCAACCAGCACAATTAAATAGTACCATATTCATGTAGGTGTGCCTAGAAAATTACTGGTTTTGCTTCTATTGTGGTTTTATTGAGTAGGAAGGTGTGTCAGCTGACAGCGGTCGGAGGGGTTAGGAAATAACCACGATAGTCCTTTTATAATTAATTAGCTTTAATACAAGGGGAGAATAAGGGAACTTACAGATCCAAGGGTCCAGTGGAGCAGAAGGTACGCAGGGAAGAATCAAAACGGGGCTCCTTCCGGCGCCCCGATCCTATTTAAGGGGAATGCTACCCCGCTGGAGCAGCCACGCCCCTGAACGCAGGGATTGGGCCAGCTGCCCCAACATCTCCCCCTTTGGTCTAAATAAGACAGATTTAGAAACCAAATACAACTATATACAATGGGAACAGATCATATAAAATTACAAAAAGTAAACAATATCAGGCGAGAAGTATATAATGAAAAATTTTTCTAATCACTCTACTTTGGGAAGTCTAAATAATCTAGAAGGTAGCTACCATTATCTAATCTTTAACCCCATCAAAGATCTGAGAAGGAAAGTAATATTACTAAAGCAACCAGGAAGCACAAACGAGAAACTTTCAAAATATGCAACAGAAGACAGAGACAATTGACTACCTAGGCAACCACACGAAATCTTGATAGCAATGTTGAGGCAACCAACTTTGGCTGAGGCCTGATAAAACCTGACATACCATTATTCACTGGCAAGGAACCTTTAGTAGAACAATCCTATCCTGTCTTGGCAAGATAAGACAATTTTGTTTTATCCACTTATGGATATTTTGTAGTTTAGTCAGTAATGGAGGTATGGGCTTTTCTTTGCCCCAAGGCCAGTTCTGCCAAGTAGAAGACAAACTCCCAGTGGAGTGTCTTTAGTGCTCAACGTTCTCTCGGGAGTAGAGCATTGTTGCCAGGAGTGATTGTGTCTCATAAATACAAAACTCTAGGTTAGATTAAAGGCCATGTTCTACAGCTCTTCAAAGAGGTTGAAGATTATGCTATCTATACTAAATACAACCTCTATGTGTCTAAAAAACCTGATTGTCCTAAATATAAATATGACCAACATATAATTCTCAACACTTACGTAACTGTAAGACTAATAGAATAGACAACTGTGCAATAAATGAAGACAATGATTTCCAAATGTAAACAGGGTCCTTACATAAATGATATCTGAGGTAGAAATGTACAGTGTAATATGGTAAACAATGTCATTACATAAATAATATCAGAGGTAGAGATGTACATTGCAATATAGTAAACAATGTCATTACATAAATAGTATAAGAGGTAGAGATGTACATTGCAATATAGTAAGCAATGTCAATATAACAATTGTTTTAAACAGAGGTAGTATCATACTCTCATACAATGTTTAGTATATCAATATACAAGAATCAACACTCATATAGTTTTTTTAAAAAACAATAACTCACAAAAATCAATTATTTCTTCAGATCACCAGTTAATCCCTCCCTCCCCCCCTTTTATATATATATATATATATATATATATATATATATATATATATACATATAGATATACACATAATTTATACCCCTGAGTCCATATAAAGCCTTCCACAACCCGACCACCCTATACCAGCCACCAATTAGTGTCCCTAAATCTGAGGGTAAACTTTGTTGGGGGGGGGGCGTCGTCATCCAAGATTGCTTCCAGCTGACATAGGGGCGACTTTTCTTCCCAGGGGTTCCTGTGAAAGCAAATGATGGTAGAATACCCAGGGTAACATTTCATCTAGGAAAAATGTGTCCAGCCTCTGAATTTTCTTAGAAAATGAGTCCAGAATGTTGTCAAAAATGTGCACCATTCAAAAGTGTTCTGTGCAATTGGTACCAAAAAACAGGCCAAATATTAGCACTACAAAAACATGACATCATAATAACCAGTTGGAGTTGATGTTGCGGGGCCCCGTCTTCATCCGGGAAACTGCAAAGATTACTGAAGAAAAAAATTTTGTCGTTTGTTGCGAGAGAGATAAGCATTATCTACAAGGACACATATAGACGTATACGTGCAAGGAAAGAAAGGTGAATGAACAAATTTGTACTCCAAATATCCCTGAATGATTTTTGTCAGAGAGGAGGATCCCGTGTCTCCTGGCATTTATTCATTTACTTCAAACAAATAATGATGGAGGAGAGTCATCTGTGTGTTACTTTCATTGGTTAATAAAGAAACTGTCTTGGCCCTTTAATACGACAAAAAATTAGGTAGGCGGAGTAGACAGAACAGAATTCTGGGAGAGAGAGGGCAGACACTTCAGGCAGTCGCCATAGTCAGTCATCATGCTTCTCCTCTCCAAGACAGATGCAGGTTAAGATCTCTCCTGGTAAGCGACCACCTTGTGGTGCTATATAGATTACTAAATATGGGTTAAAGCAAGATGTGAGAAGTTAGCCACTAAGAGGCTAAAACTAATGGGCCAGGCAGTGTTTAAATGAATACAGTTTTGTGTAATTATTTCGGGTGTAAAGCTAGCCGGGTGGTGGGAAGCGGCCCTCTGCTTCTACTCCTACAAAATAAAGCCAAAGTACTTTGTCAGAATTTGACCTCAAGAGATAGAAAGTGTGAATGCAGAACTTCAGTGGTGCCTCTCTACGAGCCTGCTCTGCAGGTAATGCTTCAGGGTGGGATACTGCATTTGGTGTCTTTTTTTTTTTTTTTTTTTTTTGGTTTTTTTCCGAGACAGGGTTTCTCTGTGGCTTTGGAGCCTGTCCTGGAACTAGCTCTTGTAGACCAGGCTGGCCTCGAACTCACAGAGATCCGCCTGCCTCTGCCTCCCGAGTGCTGGGATTAAAGGCCTGCGCCACCACCGCCCGGCCAGGATACTGCATTTGGGAATGTCTTTCTCAATGGACAGCACCCCTTTCCCAGTCATTAGAGGAGGAAATTGCTGTTAACAACAGATCGACAATGGTTGTTACTATACTTTGGGAAAGACTCTCTTTCGTTGACACAAGTCAGTGTTCTGTTATGGTTATGACCATCAGTAAGCAAGTGCCACATGGACCTAGCAGGAGCGACAACACCAATAATTAAAGGCGGCCACAATGTCTCTACTTAGCTATGGCATTGTGACTATAATTATTTCAGGATTAAAAGGAAGTATGATTTTCTCTGCTGCCACCCTATCATTTCACAGTTAAAGAAACTAAGACCCAGTTAGATGAATTTGCTTACATGGCTCTTGTCACGCTGGCAGTAGTGGGGATTACAATCGACATCCTCAGCCCCTCATGGTAACACCCTTGCCATGGCCATTCGGCCTTTCAGGGTACAGAAAAGAACATGCCCTTGGTATATGTTATTACTCTTTAGTTTGTCTGTATTTTCTCTAGAAATATAGCTACCAGAAGGTACAGAGAAACCTAGGTAATACAATCTGTGTATGCTTTCTGTTTTTGTTTCATGTACATTCTGAGGTCTGGAAGAATACCCATTCACTACTCTCCTCTCTTTCTCTTGACTCATTCTATAACCATATCACTCGTGAATAAGAATGAGTTAACACCCTTCTTTCTTGGGAGTCTAGGACACCTTTGAGGGCATTATTTCTTAGCTAGTATAAACTGAATGCATTCACTTCAAATAAATACACTCACAGGTAAGCCATAATAAGACAGAAACCTCTTTGTCTCTCTCTCTTACACACACACACACACACACATCTTGTCTCATTGTTATCTTTGCCATTAAATCAGTTAAATATCCCACATTAATTAACTTGGTTTTCTTCCCCATGTTGACATTTTGTCACTAAGTGACTTGCATGTCACACATAAAGAGCTGAATGGATGAAGAGGGTTCTTTCTTATCTGTGCCAGCTCTATCCCTGAAGCGAATCAGTTCTCTTCTTGAATTTGAGGAGATTAGCATTATGTGTGGACCCACAGGCAATGGCAGTTATATTGCGTGATGATTTGTAATGATTATGCTACTTCCATAAACTATGATTCAGCTAGAGCTGTAAACTACACTTCCCTTCAATATCACTAGAAAGCGGGATGCCAAAAAGGTTACTTTCAAAGCAGCTCTGGGGTGTTCTTTTAGTGGTAAATGCAGACATATGCAGATATGCATATAGGTTCCAGGACTCCTCTTAAAAAAATTATTTATTTATTTATTTATTAAAATTTTCTACCTCTTCCTCTCCTCCCATTTCCCTCCCACTCCCCCACTTCCCCCTCTCTCTCCAGTCCTAAGAAAAGTCAGGGTGCCCTGCCCTGTGGGAAGTCAAAGGTCCTCCCCTCTCCATCCAGGTCTAGGAAGGTGTGCATCAAAACAGACTAGGCTCCCAAAAAGCCAGCACATACAGTAGAATCAAAACCCAGTGCCATTATCATTGGCTTCTCAGTCAGCCCTCATTGTCAGCCACGTTCAGAGAGTCCGGTCTCATCACATACTCGTTCAGTCCAAGTCCAGCTGGCTTTGGTGAGCTCCCATTAGATCAGTCACACTGTCTCAGTGGGTGAACGCACCCCTTGCAGTTCCTTGCTCATGTTCTCCATCCTTGTGTTTTTTATCTGGACATTGGGAGCTCAGTCCAGTGCTCCATTGTGGGTCTCTGTCTCTATCTCCATCCATCGCCGGTTGAAGGTTCTATGGTGATATTCAACATATTCAACAGTGTGGCTATGGGATAAGGCCAGTTCAGGCCCAAGGACCTAGCCTAATAAGAGTGAATGAATGGTTTTCCTTCTTCAAACTTTATAACCCATTTTCTTTGGGCTTGTCTCAATCAGACATGTATAAATACAATCTTTCTAACATTTTTTTTTTCATGGTTGCATGCAGCCACTCAGTACACCAGTAAAAATAACTTCCTCTGCTGCCTTCAATAGATCATCAAGTCAACTGAGAATTGCAGTCTCCAGGACGGGGATTTGCTCTGCCTGTGCAGAGAACCTACTGTGCAATGCTTCTTTATGACGTCAGCTCCTCCGCTCATGCCACTGGTGGAGACCTCAGTGTCCACTATTAAACCTCTGTCCACTTGTTCAGCATATGCCACACATTTCTCCTCCTCTTCATTCTAATTTTGTTTTTTTTCTATTTTTTTATTAAAAATTTCCACCTCCTCCCCTCCTCCCATTTCCCTCCCCCTCCCACTCTGTTTCCAGCACAAAGAGCAATCAGAGTTCCCTGCCCTGTGGGAAGTTGAAGGTCCTCCCCGCTCCATTCAGGTCTAGGAAGGTGAGCATCCAAACAGACTAGGCTTCCACAAAGCCAGTACATGCACTAGAATCAAAACCCAGTGCCATTGTCCTTGGCTTGTCATTCAGCCCTCATTGTCAGCCACATTCAGAGAGTCCGGTTTGATCACATGCTCCATCAGACCCAGTCCAGCTGGCCTTGGTGAGCTCCCATTAGATCAGCCCCACCGTCTCAGTGGGTGGGCACACCCCTTGCGGTCCTGACTTCCTTGCTCATGTTCTCCATCCTTCTGCTCCTCATTTGGACCTTGGGAGCTCAGTCCAGTGCTCCAATGTAGGTCTCTGTCTCTATTTCCATCCATCGCCAGATGAAGGTTCTATGGTGATATGCAAGATATTCATCAGTGTGGCTATAGGATAGGGCCAGTTCATTCTAATTTTGATTTGTTTAGATTTGTTTCTTTTTGTTCGTGCTGTTTCAATCATAGCTTTCTATGTTTATCTCTTTTTGTTGCTCTTCTGGTGAGATACTTCAACCAACTCTAGCATTCTTTTAGGAAGACTAACTTTTAGATGGTGCACTGTCCAACCATGGTAACACTCAATTTGCTTAAACATCTCTATCTTTCATCATAATAACAACCAAAAAGATGGAAAACTTTGAATTAATTTTGTTAGGTCTTTAAACTCTTTACATCGTTGTATCTCAACTAAAAGAGTTTGAAGTCTAGCATTAAACAATGTAGTCAGAGACTTTTACCCATAAAGATAGAGTAAGATTGATGAAGAGATCATATGCTCAGGGGGTGAAGGATCAACATGAGTTGCTACCTTCATTTTTTCCTCTTCATTATGTCTGGATTCACCATTACTTGTTTAGGATTTCTTGCCAAGTATTTTTTACAGATATTTTTCAGGTGTTTGATGATAAGTTTTCAGAATTCTTACATATTTCAAAATAAGTTACATCTTAGCTGACTAGAAAATTCTTAAGCTGTGTGTAATGAAAGTATATAAAATAAAATTTAGTAAAAGCTATATGTCTTAGTCACTGTTCTAATGCTGTGAAGAAACACCATGACCAAAGTAAAAAAAAAAAAAAAAAAAAAAAAAGTATTTAATTGGAGGCTTGCTTAAAGTTTTAGAGGATTAGTCTATTATCATTATGGTGGGGAACATATCAGCATACAGGAAGGCATTCATGGGACTGGAGCAGTAGCTGAGAGCTACATGCTGACCTGAAGGCAGCAGACAGTGAAACTGGGCCTGGCATGGGGACCCAAATCCACAAAGCCTGATTCTGGTAGCACAGTTCCTCCAACAAGGACACAACTCCTAATCCTTCACATTCCTTCAAAGAGTTTTACTCCCTGGTGCAGAGGCATTTAAATATATGAGCCTATAGGGGTCTTCTTATTCAAACCACTACACTATGTAAGAACGATACAAACATACCCCTCTATTTATAAACAAAATATTCAGTATCCAAAAATACATACATATTGTTAAATCCTTTCATTTCAGGAATTTTCAGGGTTTATTATATGTATTCCTTTATTCATCAACTTACTTTAGAGGTCTGGAACTGCTTCGTTCTATAGACTTTCCCATTTTCCCATCAGGAGAATTTATTATTTCCCTTATTTTGTTGTTTTTCTCCTGGAAACTGTCATTTCTGCTATACCTCTGAAATGAGGCTCCTGATTCTTTATCATCTCGTGCATGATTGCCATCTCAATGTATATCTGCATTGTTATAGAGAGTTCTTCTTACGCTTGGTCTCTTAGGTCACGTCTTGTGTTTTCTAGCGGTCATCCTTTTTGTCAATTCAGCTAATATATTGCTTACTGTGCAACAGTCCCAATCTCAATATTATTTTCATATCAGATTTCATCTATCCCCATAGATGTTTTCATGCATTGCAAATATGCTTTGATTATTCTGCCAGGTCCTCTTATCTCTGATTGGGAGAACAATTAGGTCAGTGAGGTTTTCCCCTTATCATCTCATGGTGCTCATGTATAGACATTGAAATGATCCACATGATTAATTACTAATTGTTATGAAAAGAACAATGTCAGTTCTCATAAAGGTTGAGGATGGGCTTTTCCTTGGAAAGTTACCTGGAGGAGTCTTCTTTATCTGATGCCTTAGGCTATTACCAATCTCAATAGATAGAGAAGAGCTAATCATCTCTATGCTCATGTTCCAGAGGCCAAGAATCTTGTATACTATGATGTTGATCTTCTGGTGTCCAAAGACATACAACTATGCAAATGATCTTGTGTCCAAAGACATACAACTATGCAAATGGTAAGAAATATAATAAAGGAAATATATATTTGGTCTGGACCATAAAAAAATGCCAATCTTCTTGCTATGGAGTTCACAAGTCTCCCAAATCTGAAGTCATCCTCAACCAACTTCTTCAATATTCTTTACCCATGTAAATTTTTTTCTCCAAGAGCTTACTATGATATAGTACCTCCAGTTGAGAATCTGAGTGATACCAGGACACACTTAGTTTATTCTTTCAGGTCTACCATTACTTGGGACAACAGAGTCAAACTGTATAAAAGAGAAGTCAGTTGAAAAAAAAAAAAGAACAGTTACATTTACTCTCACAGTTTCTGTTTATGACATTTGCTTTCTATAACAATGAGATATTAAAGATTATGTTGACTGTCTCAAGAAACATTTTTCTACCTATCAGACACCAGAAAACGATGCCACTGACTTTGCTTTGACACCATCTGGTAAGACAGGATGGCAGATGTCACACTCTGCCTTTCTTTCTCTTCAGAAATGCAAGATGATATAAGAATACCAAGAAGTTAGGATCAAGAAGTTGGGTTCCTTCAAGGAAGGCTCTGATTATATTTAAATATTGAGAACACATTTAAAATTAAGTCCAGAAAAATAAAAATAGGATTCAACAGTTCAATAAATTCCAAAGAACTCTTCATTTGTGCTAGTGGGGAAGGTTTATCTAATGCTTTACTCAAATCAACATAAGGATTCACATTCAATTTCACACAATGTGACAGGGCAGTGGTGGTGAACGCCTTTAATCCCAGCACTCAGGAGGCAGAGGTAGACAGATCTCTGTGAGTCTGAGATCAGCCTCGTTTAAAAAAGCTAGTTCCAGGACAGCTTCCAAAGCTACAGGGAAACTTTGTCTCAAAAAAACCCAATAATAATAATAAATAATAATAAATAATAATAATATTCACACAATGCATAGTAGTACATTTTCACTGAGATTTTTCAGTGAAATGGATTGTTCAGTTTTATTTGGGTTTTATACATTCTTTCAAAGTATAATATCATGTTATGGGATATATTTAAACATTATTTTGATGATTGAATCTAGATATCTATTACTGCTGAGAGAGTGTTATATCTCTAAACTATATTCCGAGTCAAATTTTTAATTTTTATTTTGTGACAAAGACTTACTAAGTTGCTCAGACTGGAGTTGAACACCCAAAGATTTCAGCTTGAACACCCCTGCCTCGACCTCCTGAGGATCTGAAAATATAGACCTGCGTCTAGAATTCCATTCCTAGTCTTCATCTACCAAAATTGATTAAGAAACATTGGACTTTAGGTTAAAATATTTAACTCATTAGCATCCCACTGCAATTAATATGTACATAACTGCTGTAATCAAATTTATGGTCGCTAGTTTCCTGAAATTAGACATTCTTAAACGCTATGGTTTCCCATTACTACACAATTTTGCCGGGCAATCTCTTAGAATGATGCATGATTTTATTTCCCCTTCCGATCTGTTCATAATTCTCAGTCCTGAGTTAACAAATGACTTGGAAAGTCAAAAGTCATGGTTTGAAACAAAATCTTTTGTGTAGTGGGAAGTGGTGGTAGAAAGTAATTTAAAGACAGAGATTCCAAACAAATCATCAATGTCATTGGCTGCTAAGTTAACAAGACTACAAAGTGCTCTCACTCACGGTGAGATTGCAAGGCTGAAGAAAACACTTACTTGGTGTGGACAACATGTTTAAAGAGGCAAATTCATAAAGCTTTTACTACAAGCACAGGACTACTCACATCCAAACAGATGGGAAATACTTGAAAGATATGCCATGCCTGAGCTGGGGGTATCTATCAAATGGAAGAAAGACCAGATTTCCTCAGAATTATCCCCAAGGCAGTAATGGAAAACCATGCTTTAGATACAAAAGATAATCTCAATTCTCTTTAATTATTTATATATAATTAAATAAATACATATAATTAAAGATCTGGATACTTCCAGCAGAGAAGAAAATTGTATTGAAATAATAAGTTTATGTACAGCAGACCTGTAGCCAAAATTATTGCAAACGGAGACAGATTTCTAGAATCAGGAATGAAACAAGATACTGACTTTCTCTTCTTATTCCATGTAGTTCTGGAAGTCTTAGCTATAACAATTAGACAAGAGAGCACCAAAAAAGGGGTCACAATGACAAGGAAAGTAGTCAAACTATCCTTATTTTCCTATGGCTTGATTCTTTACTTAAAACACTCTTTTGAGTGCACTAGAAAATGCATGGATCCAGTAAATTCAACAGTAATATTACAGGATACAGAATCAGTATTTTTAAAGTAGCCTTTATTTATACTAACAGCTTACTCTCTGAGAAAAGTTAGGAAAAATAGTTCCTTACAAAGTACCTCCCAAATTAAATATATATAATAAATATATTAAATTAAATACATATATATGTCTAACCAAAAAAGTGGAAGACTGTAACAACAATAATTTCAAATGCTAAAGAAAGAGAAGACACAGAAGATATTCCATGGCCACAGATAGGCAGAATTAATATTGCAGAAGTGTCTATACTAATAAAATTATATACAGAATTAATACAATGCCTATCAAAATTCCTATTACCAGAATTCATATGAAACCACAAAATACCACAGAAGGTCAAAGTAATCATAAGGAATGTAAACAGTGTTGGAAGTGTTACAATACCCAACCTCAAATTACACTATATTGCTACAGTGATTTAAAAAACAAACAAACAAAAACACCTTGGTATTGACATAAAAATTAACAGGTAGACAAATGGTGCAGAACTGAGGGCCCAGAAATGAACCAGCAAAATTAGTTTTTGACAAAGAAGACAAAAAACATACACTGGAAAGAAGAGAATCTATTCAAAAAAATTGTGCTGGCAAATTTGAATTTTTACCCACAGGATAAAATTAGATTCTTACCTTTCACTGTATACAAAAATCAGTTCAAAATGGAACAAAGACTTTAATTTAAAGCCAAAAACAAAACCTTTAGAAGAAAACTCAGGGGATACCCTTCAAGATATTGGGGTAGGCACGAACCTTTGGAATAGACCACCAACTATTCCTAGAGGAAGCAACCTGAAACATCAAGACGTGGGACTAGGTTAAAATAAAACATGTCTGTACAGTGGAGGAAACTGTAAGCAGAGCACTCAGATGGGAAAGCTCATAGAATGGGAACAATCTCTAGAAATCAGACAAGGAACTAATATCTATAATTTTCAAAGAATTATAGAAATTAAATACTAAGGAAATAAAACTGCTGGTCAACAAGAGAGCAGATTAATAGATGCACAGCTTTCAAAGAAAAGATTAAACACAAATAGCTAAGAACTATTGGGAAAAGTTTGCAATACTTCTGCCCATTAGGAAAATGTCAACTAAAACTACTTTGAGATGCCACCTCACCCTGTCACAGTGACTGTCATCAACAACTCTGACCAAAAAAATGGTGGAGGGGATGTGAGAGAAAGGAACACTTAGGTGAGCAGTGCAGATCATTCAAGATACTGTGAAAATCATTACAGAGATTTCTCACAAATTAAAAAAAAAAACAAAACCTACCAGACAACCTAGGTATTGTACTTCTGGGCATATACCAAAAGAACTTTCTTTCCTATCGTAGAAGCATTTGTACCCACACATTATTGATGCTTCACTCACCACACCAAAAAGTTTGCATCAACCTAGTGATGTCTGTCAACAGATGACCGATAACGGAAATGTGGCATGGATATAAAAGGGAAAACTACACACCACTAAACAATAAAGAAAAAATGCGGGAATTGGCTGAGCCTAGAATATATAATGGTGAACAGGGAAATACAATCTTGGAAAGAAAGGAAAAACACATGTTCATGTGGGGAATCTAGATGGTTTATGCATATATGTGAACAAAAGTTCTTGTGGCTTCAGTATAATATAATCCAAAGGATTAAAAATCAAGAAGACAATTTGATCTCTCTCTCTCTCTCTCTCTCTCTCTCTCCTCTCTCTCTCTCTCTCTCTCTCTCTCGTTATTCAGGCAAGCCTCTCTTAGTTGCCTCCCTGTTGTTCTGGCATCCAGCATGCTCTGGAGTTTCATAACAAAGTTGTCACAAATAATATTACTCCAGTTGTTATTTATCTACTAATAGAGTTTGACAAATTTTCTAAGTGTTAAAATTACTTTATGAAATTGGAAATTATTACTGCTTTGACTACAGTGAAGGCTACGGATTCCAGAGTAGAATGCATCACTAAGGAAAGATCATTTTGAAGTTCACAATCCTAGACCAGTGTTATTCAGGAGAAAGCCAAAAGAGTAATGAGAAGAATCCTGCCATTAGCACCTCACCCAGGTGCCTCAGAGCCACGATTCTGAAAGTGTTCACCTGAGATCAAGAAGTTAACAGTGTATATGAACTACATAGAAAGCTCGAGATCTTAGATCCAAAATTTGCCTCAGAGATTTTCAAAAATATTTAAAAATAATTAGCCATTTTGGACAATATTACTGTGCTTTAGAACTCTAAAATAAATTCCACTTAAATATGCTATTCCATAATGAATACTCCACCGAAGATGAAACAGAGTGAAGATACCATTGGTAGTGGGTACGTGTGCCTCAGTGTTTGTAATGATTCATTTTGATTGACAGCTTGACTGGATTAGGAATACTACAGAGACACACCTCTTGGTTTGTCAGGGAGACAATAAGTCTGCTCTGCTGTAAATAATGGACTGATGTTGTGATGGGTTCACCCTGCGGTGGCATTACTGAGAAGTGGGAGGTGGAAGGTAGACCCTAGTGAAGGATGTAAGTCACTCGGAGCGTGTTCCAGGGCTTTGCCTCACACTCACTCTTTCACTGAATTCATGTTCTTTGCCCATTGGCCATGCAAACAGTGAGGAATAGCTTCTGCCACACACTCTTGCTACCGTGACATTGTGCTTAAGCTGAAGCAGCCATTAAATGAGCCCTGTGAAACAATGAGCCAGAATAATTTATTCCTTCCTTATACTAGCTCATGTCACTGGGTCAGTAGAAGTAAATAATTTGTATAGTTTTAAAACGGCAAATATGGAATAATTTTGGAGGATTTTGAGGGTATGTAAATGAGAAAATAATTAATAACTCTTCATATTCAGGTCAACAAATAGCAGTTAGTTATAGATAAACTGTGTTAAGTGACTTGAGAGACTGTATCTTTGTAGTTAAGGGTCTTCAAATTTGTGGATGAACTTGATAGAAGCCCTGAATAAAAAGAATTTAAAAATTGGAGATACCAATCACTTGTCTAGTCTCCAACCTGCACTGTTTGTGGTGTTTGCTTTGTAGCTCCCATCATACTTGAGGCTTCTGGCAGGGCAGCACCTTAGAGGGTCAGTGAGTTTGATGGCATGCTCCCCCGACAGATCTCTTTTCTATAGTGTTGTGTGCTCTCTCACTTGAAATGAAATCAGCGCTAAATCCACAGATAGTGGTGTTAGCTGTTGTACTGTGATCAGGAGAGGATGCTGAAACCAAGGTTATATAGCAATTCTAGTCAAGATTAAATCCTATCCCGTGGAGGTCAGAGAAAAACAATGCATCTACTTGTTACCAAGTAACTGATGAATGATGAACTTCAGGAGTGATGTTTGATTAGGGCTTGTCATCATCTCTGCCGCTTCTAGGGTCAGCATGGAATGGAAGCAGTTAGCTCATCACTGTTAGAAAGGAGCCCATACTACTGAGCTGAAGTGGTGCCTTTATTACTACTACAGACACAGCTACTCACTCAACAGCCTCATGTGTAGTAGCATCAAGGTGGTTCCTGGTAACTAGTGGATAAAGTCAAGTTACTAAAATTTCTATTCTTCCAGTCCAGTTCTAGATTCTATAAGGCATTGTTGTAGGGTGTACCAAAATGTATGTCTGTCAGAACACAACTCATGGGGAACATTCTGGATCACATGACCATTTGAACTGCGATGCTGATGTGTGTACCTAAGACACAGCTTTGCCCCTTAACCACTGGAATATACATTGTGAGTTTTCACCAGGAACCTGCCACAAAGCTCTTCACAGTATCTTTTATATCAGTTTCTTCTAAAATAGTAAGTTCTACCACCGCCATTGGCTCCAACAGCAAAGCCACTTACAATAGAGACTCAACTTACTACATTTGTATTCCTCTAAGTCACACTCCGACTGGGGGATCACTTACAGGCCAATGAATTTCACAGTACCCTAGGCATAAATGGTGCTTCTTTCTTAGAGAGAAGTAGAAAGATATTCAATGGAGTAATTTTCCTCTATTTTGGAAGGAGTGTTTTAATATTCTTCAGACTACTGGGATCCTAAGAACTTCACTAATTTGGAAATTTTGTGGGGTTTATTTCCCATCTTTCGAAGACCACGTTTCCTGAAAATTCGTCTACATATTTACTCCACAATATGCATCAGCTTTGCCATGCGGTCAAACTGACATTCTACGAGCCATGTGGTAGGCCACTGTGAACACATGAAGAATATCCAGAGGACATATCCCTCGGGATTAAACTAAGACAGAGAAGCATAAGTGTTAGCACAACATAAATGCTTGTCTTTGTTGTCAGGAGAATTCAGACTGTAGGAGTGAAATATAACGCATTGCCAGATCAGCAGCCACATATTCCTTGTGTGTAAGGCTGCAAATTCGTCCCAGCCATGATATCACAGATTCTATGACGGTACATGCATCTGCTTAAGTCCCTGTAGCTCACATTCAAGCTGAAAGTTCCTAAGACTTTTATAGGCTGCTATGTGGATGAACAGATCCTAGGAATTGCCTCTTATGTTTCTTTAGTTCCTAAGTAATAGCACCAGTGGTGGCTACTTTCCAAGATGAGGTATTGTTTGGATTTGTTGTCTTGACTAGAGAGTATAGCAACCATTTTATAGGTGTGTATTTGATATTTTTTTCTGCAATAATTCCTATTTTAAAGGCTGAAGACCATATGGGATTATTTTTCCCAGATGTGTAGTGTGATCCTCGTATCTCAGTGTGAACTGGGTTTGGGCCAGACTCTATATTTACTACCCAGCCTGCATTTGCCTTGCCTCTAATATGGGGCCGTGACATTGCTTCCAGCCCTTGTTTATCTGTCACATCTCAGACCCAAGTGACCTTGAATGTTTTTATATTGCCTTATCTAGGTGGTCAGTTGCATCAATAGATAGATGTCCACAGGCTGTTTGTGGGAGAACAGAATATGGTACTCTGTAAACCTGCTGTGGTCATACAGAGGTCTTCTTCAGAAGGCCTGGCCCCTCCTCCAATTAGATTCCCAATTCAGTTAGAAACAGATCAGAAGTGATAACTCTTCCTTATGTAGGCCGTTGTGCTGTGTCTCTCACTAGCCTTCTTTGATTTCTGCAGCTTGTACAGATAAAACTAAGCTATATATCAGGTGGCTGTCACAGCCATGAGTAATACATGTGGAACTTGAGATCGCATGCTGAGTGGTAAAGAGTCTGCCCACCTGGAAATAACATTTGTGAGTATGCTGGGGACCACAGGTCTTCTGATCTCTAGAGAGATTTCAGCTGGCACCGCCATGCAGCGTGTCTCCACTTTTAAGGTATATGCCAATATAGTATTGTTCTTCTTTGCTAGGGTCAAGTGAGTCACAGCTCCTGCCTGTCACACAACATCAGTTATTTCATGTTTCACGACTCTACTAGATCACTGATGGAGTATTTCTACCGTCTCATCAGCAACCATAAGAAAAACGTGTGTGTGTGTGTGTGTGTGTGTGTGCGCACATGTGTACACAACTCATTTGTGTACTTTGATAAAAATATTTCTTTGATCTGCCATCAGTTCCTTATATGGGGTAAGTAAATGTTTGTTCATTTCTCCTCAGGAAGAGTCTAGCTCCAAGGATTTCCATAAGAACCGAATGGACAGGCAAACATGGAGAAAAGACACATTATTTTTACAACAATAACTCTCTAAAACATGGTTTGATGTCCTAAGATGCTAATTCAGTCTTGGACTAAACCAGTAGATGCATGGCAATTAAGGACACTGACTTTTTCTTGTATTTTTGCTAATACTCATCCTGACAGGCCCACTCTCACACAGTTGTGTGCACACTCATGCATTACCTTATGCAACATTGGCCAGCACTTCGAAATGATTCCAGGACCCTTCATCACAGGACCATGTTAGAGAAAATCTAAAGATGATGGCAGAAACCATGTATTTGTTTAAACTCACTGAATTTTCTTTATGTGCTTGTCTATCCATTTGGTGGATTCAGCATGATGCTTCTAAATCACGACGAGGTTGGTGTCATATTTGCTATAGCTGTAGTCTCCAGAGTGAAGCCGTTCTGACAATGCTGACCTTTCCCCCTGATTAAAAACACCATTAATCCTCATCACTTTTATTAATTTAAAGGGATCCAGTGCCCTTTCAACCCCAGTTAAAATATTGCGCTTCTTTGTTTAGTACCTGAATATGTTACCCACTGTGCCAAACAGTACAAGCCCCAGAAGCATTTGTATGCCTTTGGCTGTTAAACCACACGCATTTGAAGGCTCTCGGAGAGCCCTGCCTAGATGTCTGTCGATTTATGAGATACCCCTTTATTGTCATAGGCTTTTTTTAAATCTGTGAAAGAATTTAATTTCAAAACACGATTTATTTTATTAACAATGTCATGTATTGTTTTCTATATGACGTTCAGAGTAGCTCAAAAAGAAACTGGAAACATCATGATTTTTTTTTTTATTTTTATTCTGTTGATGTCTTCTCCACAATAAGAATCATATTAGATCTTTTAAAAAATCAAATTTGAAAATGCTTTATTACTGAAAACAGTCAAAGGCTGCATGTATGGATAAAAAGCTGTTATCCACATTTCTCTCAGGAGGAAATTGAAAATATTGTTATGAAGGGCTCAGGAAGCTCATACCTCTAACTGTTCTATATCGACACCAGAAATAATAATTCATACTGATCTTTGTCAGTGATATAACAGATGGTAGTCAAGAGTTCACGTGAAAGCAAACAAAAACTCACATTTCTGAAGGCCCTTTCTCACCATCTACCTAACTTTAGTGATGATAATAGCTGTGGAGAAAGTACCCAGTGGATTATACTTGAACTATGCCTAATAAAAGGCTGAAGTGGAAAATGTGAATTTCTTCATTTTTATGTAGGTCAATCCAACATCTGCTTGGAGACCTCATTAAGTTCCTATCAAAAGTTGCAGCAATTGTCCACATTGAGTAGACTTGATAATAAACATTGAAGGGCAGCATTTCAGAGCCCCCTACTGATCCTGACACCCATTTTATTTACAAAAATAAGTTCCCGGGCACAAAGGGAGACTCCTGAGAGATGAGAAGTACAGTGTTCTCAGTCACCACAGCCTTTGGCATCCTGGAGGTACGGGTGCTCTTTGCAGGTCTTCTGTGTTAGCCGGACCTCCTGTGCCCACTGAGTGTAGGTCAACTTGCTCTGAGATACACATTCTTTGTTCTCAGTTGAAAGTCTTTCTCATACATCTCTTATGCTGCTGAGCAGCAGTAGAATTTGGTGAGGTTTCCCATAGTATCCTGTGCAGTGAGAGACCAAGGGAGGAAACTAGTTCTATCTCTGGGCTAGCAAGCTGCTATGTCAGGTTTTGATTTCCCAGAACTTCCCACATATAACTAGTCCCACTATGTGACAGCAGAGTCTTTTCTTATATTTATTTAGCTCTTCCTGATATCAGTCATTCTTTCCCTAGAGATGGTGCCCCTGCTATTTCAAGACACTCTCACACAAGTCTGATTTTCTTGCTTATTTTCTCTCCCGTTCTCTCCTCTCCACATTCTCGGCTGTTTTATGTTTGTTTGTTCTCTTGTTTCCTTGTGGTTTCTCACTTCTATTTTCATCTCATCTTTCTTCAGAACAGCAATGATTTGTGTGTTTTCTGTCCTTTGCTCCTGAGTCTGGGTCATTAATTATTTGGTAAATTCAAAATGCGCTTATCAGAGTCTCTCGCTTTGGTTTGACACTTCTCTCTTGGAGAAAAAGGAGTTGGGGGAAGGGCTGGGTTGAAAGAATGTGTGAGAGTAAGAAGGGTCAGACTGAAAAGTCTGGCTAATGTTTCACAGTGTGGATTTGCTACGCAGGCTTTTATAGTTCCCATTGGCAGGTTAGAGAAAGCCAGGTGCCTGTGTGAAGGCAAAACCAGGTGTCTGTCACTAGGACACAGCTCCATGGGAAGGGCTCACTTTGTTTACTTGTAAAACCCTAGGGCAGGCACAAAGCAGCAGGTGTGCCACAGATGAGATCTGGCAGCACGACTGAAGGAAGGCGCCTCATCTCTTAATCAGGTTGACAATGGTCCTTGTTTCAGAGCAGGCCTGAAAGGAAGGAAATGAATGAAAACTCCAGTTCAAAACAAGGCCGTAGCTTCGATAAACATGATGAAAAGCTCATTTTGAAAAGTAGCCTTAAAATGTCGGATACCTTAAGTGAGTCATCATCAATATGACGGACCTCTCTGACAAATATCTAAACTGTGACAGGAGTGTCCCACAATCCATAGTCCTGACTGGTTCATTGGGAATGGGTCCGGCTGTGCCTTGTGTTACCTCCTCAGCAGTGTTGGGGGACAGGAAGGGCCTGGACTTCCATCTTCACTTGAGAAGCGCACCTATTTTTCTTCCGTTCAAACACATGCAGCAGCTAGAGCTGTGTCTAATGGGAGACCTGGTTAATAATCAAGTTGTTTATCCTACATGGGCCCTCGTTTTCTCCAATTTTAAATAGATAAGTATGTAATTTATGTACTGAATACATATATTGACAGATACATAGGTGTTAGCCAGTTATATAGTATTAAATATATCAGTACAGCAGCTTCTAAAATCCTATTGTGTAGAATATGAAAAAGAATAGACTATGCTGTTACGTGAAGATAAATATTTTTATCTTGATAATCATTTAATTCATTCCATCTAATAAAATAGCTATATAAGAAAGTTAGAAGTTAAAAAAGTAAGTTCTAGGGGAATATGTTTTGTAATATTTATTTGAAATTTATCTGTGAACTGTTCTATGCCCTCTAAGTTTGGCAATGTACTGAGACGCAAACTATTAGCAGGAAATTAATGATGATTTTTAAAACATATTTTGTTGACTGAAAGACACTTACGTAGATTATGAGATGATATATTAAGAACTGTAATTTCAGTTACTTCTTTGAAAAATAAAATAAAAGTACTGACTTCATTTACAGAGAGCATATCTAAAAAATTAATTAAGGAAACAATAAGCATGAAAAGAGGCATTCAATGATCATATCTAAACAGTGTTGGTATCCAGGCATCTTCAGTTGTGCTGCACTCATTCTTAAGCAGTTGATTAGGTACTTTAGGGTTGTTGAAATGATCAAATAACCATGACAAATTCCACTACATGAAAATATTTTTCACAAGGTCTACCTAAAACACTCAAATAAGAAGTCAGATGTCTGTGCTCAAATGTTTCTTGAAAACTCCTACCCGTAGCTACAACTTAAACGTACCGGCAAATGCCGGCGGTACCGGCGGTTGTAGGGGTTAGGGAATAACCACGATAGTCCTTTTATAATTAATCAGTTTTAATACAAGGGGAAATAAGGGAACTTACAGAACCAAGGGTCCAGCGGAGCAGAAGGTACGCGGGGGAGAGCAAAACGGGGCTCCTTCCGGCGCCCCATCCTATTTCAGGGTATCCTACTTCCCTGGGGCAGCCACGCCCCTGAACGCAGGGATTGGGCCAGCTGCCCCAACAATCTAGTTGCCCTTAGCACCTTCAAGAAATACTATTTGTTGAGATTCATTTTTATCTTTTACCCTCAACTTACTTGTCTTTTTGAATTTTGAAGTTAGTGGCTTTTTTTTTATTATTATTTAGAACAATGTGTTACCTGAGTTTTACATTAACTTATTTTTGTCCTTATTCTCTTTCATTCTATTTATCTTAAAAAGCACACATGTTAAATGGCATAATTGTCTCTAAATGCCATTTTCTGTTCTCTGCCCAGGCTACAACAGGTAGTGAGGTGATGTGTCTTCTTTTATTCTTTGCTCAGATGATACAGATGCATGTTTAGCTGTCCTAAACTGTACTCACAAGTCCCCCTTAGCCATATTTTCCATGAGGTAACAATTTGACAGTCAGTAATCGTCAAAAAAAAATTACGTTGCTTCAAAACTATCTGTCTGAACAGGAGCTATAGAAAAGATTAACAGGAAAAATGAGCTATCTCATTGGTTAAAAGAAATCAATCATCCTTTGAGTTCCCACAGGCTGCCATTTACCATTATTGAATTCTGATCAGAAGTTTGACAAGCTATTTTCTTCTTTGATTGAAACTTCTCTCGGTAGTGAAAAGCTCAAAGGAAGTCCTATTCTCAGTCTAAATTTCCTATACCAGGGCCACTGGCCAGCCTGCCACTCATGACCACTAAAAGCATTAAGACAGCTAATGACCCTGGGAAGTTTACTAGGTTGTAAGTCTCATTCCAGATCTTTAACTAATCTGCATAAAAATTAGCAGGAGGGACATCAAATCTGACTATCTGTTCCTATCCATCTTCCTACCTCTCTTCCAATCACGTAACCACATGTGTTGGAGATATATTGGCCTTCTATCTGCCAGTAGCATCGGGGTAATACACAAGATCAGAAGCAATCGAGTTTAGCTAGATGTAACTTGTAGCCCTGAATAATCTTATCAGACCTAGATTCCATATCATTAACTCACTTTTATTGTTACGTTACTTAGAATTAAGGATGAGAAATAATCCTTTGAAATAGGCTTGTTAATTCCATTGAATTTGAATTCCTGTGACCCTCAGGTAAAGTCTGGCAGAAAGGATTAAAAAAAAATAAGCTCTTTTCTGTTGTTGAAATGGGGAATTTAAGTAGAGGGTAGCTTGAATTCCCAGGAAGTTCTTCAGAACAACTTGTAGACCTTCCAGGATATTTCTATGTTTCTCTTTATCTCTATAACAGATGTGAATTGTGTTGACGATTTAGACCACAGCATAAAATATCACATGTTAACTGTGCTATTGCAGTTAAAGTGGATTCCTTTTCTCCACTTCTAATGAACAAATGATCTGGAAGGAAGTCATCTCCCATTTGTGGTATGGTTTATGGTTTGATTGGTTTAAATCTCTATAATGGCCACAGAGACTTAGATATGATATATTAAGTTTTCTCTTAGGGATTGTATCTCAGATGAAGACACCAATGGAACTAGCTTGTTTTAGGTTCTTGAAGGATCATTATAAGCAGTAAAATCTATATAGAAGCTGGGCATGTCAGTGTATCTTTTACCCCAGAGCTTCTCTCTAAAGAAGGTAGAGACAAGCAGATTCACCAGTTGCTAGCTAGCTGGCTACCCTACTTTACACAGCAACAAACCACAAGTGACTGTTCCAACCAAGGGTGTCCTCTGACTTCCACACGTGCACTGAGGAATGCTCACACTTGCACTCACACACAGGAAAAAGCACACACATGTAGAAAGTTGGCAGACATACAATATTTTGAAAATATAAGCTCTACAATTTGGTATATTTAATTAGAAGAAGATAAAATACTTTGTTTTTCTAAATATAGTTGTAACTTGTCATTATAAATATAGTTGTAAATTGTCAGCAATTCTTTATGTGTTAATACGATCAGTACTAAAGGTTTCATCATAGTAACCATTCTTTGCAGATGAACACACATGTACCCATTTTCCATGCAGTTAACCTTTGCCTAAAGTTCATCTATGATCTTTCTAGCAGAAACCCAGTAATAGTATATCCCTCACCCTAAAACATTCTGCACTCTGTTTATGAGCTGAGGCAACTGGACACTAATGCAATATATACTTCAAAATATTTGTGAAGAGCCTCTATGGACTTCTGGGTGAGAGGGCCGTTCGTTCCTGTTAAAAAGATCTAAGTACTGCAGTCCGAAGACAGGTCTCCATTTGGAGTAGAACCAAAGAGTATACTGGAGTTTAGAAGGAACAAATGGGTCTAGTATACTCCAGATAGAAGAGATAATGCTATCAAAGGTCAACGATGGGCAATGAGATGACATGACTCAAAAAAAAAAAGTTAGGATTGCATTACAGATGCCCTCCTCATATAATCACCCTGGAAAACCTTTTGTTCTTGGTAAGTAGCAATGCCAAACAGTCAGAGAAATGTTGTCTTTGCAAGGGCAGAACTGGAAAGAAGATCATGAATTCTATAGACCAGAACAGAAAGAGAAACTAGAAGTGGCCAGCATGAGATTGAGGCATGCCCGAGAGGGGGTGGAGAACACTGAGAAACAGAGGGTTCAGTGGTTCGATCCCTCCATATAACCATCTTACCTGGCGCTGATTATAGACTCACTCTACACAGTAAGAGCTCACCTTAGCATCTGAGGGGCATCAAGGGGTCCACATTGGGTACCACTCTGGGGGAGTTCACAGTACTACCAATTCCAAGTCTAAGAAAAAACTTGGGATAAAGAGATTTATTTGATTACATCAAAAGAAACCCCAAATGTGGAGGAAACAGAAGCTGACATGTTGGCAGCAGTGCCAGAAGACTCTATTGGTAGGAAGAACTAGCGTTCTGTGGTGTTTCCACGCTCTGATGACTATGGTAGTGGTAAACACCAGCTCAACTTTCCACCTAATGTTGTGACAACCATGCCTCTCCAAACTTTTCCTGCTGCACCCACCACTGGCAGCATGTAGAGGTTTGACAGAGAGGATCATTTTCTTCACAGTCAGTTTCAAACCAGGATATAATGTGACCTAGAAACATTTCTATTCTAACACGATTGAGTGGAAGTTATTCAGAAACATCCTAGAAATGGATACTATAAAGGCCAAACATTTAAAGCAAGACAAGTAATGCCAGAGGCAGGATCTGGCATATAAATTGACATTGAACTTTAGTAATCACTTGGTTTTGTGAAAAATAATTCAAGTTAATTTAGTGTTTTAAAATGAGTGGTTAAAACAATGCCTTCTAAAGACTGTATTAAAATACTTTCTTTTTAAGGGGCATGGGTATAATAACAATAATTTGTTTCTGGGGTTGTAATTAACATGGAATATTTTTATTTTAAGTAAAAAAATTCTACATTTGAATAATTGTTTCATGTTATTTATTTTTCTAGAATAACAACCAGAAACCTCTCATTTCTTACGATAAATTTTAAATTTATAACTTCACATTTATCAGACTAATTTAATTTTGTCTTTTTAAGGCTATAGTTCCTACTAAATAATATATTTACCAAGAAAATGTATAATTTCCACTCCAGTGTTAAAACTTGGTATAGGTGCAGAGAAGTACTAAATCATTTTCAGTTTAATTTTAGAAAAACGCAAAGAATTCCATTTTCCGGAGCAGCAGCACCAGTAACTACCTGACCTTGAACTTGAAGTAAAAAGGGGTTTGTTTTCATTTGGGGTTTTATCTGTGAGTGCTTGACAGTTGTGCTTTTAGAATTAGATGAAAATTGTTCATCAAAGGTCAAGTCCTGTGAGACGTTATCAGTCTGCACAGCCCAGGGAGGCTGGTCCTGAAGGCGGCTTCTATGGAGAGGTGGAAGTGGTAAGAAACCGTTGAAACAGTGGTTAAGAAGGTAGTTTTGCGGGCACTGATGGGAAATAGTCGTTAGGGGAAAGCTGCTTCACCACACAGGAAGCAAAAACTCTTGAAAGTGTCCAGCTGTGGAAGAAGAATTTAGCTAGATAGCATGTTAAAGCCAAAACATGTACCAAATTAGTGACCAGAACTGACAAAATGGGGCTGGGGGACTACAGGCGCGACTGTGAAGTGGCTTTAGCGTGTAAAATCTCTTAGCGCTGTATTTTGAGGATCACCCATTTCCACATCTCTCTGAGAGAAGTGCTTTATAAAAAAGACAGTTTTCTTCATATATAAAATCGGGTGAATCTCAACAGAAATGGAAAGACGTGTTTCAACCAAAACCATATTTTATAATTGAATGTAGCATTTACTGGAAGGCTTAGAGTAGAAATGTTTATGTTGATGTTAACTATGCACCAGCACCGAACATGAATGCACACAATAGAACGTTACAAGAATAACAATGGCAGAGCGACCACACTTTCGTTTGCAGTGAACTGAAACACTTCTGTGATTGCAAATTGTTGGGAGACTTCGATGATCGCAGGAATTCCGTTCACAGGGGTCAGGTGTGGACACAGATGCGCTGATCCCTGAAGATGTGCTAGGTAAACAGTCCCGTTCCTCTTGTCACAGCGTTTGAAAGTAGGATTTTAAACTTATTTCCTTTGTGTTTGTTTGTTTGTTTAGCTCTCATTTCTGGTTGGTTGGTTTGGTGTGTGTGTGTGTGTGTGTGTGTGTGTGTGTGTGTGTGTCTTATTTGGGTTTTAAGCCTCGACTCTAATGGCTGAGACACCTCTCAGCACCCCCCTCCCCATCCCCGTTTCTGTTTTTCTTTCTTCTTCTAGTGTTTCATAGACACCCTCTACATATTTTATTCTATGGAAATGTCTTCTCCCATAGGCATGGTTTTTCTCACTGCACTTTTTCTGCTCTCATTGTTATTAAAATTATTTTATAGTATTTTGACATTTCCTTAGAATCTGTTTATGTTGAACACTGTAACTAAATATACTTCAACAATAAAACTGTGGCTGCAACTCAAAATTTTACCCATACGTAAAATCATTTGCTTTTTGCTTTGAAATGTAGGTGGGGGAAAAAACAGTGAAGTAGAAAAATAGCTAAAATGTTAAAGCAAAATGGTTAACAACGTGATATATTTGTCCATCATTATTTGCTACGCCTCTAATACATTTATGTTTAGTGTGTTGGCAGTTCCTAGCCATACAGGTGCTGCTACTGGGGTAAATCTCGCACATCTGGATCTGTCGGCTCCTAATTTGAGAGCTCGAGCACAAACAACAGCTGCTGGCAGAGGCGTTCTTTCGTTTTGTCTGCATTTTGAGGACGCTTTTCTTGCGCCATAATCTGCAGAAACTTAGCTAAGTTGACGTTTCAGCTTGAATCAAAAATGTGAGTGAATCTTTTCACACCCCTTTCTCCTTCTCACTGGTGCAAGTCCTTCAGGAGCGTGAGTGTCCATCTCCACCCCTGACTAGTTCATTGGTTCAGTCTTCATTGCACTAAGCTTTTGCCCCGCTTCCCCTCTGAGATCTGTTTCAGGTCCTGTCATTGTCCCAATTATTTCTTGAACATAAGAAAATCAACCTCTTCATCCTTCTTATAAGTATGAGTGACTGACTGCCTTTAATTTAACCTGTTTTGTCGTTCGTATGCTTTGATAACAAACAAGACAGTTCACAACCCTGAATTTTGGATCAGTAGTGATTTCTATTCTTCAAGTCCAAAAAGAATAAATTCAATCACCTCTAAATAAATAACAAAGAAAATAAAATGGGCAACAAAAGAACCACTGAATTCTCACAACCATTTAAATAATTTGCCAAAGAAAAAGAAAATCTAGAAAAACCAAAATAAAAAGCAGAAACTAAACTAAAATACCCCCAAAAGAAACCATAGACTTTGCTATATCTACTTTCACATTTATTTAATTTTTAAAAAAAAATCCTCATTCAGTCTTGATATGAGGGTTTGTGCCTAGTCATATCGCATCTTGTTGTGATGGTTTTGGTCGCTATCCCTGGGAGGCCTGCTCTTTTCTGAAGAGGAGTGGGCGAGCGGTAGATCTGGGGAGAAGAAAAGGTGGGTGGAGGGACTTGGAGGCGTGGAGGGTGAGGAGGCTGAAATGTGGATGTACTGTAGGAGAGAAGAAATTAAAATACGAATTTCTTATGAAAACTTTAGCCAGTAATGGCTTTCATAGTTCATATGATAAATTTTGCTATCTTCTGACACTGGAAACCCAGAGTTTATGCCTCCTGCCTACAACTATGTATTACATTATGGCATAAAGATGGACCAAAGAAGGCAGGATGAAGTAGGCAAACACTCATTAGCAAATAGGCCACCACCAGGAAAAGTAAAACACTCCCAGCTTTTTTGTTTTCAGGGCTGGGACTTTACTAAGCAAGACTGACTTAGCAATAACTTCAGAGACACAGAACATGTTCTCCTGTAAATACTTACGATGTCTCTAAAATTTTCTGCCAGCCCATATCTGCATGGTTCTCAGCTCCTTTCTTACTGCTCTTTAAGATGCTAATACTGTAGTACATTTTCAGGGTTAATGCTGTTTATTTGCCCACTAAGTCATCTTGATGACTCCAAATATTCTTATTTTGTCGAAAGAGTATTGATATTAAGTGGTGTTGGGTAAGTTTTGGATGCAATATTTAGATGCCCACATGGCTAGCAGGTTGGCCCATTTCAGATTGTGAAGGTCGTGATTTTAAGGATGTTGGGAGATAGCTGCCCTCTTTTAATCGGTTAGATCCTGGCAGAAAAATTGTTTTAGTGACCTACACAAAAATCATGAAAACCGAATATGCTGAAGTCAAAGGAGACACCAGGAATGCATGACCTGAAAGAATATACATTCTCAATAACTTTGACAAGCCAGTGCTTGCCTGTTGTAATACTATAGAACAATTCCCTTCATCAGAAATATTTCTCATACTGTATTTTAAAAGTGGTTCTTTTAAGGCTAGCTATAGAACAGCTGGCAAAGAGGCTATGTATTTCAAATTATTTTCAACATATCCCTCTACCCCTGGAGCTTAAATTCCTTCAACTGAAGCCTTAACTTGTTTTAAATAGGCAACTGTTCACAGTGTTGAGGACTTCTTTCCAAGTGCCCTGCAGTTTTCTGTATCTTTCATTAAAACACATGGGAGGGGCTGAGATGTTTGTAAAGCAAATATTGTAAAGCAATATTTGTATTCTCTCTCTCTCTCTCTCTCTCTCTCTCTCTCTCTCTGCATCTCTGTGCCATTTATAGCTAATTATTGGAGATTGTTTCACTTATTCATTTACCTCAGAGCAGAGAACTACTCTTGTCTCATCTATGATAATTCATTTGTTATTATTAAAATAATGCAATCATAAAACAAGCACAGAAACATGGCCACAGGTAGATTTTATTCTGAATTTACTAATATGCACAAACAAAACAATTTACATTAACCTTGTATTTTGTGATGTTAAATATCAAACCCACGGCTTCACACTTGCTGGGCAGGTCTTCTACTCCTCATCTACCTGCGCAGTCATGTACTATATATACACATTCTAACTGTGCATCCTTAGAACCCACTTGGGTTGGAGAAATGTGTTTTGAATTGATGTTGTTTATTAACTTTTTAAACTTTGTAAATGAGACTAAGGATACCATAAAGCTTTAAATGTGATAGAAATGGGAAAGTTTTGAACACAGAAAAGGCCATAATAGTAGAAGACAGAGAATTTTATTCGGTTTCATAAAAATGAAGATTTGGAATTTGAGTATGTTAGAAAACAGAAGAATAAACTGGGGAAAGACTACATGGGATGGTGGGGGGGGAGGAAATGCAAACTTAAAGATATGAAAACCTGTTAGTCCAAATACAAGAATGGAAAAAGTAAGGTAAGCAGATTGACTCTTTTGCTAGCATTAATTAAAATATCTTTATTTTCTTTTGCTAGCAGTAATTAAAATATATTTATTTGTATAGATAACCACATGTGTAAGAGAGAGAGAGGGAGGGGGAGAGAGAGAGAGAGAGAGAGAGAGAGAGAGAGAGAGAGAGAGAGAGAGAGAGAACACACAAGATTGAATGAACTTTTAGTACTTGAAGAGAAAGGACTCAAACTATTCACTGTTCATGTATTTTCCTCAAACCTGAATCTGGTACTTTTGCATGAATCAAAGTAATTCACATCTAACTCTATATTTTTTCATATTCCTTCTAACAATGTGTATTGAGTTAGAGCTCAGGCCATTCATTGCTTAGGTTGCTGTGTGGTACAGCTAATATTTAGACACATCCTTTCATGTTTAGGACTGCTCTGCTGTGTAATGAATGGTAGGCTTAAATACACATTACGAGGGAAGAACTGTGCAGAATATATATTAAAAGGGATATCTCTAATTACATTGAACATTATAATTTGGGGCATTCTGTGCAACATATTCTCTTCAAAAAGAAAAACATTTTAAGTATTTAGTGTTGATGTGAAAATTACAGAAATTCTTTGACTACCCAGTTGCTTGCCTTCTCATCATCTAAATGGAATACAGTGACACAGAGAAGACACTTGAAAACAAAGATGAAAAAAAGAATCTGGGACCAACTAGGTCTTGCCACTCTCCCGACTGAGATAAAAAGTATGAAATGTGTCATGGCTGGATTTTGATTTTTGAATTTCACTGATTATGATACAATTTAAAATAACATTTCACAGATTTCACAGATGCACTGAGTCTCTTACCTATAAAAAAAAGCTCAATCAGATTTGATCGCATTAAAGGAAATTCTTAGTCTGTGCTCCTCACAACTCTGGTTCCTTTGAAAGTTTTTAAGAGAAAAGTAGAGCCTTGAATGTGAAAAGTAAATACTGCTATGTCAAACTTCCCTTATTTTAGTTGGTTGACTTTGCCCATCTTAAGATTATAGCAAGATTCTAAATTTTGTTATGCATATCTCCAAATTTAGGGCAGTTTGTGAACAAGATCATTTCTGAAAGCGAAGGTATAATAACCCAGCTTGAGGTTTTGTACCTTGTCTTATTACATTTCGTTGTGCCTTGTTTGGTCAGTATTGCTAGGAGGCCCACTCTTTTCTGAAGGGAAATGGGGGAGCAGTGGGTCTGGGTAAGAGGAGAAGTGCTGGGGGGAAACTCTCAGGAATAAAGGGAGGGGAGGCTGCAGTTGGGGTGCGTTGTATGAGAGAGAAGAATAAATAAAAAGAAAAAATGAAACCAAATAACATAAAATATGTTTGAAAACTCAATAAAATTAGAGATGTAAGAAATCCTAAAAATTTTAATCATTACATATACATATTACATATATTACACATATTTATTAAATTCTTTTTTCTTGGCATTTCAAAAATCAAGTTGGGGAGGAAAGGGTTTATTTATTTTACACTTCCACAGCACTGTTTGTCCTTGAAGGAAGTCAAGACAAGAACTAAAAACAGGCCAAAAACCTGGAGGCAGGAACTGATGAAGAGGTTATGGAAGGGTATTGGTTACTGTCTTGTTCAGCACACTTTTTATAGAATCCAGGACCACCAGCCCGAGAATGGCACCACCCACAATGGACTGTCCTTCCGTAACCAATCACTAATTGAAAAAAATGCCTTACAGCTGGATCTGCTGATAGCACATTCTCAACTGAGGCTCTCTCCCCTTTCAGAAAACTCTATTTCAGTAATTCTCAACCTTCCTAATGCCGCAACCCTTTAATACGGTTACTAATATGGTGGTGACCTCAACCATTCAATTATTTTTGTTACCAGTTCATAATGGTAATTTTGCTGCTATTATGAATTGTAATATAAATATCTGTGTTTTCTGATGGTCTTAGCTGACCCATGTGAAAGGAACATTTGACCCCATGAGACCCAAGGGTTGAGAACCACTGCTAGCTTGTGTCAAGTTGACACAAGACTAGCCAGTCCAGGAGTTTGTATTAATTAAGCTAACTGATATAAAAAGATGCAGCCCACTGTGGGTAGTACTCTATCCCAGTCACGGCATCCTGAACAGTGTAAGTGCAAATCCAGCTAAATCCAAACAAAGAGGAAGGGGGCTGTGTATGCATGAGATCTTGACTGTGGATGTGATGGGACCAGTTGTTTGAAGTTCTTGCAAATCTTGCTTATCAACACCAGTGGATTGCAACCTGGGGTTGCAATCTGAAATAAACCCATTTTCACCCCAAATTCCCCTTTTTAGGGTATTTTATCACGATCTAGAGTAGAAATTGGTACAGAGGCTGTGTAGACCTGCCCTTGCGGCTTTTATGTCTTAGACCGTTTCTGTGAGAACATGGAAACAGTGAATACTTTCATCTGGATAAGCCACTGAATGCTAGCCGTAAAGCCTAACAGGATGCTTAATAGGAATTTGGAAGACAGAAATGCTGAGAGAAATGTGGCCAGTTGAGGCTCAGCTCATGTGGGTTTGGACGGGAACAAAGATCAAGAGGAAAGTGATTCCTGGTCATGGGATATTTTGGCTAAGAACCTGTGCTAACCAGGCTGAGGCTGCAAAGCATCTCTGATTGTTTGGGAGATAAGCACCACTGAACTGAGAAAACATTTCATTTAGTTCAGGACACAGAAGCTGATACGGCTGTGGTCCAAGGTGCCCAGGCAGCAGCAGCTGGCATTGCAAGTGTCATCTATTTGCTTCTGCTTTTGAAGGTATGAATGATAGGATCATGCAGAGCTGCTGAGGCTTGGCACAGGGTGGCATGCTGGGAATCGCCATAGAAAGACGGTGAGAAGCCATGGTGTGGAGCTATGAAGCTGAAGCCTTCATTGCAATGGAGACCATAGAAGAGTAGAGGTGCCATGAACATTGACTTCTACTAATACATTGCAGGCCTACAGTGGAGCTTGTCTAAGTCCAAGAGAGAAGCTGCGTGTTCTACAGGTGACAGACCTGGAGAGGTAGGTCTGCATAAGCCCTTTGGAGCCCAGAAGAAGAGCCCCAGGTGATGGACATTGGACTAGGAGGATGTGATATTTGCCCTGGTGGGTTTTATTTTGTTTTATTCTGATTGTTGTACTATGACTATTTAATCTATTACACTATATGTTGGTGGTATATATGTTTTTTAAAATTTTTTAGGAGCCCACAGTTAAGAGACTTTGGACTTCCAAAAAGACTCTGAACTTTTAAAGTTGAGTTGTGTTTTATATATAAAAATTAAAGATGAAACTTCATGGTCTTAAGAGGATATATTTATGTGTCAAGTTGACAAAAGATGGAACGTGATGGTTGGCCTTAATTTTCAATTTATCATAATTTAGAATCATCTGGGACTGTCTCAAAGGGGGTTTCTCTACATTGGGTTGGCGTATGGACATGTCTAAGGGGACTATCTTAATTAAGTTAATTGATCTTGGAAGGAGGCATCATTCCTTAAGTGGGGGTCACTGAACTGTGTAAGAGTGGACAAATCTTTCTCTAGTAGGTGAGAACTAGGCCCTCTGAATGTAGGTGATAATTCTATGGCTTGGGCACTCTGTGGGCTAACTGGCAGTGAGACCAGGATTTATTCCTATAACCTGATTATAAGCTGATAACAAAACAGAAAATAAGAAAAAAAAAACACCAGCAAACAAAACAATATAATTTCTCCTCTTAGTTTCCCTGGGGATATTTTCTCATATCAACACATAAAGGAAACAAAAAACTTGTCTTAAGAAAAAAAAAGGTTGTTTTAAGTCCCAAGTCTGTTCTTTTTATATTTAATTAGAATTTTCAAACTGTTCCATAAGTGGAGTTAGGCTTAGAATGATTTAGAAACAATATTTCTATACAATTTCAATATTTGTAAATATGTGCTATTAATAGAGTGCTTTAAAAGAGACATTTTCTGTTTTAAAGGGTGGGCTGCATTTGCTCATGTATCCACTTCCTATAGAACATCTTTTAGTTTCCATCAAGGTGTGAATGGATGTTTTGTCTATCACTAGAGGAGACAGGAAACATTAAGGTGCTTTTTAGGGTAAATGAACCGTAGGCCTCAAGATCATAACAACTGATAGATATGTCATGTGTTATATGCCAGATTGTGGAATGGAACACACATGAATAGTTCTCTATCAAGTTACTAACAGATATAGTCCATTACAAAATATGGACTATAAAAAAATACATTTTTTTGTAGATCAAGGTGTGATGCCACTATTGCTTTTTATGGTGGCAATAATGATTATGTTATGTCCAATATCCAAGTTGGTTAAATACAGGACCAAGAAGTAGCTGATGAAATAACATTAAAGGTATGTCCATATCTGAACACAGGGAAGCACAGAAATTCTTTATCTAAGACAAATTATGCATTTTTAGTTCAGAATTTGATGAAATAGAATAATTAAAGGTTTTCCTGTCAAAGATTTTAAAGATAAATCACACAAAGATTAAAACTTGATTTTTAGAATACCAAATTATTTTCTGAGCACTCAAATTAACTTGACAATAATTAGTTTGTATCATATTGGGAATACGAGTGGGACTCACCAGAGAAGTGTATGAGAGATGGCTCTGCCCTGGTTCCTCAGGTGGCTTGCTGCTGATTCATTAACCATGTCTCCAGGTGCCCCTGGATTCTGGTGAGGGTGCCCTGAGTTATGACAGAAGGCACAGACAGGGTAGAAAACAGGAGGCACTGAGTCTTTCATGATGTCAACATTATGAAAATGATTTGCCCTTTTAAGATAATAGACATTGAACTAACTGGAGGAACACTTGTCTTTAGCCACTCATTATTTTTAATGGCATTTTAATCAACGTGCTGTAGAAAGAGAGATTGGGCTCACCACACGTAATTCCTCAGTTCTGTGTCTGGTAAACTGTCTGTCCATCTTTTCCAGCCAGATTTCCCATAGAGCTTCTCCAGAAAAGCCACACACATCTAAATGCTTCCTGAAAATGATCACTTTTAATTTCCCATTACAAATGGCACTGCTTTTGGCAAAGTCTCCCTAAAGATACAATCTAAAGTCACTCTGAAGCACACGCAGGCTAACATGGCAGTGACTTAGAGACAGACAGGTCAGAGTCCATGTGCCTGAGCCATGATCAAATAATGCGCAAAACTGGCTCCTGTCTACTTTGACTTACATCAGTATTTGTCATGATTATTCCTAACCATAGATAAAAACTTATAATATATTATGTATGATTAACATCAAGTGTCAGTTATATTTATTTATTTTGCTAGTAGATAAACAAAACTATGAGCTAGACTTAATATTACTCTACATTTAAAGTTTATATGGCCCCTCTTTGGGGATATCTACTACAATAAATATCCATAAACCATTGGGAAGGGTTGCCTAATTCCTGTACCTCTTAGCTAGAGATTCCTCTAGACTTCTTAAGAATGTTGATGCTACAGTATGCAAAATATTTACACAAATAATTATTCAATTTTTTTCAAGAGATAAATCGGGGAAAAAAAATTCCCCTTTTAAAAAAGTATCTTGTTACTTGTGCATTTTGACTGGAATAAACTCTCTATTCTTGTCCCCAGTTTCTTACTGGCTTCCTCTTTGTCATTCAAATGCAATCAATTATTGTTTATATATCTCTTCATGAAAACAAAAACACTGAAAGTTTAATCTCTTATGACTTATAGTAAAACATTTTATAATAAAATTGGAGATTAGAATCTGCCATATTTATCATTTTAAACTGTTCTGTAAATATTTTTTTAAGGAGAGAATAAGCAAAGCAGAGAAGTTGGCTGTGCCGTTAATATCAGGATGCAAACTGTTCCAGAGAACCTGAAATAATTGCTTTGCAGTTAATCACATGTGTGAGTAAATGTGCACATAAGCACATGAATGTCAAGTAATCACTACTGTTAATCAGAGACAGAAGCTACAGCCAGCTGTACGCTACAAGACTGTTTAATTTCAAGGCCACTCAATCTCACAAAATGTCTCATACCGGGGAAGTACACATAGATTGGAACAGATTAAATATGATCGGCGTACTGGCTATGGGAACTTTTCCTGCATTTTTTCTCCCAGGATGGGGCTTTTGTATCTAGAGCACTGGTTCTCACGCTTCCTCATGCTGTGGCCCAGCAATATGGTTCATCATGTTGTGGTGAACCCCGACCATAAAATTATTTCCTTTCTACTTCATATATAAAAATTTGCTAATGTTATGAATCATAGTGTAAATATCTGATGTGGGGGCTATCTGATATGTGACCCCTGTGAAAGGGTCATTTGAGCACTTCCCTGTTCTTCTCCTCATCTATCTCTATAACATTTGTGGAATGTTATATGTTATTTGTGGAATCCCTACTGTTTGTGGAATGCAATATGTTGGAGGCTATAGCTCATTGCATTTTCTACCACTTACTAGGATATTCAGGCAGATAGTAAGACACAAAACATACTTGAAATATGATAAATGAATACATGAAGACACAGAAAATTACTGTATGAAAAGAAACTGGTATGGCCTTTTGATTAATTACCTAATTAGGTATCCCAGTTTTGGATGTAGAAAGCCATGCTGTACTATGTCTGGTAATAAATGACTAGGATGTGGAAGCTCTCAGGCAAAGATGTGCAAGTCTTTCATAGTCAACATCTGAACAGTGTAGAAAGAAAGGCTGTAATATATGTATAAGTCTTGGCTTTTTATTTTTGTGAATTTTCTTTGCCTGGACTTTTCTCAGGAGCTCAAGCTTCAGGGATCTTGGTAAGCATTGGTGCTTGATGAAGTACTGGACTAGTTAAGGGACATTGACCTCACAGAAGCCATTTGTTTCTTGCTTTTCTTAGAGTTCACCACAGGTCACTGTGGTAGTATGTCTTCAAGGACCCAGATTTCCTAATCTCTTTCCTCCACGTTCTCAGTGGGATCCTAAGCACCTGGTTTGTAAAGTAATAGGGAAACACTCAGCAGGGCATACAGGTGTTGAGAGTTCAGGTCTGGAAATAGGTACGCAGGGTTTTTCACACTCCATAGGCCCAAAGTCCTAGATACTCGGGATAAGGCTCTGGGAATGAGTTTGTCAGTGTGCCTAAGAAAGGAAAAAGAATGCTGGTTTTGCAATTCTTGTTCACAACTGGCAATATTTCCAGATAAAACTGTGTTTCAGTAAGACTATCCAAACCTCATACTTCTTAGGAGTTCTGTTAATATTTTTGCATCACTTTGAAGCTTAGAAAGGAAAATTGGAGAGTAAAGAGAAGAAATGCACAGTGGGACTAGTGGCAGATTATAACTGTTGTTCTCTTTCATGACAAAATTGGCCTCTGTCCTAAGTCGTTAAGAAAAGGGTGGAGAAAGAATCCTGGAGGGACATTCCCTACAGGTTGATGGCAATGAAAGATGTAAAGTGTTTAAAAATACGTTCCTAACTAATCATGTATATGAGCAACTGTGTGAGTCTATGTATCTTCCCAAGTATTGCATACATCTTACCTTCAGAAAAAGCACAGTAATGTTCTCCAGATGAGAAACCAGCACTGGAATGAACTTCACCTCCCACTCAGAACCAGATCTTTATTCCATTCCACTCTGGCGCCCCCAAGTCTAATATATCTCCTCGAGTTCTTTCTTCCTTTTTGTCCGTGGAAGAAAAACTGTGTCCCCTGAAGGCATTCTCGCGGGGTTAAAATAACAGCCAGAAGTTCTCAACAGGACTCGTGGGTGGTTGGAATCTCAAAGGCAAGCAGAGGCAATAAAGATGTTTTGTGGTTTAGGGTTCACGTCTCGTCTTTGCTTTACTGAGGCTGTAGTGTCAGTAGAGGCTTCAAAAGAGCTGGTAGCATTGAAAGTTTCCCAGACATCTGGACAGCAAGATAGAGTTAGGGAGAATGACATCCGCAAGTAAGTGAACTCAACGGCCATTCTCTGCACATACCTTCCTCTGCTGAGCTACCTAACGAATGGAGTGGGTTCTTCTAAAGGGGGATGATTCACTGCACAAAGTGTGCTATCTACTCGCTGTCTCATGTTTATAACTTTCCTAGCAGACTTCTCAAACTTGCGTATATTACAAACTGGTCTGTGAAAATGATCAGGCGCTTTAGCGCCCTATACAGCTTAAATAAACCTTTGAATTGACATGTATTTGTTCTATGTTATCCTTCATGTGCCAAATTTAAGGGTGTAATTTAAGCATGCTTCAAGTCAAAAGAAACAAACTCGACTAGTAAGTTTTCATTTGTGCAAGTATTTTCATAGAGGTGAGGTCAAGAGAGGTTATCAATGCAAGACGAGCTACTAAGCCCAAACATCGCTCTTAATTCTATTGCTTTGTCACCCTGCTGATCTAAAATTGTATGAATATAAATTTAGTGCACTATAGGAACATTCGGCATATTGTAAACAACAACATAGAGAGTGATATCCAATGTACATATTCCACAATCTAATGGAAACTAGCGTACAGTTCATTCACTTTAAAATTTGTATAGATTAGTTATTAAAATTTTCTATACCAACCCCTTTGTCACTTTGTATTTCTTGTTGACTGAATCACTCTGCTGTTGATAGAACGTTAAACTTAACTATTAAAGGCTATTATGGATGCGTCACATTTAATAACCAAATACTTATAGATAGGTATATTACACATATTATAGTTATAATTTAGAAAATGGCATGCTGATAATTATGACGATCATTTTATTTTATTTTCTATTATTTTTATTTATTCTTTGAAAACAGCTATAACATACCCAGAAGACATTATATAGCGGCACACTCTTCTGCATCAGCATGCTCAGGGAATCTCCCCACACAATGTACAATCCCATAACAACCAGGAAGAGTCTCCTAACTAAAAATTCTAAAACAAATATTCGTGTTCCTTTCTCTCATTCTTCATGCCAACGCTCCTGTGAAAACCCCCAAATATCTAAGACTTATCATGTAAATAATGCACCAGATTGATACTATTGTTTTATGCTTTGCTTTCATTTGTCTACTGAATAGATGTGGTGCACTTGAGAAAAGAGAAGGTTAAATGACAGCACTGTTAAAAGTTGAATTCAAGTTCATTGCAAAGATAATTTTCTAATGAGTTCTACATGGTACTGTAAAAATTTTCAAGTGATAAAATAGGGACAGTTCTGTCAGATATTTTCATCAAGCTTGAAAGGCACAGCCCCAATCTGTGTCTTTTTATATCCACTAGCCATGACATTGGGTGAGTTACTAAGCCAGGTGTTATCCCTCTATGGAAAAATTTGATACTTTTGATGCTGGTGACAATGATAATTGTACCTTAATGTTTACTGCTGCTGATATTTTTAAAGTTATATTATAGTTAAAGAGGCTCAGGTTAAGAGCACTGCTGCTCTTCAAGGGACTCAGCTTCGATTCCTAAAACCCACACAATGTCTCACAACCATATGTAACTCAAGTTTAGTCATCTTATACCCTCCACAGGCAGTGCACACACATGTGCACAGACACCGACAGACAGCACACGCCTGCACATAAAATATACAAAATATTTCCTTTTATTGAAATTAGATCCTTTCTCATATAATATGTCCTGATTATACTTTTTCCTTCATCTACTCCTTCCAGTTTCTTCCCACCTTCCTTAAAATATTTTTAAAAGTTAAAAATAGTACTGGTTTCTAAATTTTTCATAGAGAGGATTAAGCCTCAGAATAGAGGACTTCAGTATTTACTTGAAGACTTATTCTAAAGACATTCTCAGTAAAAGAGGGCCAAGTAGATCAATGGACTGCAGAATCCAGAGCTTGGCCTATATAAGCATACTCAAGTAATCTTTAACACAATGAATAAAGTGCTGTTTTAAATAATGGCACTTAGACAATTGGATATCCATATTTTTTAAAAAATCATAAACAAATATTCATAAAAATAACTATCAATGTAAATTATAGCTCTCAATGTGAAACTTGGGACTATAAATGTTAAGATAAACATAGATGAACACATACTATGCAGGAAGGAGTTGACACGTTGGACAGCAATAAAAATTTGTATTTTTGCTCTCCTAAAATTACTGTCAAGAGAATAGAAAGACAAGTCAAAGATTGAGGAAATATTGCAAAAATAACATATAAACTAAGCAATATATTAACCCTTTATTCCTGATAAAGAACTGTTATCCAAAATACAGTCTCAAAACTCAACAGAAAAATGAATATCCAAGTTAAAAATAAATAGCAACCACAAAGACAGAGAAGATATCTCAGCAAAAAAAGACACTTTCCATGAAGCCCAAGGACCTTTGTTTAATCTCTCAATACATATGGTGGAAGGAGAGAACTGAACCCGGTAGCTTGTCCACTGACTGGCATATGCACACATGCAGTGTGCTCATGCACTATACACACAGAATAAATTAATAAAGCAAAAGATATAATCAAGAATTAGCAAATGCTATAGGAGACAAAAAAGGGAGAAAATAGCACTCAGCCTCATACGTCTCAGACGTCCTCAGGAAACTGCAAATCGAAATGTTAGTGAGATGCCGTCCAGAGTGCAGCCCACTAGGATGGGAAGGTGGGATCTCATCCGTGGGCACAGCAAAAGCTGGGGAGGATGGGAAGCAACAAGCACACATGCTCCCTGCAGGAGATGGAGAGTGGAGCAGCCCCAGAGAAGATAGCTTGGTAGTACAATTTTTAAAATTAATTTTTAGAGTAACATGAGAAGTTACAGGTTTCTCCATGACATCATCATAAACATGTTTCATTAGTCTGTGCTCTTACTCAGCTTTCTCACTCTGCTCTCTCCTATCCTCCTTCCCTACATGTCTGGCTCCCGTCCTTTCCTCAGCTCCCCCATCTACCATATTATCATAAGTATTCTAACACCCTCTGCATTTTCAAGCTTCCTTAAGATCTCCATCTTCCCCATCATTATCCTTCTTCTAGTTCAAACACACACACACACACACACACACACACACACACACACACACCTTGGAGGTCATGGAGTAGAGGTATAGTAAAACTGGCTCAATTTGGTGTCTCCAAAACTTTTTTTTTAAACAAAGAAAACAACTTTAAAATTAAAATAAATGACATTAAAGGTCTTGTTTAGTTTACTTTAGTTTTGTTTTTGGTTTTGGCTTTTGGTTTTTCAAGACAGGGTTTCTCTGTAACTTTGGAGCCTGTCCTAGAATTAGCTCTTGTAGACTCACAGAGATCAGCCTGCCTCTGCCTCCCGAGTGCTGGGATTAAAGGCGTGCGCCAATACTGCCGGGAAACATTAAAAAGTTTTAGCGGGTGACCTTGTGGGATGACTCAGTATGTCAGCGTGTTTGCCTTAAGCTTGGCAACCTGAGTTTCATCACTGGAACCAGAGTAGAAGGAAAGAAATTGCTCCTCAGTGCCCTCTGGCCTCCATATGCACACCATAGACCCCATCCCTACATATGCTCACATAAATGCTGCTGCTGCTGCTGTTGACAATAAAAGGAACAGAGAAATAAAATTGCATCAAATGCCTTAGGTGATTTGGTGGTGTTTTAATTTGCAAGTGAATTTTGAGTCTTTTTCTCCACATCTACTCCATACATGAATTCAGGCAAGTATGTCACTGCCTTTCCCTCCTGGTTTCCCACCCCTTGTGCTCCAAAGCTCGCAGCCCTCCTCTCTCCTGCACCTCATGTTACATGTGGCATTGCTTTAGAGGAGTCCTGTGAGGTAGTCCAAGCAGGTTGAGGTACTGGATTTCATAACGAAACACTTCTGAATTCTTTCTACACTTCAAGATATTACCTGAAAATTCTGCATGTTAATTTAAATTATGGATCTGTCTCTCAAACAACTACAATCCTTGTTAAGAAAAATGAAATAATTGTATTAGCAAGAGACAGTGTAAGGGCATGACCCCTAGCTTGTCTGTGACACATTTTCAGCCTGGTCTCTGTGTTATTCAAAGATTATAATGTCAACTTAATTATCATTTTTTCTCTTTTTCTTTTCCTCAATGGCAGAAAATGTGTGCACGATGACTTTTTATCACATTGTAAATTAGAAACAATGAAAAGTGGTTGAATCTAATGTTTTAGTTGTAAAGGGTGATTATTTCAGTGAATTTAGAATACTTAATACAGAAGGAATTTTAAGTTTTCTTTTAATTCAGCAAATATTTTCTGGTCCTCTATACTGAACTAACAGCTGGAGATGTGGGGGAGAGCAAGACAAAAGACCCTCTGCATTTTCAACACATGCAATCTAGTAAGAGAAAAAGTACACTAAGCAAGGAAGCCAGATTTGAACAAAACAACAATAGGAAATGCATTCAGAAAATAAATTAAATCATAGATTGATTTATCCCCCATGATAATGATGGAAGACTTGACAGAGGAAGCAACATTTAAAAGAAGACTTACATATTAAAAATGAACACAGAAAGAAAGTTGTGGGAAAGGACATTCTTCAAAAATTCGATAATAGCATCCTGGCACAAAAAAAAAAGTTTGCATGAAAATCAAGAAAACATGACGCCAGAAAGTGATTGAGCAAGGAATGAATTACTGTGATGGCTGGGCACATAGGAGGCAGCCAGGCCATCCTTAGCTTTGCAAACCACTAGAAACTTGAGATGTAATCAGAGCACAGGGAATTCATCGCAGGGTCTGAAGCACGGGAGAGGAATGAAATGATCCATACCTCTAAAGGTTCCTCCTGGCAGTTGTGAATAAAATGATGGCAAGGTTAGATACTAGAAAACAATCCGGAAGAGCCACACATGTGTAGAGGAAAACTAATCACATTTGGACTAGACTGTATATTAAAAAAAAAATAGAAGGAATTGAAAATGTGTTAAATGTGTCCTAGAAGTAAAGTAAATATGTTTGGTCACAGAATAGCTGCATGGGATTGTGGAAGGAGGTACCAATGCTAACACACAGGTGTTGGTCCAGTGGGCAGCTGAGTGTGAGAGTCTGGTTCAAACACAAGGTTGTTACCATATTGATCTGTGGTGCACAGCCAACATCGGACAGCCATCTGGCAGTCTAGGAACCGTTGTCTAAGCTTGCATTTGAACTCACAGTGATGGTACTGCTACTGACATTGTAGTGCCAGTGGCTGGGAGGGCTGCATGATCTGCATCGCACAGGGATGACAGTTTGGAAAAATAAACTAGCATCTCAAGACGTGCTCAACTTTTCAGTGTTTCCTTCAGTCCGACACTCTATAAAGGTGAACATACTAACTTTGATAGTTTCACTTCTTAGTGAAATGCCATAAAAAGACAAATAATGAAAAAGTAGAGAGAAGAAAAAAATCAAATGTTATCATAAAAATCAGGGAATACGTTTATTTACTGTGTTCACTTGTGAACGCCATGAGTTCTTGTATTATTGATCATATGTTTTCATAGTAAAGCATTCTTGCTGTGGTCGGGCACATAGGATATAATCAAGTGATCAAAAGCCTTGAAAACCATTGGAGACATGAGATTTAATCATTGTGGGATTTTTAAATAGTTCAACTAGTTATTCATTTACATAAGAGAAGAATATACTTCTATGTAACTTGAAAAATAAAAAGGAAATTTCTCTTGGATTCAGAAGGGAAAGGTCTTTTCATGCAAGAATGGTGGGCTGAGTGTGGATCTCCAGAACAGTCACGTCTATAGTCCTAGTGCTAGGGAAGTTGATGCAAGTGGATCCCTGAGGCTTGCTGGCCAGCCAGCCTACTAGAACCGGTGAGCTCCATGTGCAGTGAGACTTGCCCTAAAGATTAAGTTGGAGAGTGATTGAGGAAGACCCCCTTGCCTGCACATGCACATACATACACAAAACAATGTACATCCATAGATGAAACCACACACAGGCATGCACACAGTAAACAAATAAACAAGTGGTCTTGGAGGTCCTTCTGTCTATGTGTTGCCTTCATTGCTCAATGAACAAAAAAAAAAAAAAAAAAAAAAAAAAAAAAACAAAACGGCTTTTGGCCTATATGGCCTATAGCAGAGCTATAGGGGAACAGAACTAAGTAAGGAAAACTAAACTGAATGCTGGAAGAAAGGAGGCGGAATTAGGGAGAAGCCATGTAGGTCCCGCCTGAGCCGGAAGGAACTTTAGCCAGTATGCCACAGCCACGTGGCGATACACAGATTAATAGAAATGGGTTAAAATAAGATGTGTTAGCCAATAAGAAGCTAGAGCTAATGGGCCAAGCAGTGATTTAATTAATAAAGCTTCTGTGTGATTATTTCTGTTCTGGGAAGCTGTGACTAACAAGTGGCCTCCTCCTACAAACAAGCAAACAAACAAATGCAAGCAAACGTCATAATGTTGGAACTGTACAGACTTGCTGAGTTGCTGTGGCATGAGCCTGTGTGACATCCTAGTTTGTGGATACAGAGAGTTCAACTTCTTAATTCCCCAGTGTCCAGAGAACTAGGTAGCTTCTAAGGGCTTCTGCTCTGCAATATTTAGAAAATAATAATTATTGTATCAATATGAGATGGAGAATTTCTAGCAATGGACTGCGAGCCGAGTAAAGAATTTCACTAACAAAACTTCACAAAAGATACATCATTGCCAAAATAAGAAATCTACCCTGGTGAAAACTGACATAGAAACATGGTAGTGGGGTGCTCATTGCTTCCTAGCTTTGTCTAATTCTGTCACCCAAGGGTCTAACACCCCAGCTTCCTACATCTTCTTTAATGCTTTACTGCTTCTTTCAAACATGTTCTCTAGTTTCTGTTGCCTACTGAAGTAGAGAACAGAGTATTATTTTGTTTGTTTTTCATTTATTATTTTAAAAAACATTCTTTTCTCATTTTAAATACCAGTACCAGTTCCCACCCCATCCCCTATTCTCACTCCCTCCACCTTGCCTCCACCCCACCCCTATCCACTCCTCAGAGAGGGTAAGGTTTCCCATGGGGAGTCTAGCACATGAGTTTGAGGCAGGACCAAACCCCACCCCCACCCCCTATCTCTAGGCTGGGCAAGGTATCCCTCCAAAGAGAACAGAGTGGTTTTAAGTGCTAGTGCCTGTATGTCTCCATTTGTGGTTGAATTTTAAGGCAGGAAATGCACTTAAGATTCTGAGATACTTTATCATCCCCTCACACCAGGCAACAGCAGAGATTTTGATTCTATACTTAGAAAAAAGCCTCCATCCCTTTATAGAACAGCATTCTGATCGTTTCCCCTACAATCTTCTCAAGTTTCTCTTGGCGAGTTTCCACTCTGGTTATTTGCCGCTTTTTCTTGTCATGTACAAATGAGTTGTGTTGTTAAACATTCTTACTCTAAGTTTTCATTCCCATTCTGATGGCTGCCTTTCTGACTTTTGATTCTTATGTGAAATTGCTTCTGATTTTTTAAACCATATTCAAATCCAAAAAGTATTTATGGTAAATAGGTGCATGCGATAACTTCATAATTAGTATATCCAAAATATTCCTAAGCCCTTACCTGTCAAGTTATATTATTTAATTACTAATTAAATTCTTTTATTTTTCTTCTCCTTTTGAGTTATATTGCTGTTTTGACATTTCCTCCATAATGTCTGTACACAACTTACATTATTTATAAGTTTTATTTGAAAAATAATAAATAAAATAATATTATAAAATGTTTCATATGGCAATTTAACGTATTTCATAGGCATTCAATGCCTAAACAGGAATCACATGCAATGTAAATTGATTCACTGATCAACTTGGAGCAAGAAAAGATCATGTAGAATATGGCAGAAAAGGGATTGAGTAGCAAAGGGAAAAAGAGGTTGCTGCAGAGCTTTGAAAGCATAGAATAAGAGGAAGGAGATTGGCCAATGAGGAACCTGGGATGCAGGAAGAAACAGAACAGGCTGATTTCTCAGAATCCCAAAGAAAGGAGGTCTCACAGAGGAGAGGGCTTTGCCTTGACCAAGTCTGTTCTGAGAAGTCAAAGATGGAGCGTAGTATGTGTATAGGGGGCAAGATGCTGATTGCTGGTGATTATAGCAAGTGGAAACAGGGAAATTTTTAAGTAGTTCCAAGAGTTAAATAAAGGGAAAATTTAAGAAAAGTACTCTTTCTCCACTTCCAAGAGATATAAAGATTCATATACAGAGACGAGTTCAGGGAGCAAAAGCACACACTGAAATTCAAGAAAATTCATCAAATGCCAGAGGGGTCATTTTCTTATACTTTTGGTAACAAAATTTTTTAAAGTAGAGTCATCTGTTATATGGAAACAGCTAAGATCTGACAAAAATAGCCATAAATATTAACATAGCTAATTGGAACTTGAAATTAAAATAAGATAAAGATGAATCCTCAGCATATTTTACATGAATAAGTACATTATTTGTGGAGATTGGTGTATTTACAGTACTTTAGAAAAGACTATAAATAAAATATCTAGCCTGCATTAGAAATCCGACCCTCTCATTGAGATGGTATTTAACTTCTCTTCAAAGAACAAGTAGGTGCTTGAGAGACATTTGATTTGCCATCTATGTAAATATCATAGCGTCAATGTTAAAACACTGCACAGGAGTCACCTGTCTATTTAAAAGCTGAAAGTGGGGAAATGTCCCATGATGACATTTCTTTTGTTCTGAAGAACTCACTAGTATTTTTTTGTGCAAAATAGTCTAAGCCCTTGTCCTAACCTATAAAATATACAATTCCAGAGGCATTTTGTCCAATGTAATTTTCTCTTCAGAGAGAAAAACTCAAAACACAATGGTAAACTGTTCTTCCCAGTGAAGTGGTTTCTCTTGATCATCATCTTGCTGCCTCAGGGAAAACAACTTTAAGGTTATGTGTGAGCTTTCATGCTGTGTTCATGTCCAGTGGGTATGCTTGGGAAATGGAGCTGGGGAAGAAAATGAATAAAAGTGGGAGCTTCTTCAAAGAGTTTTTTTTTTCTCTTTAGAGAAAATATTCAAAATTTTAACAGAGTAGAACTGTCAAACAGAGAGAGTTTGTAGAATCCAGATAATGAGGAGGTTTCTCCTGGATGGTACCTGAGTCACTTTTCCCTAAGCCAGACTCAGTAGTCCATCAATAAAAAGCTATAGCATTGTTTTGCCTTTCCTGGCTGAGGGCTGATGGGAGTTGGGATTCGTGGGTGTGAACTAAAGCAGAGTCAGATGTGCACTACCACTGTGGACAGATGTTTTCGCAACTTTCACTCTGTACATCTTCCAGTCAGTATCATGATGCTGTGAGCGCTCCACATGAAAAAGAATCAAATTATTTTCAAGAGAAACTTGGCATGGGCTAGTTTTATACTAGTCCAACGAGCCTGTTCAAGTTTTGATTATTTTTTGTTGCTGATGATAAACTCAAAGATGGGGAAGAAACTTCCTCAATGACTGATTTGAAACAGTTCAGCAAAACCGGATAAATTCGTTAGTACAGTTACAATAATCTTCAGCCCTGAGTCTATAGATCCTGTGATAATAATTCCTTCTTCTTCTTCTGCTGCATTTCTGTTCTGGAGTGTCCCTTAAGAATATTTTCTAGGAAGTGGTCTCCTCTGCTAATGCGTTCAAGTGTGCTTTTCACTTTCTCTTCTGTGATGTTCAGTGTGGCTGACTTTATGTTGAGGTCTTTGATCCATTTGGACTTGAGTTTTGTGCATGGTGATAGATATGGATCTGTTTTCATTCTACATATTGATATTCAGTTATGCTAGCATCACTTGTTAAATATGCTTTTTTTCCATTTTATATTTTTCTTCTTTATCAAAAATCAGGTGTTCGTAGGCATGTGGATTAATATCCTGTTCTTCAATTCATTTCCATTGGTCCTCCTGTCTGTTTTTATGCTAATACCAGGCTGTTTTCAGTACTGTAGCTCTGTAGAAGAGTTTGAAGGAAGGAATTGTGATGCCTCCAGAAGTTCTTTTATGGCACAGGATTGTTTCATATGTACTCACTTATAAGTGGTTTTTAAGCATAAAAAAACAAAGAAAATGGGCCTACAAATCATAATTCCAGAGAACCTAGATAACAATGAGGACCCTAAGAGAGACATACATAGATCTAATCTATATGAGAAGTAGTAAAAGACAAGATCTCCTGAGTAAATTGGGAGAATGGGGACCATGGGAGAGAGTTAAAGGGAGGGGAGAGGCAGGAAGGGGGTCAGAGAAAAATGTATAGCTCAAAAAAAAAATCAATAAAAAATATTCTCTAGAACTATAGTGTCAACATGTCTCTTTCTGAACCCTAGCATCACAGACGCATCATGTCCATGGTAGAGTCCTCCTTTCCCCTCTCCTTCTCCTGGTTCCCAAGAGTACTGCTTCAGAACGTACCGAACTTGGGGGCTTAAAAGGTCCTATACTGTACCATGTAACGTATGATGTATTGAAAAGTTATAGACTTCACAATCTCACATAATTTAATGTGCATTAGCTCCTTGCATTAGCAAATTTAAAGTAAAATATTATGCAACAGATGTTCATGATTTATGTAATATTTGCAGAAGCTTTTGAAAACATAATCCATTCTGCTTTGAATGTCAAATTATTTATTTATAAAGCTAGAGAGTTAGCAGACTTTTTCAGTAAACAATCGATTATTCTGTTGCACTAGTCTTTGGGCTTCTGTTTGTAGTTTGTGTTTAGATTTTCAAATTAGCCTCAGGCGTGGTTTTTCTCTCCAGGTTTATTTCCAGCCCATCTTCTCAAAGGCTCTGGCTTGCACTAATGTTCTCACTTTCAGCTTTTCGTCTTTCCCAGCAACATCTACCGTTTTACAAACTGTTCTTTAGACTCTGTGAATCTTGGCCTAGGCTATAATGGGAAACAGGCACAAGTCAGCTGCTTAATCTCCTATGTCATGGGAAAACTGAAGTTCTGAAAAGTGAAGGACTGTTCAGATTGGCAGTGAGTCAGTCACTGCACACCTTTGATCTTAACCCTGGGGAGTCCAGATGATGAAAACTGTCAGATAACCCTACGAATAACTGGAAAAATATAACGTAATAATATCAGTTGGTAAAAGAATAATGCAGTAATATAACATACTGTACTCCAGATGCATTTTTTTTTTTTTTTTTGGTTTTTCGAGACAGGGTTTCTCTGCAGCTTTAGAGCCTGTCCTGGAGCTAGCTCTTGTAGACCAGGCTGGTTTAACAGTACACACTTTGAAGGAAAAATGGGAAATTATAATATTGGTCTATCGATGTTCTACAAGTGAAGGAGATTATATTCATTTTGACCTTTATCTGTGCAAAGCCACATTGCTGAAATGCCACACTTAATATTTTACTCAAGGAAGACATTGCTTCCCACCCAACCCCAACTCTTCCACAGTTTATGGTATTTCTCTGATCCATAAACTATATATATATATATATATATATATATATATATATATGATCCATATAATATAAAACATCATGTAACGTAACACACACACATATAAAATGTAACTATAATTATTTCAATTACATAGTTATAATGTAGATACTGTAAAGTGTATCTAAAACTATTAACTATACGAGCAAAATCTCTTTAGCTAGCCACATAGATTTCACCCTCCCTTTTTTATCTTTATTAAAGTGATTTTTAAATAGAGACTTTAACATGTTCCACCATATTTTTTATGCATTTTGATATCTATTGAAAGCAGAAACTCAACTTTGATAAAGAAGATAAAATTTAATGATTGTCTCTTTTAAAAACTCAGATACATGTTTTCTTATCTTGGCTTGTTTTTTCTACAGCACATTTTCTTTATAGACAATTACCTGATGTGACTGCCAATGAACATGAGTCTCTGTAGTTTGTAATATGGTATAATTGGGTGTGAAATACATATATATTATCCCACCTTTATTTTCAGAAATATAGGTTAACAATTAGTCTTTCACAACTAGGACTATACAATTTAGCATTATATCTGTAGTTGTGTTTCCTAATTGTGATAAGCTTTTCCATATACCATATATAAAGTATCATGAATTTCAAATCCTAAATTTTAAAGTTATCTGAAAAAAAATAAAATATTTATAATTATCAGTGTTAACTATAAGTACACAGGAATCTGACAAATAATACATTTATCTGAAATATAGCCACCTCTAAAGAGTCTTGAAGCCATAACAGTGATTGCCATTTATCAAGAGAAGTATGAGAAGAAAGATTAAAAATTGTAGAAAATGGAAATTTTGAGGAATTCAAGTCTTGTTCATTTACTTACTTATTTTCTTTCAAAGTGATATGAATTGAACTCGGGAAGTTGCCATGAGAATAACGCACTCTGCCTCTGAACTGCATCTCCAGTGCTGGAAAAGCCAGTGTTGCTCTCTCATAAACAGTATGGATAGAAGCCACAATAGCAACACCTGATTAATCCAAATGTTCTTACCAGAAAGTTGACATCAGTGAGAAAGCTAAGGGAGATGTGGTTGTTTATAAAGAAGACAACCCATCTTTTGTCAGATTCCTGTGTCTGTGGAGTATTACTACCTGTAGCTGAATAATCTTTTTGGTGAAGTGGACTTTTCATTAGTATCTCTATTATGATGTAAAAACACGATTCCTGAATTAAAACTCAGCTTGGCAAGATACTCACAAATAATATGACACCAGATGACTCTGGGACAATGAGTGTGTGTAACCCTCCATGTCATGGAGGGGGCAGCAGAGAAACCATGAAATAGCAAACAAAATCATCCAGATCGCATAAGGTTTATTTCTAGGCCTCATTTAAATTGAAGTAAAGCATCAGTAAATAGAAGCAAGCATGTTTCCAGTCAAATATGGCCTCCTGAGCTGTTATTGTACCGTGTACAAAATGCGCCGTGCAATGTCTTAGTTTGCTTAGCTACTTACTTGCTATATTTTCTTTTTCTTCCTACTTTTTCTGATCTCTGGAAAAAAGATTATGATAATTCATTATTGCTCCTCAGGGGTCTCTTTAAACTATCTTTCCAATATAATAACAACGTGTAACGGAGACACCATTTATACCCATGCAATACAGGGAACACTAAATGGAGTCAGTGACTATTGAAACAAAAATGAGGAAATTACATGAAGTTAGGGGGGGGAAAGTGGTGTAGGGGAAGGAGAAGGAATTGAAGAGGAGGGAATAGAGGGTGGAATAGATAGAAATGCATTAAGTGCGTGCATCAATATTGAATAATACACTTTTTACAATTTGTATATATTATGTTTGTATATCATGGACAAAAACATATGGCTTTCTGAGTCCACATTTTCACAAATTATTCTATAATTTCTCTCTATTAGCATAATACACTTTAATATCTAATTAATTTTTTAAACCTCTACCTCTCTTGTTTTAGCTCTGATAATGACTTTATATGTTAAACATAGTACTTAACAGGGGAATAATATTGATGAAGTAAATACAATACTTTACTTACATTGCCTTCAAAAATCTTGCTGAAATGAAAAGAATAAAGTTTTAAATGCAGAATTTTATAGAAACAAGGTAGGAAAACATAGACACAACCATGAATGTTTCATGGAAGATGAAAAGCATATGGATAGATAATGCACAATTTAGCAATTTGAGATATTAAATCTGTAAGAGTACAGTCATGACACAAGCTAATGACTCCAAGGGAACATACCTTCAAAACTGTGAATTTACAGTGCCATTATTCTCATTGTTTTCTAGAAGTGATGGGAAATATTGGTTGAAAACTTTGAGCAACAATTAAGACTACATATGCCTTAGCGTGATTAAGACTACAAATGCACAGAGCAATAAGTGTTGAAGAGGAAGCGGAATGCCCTATAAAATGATACAATCACTTTAACAAGCTGGCGGCTTTTTTAGAAATGAAAGCATACACCAAGGTATTTATAGAAGAAAAATTGACGTGCATGCCCACGCTTGAATGTGCATGACTTGTACAGGAAAATTCACAAAAGCTTTATTCACAATGCCTCTACACAACAAATACTGCGTTTGTGAGTAAATGGATATAATGTTGGCGGCACACTGAGGAAATGCAATAGCACTTAGAGATGAAAGGAAAAGACATTGAAACCGTAAAAGCGTAGATGAATCTTAAAATCGTTATGCTGAAAGGAACAAGACAAAAGGTAAATGGGAGGTGTGTGTGACCTTCGGAGAGGAGAGGTGACTGAAAAAGGACAGAGGACCTAGTCGGACAGCTACAGTGTGTATTTTTGCTGTGACGATATAGTCATGGGTCATTGTGATTATCAAAATGCATTGTCTTGTACAATCTATACTATTTGCTACACACCTCTTATTTCTAATAATGCTGACAAGTTAAAAAGGGACGTAAACAACTCAGGCCTCAGAACATATTCATCATGGCATATTTCCAAGAAATCAGCTTCATTTCCCACCAGCCAAAGACTAAAGGTGAGGAGGTCTCTACAGTCAGAGATATTTGAGAGGGGGTGTTCTCTCGAACCTAAGATCTGATGAATGAATATACCACACAGGTGTAATATCCCGCTTCCTTCTCCTTTAGTCTCGTAGGAAAGGAGGGTATGGAAAAACCTATGTGGAGAAATCTGCTCACCAAGGAGAAAAAAAATGTAAAATATTTCTAAATTTGATAAGAAATGATATCACCACTGGTAGTGAAAGTTCTAGTTACAAGCTGCTAGAAGTCTGATCACCAAGTCAACGTTAGAGGTCCTACGTTGATGTATTTTGGAACCACCTGGGACGACTCGTCTTCTGTAAGCCTCCATGTTAAAAGACAGAGTTCAAAACAAGAAAGCAAATGCCATGGATCTTTAGAAAGGAAGCTGTGCATACAAAGTATATTTATTCTTATAAGTACTCATACATTCACATAAGTTGTTTTAGGTATATTTTTAATGAAAAGGACAGAACGGAATTTCGTAACATTTCCTCCAGGGAAGGTCACACATCTAAAGGTGTGTAGGCTGCACACACTGAACTTGATGAGCTAATACAAGAGAAAGAAAGAGAAAAAGAGCACAAAGTGGGGTGGGTGGGGAAGTAAGGTGGATTTGGAGGACTTGGGGAAGGGGTGGATACAGTCAAAGCACATTGTCTCAGATACTCAGTACATTTTAAGGTTTTTTTTATGTTTGTAGGAATTTTGAAGGATAAAAAAACGTTTCCAGAAAGCAGATACCTGTGAAATAAGAAAACTAAACATAGATGACAAATTAAGAAGAAAAACTAAAACAAAATTTAGGCTATTGTGAGATATATGACAGTCAAGAAATTAAGCAGAGAGAAAGACAAAATAATAAAACCCAAAGGAAAGTCTAATTGTTTAATGCACCATTGTTGTCATATTTGGAGGACATGGGTCACCATAAAAGGCAAGAACCCTCCTGTGTGCTCAGGAAATGATATTTTAAAATGAATCTATTTCAAAATACATCAATATGAAAATTTAGAACGTTGAAATCAAAGATGAAATTTTATGAGCCACAGGGAAAAGGGAGTTAGGAAGTCTTGAGGCTGTGTAAGATCAGAATGGAGAATGGAGACAATGGAGCATTGTTCATAAGGTTGCAGGGAGATTATTTCAAACATAGAGCTTGATATCCAGATAAACCATAAATCAAGGAAAACGGTAGAGACATTCAGTGTCTCCCAAATATGCTATTATGTACTCTTCACAAGAAGCTGCTCTAAAGAGAGCTTCATTAAAACAAAAGCCTGAACCAACACAGATTGCTACACGGCAAGCAGAAAACACAGAGGAAGTTTGAAGGACATCTATGGGTTCACGGGGAAACAGAAATTACAGACAGTGTGCCAGGTGCAAAGGAAAATGAGTCCAGAGTGGAGTAGGTCAGAAGTCCTCAGAAAAGATATCTTTAAAAAAAAAAAATCACTTTTAGCCAGGCGGTGTTGGCACACACCTTTAAACACAGCACTTTGGAGGCAGAGGCAGATAGAACTCTGTGAGTTCAAGGCCTGGTCTACAGCCTGGTCTACAAGAGCTAGTTACAACACAGGCTCCAAAGCTACAGAGAAACCCTGTCTCAGAAAAAAAAATCACTTTTACCCATCAAATATTGTACATTATAGAAAATTTTGAGAACTGATAAAGAAATTTGAATTACCATTAAATATGTGGAAAAAATAAGACCCACATATTGGCTAATTTTTAACTGAAAAGGATAAAAAATATTTAAAAAGGAAAAGTACTCTTAATATGCAAGGTAGGTTAAAATAACATCTCCATACCCATAATTATGCAAACATTGACATAATAAAAATTATGCCATAGGTACAAATGAGATGAGTAAGACCCTGTGTTGTGGAATTTTTCTCTTTTTGTACAATTTCTGAACTATTTTTTCATAAAAATTTATATAAATGCTCATATAATCATATATATGTATATATTGCCTAATGATTAAAACAAACACAATTTAAACATGTAAAATAAAGCTATTTTTTATTTTCAATAGCCCATACTCAACAGATTTTAACGTTCTTCATTCCAACTATATGTTGGTGGTGCTTCATCATAAAATTGCATTTTATCAGCACAGTCAACCTGAATCGTCAAATAGGAAGAAATGTATTCTTAATTCTTGATCTTTAATGTTAATTCAAAATCAGCCTTCTAGGTTTTCTCCTAACACCAAGACTTAATATCTTATTATCCTTAAGACTCTTGGGCCTTCCATGGCTTTAGAATTTCCTATTTCCTGTCCAGGGGAGCTCATCTTTCTTTTCTTGAATTTGCCAGCACCCTAACACACACACTAAGCTATTCACTATCATTACTCTAGGAGCAGAGGGGCAGTCATTGCCTGACTTTTCACTATTGTTGATTTCTAACTTGTTCACAGCCTTGCTCATTCAATTTCCTAACTCATCTGCAGAAGAAAAGTTGCAATCCTACTAAATTGTGTTGATTGCTTATTCTATTTCATCATTTTTAAAAATGTCCATTTTACTTCTCTATTTCCTAAGTTTTACTGGTAATTTTCCATGTATTTTAATTTCTTACTTTCTTTCCTTGCACAGAGTGAGTTTCTTATCCTTCATATGCGGTAATTTTCTATACAGGGAACCATTTATGGCTACCTGGATAAGAATGGCCCCCAGATTATATATTTAGCTATTTGGGGGGCACTTTGTGGAACGTTTTGGAGGAACTGTGTAACTGGAACTGGGCTTTGAGGTTTCAAAAACCCAGGGCATTCCAAATTAATTCTCTCTGCCTCATGCTTTTGGACCAAGATGAAAACTCTCAGGTGCTACTCCAGGACCATGCCTCTCTGCCTGTTACCATGCTCTCTGCAAGGATGGGAATGAATTCATCCTCTAAAACTGTAAATGCCCCGATAAATTCTTTCTTCTGTAAGTTGCTCTGGTCATGATATTTTATCATAAAAATAAAAGAGTAACTAAGGCACTATTCCCGACTTCTGATGTGATTTTCTCTGATTCAAGGCTTTCTGTGTTAGAGAGCAGACAGAATGCTAACAGCATCCTCTAACTCCCAGGACTTCTAGTCCTGTGGAAGAGAAAGTTTCCCTCATTATTTAGAAATGACATGCCCAGTTATTTATCCTGCTGCTATGGGGATGTGTATTGAAACTTCCTGGCTCTGTACATGGATTCATTCCTCTTCTTCCCTACAATTAACAGTTTTGTTTGTTGGAAACAAACTAATTAAAACCAATATAATCAGTTCCACTTCTGATATATATTCTAATTTTACTCTGATATTCTTGGAAGGACGTATCTATTTTGTCACAAAAGACATGCACTCATATGCATATATGTATATCCACATAAGTACATATATGCGCTCTTTTCTTCTGAAAACGACACAGGCCGTGTCCTAAGACGCACAGGGGATGTTTGAATTGACGAGTCCTGCTCTCTTTGCTCACCTCTTCTATTATTCTACCAAGTTAGTTATCTGCTGTCTTCTCTGAACACCTTGTCCTTCATGATCCTTCATTTGTGCCAAGCCAGAATTTTAATTCCAGCAAAAGGTTCATAGACCTAAAGACCCAGAAGACATTTTTATGTTTGATCATAATCTAATAGATTTCATTTCTAGTAAATTAAAATTACAGTCAACACAATAAATTGAATCGTGTGAAAAGAGGAAATACAGTGATTTGAGATATAGATTTCTACAATCCTAAGCACTCACATATAAAATGCAGGTAAGTATAAGAGTGATTTCTTTCCAGCTTTTCTAGTAACCTCATATAATAACTGACCTATTAAATAAGTGAAATGAGTAACATGGTGCTGAGCAGTTGATAATATGCAAAGTAATACAATAGATGGTAACAGAGTAAAATGGGAAGGAAAGAAAAAAGAATCGAAAGCTACCATCCTAAGAGTCCCGGACATGACCTCAAATTACATCAGCATGTAGCCTGTATGAGTTAAAGCTGAACAGTGCAGATCCCAGAGACATGCACTCATACTTAAATAGAATTGAAGTGTCAGCCAGGTGTCGTACACACCTAGAATACTATCTCTTTCAAGGGGAGGCAGGAAGGCTAGTTCAAGGTTATGTCATCCTTGGCTACATAGTGAGTTCTGGGGCAGCCTGGGTCACTGGAGACCCATTGTTAAAATAAAGGCAGCTTCCCACAGTGGATTTTTTAAAAGTCTAAATAGATGCAGTTTAAAATAACATTACAGATACATTGAAAACAAATATAAAATAACATGCAAACATAATACGATTCTAAAGAAAGGTATAATCTCTATTTTAATATCTATGAAAGTAAATTTCAGAACAAAACTCATGGTTAATGAAAACAGAATTATTACATATTTATTAAAAACCTTTTTCTTCACAGCATTACGTATCAGCCCTAAATATGTTGTAGACAGAGTGTTTCTGTACCCTAGCAATTGTCTCCCAAATAACCACTCAGAGACTATTAATTATAAATGCTCAGCCAACAGCTTAGACTTGTATAACTAGCCCTTACAACCCAAATTAATCCATTTCCATTAATCTTTGTGCTTCTCCGACACTCGTGGCTTTTACCAGAGTATGTCCTGTTCCCTTTCCCTCTGGCTGGCAACTTCTCTGACACTGCCCTGCTTTTTCCCAGTGCCCTTAGTCTGGTTCTCTCGCCTAACCTTATCCTGTCCAGCTATTGGCCAGTCAGCTTCTTTCTTAAACCAATCACAGCAACGTATACTCACACAGTGTAGAGGTATGTTCACCAATATGTATGTACAAACACAAAGGAAGAGAGAGTAAAAAGTAAAACATTGAAAGATAAAAAATTTCACAATTTTCATTATCCTGTCTTCTGTGTGATAAACACAAGTAGAGGAAAAGGCAGGAATTCAGAAGCCACAGAGCTAGCCCTGCTGCATCTAACTGGCATTAGCTCAAGGGAAGAGCAACATGTCTTCTTCAACTGCCTGTGGGAAAACAGCAATATGGAGCACAGTAGGGGCCATCAAGCAAATACAAATGACTGAAAATTTTTTGAAATAACAGAAAATACAGTCTCTGGCTACAATATTTTGATAATACAATAATTAGTTTAAACACTAAATTAATAAATAAATCATTGGCCAAAAATAATTGACAAGGGGAATTGGAATACATTTAGACTGGCAAATACAAGAACATTGCATGTCAAAAGAAGAACAAAGGTAAATCAGGAAATAAATAGCCTATAACACCAAATACCACCAAGAACGGAAAAAAGAATATTGTGCATGGCGATTTGGAACCATTCTGGTAACTGCTTATAAGTTAAAATATCAACAGTCTTAGCTTTTTCTGCTGCAGTACATTTATATGAAAGGGGAATAAGATAGAACAGTCAATAAAACTGTGTATGTAAATTTCCGAAGCCCTTTCCTCAAACTAGAGGGCATACCAATTCTCTTCCTTGCACTGGTAAAACAATTCCAGTACTGAGTATTTGCCACAAGCCACAGCAGATACGATGCTGTAGGCAGAGGATGCTTGTGCATTCCCTGCTGCACAGATATGAAATAATGACATAGAACTGTGTTAATTAAAACACTGCTTGGCCAATCACTTAGGCACATTGCTAACTAGATCTGGCATCTTAAATCAACCCATCTTTATTAATCTGTGCATTACCAGGAACTCGTGGCCTACCAACAAGATTTCACCAGACTCCCACTAGCGTCTTTCTCCTTCAGAGGCTACATGGTGTCTCTTTGACTCCACCTACCCTCTCTCTACTGCTCTGTTCAGATTTTCTGTCTGCCTTTACTCTGTTAAGCCATTGGTCGAATGCAGCTTCTCTATTAACCAATGGTGATGGAGGAGTGTCTATGTGTTACTTTCATTGATTAATAAAAAAACTGCCTTGGCCCTTTAATAGAACAGAAAATTAGGTAGGCGGAGTAAACAGAACAGAATTCTGGGAAAGAGTTGGGGAGATGCTTCAGGCAGTCGCCATATGCAGTCATCATGCCTCTCCTCTCCGAGATGGACGCAGGTTAGGAGCTCTCCTGGTAAGCGATCCACCTTGTGGTGCTATATAAATTACTAAATATGGATTAAAGCAAGATACGAGAATCAACCAATAAGAAGCTACAGATAACGGGCCAGGGGCCAGGCAGTATTTAAAAGAATACAGTTTCTGTGCAATTATTTTGGATAAAGCTAGCCGGGTGGCAGGACACAGCCCCGCCACTCCACTCTACACAATGGTAAAAAAAAAAAAAAAAAAAAAAAAAAAAAAAAAAAAAAAAAAAAAAAAAAAAAAAAACATGTTAAAAGCATACAGAGGGGAGATCCCACATCACAATGTCTTGATAACAGACTTTGTGAGCAGTCTTCATAATATCTTCAGACTGGAAACACCTCTGTCCTACAGCAAGTGAATGGACAGGTTCTAAAGCATCCATACAATTGGTGACAATAGTTCCCTATTGAAACATCCCATCCTGTGAGAAACCCCTTAAACAGGAAGTTAAACAACTCTAAATAGCTTCAGGAAGTTCCTGAAACTGACCAGGTTCACTAGGCCTCTCCCGCAGTGTAAGCAGTTAAAAGCTGAGAGTCTTTTCAGGCTGACCTGCAGAGATGACTTTCAAACAAGTAAAGGGGCAAAAAAGACTCTGAGCCCAGACCAGCCAATTCCACTGTTTCACTGTATTTCATAGACTCCTTTAATGGTTTTATTCATATCATTTTAAGGTGTGTATACTAGTCTAAGCTACCTTCTATGGTCTCTTGGAGTTTGGAGAACATCCCCCCATGCCCTCTGGCAGTTAGAGCTTCCATTGAAATGTCAAGGGTTATTCTTATAGGTCTTCCTTTATGTTGCTTGGACTTTTCCCCTTGCAGCTTTTAATATTCTTTCTTTGTTCTGTACACTTAAATTTTGATTATTAGTGTTGTAATGAATACACTTTGTGGTTTCATTCCTATCGTTGAGCATATTCACTATAGGTATTTTGAAGTCTATATTACATTTCTCAGTGCCTACTAAAGCAGGGTTCTCTGGACTCTAGTGGAGACATACTGCTCTGGATGTTATTGATTGTGTTTTAATACTAACTTCTGATATCTGGTTTGTGAATGACTGAAATTCCAGGTGTTGATCTCTGGCCTTGTCTTTGTTGAGTATGTTTTCCATTCCTTTGTTTATATTGCCCTCTCTTGATCTTAGAAGTGTGTAGTTGCTGTGGGTTGGTTGAGGAAGTGCTTCTCAGTCCCTGACAGATTTAGCCACTGGGGGGGAGGAGTGTTTCTAGATATTTAGAGTTGACAAGGAGGATTGAGGAAGGACTACAAGGGTCAGGGAGTTGAGAGGGACAGGGAAGTGGGGAAAGTGTGTTCCAACAGGATCTGTGGAGTCTACAAGAATTGGAGGAAGAGCAGGAAGATCAACCGCTGAAGGAAGTCTGATGCAAGGCTGGGAATGATGAGCCTGGGAAATTGGAACTGGAAGACAGGAATGACAGTGAGGATTATCTACCTGGTTCCCTGGCTGGCATGACTAGTGGGTTTCCAGGAAGAGAGTGGCTTGGGTGTTGATGACTGACACAGGGGAATGGGGTAAAGAAGGAAGTTGTGGGAGATCTCCTTAGTCCCCTGGGAATGGGATCAGAGAAGATGGAGAAGCCACACCAAGTGGTTTGCTATAAAGATAGAGATAAGACTGAGGAACTGGAATTGAAGGGTGGGAATGAGAGAGTAGATTTCCTGTTTCTTTTGACTTTAAAAGTCACTTAATATATTCAGAACGTTTATTCTTGCTACTTTTATAGATCAAGGCTATATCAGGCTACATCGTGTTACTAAGAACTATCTAATATTGTTACTAAAATTAGAAATACTAAATCGTTAAGTGAAAACCACTCTGAATATAATTTATTCTGGATTTTTTTTTCAAGCACATAGACTTGGTGTCAAAGGTTTCTGCCACTAGCTAGCTCTCTTGATTATATAGGGCAAAGGGGCCGTGCATAACTACGCTTTTCTGTTTAAGCCTCTGCTTTGCAACAGGATGTTTTCAGGGTATCAACCATCTGTCAGGTGTGTTAGCATCTTATTTTTCAGTGTGATGTTGACAACCTGTGACATTTCATTTCAGCTTCCTAATTTGGAAGAATGTAACCGCATTTTATGGCAACTAAAACAGAGAATGAATAGAAAATAGAGTAGAACTTGGGAGATGTATTCTGTTCTTGGAGTATTGGTGCTGAAAATCAATTTCCTCAATGAAAAGTACAGACCCATGGGGATACAGCAATAAAAGATTATCATTCTTCTCCCTCCCTGAAATCCAAGTAAAAGTACATCAGCAGTCTATCCCATGTTATTCTAATGTTTTATATAGGAGGCACAGACTTTTCCTGAAAGATTATCTAACTTATCATCTATAAACACATATAATGGTGCTGACTTCACGGTATCAGCAATGTTTATGAGCAAATAAAGTAGCCTTAAATATTCAAGATTAAAACCACTTAAAATTCAACTTAAGCAACACCTTCTTTTTTATTATCCCAATTTGTAAGTTTATACCACTTTTGAACAGTCTCTTAATTGATTACAAAATTCATCCTGATGTGTATTGGTCCTTTGTCTATGTGTTTCTGTACCCCACATGCATGTAGTTCCCACAGAGGCCAGGACATATCACTGGTTCCCCTGGGACAGAAGTTATAAAGGGTTGTGGATGCCAGGCAGGCGCTGGGAATTGAACTCAGGTCCTCAGGAAGAATAACTCACACTCTTAACCACAGTACACCTTTCCAGCAGCACCTCATCCTCACCTTCTTAGCCAGATTTCAACTCATTTTCTGTTTTGCTTTAAATATATGTCTTCGTTACTGTACTAGGATTTCTTTTGGGCCACCAACCATCTCCCAAATCATGACACGAGACTTATTAGTTATGAATGTTCGGTCTTATCGTAGCTCCTGTTTTATTTTATTTCTCTTCATCTATGTTTTGCCTAGGGGGTTTTACCTTTGTTTAATTCTATATATCTTACTTTCCTATTTCTTCCATGGCTGACTGGCTGGCAGCTGCCTACCTGCTGGTCCCAGGCATGTCCCTCTCCTTCTCCTTCATTCTCTCCTCTCCTCTTTTCTCCTCCTATTTATGCTCTCTGCCTGACAGCCCCACCTATTTGTCTACTGACCAGCTATTGGCCATTTAGCTTTTTATTAGACTGCTCAGGTGCCTTAGGCAGGGAGGTGGAAGAGCAACACATCTTTACATAATTCAACAAACGCAGCACATCTTTACATCATGAAATGAATGCAGCATAGACAAATGTAACACACCATAAAGTTATATTCTGCAACATAAACAAATATAACACATCTGTACATAGTTAAAGTAATATTCTACAAGTTACTTTTCTATTGCTCTTGAAGAAACATCATGGCATGTTATAAAAGAAGCATTATTTGGGGACTTGCTTACAATTTCAGAGGCTAAGTCCATGGCCATTATGGCAGGGAGCATGGCAGTAGGAAGGCAGGCATGGCACTGGAACAAAGCTAAGCGCTTACAACCTGATACACGAACAACAGGGAGAGGAGGGGAGCAAGATTGGGGCCTGGGGCCCATGTCCCCTTTTAAAACCCCAAAACCCACTCTAAAAGATAAATATCCTCCAACGAAGCCAATCCTCCTAGTTCTTCCAAAACCATCCCACCAACTAAAGACATGCATTCAAACATATAAGCCTATGAGAACCATTCTCATTCAAACTACCACAATGAAAAAGTATAAAGTATACCTGTATTGGATCATTTTTACATCCTATGATTAGTAAAAACAATTTATCACTTCAAATAAGTATAATGACCTAGCATTACATTTTCTGTAAGCAAAATCTTACCTTTTGTGTATGGAATATTGACTATTACAAATTTCAAACATGTTTTTTCTGGATTGATGCCTAAATGTAAATGATCTCCTGATTCAACTATCTTACTTGTCAACTCAGCAAAGTTCAAATTCACTCTTTCATGTAGAAATTAATTCTCATGTTTTATGATGGTGAAATAGTCTACCTGTTAAATTATATATTTTTAAAGATCTGTTTTATTTTTAATTATGTGTATGCACGTATGTATGTGCATGGGTATGTGCATATAAATATCAGTGCCTTCAGAGGCCAGAAAAAGGCAATAGGTCCCCTGGAGCTGGACTCACAGATGATTGTGAGATGCATGACCATGGATTCGGGGAGACAAACTCAGGTCCTCTGCAGGAGAAAGCACTCGTAACCACTGAGCAATCCCTCCATCCCCAGTGTCTCAGCTTGATTTATCTTCGCTATGATAAAGGCCTGACCAAAAACAACATGGGAAGGAAAGAGTTTAATCCAGCTTACAGGTTACAGTCCACCACTGAGTGAAACCAATACAGGAGCTCGGCGCAGGAACCTGGAGTCAAGAACTGAAGAGCAGGGACCATAGAGGAATGCTGCTCAGTGATTTGTTCTCCATGCTTGCTCAAACTGTTCTTTTGTTGTTGTCATGTCCAGCATAATGTTTGTATCGATTATTATTATTATTATTTGGGAATTTCACATCGTGTACCCCAATCACATTCGCTTCCCAGCCCTCCAAGGTCATCCCTAATTCTTGTGATTTCCCATCAAAAAGGAAAGAAGTCCGGCTTTTGTTGCTCATGTACTCACTGTAACATGGTCAAACACACAGCGGTCAACCCCTTAAAGAAAACTGAGTCCTTCCCTACCTGCACCCCAGTTAGAAGACATCTGTTGTGGAGAGCTACATTTCAGTATCCTAGTTACAATTTTTAAGAGTTCTCTCTGATGGCTTTCTGTCTAAGCTGTTTCCTTGCAGGGGAGTGGGGTTGTCAAGGAAGCCTTCTATGCCCCCCCCCCGCCCCTCAACTGTGAGTCTCTAGTCATCAATACCACTGCAGAAGTAGCTTCCTTGTCCTTTACAGTCAGTGGGAGTATGGATCACGGGCTTCCACATGGTTTCTGGAAACAGCATGGACCATGGACATCCACATAGTCTCCAGTGTGAACATATACCACGGACCTCAGCATGGTCTCTGGTGGCAGTACAGATCATGGACATCAGCGTGACTCTTACACAACCTAGGACAATCTGCCCAGGGGTAGAAATGTCCGGGCCCTCGCACATCAAGACAATGTCACTATAGATAAGCTTACAGTCCAGTCTGATTTGGACAATTCTTCAGCTGAGGCTCCTTTTACAAGATGACTAGTAGTAACAAGTAGATGTGAACTAATAGCCATACCTGGTGTTTTTAACCAATTCTCTATACAAGAAATTATATTTCTTACTATTTTTGAAATTTAGATTAAATTTAATTTCAGACTGTTAACAAATAGTTAGCTATCAATAGCATGCGATAGGAAAGAGATGGCTTGGAAATGCATGGAGTATGGGTTTCTGAGCCTCGAGGTATTTATACTTTTAATTGTTTGCGAAAACTCTATTCTGCTCTCCACAACGGCTGCGCTGATTTCACTCCCACCAGCTTTCTTGCACAGTACTCTTCTCACATTCTCACAAGTCTGTGTTCTCTTTAGTCTCGATAGCAACCATTCCGACTAGACTGTTGCAGCGGCTTTGATTTGTATTTCTCTCACTATCGATGCTGCCGGAGACGTCTCTTGAACTTGTTTCAGTCATTTCGACATCCCGAAGCCTCATTCGTCTGACCTTAAACAAGTGTCATACATTCTATCTATGATACTGTAGCGATCTGAAAGAATATCTGTATGTCGGTTTTCAGAGAGTTTGCCTCCATGTTTTGAACATTCAGTTGGTGAATTTTGACATCGCATGCAAATCACCCTTGCATCTCCCTTTTTAAAATGTTCAGTTACTGACGGTCGCGTCCCGTTCTGTCACTTTCTCCCTCAGAGGAATTCAGCACATGCAATCTTCCGGCATTAGTCACTCTGCATCGTCGGGGCCATCAAGTGACCCTCACTCTGCAATGTGGGAAACAGAGCACTAATTGAATAGATGGTTTCTGACACGTCGCCCCTTTGCACACGGGCAGAACACAAGGTATTACTCCTGCCCCTGCAAGCTATTCCTCCATCATGTTCCCCTAGAGCTTTAAGCTTTGAATACTCCACTGAGCATCGGGGTGCACGGATGGGAAAAGTTATCTGACGCTTGTCAATACAATTCGCATTGGGGTCTTTTTGCTTCTAAGAAGCAGAACTGTCCAGACCGTCAGAACGCTGCAGATAACCTGACTGCAGTCTGAATCGCCCATCCACCCCTCCCCCCCTCCGTCACTGTCTCTGCCGTTGTGCGCTCGACATTCTCCAAACTCACCTTGGTTGCCGCTTTTGCGCAGCAATTTTAGTCTTTGGATTTCTTTTCTTTTTTTTCTGCCCTGAAATTATTAATATTTAATATGCTTGATTCAAATAAAGTCAATGGATCCAAAAGAATGGGTGAGTTTCGTTTCCTTCTAACTGCTAGCATTGAAGCTCCTTTAAAAAGATATCGTTTTAAATGTATTTTTGATTTTATTTTATTTTATGTGTTTATTTTATTTTATGCTTTGCCTGCATGCATGTCAGTGAACCACTTGCATACTTGGTACCTGCAGAGGTTGGAAGAGGACACCTGATCCCCTAGTGCTGGAGTTATGAATGGCTGTGAGCCACCATGGGGATGGTAGGAAAGTGGGAATCGAACCCCGAAGCCCCCTCTGCAAGGGCACCAGCTATTCTTAACCACCGAACTATCTACCTGTCCAGACCACGTGGTTGTTTGGGTACTGGTTTAGTTTCTGCTTTTTCTTCATTTTTCATTGCTTCTCTGGACTTTTCCTTGGCCCACATTTTGCTAGGGCATCTCCTAAATTAAGTTACCTTTTCACCATTTTAGACATGTATAGATTCCCAGTTGACAACATTGTTCAAAATAAAGCTATGAATTTGCTGTGAATTCTAAAACTTTATGAATTTCACATTTTATTTCACAGTCTTTAAGTTTTAGAATCTGACTTTAGAAACAAGTTCAATTCTAAATTTTCTGTACATTACATTGAAATAGATCATAACGTTCTTTTTGAAATAGAAGGAATAAGACATCCTTACCCTGCCAATTAAGTTTGAGGTTATTTCAGTAGCACATACAGTACGTATTTAGATATAACACTTATATCAACAGCACTGTGTAGCCTACAAAGAATTTTCAATATCATCAAACTTCTCAGAAAATACAATGTGTACAATGTAATACACGTTTAACGTATTGTGTGCAGAGGAGAGACTGTCATAATTATACCCCTTTTATTGTAGTAAATTGCGTTTATATGTAGATAGATAGGTACATAGATGACAGACAGACAGAGCCATCTATCCATAGTTTGCATGCAGGTCTTGAGTAATACTGTGTGGTAAGGGAATGGGCTTGTAATAGAAACTCCCCTTTCTAGTCTGAGATTTCCTATGTCTGCCCTCTAAAATGGAAAATACAGACACAACTCACCAGCCACATCTCTATAATAGAAGCCTTTGACAATTAGCAGGGCCAAATTAGTAGGAGGACTAACCAAAAGGAGTCAGCAAAGCATACCCAATAATTTCAAATCCATTCCCAAACTATTTTTAAAATGTCTACAAGTAATTAGGCTCCCCATTTTACCACATTTTATTTGACAAAACTCAGGACCAAGTAGTCTAATTTCCATTACAAACAAAAATCACAGATAACATGGACAGTTTTGCTATAAAAATTCTCTAAAGGACCTGGAGGTGGAGGCTAGCTGCGAGAGAGCCACCTTGTTTGGCATTCATCTTCACCTGAAGGAATTCCAATGGCAGATCTGCTTAGCTCTGGGTACCAAGTGGGTGGGGCTTCACTGAAGGTTCCTCCGGCGGGGTTTAATGTTCTGGACAGTCTTGGTTTATGTGTGCTAATGCTGCACTCAGATTGCTTTTCTTCTTTCCTTAACATTGTGCTGCTGGTCACCGATCTGAAAACCACTTTTTGTAAACTAGCATCATGGCTTTCCTCCTACGGTCCTTGGGTTGCCTTTCTTGGCCATCTTAAGTTCTAATGTCACATCTTTTCCTGAATCGACTCTTACTTTCGCCTCATTTTTTTTAAATTTAATTTATTGTTGTGTTTGTCATTATTTGTGTGTGTATGAGAGAGAGAGAGAGAGAGAGAGAGAGAGAGAGAGAGAGAGAGAGAGAGAGAGAGAGCATGTGTACCCACACCAGCATGTGTGCATAGCAAGTATGTAGAGATGAAAGGAAAGGTTTCTGGAGCTGACTCTCTCCCTGTGCTGTGGGTTCGGGGGCCCTGAAGTAATCAGAGATCAATAAGCCCTGTTGCCTGCTGCACCATCATCAGACCTAGCTTGCACGCTAAGAGGTGCTCCTTATTTCTCATATTTATCAATGTGTCTATTGCCTTTAGAAACTCATTTAAACTTTCTGAAGACTAATGTTGTTTTGGCTTGGGGAAAAAAACTAACTTAATTGCAGGGCATGGTAGAGATTAGGGGGCTGAACAAAATAATGTTCTGAGATGTACTATGCACAAATAGCGAGCAGTGTGAAATCAGGCAGCCTCTTAGTGCTTTCTACTCCAATCTTCTTTATCCTCAATTCGCATATCTTCCTTTGCAAAACATCGCTTATCATTATGCTGTTCATTGATCCAGAAGATCAATGGCAGCCAGGGCTGCTCAGTGGCCGCACCTGGGGCTCCCGAGTTCTCTGAAGATCATTGGTATAGCTGGACATTTCGGAGCCACCTCCCACTTTTCTGAGAAAGGGAAGGATGGTATCCAGGAGATAGGTGGCATCATAGTCAAAGGCGTTTGCAGTTTCTCCAGTTCACACCTGGCTTGACTTACCCATCATACACAGCAAAAATTGTTTCCAACAGATGAACCTCCTCAAAAGACCGAGAGAGAGAGAGAGAGAGAGAGAGAGAGAGAGAGAGAGAGAGAGAGAGAGAGAGAGAGAGAGAGAGAGAAGAGAAGAAAAGAAAAGAAAAGACAAGACAAAAACAGAGTGCAGTATTCATGTGTCTGTTCCAGATCCTAAAGTTGTTTTTCAGGGAGAATAAAATCCAAGTTCATTTTTTTTCAGCCTCTAAAGCAATGCTATCTTATCCCATTTGCTAAAGAATATTTGTTTCATCAGTTGAATCTAAAAATATGAACAGTTGTAAAACATGAAACCTATTAATCCTGGTCGAAGGCTGGGTCCCCACTGGAACTGGAGTGGTGTGGGCCCTCTTTTCGCTGGATGCCCGTGTTATTTACTTTATTTTCTGTGCAGCTTCTGAAGAGGTTGAACAGTAGCAGATTGTGCCGTGGCAATCTCTCTTTCCAACAATACTAAGAATTAGTCTTTTGTCCCGAGACAGGGCATGCAATCCCATCTCTGTTCGGACACATACGGGGGCTGTTGCCTATTTTCAGCTGCTCTGATGACCACATTCTAGGCTGATGCAGACCAAGCCTGGCTGTTATGGGACAAATCATGGGATTTTAAATATAACCCACCAAATTTGTAATTTTCAAGACAGTTTTGATTTGGGCTTCTGAGGGATTTCACACATCTGGAATGCATCTTCTTACCTTGCTTCTGTTTCCAGTATTATCTTTGTAAAACATCCCCTTTTAGTTTTGCTAAGCAAATTCATATTAAATTATTTTTAGTAGTTATATTAGAAAGCCTAAGAACTTTGAAAATGATTCAGGATATGTTTTACCAGATGCTCATTTTATTTAAGGATATGATATCCATGTGACTATGGTGCATTAATTTTAAAAGGCTTATAACACATTTAATGCAATATTTTATTTCTAACTGCTTTCGTTGTACTTCAGGTGCAAACATTTTATGGTTGAAGAACAGCTAAAGAAAATTTGTGGCCTGGTATTATTTCCAACTTTGGTGCTTATGAAGTATAACTGGATATTTACAAGGTAGAAATGTACCTACGCTATGCTGGGGATCCCGTGACAACCTGAAAAGTATTATTTCTAGCCTTGCTTTCTCCAAGGCCGCAGCAGTAGGATGACGTGGCCGTCTCCATGGGGCTCTTCTTGGGAAGCAGGGAAGCAGCTGATGCAACAGGAGGCTTTGCCATCTGTCCCTGTGACCACAGGCTGCTCAAAGATACCCCTACTAGATCATCCATTTGAAGTCTGTGGTCAAGGATTGAGACTATATAATTAGAGTTGCTGTGGAGAAAAAGGCAAGGCTAGACAGTCATAGCCTCCCTCATACAAGCCTTAAAAAAAGTCCTTTCCTGTTCTTGTTTGCCTGATGTTGATCTAGAACTTTGAAAGCCATCAATTTAATGTAATGGGTGTTCATCATGACATTAACAAGGTAGGTCAAACTACCAACAAAATAAACACAGAATTTAGATTTGATCAGAGCTAGTCATGGAGAAAATATTGTTTTCTTACTTAGGAACATATAATATTTCCTATAAGTGTTTTCTTACTTAGGAACATATAATATTTTCTACAGAGGAGTCTTCAGCAGAACTGCAATTTTCTCTCTTTGATACCTTTTCCTTCAGTTGGTCAGCGGTCCCAAGTATAATGAACTTGCATTGTTGAAGCATTTGCATTCACTATATTAGAAAAGTGTCATGGCATTTGTTTATTTCCATGTGTGTGTTTGTGCGTGTGTAGGGTTCGGTGGGGTGCATGTGTGCTGCCGAGTGCATATGGAGGTCAGAGAACGACTTTTGTGAATTGGTTCCCTTTTGTCATGTGGGTCCAGAGAATCATACACACGGCATCAGACTTGGCAACGAATGACTTTCTGCACTGAGCCATTTTATCAGCCCCTATATTTACATTGTGTGTAGCTGGTGGAAATAATAATGGGTGATTTAGTTCATCTATGACATCCCCCCCCCAAGTTTTACACTAATAAGTAATAAATACAGGATGGGAATTGTACCTCAATCAATGGTTAATCTCATTCTTAAATCAGAAAGATACTGATTACAAAACCAAAGGGAAGGAAACAAAGAATGAAAGAGGCAAAGAAGAGAATGGCACAATGTGTGTGTTGGGGGGGATCAGGTGATATCTCTCTGTAGAGATTAACTCGTCAACACCAATGGCAGGACTGGAGTGGCAATCACAGAACCTGCATGGGTCTGCACTAGGCCCTCTGGCTATATGTGGTGGTTATTTAGCTTGGGGTTTTTTACCTCTGAATCTTTTGCCTGATCCTGCAACCTTTTACTTCATACTGGGTCACCTCATCCAGCCTTGATATGAGGGCTTGTGCCTAGTCTTAACTGCTGCATCCTGTTATGCCATGTTCAGTTAGTATCACCACGATACCTGCTCTTTTCTGAATGGAAACAGGAGCAGGGGTCTGGAGGGAGGGAAAAGGAGGGGGGACTGGGATGCATGGAGGAAGAAGAGGCTGCCCGGGGGATGTATTGTATAAGAGCAATAAAAAGATTAAAGAGGAAGGGAAGGAAAGGGGAAATGCGAGAAAAGGAGAAAGGATGAAAAGAGTTAACAAGACAGATGGATATAGAAAGAAAAAAGGAAGTGTAAAATCTAATAAAACAAAATAACCAAAGACATTTTATCCCTTCTATTGGGTATATAAGTAGGGGAGAAAAGAAAACGAACCATCTCAAATGTTCATTAAGTTGAGACTTCTTCATTGGAAAGGACTCTGTGAGAGAATGATACTTAGTGGAGTTTTTAACTAATTTAATTTCACAATGCATCATACTGATTATTTTGAGGCAGAGGAAGGGGCCTCTGATTTGCTCTTTGTAGAAACAATGAAAAAAGCTGAGATGCCACCTTGTGTGATCGGTGGCCCTATCAGGACTGTGTCATAAACATCAGTGAGTCAGATCTAAGATGTCAGGTACAATGTGCCCTCTCTTAAGGGACTTAACACAATGGAAGAGAGTGCAGGTTTGTGACTAAGGAAATACAGATGTCACAGAGGTAGCAGAAGGAGTGAGCTACACAGGTGCTCAGCATCCCAGACTCGGCATCGATTGAGGAATACATTCGTAATAATAACAAAAATATAGGGAGACGGAGGTGGGAATGCTAGATGAGTACTGGGTGGAAAGCTGTGATAAGATTAAGAGAGCTGTAACCAGAAACTACGGGAACCGAGATAGGACGAAAGACGACTGTTCACGAGGAAAGTAAAGGTTTGCAGAGAAACACAGACATCTACGTGAAACACTTGGTCCAAAATAAAAGAGTCAGTAACTAGGTTCTGAGCAAGACATTACCGAACGTGATGAGACAACACCAATACACACAAGACCTAAACTGTCTAAAATGATCAGAAATTCTGTCTGTAGATCATTTCATCTGGTCTTAATAATGATCTTTTTGTGTAAGACTTGATTGAGACACGGTTAATAAAAGTTCAAAGAGAGAAATTGGAGTTCAACCTGAAGGTCAGAAAAGCAAAATAGCCAGACCTCTACCTCAGTCTGAAATGGCAATCCTGCCTCCAGGAATCTCAGAATGAGACTGAGCCTGAGAGCTGTCTCCTCCCGTCTTATAATCCTTTCTAGGGCTGGGATTAAACGTGTGCTCCACTGGGATTAAAGGCATGCACTGCCCAGTTTCTATGTCAACCAGTGTGGCGACTGGGATTAAAGGTGTGTGTCACCACTACCTGGTCTGTAAAACTGACCAGTGGGGCTGTTTTACTCTCTGATCTTCAGGCAAGTTTTATTTATTAAAATAAAAATAAAATGCCACTATACTGTAAAATTAGCAAATTCATTTATTTTCATATAAAGGCACTCACTTTCAAGGGACTAACAGTAAATCAAGATGATAAATTATTAAAAATAATAACTTATTATTAAGCAATGGCAGTGAGTGAATGGCAAGTGCTTTGCTTGTTCAGAACAAATGATGTGTAAAAAAAAAGCTGAGGATACTGTGGGTTGCACTGCAAATCAGAGGACATTCCCTTCTCAGCAAAGAAGCAGCTGATGCACCATGCCAATTGTTCATGCTGATGATCCCTGGCCATGAATATCCCTGGCAATGAACCTCGATAAGCATAATAAATTAAACAGAATTCTTATAGTTACTACTCAGCACTTTGGTGATATTAACTGTTGTTTATCTTCATTGCCTAGACGACAATAACTTTTAAATACCATGTTCAACAGATTCAAGTAACAAACTTCAAACTGCAGAATACCATTTGAGATGAATCAAATTTCTTCAACAATTATCAATGGAAAACACATACCCATCCAGAAGAGATGGGGAGAAAACTATTTCGAAGAGACCAAGGAAGCATTCCAACACCTTACCATAGATGAATTTTAAGTTTCCACTCAAACAGAAAGTTGTAAAAGTACGACAGAAATTGAATTCAAAAAGCACATTTAGTACTAATATACTGCTAACATTTAATAATATTAATAATCTTGCTGCATTTTGATACAAACGATTAACATAACACATTATTCAGGAATGTTAGACAGAAATCTGTGCTGATATATAAAAATGACTCATAATGGTTGATATTTTTGAAATTAATGATAATACAGATATATTACCCTATTTGCTTTAATGTGGAGTGTGCTGGTATATTGATTAAAAGAGACCTAACTAGCAATTGTTCGTGTGTACACATGCACAGATATAAGCATATAATTGCCAAACTAATTTATCACAAAAACAACACTGCAGTTCAGAGGCAATACATAGATATCCTAATAAACGGCACTCTATCAACTGAGTGTCAATATAAGGGAAAATGCTACCAAGTTCTCCACTCATCCTTGTCACAAAAAAATGAACTGTGACAAAAGTGTGCAATGTTACATGACAACAGCTGCCCAGCTTCAGGACTTTGAGTATGTCAGGCGGTTAACTCAGAAAGATCTAAACTAAAGCAGAAATGTAAATGGACCTGTGTCCTTAATTAAATAATATGATAAAGCAAAAAATGAAATAAAGAACTACTTACAAAAGAGGCCATAAAATATCAGTTATGGAAAAGACTCCTATTATCCAAATAAGAAAGAGTAAGAAAAACCCACAAAGGAGAAAAACATCTAAACAAGAAACCTACGCCAAAGTGCATGAACATGGTCAAGATATAAATTTATTGATATAAATTTGAACATGGTCAGGAGATATAGGAAAAGTACTCATTTGTTATCCACTGATAAAATGCAAATAAAAACCCAAGTCATCTCCAGCATTGATAATATAAAAAGACCTAACCACTCACTGGGCAGCAGGCTGGTGACGATGTGCAGCCGCTGGGAGCTCGCTCTGTGGATGGCTCCTGATTAGCATCCTCTGCAGCTGCCTGTCTACATACACAGGATCCACTATTCAAATCCTAGGGGCGTGCTCTCTAGAAATGCAGATGCATTTGTCCCAACTCCTGCATGAGGAGGCTAAGAATTCTAGTGGCCCCTTTCGGTCATAGCCCCATATCCCCTATGCATGGTGTTGACCAGGACGCCACACCCCACTAGGTTAAGTTCAATTAAATTTTATTTTAATAAAATGCACACACAGGTATCATCAAACTATGGTTTCCTAATTAAGTGAGTACTGATCATAGGGAAGGCAGAAAAGAGGTAGCCTGTGTGGGCATTGCTGAGTGCTGACATCATCCAGTTTAGATGACCGTTCTCATATGTAGATTTCAGAAGAGAGGTTGAGTGATGTATTAATTACATATGCAAGTTTTTACGACTTCAATAAGGAGCGTCTAGTACACACTGCCAATTCTTATGCTAGACTCGCAGGGTAATCGACTGTCCTCACAAGCAATGCAGCTGGGCAGTTTTTAGCACATCCTGTCGTCCACTCACCGTGCAATGCAAAGGCAGGATAAATGTGTCCGCAAGATAGAGAAACCAAATCATGATAAAAAGTCAAATATTGCCATAGACTGATGACGGATATTGGATTTGATAAAATATCAGAGAAACTAGAATGAAAATTATTATTATATTCTCACAATTTTAAAAGTAATATTTCAAAATGAACCATGATGTGCAAAGATGGAATTTGATTAAGCGATGTAATTTCCTATGTGATTTGAAAACTTAATGTTTTTTTTTCTTAACAAGACTCTGCTAAAAAAACAAAGCAGAAAAAAGTAATGAAATGGAGGAAGCATTTCCTAAAATGTCACTATTTACAAACGGAGAATTACTCTTTCTGGAGGAGATATGCTCTGATATTTGTGAGTTGCTTCTCAATAATATGCTAATATTAGCATGTGTCATCATGGTACAATACCAAAAAAAGGACATTAAAATTTCTCCCTAGAAAATTGCTCTCATAATACCACAATGGGAGGCATTATTTTTATCAATATGAGAAAAATCATATTGAAATCTTATCATTTTCATTTAATTTCTGGCTCCATCTGTTTTGTCTCTTTTCATCCTTAAAATAATTAAGACCGGCTGAGCCTATTCTCACAGCTACCAAATGAAATCCGATAAAGGGCTGGACTTTAAATCCCAGTCCAGGGGCTGAAGAGCTGGGCTAGTGGTACAGTGTTTGCTATGCAGGCGTAAAGACCTGAGTTCAAATCTCCACGTAAAAGCCAGGAATGGTGACGTACTTCTAGAGTCCCAGTAAAAGAGAAGTCCTAGGAAGTTTGTGCATCTGTTTGCCTGGCGTAGGCAATAGGTGCCATGAGAGAGACACCCTGAACACACAGAAGGTGGAAGGGGAAAACTAATATGGAAAGCTGTGCCCTGACATGTGCTGTCTTGGCCGCACATATTAATAAACACGTATGGGAATGCATACATGCACAAACAAAAGCAAATAAAATAAAATAAATCCAGTCTGAATCCATCAGACAAGCGGGATGATAGATGTGGACCAGGATGGCTGAGGAACCTTGTACAGTGCACAGATACTCCTCAGGAGAGTTGCAGACAATGTTAGGAGTCAGGAAATTTTATATGAGCTTGTTTTTGAGATTCATTGTGGGACAATAGTAGTATTCAAAGATATCAAGTCTCTGAAATGGTACTTGTTGCCTTTATGGAAAAAGCATGTTTATGGAAGTGAATGCCTGAGATCCTGAGACTGGACATTTTTCTGGGTGACCTAAATAAATGTAAGTGAGATCAGAGGGAATTGTACGCAGAAGAGGCCATGTGACTTAATCCCCAGGGCAAAGATGGAAGAACAGTGGTCTGAGATCAAGAAAGGTAGCCATAGAGCTTACTGAATAAGGACTGTGCTTTCAGCACTGGTTTCAGTTAATGAAAGCAACTTTGGCTTTCTAGACTCCATAATACAGAAAATAAATTTAGTGTTGTCCTAGTCATCCTGAGAGCACCTCTGGTGTTTTGTTTGAAATGATGTACATTACTCTCTTTTGAGCTGTGTCTTTAAGGGGAGAGGATGATGTTGAGGAAGGTTTGTAGATGGCATCATCAAGGAAGCCACCTACTTCTTAAAAGTCCCACCCTAATCAAAAAACTACTTGCAATCAATTCATGTTGGGAAAGGGAAAACAGATCAACCATACTCCCAGCCAGGCTCCATGCCCAGGAGTAGTAGGTGAAAACCAAACACAAAACAAAACAAAAAACTTTGTGTCTTATTTTGACCTTTTTGTTTGCTTGCTTGTTTTACTGATTTGGTTTGTTTTGCTCTTACTTCTTGATTTTGTTTCCAAAAACAAAAAAGGAAATGAAGTTGGGTGGGTAGAGAGGATTTGGGAAAAATCGAGAGAGAACGAACACAATCAGAAACTTGCCCTTTTGAAGACCCATCCCTAACCTGAAAGCTAGTTTTCTCGAATGGAATTTTCCTGATTATTAATACACTTACGGGCAGGTCCCCAGCCCAGTAGTAGACGGCCGACACAAAATGAACTCAGCGGTATTTTTGGAGGACTTTTGTCTCTCATTGCTTTGTCTGGACTTTTTTTTATAGGTTCACTGTGTGTGGGGGTGTGTATCTCAGCTTCTGAATGTGTTGCTCATGCTTTTTCTTTGGATATTTTTGTTGGTTTGTTCATTTGTTAATCCTATTCTGGTTTGTTTTTATTCTATCCTATTTTATCTTATCAAAGTCTTTGGATGCCTTTTTATTTTAGTGAGAGAAATAAAGAGTGTGGATTTAGATGGCTGGGGGAGTAGAGAGGATCTGGAAAATTTGGGGGAAGAGGAAATTATAATTGGAATATATTAAATAAAAAAGTTGTTTTTAATAAAAAGATATCTTTGTACAATAGTGGCACAAGTACTAGGAGAGTACCCAAATCAGACACTTTCTAAAATTCTATTAGAGCTGGTCTGAGGAGGCAAAACCTTTAATCCCAGAGCTCTGGAGGCAAAGGCAAGTGGATCTCTGTGAGTTCAAGGCCAGCCTGGTCTACAGAGTGAATTTCAGGACAGTTTCACAGAGAAACCCTGTCTTGAAAACACACACACACAAAAAAAAAAAAAAAAAACCAAAAATTGGATTTGAAGCTAAGACCATGACATAAAACCCATATGTGACACTGTTAAGGTGGCTGAGAAACCAAAATTAGTTAGGTTGTGGGACACAGGGGAAAACCTACTATTATTCTGCTAAAGGAACATATCATAAAATGACTCCACATTACATATTCCTATACTCGTAGCTCAACTCTCATCAGAGAATTTTCTTCTTGTAGTAGGTGGTAACTATACAGATAATCGCAACTGATCAACGTGCAGAAGAGCGAGGGACACTGGAAACCTCATAGGATGTATGTATCGAGGAGGCAGACAGATTGGAAGAGGCAAAGGTGGTGGATGGAGCCAGGAAAACCTCACCGTCCTATAACAAGACTGATTCCTGTATGAACGGACAGAGAACGTGACGGCACACCCAAGGCCTGCACACGTTTGCACCTGACAAAATCCCAGCACTGACAGCTGGACCTTCGTCAAGCCCACACCTGGCCAAGAAGGTTCTCATAATTGATACCTGCTGGGAAAGGAAAATCCATTTTCTCCAAGGGAGCGCTGCTAGCTATGTCAACAGCTGTCGTTACCCCTGAAAGTCTGTGAATGTCCCTGTGATCAGCTGGGGATTTCACACTGGAGTGTAAAGAAATTTCAACATGTCTTACAATGGAAAAAGGTCTTACAAAGTACATCTAAATAGGCTATAATTAGACATACTAATGCTTGTTCATGATATGTGTGTGTGTGTGTGTGTGTGTGTGTGTGCGCGCTCAGTTTAATCAGTTGTAAAAAGATTATCTTGTCGTCTCATTTGAACTTTTTAAAAGGCTGAATTTAAAAGTTATCAAGTTATCCAGGTTAAAGAGGTCACTTTAATATCATGCAGGAAAAAGAAAACAAGGTAGAAACTATCGCGTGTTTTCTTAAGCAGGGTACTAAATTCCTAATACATGGTATTTATTTTAATCCCTACTTCTAAAGGGAGGCAGAATATCCCCTGTCTAAAGAAATTAAATAAATTAAGCACCTATGATTATAACAAAAAAAGGATTTTATCTCTTTTTAATTTAATCCCGAAGAACGTGTACCTATTGCTTTGAAGTGTGTGAATATCTTAACCAAATTTCAGCTCTCTGTGGAGCATTGATGGACTTTTGAGGGATAAACTTGCTTAGATTTATAAAAGGAAAATATTAGCACCTGTGAAGGCTGGTAGTGAGGAAGTACTTACTGAGAGATTGACTCGGTCAAATACAGGCAACACCAACATTTACCTGGCATGAATGGAACAACAATAAATGCATTTCAACAAGGAAAATCAGTATCAATGTAAGACCTTGCCCCAGATATGTGGGAATTCCTGCAGATACTTTGAAGCCAGAAGGTCAATGTCTCAGACACAAACTCCTGAGTTAGGACAGTGAATAGGATGGCTTTTCCCATCCCTGCATCCATGGGGAAAGGTTTTGTGAATCACTTGAAAAAGAACTGGGCTCCTGCACTAAGAGCACCAAGGTCTCTAGATAACCATTCTAAGAACTACCTTCCATAGCAGCAACTTGTGTATGCAGAGCACACGGGACTAGATAGGGAAGCGTCTGTCGCAATAGAGATCACTGCACCTCGAGAAAGGTGCTGTGGCTGTGTTGTGTTGGAGAGTCGTCCATCATTGTGAAACAGCAAACCTGTGTGGTATATTCAATAGAAATGTGTGCTAGCAAAAGATGACCTCTTGCTATCTTCCTTCTCAACACTTTGTAGCCAGCTGATTCCAACCAGACAGTGTCTACCTTCTGGTTTCAATCTAATTTGAATCCTAATGAGCTGCTACGTATTTTCCATAACCAGGAAAAATCGTCAAATGTTATACCGATTTTTTTTCTTCCTTGGCTTTATTGACGCTATTACTTTTAGCTGGGGGATTCTACTTCTTTCTATGAAGTGTAGGGTTAATGATCCCAAGACAGGAGAAGCACAATGTACACAGAATAATGCTTTAAAAAAAGAATGTATGCATGACAGGGGAGTCCTTCCTAGGCATCATGACCAGTAATGCTGACTGGTAATTTTGCTCTTTGGTAGTGTCTTTTTCTGGCTTTGGTTTTAAGGACACCTGCCTTCCTGTAATGTAGCTGTAATTATTCCCAACCCTTGACATTTTAGAAGTGTTATAATATTGGTAATAATTCCTCTTAGAAATTTTTTTGTTAGAATTTGGTTATGGATACTTTTAGGTGCTGAGTTCTTTAAGTTTTCATCATTTTTCAAATCTCATTTTTAATTTCACTATTTCAACTCTCCTATTTAATCATGAGTCAGTCTTATCTTCTAAGATTTGCTTTGTTTCTTCTGATCTCCTGTTTGCTGGCCTCTTATTATCCAGAGGAGTATCTTATAGTCCATTTTATTTTTATGATAGTTATCACACTTCATCTTTTTTTTCTTTCTGATTTTATTTACAGTCCAAGTTTCTGGGATATGTGTGGGTGGTTGACTTTCTTTCACTGTAAAAACACAAGAAAATGTATCACATAGACTAGATGACATAGCCCACTGCAAAGCCAGCTCAATGATGTATCCTATTACCTCTGTCCTCAAAACCTATACAGTATATTTTCGTACTGAGAAGTACAATGAAACAAGGACAAATGATTGTGCATTGAAACATTTCTAAGCAAATAAAAAGGTGCAGTAAGAAATAGTATGTAAGACAGTAAATCCTAATTGTCAACTAGAGAGGGTCAGGAATCACCAAACACAAACTTATTGTCTTGCCTGTGAGGGGCTACCTGGGTTTATGTAATTGAAGTAGAGGACCAATGCTAACCATTCGCTGGCTTTGAACTCTTGGACTCGAGGAAAATGGATGATGCTAAGCAGCAGCATCCATCAACCACTCTTTGCTTCTTAACCGCAGATGCAGTGTGACCAGCTGCTTCATTTTCTTAGCACCGTGACCTCCCAATATGATAAACCGAAGCCTCGCACTAAAGGCGAATAAATGCTGCCTTTCTTAGGCTTCTTTGGCCAGTGTTTTTTTTTTAACACAGCAACAGGAAAAAGTAACCATTGGAGCATGAGAACCACAATGCAGTGCGTCTATCGGAAATATGCACGAGGATTGGAAGTACGCAACCAAGACGCTGTGGGAGAGTCAGTGGACGGACATGAAAGCTGAGGACCTGACTGTTCACTTCTCTAGAATCTGTAAAAATACTTTTCTAAAGCTTCATGAAATTTGTTAAACATGTCTTTATTCAAAGATAAATTACCCAGCTGGGGAGTGGTGGCACACGTTCTTTTTTGTTTTGTTTTTTATTTTTTTTTAATTTTTTTTATTTAAAAATTTCCATCTCCTCCCCTTCTCCTTCCCCTTCCCTCCCCTCCCCTCCACCCATACCCCCTCTCCCTCCCTCTCCAGGCCAAGGAGCCATCGGGGTTCCCTACTCTTGGTTAAGACCAAGGTCCTCCCAACTCCCCCCAGGTCCAGGAAGGTGATCAACCATGCTGAGAAGGCTCCCACAGAGCCCGTCCATGCAGAAGAATCAAAGCCCAGCGCCATTGTCCTTGGCTTCTCAGTCAGCCTCCACCATCGGCCACATTCAGAGAGTCCAGTTTGGTCTCATGTTCCATCAGTCCCATTCCAACTGGAGTTGGTGATCTCCCTTTAGTTCTGTCCCACCGTCTCCATGGGTGAACGCACCCCTCACGGTCCTGACTTTCTTTCTTATGTTCTCTCTCCTTCTGCTCCTCATCAGGACCTTGGGAGCTCAGTCCGGTGCTCCACTGTGGGGCTCAGTCATTTTCTTCATCTATCGCCAGGTGGAGGTTCTATGGTGATATGCAAGAAATTCATCAGTATGGCTATAGGAACTGGCCTTTTCAGGCTCCCTCTCTTCAGCTGCCCAAGGAACTAGCTGGGGGCGTCTGCCTGGAAACCTGGGAACCCCTCTAGAGTCAAGTCTCTTGACAACCCTCAGATGGCTCCCTAAATTAAGATATATGCTTCCCTGCTCCCATATCCACCCTTCCTGTATCCCAAGCATCCCATTCCTCCGAGCTCCCCCCATTCTCCCCTTCACACTTTTCTCTCCCCATCTTCCCTTGGCCCCGTCTCGCCCCACCCTCGAGTTCCCAATTTTTGCCCGGCGATCGTGTCTACTTCCAATATCCAGGAGGATTACTATATGTTTTTCTTTGGGTTCACCTTCTTATCTTCTCAAGGATCCTGAATTATAGGCTCGATGTCCTTTAATCATGGCTAGAAACCGATTATGAGTGAGTACATCCCATGTTCATCTTTTTGGGTCTGGGTTACCTCACTCAGAATAGTGTTTTCTATTTCCATCCATTTGCATGCAAAATTCAAGATGTCATTGTTTTTTACCGCTGAGTAGTATTCTAACATGTATATATTCCACAGTTTCTTCATCCATTCTTCCACTGAAGGGCATCTAGGTTGTTTCCAGGTTCTGGCTATTACAAATAATGCTGCTATGAACATAGTTGAGCAAATGCTTTTGTAGTATGATTGGGCATCTCTTAGGTAGATTCCCAATCGTGGAATTGCTGGGTCCTGGGGTAGTTTGATCCCGAATTTCCTGAGAAACCGCCACACTGCTTTCCAAAGTGGTTGCACAAGTGTGCATTCCCACCAGCAATGGATGAGCGTACCCCTTACCCCACAACCTCTCCAGTAAAGGTTATCATTGGTGTTTTGGATTTTAGCCAATCTGACAGGTGTAAGATGGTATCTCAACGTTGTTGTTTTAATTTGCATTTCCCTGATAGCTAAGGAGGTTGAGCATGACCTTAAGTGTCTTTTGGCCATTTGAACTTCTTCTGTTGAGAATTCTCTGTTCAGTTCAGCGCCCCATTTTTTAATTGGGTTAATTAGCATTTTAAAGTCTAGTCTCTTGAGTTCCTTATATATTTTAGAGATCAGACCTTTGTCAGTTGCAGGGTTGGTGAACGTTTTTAATCCCAGCACTTAAGAGGCAACACAGGCAGATCTCTGGAGTTCAAGGCAAACCTGTTCTACAAAGCCAGTTTTGGGACAGTCAAGGCTACACAGAGAAATCCTGTCTCAAACCAAACAAATAATAATAGTAAGTAAATAAATAAATTGCCCTTGATTCATGGTAACTTCATAATTGACCCACTTTATAAATTTCTAATTTACAATTTACTATTCATACCCTGTAGCTCTGTTTTGGTGTCTCTCTAAGTGGGATGTATTTTCTCTTTGGTTTGTATCAAGGGTCTAATTTGTCTTTTCCCTGTTTCTTCTATGACCCATTGAAGACCAAGATCCTGCTGCTTGGTTCCGTGTGTTTGTAACCTTTTCACTCTCCTCTCAGATACTAGAGTCTAGCTTCATTCTGTTGATTTCATGGGACAAAGATACTTGATGCTCTCACGGGGCAAAGATGACTTCATTCATTGTTTTAGCGCTCGCTCTTCCTCACCGTCTCCCTTTCTTTGTCTCCCTGTCTCTATTCCTTTGTCGTTGGTACTGTTACTGTTGAGAAGTTCTCCCTCTATTATATATTGTACTGTCTCTCAACCAGGAAGTCCCAGCCAGTTGTTGCACTGCTTTCTGCTGTGCTGTGCTGCCCCCCGGGGCCATCAGACTCTCAATTCTCAGTACTTCGTATAAAGGAGACAGAACCTGTCCATTAGTGAATTCTCAGAAAAGCTGGGACATTGGATGCAGACTGACTTCCTCCCCTGCCTCCTCAAGGAGAAGTCTGGGGCTGGGTGCTTTCTCCTAATCATGCCAAGCTTTGTGGCCACATGAGCTGCCAACCACACTGTGCAATTCTCCATTGCCCCATCCTTTCTATGTTGATCTGTGAGCATTGACTGAGGAGTTAAATGTGACAGAAATGAGCCCCTCGTGCAGGACTCTGTAAAGCTGAGAATTGGCATGTATGTCTGCATTCTGCCCTCCAAGGGGGAAGTACTAAGGTGGACCGTGAGCTGTGAGATTAGGGGATGGTTGACACGAATAAACTGACTTGTTCTGCTCACTGATTCCCATTCACACTTCTCAGTTGCAGGATCCCCTGAGGTACTGAGATTTCTTCAGTGCTTCCTGGAAACCTCATAAAGGTAAATTTGGATCTTTACATCACTGTTAAATAGGTGTTTCTGTGGATAAATTGGAGCATGCTTTTCTATCTAGCCGATGTCATTCTTCCTAGTACTTTCAAACAGCAATTACTCCACACATGCTGGCATAAATTTTCTCCCAATGACATCACGTCAACACTCGCTTTAGAACGAGAGCAGAAATTCTCCAGGGCTATTTACACTGTGTTGCACTATGCTGCGCTAGACATTCTGAAGTCTGCAGCAATGTGTCATGTCATTGTCCCTAAGACGACTAGAAAAAGGAAAGTAACCTACGAAGACCACAAGAGTGCAAGCTTGGCTATTGTGTCAACCACTGTTTAAGTCATTCTGCTAAGGTTCCTAGGCCGTAGAGTAAATGTGTTGTTCCTCTAACCTCGTTCTCTCATTGAAAATGGTGCAGTGGTGTTACTTGACAGCTCCTGTGAACAAGAAAGAGTAAATAAAAGAATTAGTTAACTTGGGTATAAAAATATTTAGGTGAAATTTGCTATATGTGGTAGCCTATGCAATAATCAGTAACACTAATAAATAAATTTCAGTTTCTTTTTTTTTGCTTCTCCGTTGAATGGATAACATCATATCCTATCTAAAATATCAGTGATGTTTCTGACAAATAACTACTGTGTAAAATGATAAATTTATTGAAAATACTTTATAGCTAAAAGCCTATTCAGTTTACATAATTTTCTAGAGAATTATTATATGGTTATATAATAAGTCATATGTGTATATAATATAATCATATATTATTAGATTGTATATTAATATATCAGATATTCATGTTTCATCCTTCTAACTCATATTTTGTGAGTTTCTTGATAGTACTCTGTCATTCAAATATTCATAATAACACAAATCTCACACCTTAGGTCAGTAGTTCTCAACCTTCCTAGTGCTATGACCCTTTAATGTAATTCCTCATGTGTTGAACACCAACCACAAAATTATTTTTGTTGCTACTTAATAACTGTGATTTTGTTACTATTGTGAATAATAATGTAATACCTAATATGCACAGTATCTGATATGCGACCCCTGTGAAAAGGTCATTCCACCTTCAAAGAGGTCATGACCCACAGGTTGAGAACCAGTGCCTTAGCCACTTCATTGGTCAGTGTTTTCTAGAGGAGCTTAATGAGTAGAATGAATATAGATTTATTGTCTTAAGGATGCAGGCTGAGGAGTTCAGCTGCTCGGTGCACAAGGCTGAGTGCCTTAGGAATCACAATCTGTCAGTGAAGTGCGGGAGAGCCACCCGTCCTGAGTCTGTGCTGAGAAAATGAAAAAGCTGACTTCTGAGATCAGTGAAGGGTGGCAGCAACAGGATAGAGTCACAAACCAGTCAGGGGCAAGGGAAGCAGTCCACTGTAGATGGGCTGCCCTCAGGGGGCTTCCACTCAGTCTTTGCTCCTTACTTCACCCTTCTGGAATTACTTCATGGACTTTGTCTCTAATTTGATCTTAAATCCAATTGATTTGACAGTCATGATTAACATCGCATGCACTATTTACAGTTCACGTCATTATTAGTTTGGTTTTTATTGCTCTCGTAAAACTCTGACTAGAGGAACATCAAAGGGAAAGGGCTTACTTGGCTTACATTTTCCTGTCCCAGTCCATCACTGAGGGAAGTGAGGGCTAGAATTCAAACATGGATCTGGAGGCAGAAACTGAAGTATAGACTGTAGATTAGTAGCTCCTGACCTCCCTAACACTGTGACCCTTTAATACAGTTCCTCATGCTGTGCTGACCCCCAACTATAAAATTATTTCACTGCTACTTCATAACTGTAATTTTGTTACTGTTATGAATCATCATGTAAATATCTGATATGCAACCCCCTAAAGGGTCACAACCCACAGGTCAAGCGCTGTTGCTATAGAGGAACACTGCTACTGACTTTGCTCTCCACGGCTTGATCAGCCTACTTTTTAAATATAAGTCAGGCTGGCCTGCACAGGGCGGCGCCACCCCTAGTGAGCTGGGTCCTCCCTCATTAACCAAGCAAATGCTCTGAAGACTGGCAAACAGGCCAATCTGATGGAAACAATTGAGTTTCCTCCTTCCCAGGTTACTAGTTTTGTCCAGCTGGCAAAAGTTAGTCAGCAAAACGTCTCTGAGTATCATTTTTGTGGGAAAGTAATTTGGAAGCAGTATGGCTAGAAGCCTCCAGGATCAGCCTGAAAGTTAGAAGCAGATCTTGAAGCTGCAATCCCTTCTATTTAATGATGAACTTATCGTTTAATGAGTTGTTCAGAACCGCAGTTATGAATAAAGGGTGACCAATTAAAGTGGTATTTCTGACCTACCCATTTAACTAAAACACCACATTAATGACAAAGAGGGTCTCTAACAAGTAACTTTTGTCACCGCGGTTTACTGGTTAGACGATAAGGAACCATAGAAGATTTCTTGTCAAACATATGCACACACAAATACACACACACACACACACACACAATATATATATATATATATATACTCACATATATATTCTTACATGTTTATTTTCTAAAATATTAATATTAAGGAATTACACCTTTGAATTGCGTGGTAAAGCACTCCAAAATCTATTAAGATATAATAATTGATGAAAACAGTGGCTGGTGGGGGAGGAATTGGTGAGTATGAGTTCTTACTGCATAAGTTTAAAGGTCTCTCAGCTTATAGTTGCTTCTATAATGCGTGTCTTTCTGTACTGACAAGGAATAGGTGATTTGGAAGGAACTGACTGAATCCATCACTATACCATTATATCGCTCATGACTGGCACCAAGTAACAGCTGGTTGGCTGGATATATAATTTAATATTTACAGAAGAACTAGACTGAAATTCAGACTGCTCTGCCTTTTCCAGTGTGTCAGCTCCTCCACACTCAACAGTACTTCGGAGACTAATCCCTCCACCATTTTTTTTCGAAGAGAAGAAAAACAGAGATGTGATAGATGCCTTGCCCAAGGCCCTGTAGTCAGCCAATGTAAGTGCTGGTACTTTAATCTTTCTCTCAAGAAGCATCTCTTTCTTTACACCAGGGAAGGCTACCAAGTCCAGGGAATCTAGGAGCATCTGAGCTTGACAACATCCTAAAACATATTTTGATATTTGACACCAGGGTGATTTCCTTGACTTCTTGGTCTCTAATTCATTCTCACGGCTGTGAAAATAAATTGACAAAATTGATACTTTTCTCAGTGTCAATTGAAAGCATTTTCACAGAATTAATGCGTAATGACTACTGCTAAGAGCTCGGCATTAGATGTAGTCAGGTGTGAGGAGGACGCTGATTCATTCTTTCACACTGCAGCCTAATGAGCTGGAAACGTTTATTATCATCTTGTCGCACACATATGGAGGCTAAAGCTTGAATATACTAAGAAACTGTTCTAAATTCATGCAAATGAGACAAGGAATTTGGTCTCATCTTCATACCAGTTCTGGCAAAAGCCTGGCCTTTGTCCACAAATCATATAAGGTTGTATAGAGACCCCTGAACTTTATGGACCATATGCCAGTGCCCCGTCCTTGTGCTTAGCTCAGTGAGTTTGAGTTATTTGAGAAGATTGCCATACACTGGATGTCAAAACATTTTCTCCTCATAGTGTTGAGGACTGGCAAGACCAAGATCAACACACCAACAGATTTTGAGCCAGGTGAGAGCTCATGTCCTGACTTGCAGATGGTGGTCTCCTTCTTGTACCTTTAAATGGTTGGTAGCAGAGAGAGAAGCCAAGCTCTCCTGCATTTCCTTATAAGATATCTATCCCTTCCTTGGGGGTTTTATCTTCTTGCTCTGATCATTCCCAAAATTCTTAGCTCCTAATATCACCACATTGGAGCTAGGATTTTAATATGAGGACTTTATTTCTTTAGCTTATATACCCCATTGATTGGTTGGACCAAATGGCAGTGGATACCTGGGAAGCACTGTCCCAGGATGGCAAGCACTTCAATGACAGCTGTGATTGTGAGCTGCTGAATCTGCCAGCAGCCTAATCTGAAAATCCAGTTGGAAGAATCCTTCTCAAGTTCCGGTCTAAATAGAGCGAATTGTCTATGCTCTGCATGATGTTCCCAGAGAAAACTCATTTTATTTAAAATGGTCAGTTCATTCCAGCCTCCTCAAAAGGAATCTAGTGTTCGTTGCCTGGAATAGTCACAGAAGGAGCCAGCCCTGTCTGTCAACCAGTCAGTGCCGACAAGGGTGACTGATGTACTGCTATTTCCTATACAGATTTAGCCTGTGCCTTTAAGAAGAAAGAACATGCTCTTCAGAGGTCCTTATATGTTGTTGTTCACAAGTGGAGACTTGTCAACATGGCGCCACGGGGACTATGGTTTTCTTGGATGAAAACTCTCATGGTATTACTTGCATTGCTGAAGTGGCTATTCATCTCCTGACCAGGGGTCTAGAATCTTTATTGGAAGGTCAGAGGAAAAAAGAACTCCCCACCATACTTAAGACTCTTAAAGAGGTCTTACACCTGAGAACTTATGCTCAAAACCCGTAGCCTCAAAAGTACTAAGGTCACTGTCACTTTCTTGTCAATGTGGACCTCTCAAGTATCAGACCCCTATACTATCAAACATTACAACCTAGAGAAGGAGGCCATCCCCTCTGGCTCAGGCCATCAGGATGACAAATCAACAAAGACTTGGAAAAATATTGAAAACAAACAATCAAGTATCAAATCACTAATAATTCTTTTAGACTTTACTAGTTTCCGGTATTTCCAGCTTCACAGCCAGAGTTCCACACAATAAACCTTTATTTAATGCTCTGTGTAGTCAGAAGATTGGCACCAAGTCCAAACTAAAGTTTCAGGAAAGCCAGTGTATATGGGATAATGAGTAACCTCACAGTTTATGGGTGATATAGATACAGTCATGTGAGTTGATGATGTTGATGATGTAGCTCAGTAACTGGGCACTGGCCCAGTGTTCTTGAAGCCCTGGGTGTCAACATCTAGTCTTAAACACACACACACACACACACAGAGAGAGAGAGAGAGAGAGAGAGAGAGAGAGAGAGAGAGAGAGAGAGAGAGAGAGAGAGAGAGAGAGAGAGAGAGAGAGAGCTGTATGAGGAAACTGCAGTGCACCAGGCAAAATATACTGTAAGAATCTAAGAACTGAGTTAGGAAGAACAATCATGCACTGAGAGCCAAATCCAGATCTGTCATAAGCTAAGAAGTGAAAGGAAAGTAAATATAAAGAAAGACAAAATTTTGATGGTCTAGTATGACCTGCAAAAGATGTCTTTTTATTGAATTCTACAGGAAAGTCCATATTCATAGGAAAGGACACTGCTATAGAATTTGATACGTTGTAGAAATATGACAGGTTTAGTTACAGCTAACTTAATTATAGAGGAGATGAAAATACACAAGCTAATAATTAGCTGTTATAGAAAAATGTAAGTTGTGCTATAACTGGACATAAGACTAAAGAAATTATTGTGTCACAACTCATGGCAGCCAAGTCGTAGAGTAGGCACATCAAGGGATAAACAAATAAGCAAAATGTTCCATATATATATATATATATATATATAATGTGATATATATCATATAAAATATGATATATATATATATAAAAGTATTATTTGGCTGTTTAAATTGTAAGAAAACGAGCTGTAGAGTATGTTAAATGAAATAAATCACAGGAATACAGATACAAGCTTCATGTGTGTAATATACCAGTTTCTTTACTAAACATGTGCATGTACCTATCTGCTCACAAAAGTTGAGGTTTTGTAGGAGTGGAAGAGGGACTTTAGAGCGATGTTTAACAGTCATACTGTTATTGAATAAGTTAAAAGCATTCAATACTAATGACATCTTAAAACTCTGGTTTATAGAAACAAGAACAGCGCCACCAATGAGTTCTTGCTTTTGCGTTCTTTTAAATTATAAGATGAACAGCAGAAGTGGATGCAGGCAAAGACCCTGGAGACAGCAGTCAAAGGTGAACAGACCAGAGCAGACCCCAGGGCTATGATGCTCTCTAGAGAAGTGGCTCTGCTGCTCCAAACTTGGCTTGTCACCTGGCTGTCCTGTTTGGCTCTATAAAAGTAATCTTTTAGTATCCCGTAGCTTGTTACCAGATTGTTTATATGTCAGTAAACAAATTATATTTCAAAACCCGAGATGAGCTCTCAGAAACATGTGGTTCTTTCTATGCAGCATGGCATATCTAAGGAAGGTGTCACAGAGCCCCATCAGTTCAAGGTTTTGGTCAATGCTTGTAACTGGCTAGAAGGTGCTACTCTTGTACTGGTGGTTTTTATCTCCCTCATTGCTTATGTCTATGCCAGTCCCAGGGGTAATTTAAGTTATTCAATCCTTAAAGCCCAGTGCCTAAACTCCCTTTGAGAACTGAGAAGTTACCAGATGAAGCACTGATTTCTCTAAGTGCTCATATTCATTTCAGAAAGGTTATTTCATAAATCATAAGACAGCAGGATACAGAAGCTCAAATTCAATCCAGTTATTCTTATTATTATCATAATGGTCATCTATTACAGTAAACAATTGTTAATGCTTTTCACAATTACCAATTTGAAGAAATACTGATTATTTCTCTTTCTTTCAAAATTGTAGTAAAGTTTCATTTGAGCAATCCGCTCCATTCATTTGTCAGATATTGGGATGCACACGTGGCAGAAGGAGGCGAGTTCAGCAGACAAGGGTAGTTAAGGACAGAGGCACAGCACAGACTGAGCCTGAGTCTAGAAAGCATTCCCTCATTCCTTTGAATCCATGGATAAGATATTTGAAAGGGTCTCACGCATACTGAGGGTAAGATAAATGTCATATTTCTGTATTCTTTGGAAAACAATGACAAATGCATGGATTCAAAGTTCACGTTGTTGTGTCTTTGTCCTGACACTTCCTACTCTAAATGCCAAATGCTTCTCATCCAGTCATGTTTCTTTACTGTAAGCCACAAAAAAAGCTGTCTTTCAGAAAAACCCTCTTCCAGTATAGTTATGTTTATACAAATGTTTACCAAGAGGTAGAAGTTAATTCTTCTCAGCACATCTGAAAAAAAAAAAAAAAACAAAAAAAACATGTCTATGGCTGTAATGGGGAATTTTACATTGATTTACTAGTGAACAAAATGAAAGGTACAATTTCTTTAATTTCTTTGCTTTGTTTAAATAAACCATCAACTTTTATTTCAGTAAAAGATCAAAGGCAATATGTTGCTAATACTGATGAAATTAGTATTAGTTTCTAATGGAATTAGTTGCTAATGGATGAAATCATGGGTTAAGCAGAGGAAATTAAAGGGAGAGGCAGGCTTTATGGGATAATTAACACCTAGATTCTGTGGACCTGCATTTTTAATAGTAATACTGCTAAAATTTCGCAAAAAGGATCCAAACTTAAAATACTAAAATAAAACTGCTATTTCCTTCTCTAATTGTCTGCCCAGAGTCTCAGTTCTGAAGCTGATGAAAGCTGGGGATTCTCCTGGCGGGGTAACTACACTGGCGTTTTCTGTCTTCTCTTCCTTTTTTGTTTTTGGTTTAGACCTACTCAATAGCAAATGGTACAAAAACAAGCATTTTGATTAATATAGTGTAAATGTTAATTTTAAAACATTTTTGAGGTTTGAATGTATCAGAAAGCCTGAAAGCAATCACTGTATGAAGCTTCATTGGAAGCCATTATGGTTCTGCAAAATTCCAGTTTTCCAAGCAGCCACAATTCATCCAATTTAGTAATTTCTTTTTAAGAACTACTAGAAATATTAGCTTTTAGATTAAACCCAGATAATGAAATCATACAATAATAGCTTTCAGTTATTATATTGATTGAAAGATCATTTATTCAATAATTCTAATTTTCAAGATCAAAACTATTGTTTCTAGGGGCTGAAGAAATGATTGAGTAGTTAAGAGTACATGTGATCTTCCAGGGGACCTGGGTTCAGTTCCCAGCACCCAAACTGGGTGGCTCACAACAACTTGTAACTCCAACTCCAAGGGATCAAACACCCTCTCTTGGTCTCCAAGGGTGCATGTATTCTTACACAACTACCACCTGCTACTCTTTCAGAGGAGCATGTTTGGATTCTCAGCAACCGCATGGTGGCTCACAGTTCTCTGAGCTCTAGTTCCTGGGGATCCAACGCCTTTTACAGGCACTAGGAACACATGTTGTACACAGATAAACATACAGGCAAAATATCCTTTCTGACATTTTAAAAAATATCTTTTCTACATAACCTTGTGCATTTTTTAAAATGCCAATAATCAAATTAGTCATAGAAGATAACAAGTTCAAAATGTCCCCAAGCCAGTGTCAAGACATAGCTGAACATTGCTGCAAAGTGATACTTAGCTTTAATATAGAACAACTTTATCAAACATCTGGCTCCGCAGAGCACTGGGTTCTGATCAGTTTCTTGCAATCATCTGGTTTGTGTGGTATTTAAGAGAAACTCACACACCAGTAGTTGGAGACAGCTGTGCACAAAGATAGGCACAGTTCTCAAAAAGCTTATCAGCAATTTGCTGATTTTCCTTATCCCACGCTTTGTTCTTTAAAAGCAGTTGCTCAGCACCCATCCCAGCACTCAGGAGGCAGAGACAGGCAGATCTCGGTGAGTTCAAGGCCAGCCTGGTCTACAAGAGCTAGTTCCAGGACAGGCTCCAAAGCTACAGAGAAACCCTGTCTTGAAAAGAAAAAAAAAAAACTTGAAATAAACGAGGTTTGATAACAAAGTATGTTTGTCTCTGGGAAGACAAGACTTGCAAAAGTCCAAAAAAGGCATGATCATATTTTTCTTAAGTTGGGCGTCAGATTGGGAGCTTTTCACATCCCATTTGAATTTTGGCAGGTAATCTATTTATGCTAGCTGAAAATGAGGTCACAGATATTCCAAAATACATTGACTGTTAAACTCTTAAAGCTATTTATCAGGATTTATTGTATCAAGTTGAAAGTCAAGGCTGCATAGTTTCCACTGTACACTGTATGTGTCTAGCCAACATGTCAAAATGAATAAAACTGGTTTTGCTCATTTAAGCTTGCTGTAATTTTGCTTTCTTTTGGAATTGTGCTGTGATTTGTAATGTTATATTGATAAGTTGTTTGGCACCTTGAAGACACAGGTTTCACACATTTGCAGGAGAGTTAAATCTGTAAACCAGTTATTGTCAAGTTTTGCCACAAGCATTGGGTTTGCCACCACAATCAACTTGACAACATGTTGCAGATTAAAAATCTTCTTAGTGTTTAACCTTGACTTAGCTGTCTTCCTTCCACAAAGTATGTGATGGCAACATTGTCAGCCTCGGCACTTTTAATGAACACCTTGGTTTAGTTATGGCTTAATATTTTGTCCTTATAAAATTCACAGGATAATAGTTGAGGATTTGAATGATGTTGTCCATTTCAATGTTTATGCACATACATTTTCTCGACATACTATGCAATGATATCTTGTTAAACCTGAGCTTGGGCCAGAATGCTATTCATCTTCTATGAATTGCACAGGTCTGTCTTTCTCTTTTTCTTACCATTGTTGAAGCAAGCTGTGTCAACAATGAAAAACAGCAGCAAAGGCTTTAACATTAATCTTTTAATGCATTGTGCCTTTTAATGTTTGTTGGGAGGTGCGTGTGCAAAAGTGCACATGTGGTGTCCAAGCACAGCTTTGTGGAGTTGCTTCTCCCCTCCCATCACTCTTGGATTTCTGCTATCAAACTTAATTGCCTGACTTGATGGCAAGTGAGTGCCTTTACCAGCTGAGCTGAGCCGTCTTGCTCGCTCCAAAGCACAGAATTTTAAATTACTAGCTCCACTTAACAAATACTTTTGATATATTTTCCAGCTCCTTCAATTCTTCTGACTATAGTTTGATGAGGAAACTGATTTTAGAAATACCGTATCAGTATGTGACTTTGATTATTTTGCTGTGTACTCTAATACCACAAAACTAGCTTTTACATTAGAATCTGAGTTATGACTTGAAAAATATTTGTTGAGATAGTTAGCATTTTATGCTTGGTGCACTGAATTTATCAGCATGTTTTACATTAATAAAATTTCAAATCATATCCTTTGAAAACTTGTATGAACTCCCTATGATTCAAGGAGAAGTCTTCCTATTTGCCTCTCAAAAAGGGTCTTCATATATGTTCACTTTTCATTTACTAATTTCTTCTAGTCCTCAATTATTTTAGGGCATTAGGTTATTTTATTGTTGTTATGAAGATTAATTAGCAGGAAAGTAATAAGGTTTGGGCCCTGTCTTAATTTGAGTTTTTATTGCTGTGAAGAGACACCATGACCACAGCAAGTCTTATGAAGAAAACAGTTAGTTGAGTTTTAATGGTTCGGTCCATTATGATCATGAAGGGAAGTACAGCAGCCTGCAGGCAGATGTGGTAGGCATGTAGCTGAGAGTTCTACATCTTGTAGGTAATAGAAAGTTGACTGACTATCACACTGAGTGAAGCTTGAGAAAAGAGACCTCAAAGCCTGCAGTCACAGTGACACACTTCCTCCAACAATACCACACCTACTCCAGCAAGGCCACACGTCCTAAAAGTACCACTTTCTTTGGGAGTCACTTTTTTTCAAACCTACACAGACCCTTTCACATCTCAACAACTGTTGTTGAAGGGTGTAGAGCTGAGAACAGTTATAAACTCTGTGGATGATTTTATTAGTCAGGGTTCTCTAGAGTCACAGAATTTATGGAATGAATCTCTCTCTCTCTCTCTCTCTCTCTCTCTCTCTCTCTCTCTCATACACACACAGAGAGGGGGGGATTTATTGGAATGACTTAAAGGCTGCAATCCAACAATGGTTAGCTGTGAATGGAATGACCAACAATCTAGTAGTTGTACAGTCCACAAGACTGGGGATCTCAGCTGCTCTTCTGTATATTCTAGAATCCAAAAGAAAGTGGGCTCCAATGCCAGGGAAGGAATAGTTGTGCTGACAAGGAGGAGGAAAGCAGACTAAGAATGGGCCAACCCTTCCTGCTTCCACTGTCCTTATCCAGGCTTCCAGCAGATGGTATGGCCCAGATTAAAGGTATGCCTTCCAGACTCAAGATCTGGATTAAAGGTGGATGTTATTCAGCCTCAAGATCCAGATCAGAGTCATGCTGATTTCCTGTCTCAAGATACAGATCACAAGTGTGCCATCCATTTCTGGATGTTTGTTCATTTCAGATATAGTCAAGTTAACAACCAACAATATGCATCACCATGATACCTGCAGCACTGTGAGCTGTGGAAGCACCCTTAAAAATCAAATAAGAATGTTTTCTTCTAAACAACACTGAATGTCTATGGCTTTCAATGTCTGTCAAAACACTGCTAATTGTTGCGTTTCACTGAGTATGCACCATGAACACATGAAATAATCGGATGATGCCAGTCCAGCTGCAACACTGGAAGCCACACACACTGGAAAACTGAATACCTATACCATATACACATGGGAGTGACACACATTCATTTCCTTTGAATGCCATTGCCATGCTGCCTTGTCACCCACAATGTTGACACTTGCTAATATTCTTTCTGTCTAGAACTTCTTGATCTCAGTCTCCACAGTTCATGTGGTTCCCAGCTGGAGTGTCTTTCAGGATCCTATGAGACAATCTATTAAGCTGTGCTTATACCATTCAGCTGCTTTTCGAGGTCAAAGTCTCAAAGTTTTCTGTATTAAGAAATAAAGCACAAGCAGGCTTCTCATAGCAATGGACAACTCTCTGTACCAAGTTCTTCCTTAGTCACTTTTATGTTGCCGTAATAAAACACCATGACCAAGGCAACTTATAAAAGAAAGCATTTAATCAGGCTTATGGTTCCTGGGAGTTGGAGTCCATAATGGCGGAGAAAAAGCATGGCAGTAGAAACAGCTGAAAACTATAAGCATGAGGAAAGAGAGCACATGGAGAATTACATGAGTATGTTGAAACCTCAAAGCATGTTCCCAGTGATACATCTTCTCCGAAAAGGCCATCTCTCCTAATCCTTCCCTAACAGTCCTACCAAATAGGGACCAAGTATTCAAACATATGAGCATATGTAGATGATTCTCGTTAAACTGCCACAATCAACTTATACACATTTTAAGTTATATCAAAATAACTACTATATAAAGAAAAGAAATACATTAGAGACTACTGAGATTGTAAGGGATTCTCCATTTTCTATTATTTGTATTTTATTTGGTGCCTGAGTTACTCAACAGTACTGTCTGCCAACAAATTCTTGCAGTTCATCCTGTAGAATCAAGTTTTCCAGAAGAATTGTTCTAAGTAGAGGTGAGATCTAGACCTAAACAGAGAACTCTCAACCGAGGAATCTAAAATAGCTGAAAGACGCTTAAGTAAATGCTTAGCATCCTTAGAAATCAGAGAAATGCAAATCAAAAGAACTCTGAGATTCCATATTAAAACTGTAAGAATGGCCAAGATCAAAAACACTGATGACAACTCATGCTGGAGAGGATGTGGAGTAAAAAAGAACACTCTTCCATTGCTGGTTGGAGTGCAAATTGGTACAGTCACTTTGGATTTCAGTACGGCAATTTCTCAGAAAATTAGGAAACAACCTTCCTCAAGACCTAGCAATACCACTTTTGAGTATATACCCAAAGGATGCTCAATTGTACCATGAGGACTATGTTCATAGCAGCACTATTTGTCATAGACAGAACCTAGAAACCAACCTAAATGCCCCTCGACTGAAGAATGCATAAGGAAAATGTTGCACATTTACACAATGGCATACTACACAGTGGAAAAAAATAATAACATCTTGACATTTGGGGGCAAGTGGATGGATCTAGAAAATGTCATATTGAATGAGGTAAGCCAGACCCAGAAAGACAAGAATCATATATACTCACTCATACGTGGGTTTTAGACATAAAGCAAAGAAAAATCAGTCTACAGTTCATAATCCCACAGAATCTAGACAACAGTGAGGGCCCTAAGACAGACATGTGTGGATCTAATCTACATGAGAAGTAGGAAAAGACAAGATCTTCTGAGTAAATCGAGAGCATGGGGACCATGGGAGTGGGTAGAAGGGTAAGGGAAAGGTAGGGAGGGGAGTGGAGAAAAATATAAAGCTCAATAATAAACAATAAAAATATCAAATAAAAAATACATCACAATCTTCACAGTACATAAATATAATGAGCAAGTTGCATCTAAGGATAAGGACTTTTTTTGGCATGATCAGGACTGAGGAAGAGAGGGATAAAAAGGCTACTTGACTGCAAAGGAAAGGTTTCAAAGAAATTTGGATTATTTTCTTTTTTCATCTTCCTATTCTTTACTATCAAAGAAATTTGGAATATTAAAAATGGGAAGAAGAAGTCCTGGCACTTGGATGACTCTCATTTATATACCTGGCCACAGAATAGATGATGGAATGTATATGAGATGAAACAATATCCAGGGTTTAACAAAGTATATAAAAATCAACTTTTCCACACAAATTTCCAATATAGTTTATCCAAGTGATGTGTTTTTTTTTTTGTTTTTATGTTTGTTTTTGTAGTTGTATGGATAAGCTTGGGACTAAGAGCAAAGTTTGCATGAAGTTGGAATCATTCATACATGGGAAGATTATGTTCTTCTCAAGACTGCAAGATTTTGCCAACTGGTATGTGAGAGCCAAGAAGATTGAGAATACAGTCCTGGGGCTCCTGTTTCCATCTGTTTCTTCTGCCACCTTTTACAATAATCCTTTTTTATTTTAATTCCAAAGAATACTGCAGTGTCAGACATTTGGAGATGTAAATGAAAGCAGTGCCCCACCCCACCTCTGCTTCCTTTCTTCCTCTCTTTCCTCCCACCATCCTCCCTTCCTCTCCTTCTCTCATTTTTCCTTCCTCTTTTCTTTGTATTGAGTCAACAAAGTACATGATTCACATGAACCACATCATTTAGCAAAGCAGTATTTTTTACTTTATCTTTGCTATGGGATCATAGTGAAAGTTCTAGATATTTAAGATTTTATTTTGCCTTAAGGAAAAATAAGTGCTTTGTATACATTCATTTTAATTGTATCTTTTAAAGATAGAAAGCCCTGCTATTACAATTATGAGATAATAATAAAGCAGACTCTCTATTTCATGTCCTGAGGAATGATAATATCTCCCCTTTTGTGCATGGAGACCAAAGTGTGCCTTTTTCTGTAGCTTATCCCAGGGAGAACATGGAAAATAATGGTGCACTGCCAAGAAGTGGCACTCTATGGTCTCTAAAAGCAACTGACCCACATCACTCTGGATCCTATCCTATGTAGTTACATGCAAAACTGTTTCCCACTGTTACTTGGGCATCCTTTACCAGGTGCCTCCATTTCCTGGGACCATTTGTTTTCACAGTGGAGTCAGAGTCAGTTGCTACAGTGCTGACTCCACAAAGAGCCACTCCTTCCCGTTTTCCATCAAGGAGTTCCACATCCTGCTTTTGCCAGAGTGGTGGCAGCATACATTAAAGGAAGAGCCTTCCCCAAGCCACCGAATTCTTATTTTCCTTTTCAAATATCAAATTCTGAGAAAAACACTCGTCGATTGAGCCAATAATTTTTCTCAGCAGATGAAATTGTTCTGGTAATGAAAACCCAGTTGTACATTTGGTGGTTCAGATTAAGCAGAAGGCAGAGAAATCCCAATCATTAAAGTAAGTACTCATTCATAATCAGAAAGGATCTAGAAAACATGTATTCATATTTCTTCTCATGCAGATGTTCCAGAGGCTGACCACAAGAAGTAGGCAATGAGTTCATTGACCTGTGTTTACAAATAGATATTATTTTAGGCAATGTCTATTTGTCACATGGATTTGATCAATTTTTAGTCAATGAGAAATTTTGAACAATGCCACTGCTGAGTAAATAGTCGTCAATACAGAGTTGAATAGCTCATCTGACAGTTTTGCCTTAATGACTAAAGTGTCTCTTTGACAAATTCAATTTGTCCATTCATAAATTAATCAATTATTTTGGTTACCAATCTCTAAATGCCATATCCAGAAAATGCCCAGGCTCTTCAGAATATAACACCAGCATACATGTAGGTAACTTTGCTTCTATGTCACAGTCCCTCAGCCTACCCTTGGTTCACATGAATATATTTACAAAACCAATTTTTAGTCCATTAAATGTCAAGACTGAAATTATAATTTGAAAAGCTAGCTAAAAGCTTTTGAAACTAAAAGATTATTACTGTGGTGAAGCAAGTCTATGACAAAGCTTTATACTGCTTCTATGGTTCTGATTTATTTTCTTTGCACTAGACACACATTGATAAAGTCCTATACAGAGCAAGATTCTGTCTGAAACAAAACAAACAAATCAAAATGAAATTCATATCGTCATAGCATCCATTCTCTTTAAAATGACTTGGTCTGTTCCCTTGTGATTTTTCTGGTAAAATGATGTATGGCTAATCTCTATTAGTTAGTCTGATGGGCATATTAGTGCTTGGCTCAGAATAGCTCTGTGAGCCAGAAGTGGAATCAGCCTAGAGTCTATCCCCCTGCAACCTCAGTGAAACCCTGAAACACAGCCTGCTACTAAACAGAGAAGATCAAGAGGTGAGTGACCAGCCACCCAGCAGGACATCCCACTCTCTGGGCCCTCCATACTGGTACAAAACCCAGGGCCCCTCCCCAACCTGCCTTGGCTTCTATAGCCACCCAGCAGGTGAGTTTCCATTTTTTGGTGTCTTCTTCAATTTCTTTCTTCAAAGATTTAAAGTTCTTGTCATACAGGCCTTCTACTTGTTTGGTTAGAGTTACTCTGAGATAGTTTATGTTATTTGTGGCTGTTGAGAAGTGTGATGCTTCTCTGATGACTTTCTCAGTCCATTTATCAGCAGTGTAAAGAAGGGCTACTGATATTTTTTAGTTAATTTTGTATCCTGCTACATTACTGAAAGTGTTTATGAATTGTAGAAGTTCCTTGGTAGAATTTTTGGTGTCGCTTATGTAAACTATCATAATCAGCAAATAATGAGAGTTTGACTTCTTTTCCAATTTGTATCCCCTTGATCTCCTTTTGTTGTCTTATTACTCTAGCTAGGACCTCAAGAACTATACTGAATAGATATGGAGAGAGTGGATAACCTTGTCTTGTTTCTGATTTCAGTGGCACCACTGTGAGTTTCTCTCCATTTATTTTGATGCTGGCTGTTGGCTTGCTGTATATTGCCTTAATTATGTTTAGGTATGTTCCTTGTATCCCTGTTCTCTCCAAGACCTTTATCATGAAGGGATGCTGTATTTTGTCAAAGGCTTTTCCAGCATCCAATGAGATGATCATGTGGTTTTTATTTCTCAATTTGTTTAAATGGTGGATTACATTGACAGATTTTCATATGTTGAACCATCCATGCATCTTTGAGATGAAGCCAGCTTGATCATGGTAGATGATGCTTCTAATGCGTTCTTGGATTTGATTTGCCAGTATTTTATTTAGTATTTTTGCATCAATGTTCAGGAGTGAGATTGGTATGTAATTCTCTTTCTTAGTAATGTCTTTATGTGGTTAGGGTATCAGGATAATTGTAGCCTTGTAAAAAGAGTTTGACAATGTTCCTTCTGTTTCTTTTGTGTGGAATAACTTGAGGAGTATTGGTATTAGTTCTTCTTTGAAAATCTTGTAGAATTTTGAGCTAAAACCATCTGGTCCTGGGCTTTTTTTTGTTGGTATACTTTTGATGACTGTTTCTATTTCTTTAGCAGTTATAGGTCTATTTAATTTGCTTATCTGGTCTTGATTTAATTTTGGTAAGTGATATTTATCCAGAAAGTTGTCCATTTCCTTTAAGTTTTCCAATTTTGTGAAGTACAGATTTTCAAAATATGACCTATGATTCTCTGGATTTTCTCCATGTCTGTTGTTATGACCCCCTTTTCATTTCTGATTTTGTTAATTTGGATATTCTCTCTCTGCCTTTTGGTTAGGATGGATAAAGGTTTGTCTATTTTGTTGATTTTCTTGAAGAACCAACTCTTTGTCTCATTGATTCTTTGTATTGATTTCTTTGTTTCTATTTTGTTGATTTTAGCCCTCAATTTGATTATTTCCTGCCATCTACTTTCTGGGTGAGATTGCTTCTTTTTGTTCTAAAGTTTTCAAATATTTTGTTAATTCACTAGTGTGGGATTTTTCCAGCTTCTTTATGTAGGCATTTAGTGCTATGAACTTTCCTCTTAACACTGCATTCATTGTGTCCCATATATTTGGGCATATTGCATGGTCATTTTCATTGAATTTTAGGAAATCTTTAATTTTTTCCTTTATTTCTTTCTTGACCCATTGATGTGAACATTGTTTAATTTCCATGTGTTTGTTAGCTCTCGGGAATTATTGTTGCTGTTGAATTCTAATTTTAAGCCATAGTGATCCAATAAGATACAAGCAGTTATTCTAACTTTTTGCATCTGTTGAGGTTTGTTTTGTTACCTAGTATGTGGTCAATTTTTGAGAAAGTTCCACAAGGTCCTTAGAAGAAGATATATTCTTTTATTTTGAATGTAATGTTCTATAGATGTCTGTTAAGTCTATTTGAGTCATAACATTTGTTAGTTCCCTTATTTCTCTGTTAATTTTTTGCCTGACAGACCTTTCCAGTGGTGAGAATGGAGTATTGAAGTCTCCTACTACTACAGTGTGGAGTTTACTGTGTAATTTAAACTTTAGAAGTGTTTCTTTTACATATAAGGATGCCCTTGTATTTGGGGCATAAATGTTCAGTATTGTGATTTCCTCTTGATGGATTTTTCCAGTAACTAATATGAAATGTCTTTCTTTGTCTCTTTTGATTGATTTTAGTTTGAAGTTTATTTTGTTAGATATTAGCTATACCAGCTTGTTTCTTAGGTCCATTTGATTGGAAATATTTTCCCAACTCTTTACTATGAGGCAATGTCTGTCTTTGAGGCTGAGGTGTGTTTCTTGTATGCAGCAGAAAGATGGATTGTTTCTGTATCCAATGTGTTAACCTGTGTCTCTTTATAGGTGAGTTGAATCTACTTATATTAAAATATATTAATGACCAGTCATTGCTATCTCCTGTTATTTTAGTTTTTTTGTTGGTGGTGATGTTATTTTTTTCCTGTCTTTTGAATTTTCTTTTGTGAGATAATCTATTGTCTGTATTTTTGTTGATGTGTCTATTTCCTTGAGTTAGAGTTTTCCTTCTAGTACTTTGTGTAGTGCTTGGTTTGGGTTTGTGGCTAGGTACTGGTTAAAACTGGTTCTGTCATGGAATATATTGTTTTGACCTTAAATGGTTTTGCTGGGTATAGTAGTCTAGGGTGGCAACCACAGTCTCATATGTCTGCATAACACTCGACCAGGACCTTCTGGCTTTCATTGTTTCCAATGAGAAATAAGGTGTTTTTCTAATAGGTCTGCCTTTATATGTTACTTGACTTTTTTTCCTTTGCAGCTCTTAATGTGACTTTTTTATTTTGCATGTTTAGTGTTTTTATTATTATGTGGCAAGGGGACTCTTTTTTTTTGATCCAGTCTATTTGGTGTTCTGTAATCTTCTTGTATCTTCATAGGCATATCTTTCTTTAGGTTGGGAAAGTTTTCTTCTATGATTTTGTTAGATATATTTTCTGTGCTTTTGAGTTGGACTTCTCCTTCTTCTATACCTATTATTCTTTGGTTTGGTATTTTCATGGTGTCCCATATTTCCTGGATATTTTGTGTTAAGCTTTTGTTAGATTTAATGATTTCTTTAACCAATGAATATTTCCTCTATTGTAACTTCAGCGCTTATCTTCCATCTTTTGTATTCTGTTGTTTATGCTTGTATTTGTGGTTCTTGGTTGTTTTCTCATGATTTTTGTTCCTATAATTTCCTTGGCCTGTGTTTTCTTTATTGTCTCTATTTCAGTTTTCAAGTATTGAATAGTTTTTTCATATGTTTGATTGTTTATTCTTGGCTTTCCTTAAGGGATTTGTTGATGTCTTCCAATTTTTGTTAGTCTTTTCCTCCATTTCTTTGAGGGAATTTTTCATTTCCTCTTTAAGGGCCCCAAACATTCTCCTAAAGTTATTTTTTGGTCATTTTCTTCTGTCTCATCTACATTTGGTTTTTCAAGTCTTGTTATTGTAGGGCCACTAGATTTTACTGGTGTTGTGTTGCTCTTTGTGGTGTTACATTTGTTCTTACCTTGTCTACCAGTCTTTTCTTCTGATTGGTATAGCTGGGGCTGTCTGTGACTCTGGTAATCAATCTTCTAGGTGCCAGTGGATCCAAGGCTCAAATAGTTGCTCCTTGCGGTGCAATTCAGTCACCCTGTTGGTCACTCTTTTTTCCTGGAGGTCTTTCCATGCTCACAAGATTCCCTCTGAAATACAAGGGGTTGTTCAGGCCTCTTCCCACAGAGATTGCTTTCTTGGAGTTCTTTCTGCTGAGGTTTCTGCCTTGGGCCTGCTCTGGTATAGGTCCTGGCTCAGGCCTACTTCCTCAGAGGTCCCAGACTCACACCTGTACCCCCAGAGGTCTGGTTTTAACTTCTGAACTCAGTGTGAAATCACATGTGGCTCCCACAATGCTCTCATGTTCTTCAAAATGTGTGTGTTACATCTAAATGAGGGCTAGCTGGGGATGTGGCTTAATGGTGGAACTGAAACATCAGAGGAAAAGGATTTTAAATATAACTTTATGAAGATGATAAAGACTTTTAAAGAGTAAATGAAAAACTCTCTTAAAGAAATGGAGGAAGAGACAAACAAAAACTTGGAAGAAATTAATAAATCTCTTAAAGAAACCCGAGAAAGCAATAAAACAGGTGAAGCAAACAGTTCAAGACTTAAAATCTGAAACAGAGGCAATAAAAAAAAACACAAACTGAGGGAATTCTAGATGTAGAAAATCTGGGTAAATGAACAGGAACTACAAGAAATGGAAGAGAGAATCTCAGGGGCTTACAATACTATTGAGGAAATGTAGAAGGAGGCTTCCTGTTTGTCTTGGCTGCCCAGAAACAAAATAATCACACAGAAACTATATTAATTAACTCACTGCTTGGCCCATTATCTTTAGCTTCTTATTGGCTAACTCTCACATCTTAATTTAACCCATTCCTAGTAATCTGTGTATCACCATGTGGCTGACGTATGGGCTAAAATTCAGCATCGGTCTCCATTAAGGGCTGCATGGCTTCTCTTGACTCTGCCCCTTTTCTCTGAGCATTCAGCTTAGTTTTCCCTGCCTACTCTGTTCCCTTATAGCTCTGCTATAGGCCCAAAGCCGTTCCTTTATTTATCAATGGTAATCACAGTATACAGCGGGACATCCCACATCAAGGAAATAGATTTATTGGTCAAATGAATCATTAAATGCAGAAAATTTTTAACACAAAACATTCAGGAAATCTAGGACACCACAAAAAGTCCAAAGCTAGGAATAATAGGGGTAGAAGAAGAAGAAGTTCGGCTCAAAAGCATAGAAACTATATTCAATAAAATCATAGAAGAAAACTTTCCCAACCTAAAGAAGGATATCCTTATGAAGGTACAAGAAACTTACAGAATACCAAATAAACTAGATGAAAAGTCCCCTTGCCATATAATAATCAAAATGCAAAACATATAGAATAAAGGAAGAATATTTGTAAAAGAAAAGGTCATATAAAGGTAGATCTATCAGAATTACACTAGACTTTTCAATGAAAACCATGAGAGTAAGAAGGTCCTAGATAGATGTGCTGCAGACACTAAGAGACCATGGACACAAACCTAAGCCACTATTCCCAGCAAAAGTTTCAATCACCATTGATGGAGAAAAGAAGATATTCCATGACAAACCAGATTTCAACAATACCTATCTGCAAATCCAGCCCTACAGAAAGTACTAGAAGAAAAATCTCATCCCAAGGAAGTTAACTGTATCTATAAAAATACAGGCAACAGCTAACCTCACACTAACAAAACCCTCAGAAGGGAAACACATTCCCTACCACTGAAAAAATACAGGAATTAACAATCACTGGTGATTAATATCTCTTCATATCAATGGACTCAATTCACCAAAAAAATATACACAGGCTAGGAGAATGGATACAAAAGCAGGATCCAGACTTCTACTGTATACAACAAACATACCTCAACCTCAAGACAGACATTGCCTCAGAGTAAAGGGTTGGAAAAATATTTTCTAATCAAATGGACCTAAGAAATAAACAGGTATAGTCATCCTAATATCTAACAAAGTTTACTTCAAACTAAAAACAATCAAAAGAGATAAAGAAAGAAACTTTTTACTCAAAACAGGAACAATTCATCAAGATAAAGACTCAGTCCTGAACATTTATGCTCCTAATACAAGAGCACCCATATATGTAAAAGAAACATTACCAAAGCTTGAATTGCACATCAAACCCCAACACTAATAGTAGGAGACTTCAATACCCCATCCTCCACAAATGGACAGATCAACCAGGCATAAACTTAACAGAGAAATAAGATAACTAACAGATATCATGATTAATCTACAGAACATTCTACCCAAACACAAAAGAATATGCTTTCTTATCAGCATCTCATGGTTCTCTAAAATCTCTAAAATTTACCACATACTCTGTAACAAAGCAAACCTCAACAGATTAAAAAAAGTTGGAGTAACCCTATGTATATTATGAGATCACAATGGTCTAAAATTAGAATTCAACAGCAACAATAATTTCAGAAAGCTCACAAGCACATGGGAATTAAACAATGCCCTTGAACCACCCCTAAGTCAAGGAGAAGTAAAGAAGGAAATTAAAGAATCTTAGAATTTATTAACCATGAAGGCACAACATACCCAAACTTATGGGACACTATGAAAGCAGTTTAAGGGGAAAGTTCACAACCCAAAATGCTTATATAAAGAAGCTAGAAATATCTCATACTAGTGAATTATTAGCACATTCAAAAACTTTAGAATAAAAAAAGCAGACTCACCCAGGAGGAGTAGAAAAAGATGGGAAATAATCAAATTGAGGGCTAAAATCAACAAAATAGAAAAAAGAAAACAATATAAAGAATCAATAAACAAAGAGTTGGTTCTTTGAGAAAATCAAAAAGATAGACAACCTTTTATCCAAATTAACCAAAAGGCAGAGAGAGAACATCCAAATTACAAAATCAGAAATGAAAAGGTGAACATAACAAGAGACACTGAAGAAATCCAGAGAATCATTGGGTCATACTACAAAAGTCTTTACTCAATAAAATTGGAAAATGTAAAAGAAATGGACAATTTTATAGAGAGATTCCACATACCAAAATTAATTCAAGACCAGGTGAACAATTTAAATACTCCTATCACCTTCAAGGAAGTAGCAGCTGTCATCAAAATCCTCCCAATCAATTAAAAAAAGCCCATGGCCTGATGATTTCAGTGCAGAATTCTACCAGAACTTTAAATAAGAGATAATACCTATACTCCTCAAAGTGTTCCACATAACTGAAACAAAACATTGCCAAACTCTTTTTATGATGCTACAATTACTCTGATACCAAAATCACACAAAGACTCAATCAAGAAAGGGAATTACATATCAATCTCATTCATGAACAAAGGTGTTAAAATACTGGCAAATCAAATCCAAAAACACATCAAAAAAAATCATTCACCATGATCAAGTTGGATTCATCCCAGAGATGCAGGGATGGTTCAACATATGAAAATCTATCCATGGAATCTACCATATAAATAAACTGAAAGAAAAACCATATAATCCTCTCATTAGATGCTGAAAAAGCATTCAACAAAATCCAACACCCTTTTATGATAAAGGTCTTGGAGAAATCAGGGATACAAGGAACATATATAAACCTAATGAAAACAATATACAGCAAGCCTACAGCCAACATCAACTTAAATGGAATGAAAATTAAAGCAATCCCACTAAAATCAGGAACAAGACAAGGCTGTCCACTCTCTATATATATTCAAAACAGTTCTTGAAGTTCTTGCTAGAGCAATAAGACAACAAAAGAAGATCAAGAGGATTCAGATTTTAAAGAAAGAAGTCAAACTTTCGTTTTACAGATGAATATATACATATATATATATCACCCAGAATTTGACAAGGGTACTCCTACAGCTGATAAACACCTTCAATAATGTGGCAGGATACATGATCAACTCAATAAAAATCAGTAGCCCTCTTATGTATAAATGTTAAAAAAAGCTGAGACAGAAATCAGAGAAACATCACCCTTTGCAAGAGCCACAAATAACATAAAATGTATTGGGGTAACACTAACCAAAGAAGTGAAAGAATTGTTTGACAAAAACTTTAAGTCTTTGAAGAAAGAAATTGAAGTAGATACCAGAAACTGGAAAGATCTCCCTTGCTCTCAGATAAATAGGATCAACATAATAAAAATGGCAATCCTACGAAAAGCAATCCAAAGATTCAATGCAATCCCCATCAAAATACCACAATTCTTCACAGACCTTGAAAGAAGAATACTAAACTTCATATGGAAAAACAAAAAAACCCAGGATAGCCAAAAACAATTCTGTACAATAAAGGAACTTCCAGAGGCATCACCATCCCTCACATCAAGCTTTGTTATAGAGCTACAGTAATGAATACAGCCTGGTATTGGTATAAAAACAGAGAATTTGACCAATGGAATTGAATCAAAGACCTGAATATTAATCCACACACCTATGAACAAATGATTTTTGACAAAAATCTAAAAATATAGAATGGAAAAAAGAATGCATCTTCAACAAATGATGCTGACATATCTATCCCCATTTACAAAACTCAAGTCCAGCCGGGCGGTGGTGGCGCACACCTTTAATCCCAGCACTCGGGAGGCAGAGGCAGGTGGATCTCTGAGTTTGAGGCCAGCCTGGTCTACAAGAGCTAGTTCCAGGACAGGCTCTAGAAACTACAGGGAAACCCTGTCTCGAAAAACCAAAAAAAAAAAAAACAACAACAACAACAACAAAAAAAAAAAACAAAAACTCAAGTCCAACTAGAGTAAAGATCTCAATATAATTCTGAGTTCACTGAATCTGATGGAAGAGAAAGTGGGAAGTAGTCTTCAATACATGAGGACAAGTGACCACTTCCTAAATATAACACCAGTAGCAAAGGCACTGAGAGAAACAATGAATAAATGGGACCTCCTAAAAGCGAGAAGCTTCTGTAAAGCAAAGGACATGGTTAATAAGACAAAAAGGCAGCCTACAGAATGGGAAAAGATCTTCACAAACCCCACATCCAACAGAGGGCTGATCTCCAAAATACATAAAGAACTCAAGACATTAGACATCAAAATTCCAAATAACCCAATTAAAAAATGGGGTGCTGGTCTGGGATTCCCCTCTGTATGCTGTGAATACCACTGGTTAATAAAGATACCATCTTGAGCCTGTGATGGGTAGAGTAGAGCTAAGTGGGGAAAACTAAACTCAATGCTGGGAAAATGAGGGAGAATTCAGGGAGAAGTCATAGAGTTGCTGCCAGAGACAGATGCACTGAAACTTTGCTGGTAGACCATGCTCTTGTGGTGATGCACAGATTAATGGAGATGGGTTCTATTAAGATGTAAGAGTTATCCAATAAGAAGCTAGAACTAATGGGACAAGCAGTGATTTAAATAATATAGTTTCTGTGTGATTATTTTTAGGAGTCTGGGCAGTTGGGAACCAACCAAGTGGCCTACTACAACAGGATACAGAACTAAACAGAGACTTTCAAACAGAACAATATCAAATGGCTGAAAAACACTTAAGAAAAGGTTCAAAATCCTTCGCCATCAGAGAAATATAAATCAAAACAAGATCAAAAATACCAATGATAGCTTATGCTGGAGAGGATGTGGAGTAAGGGAAACAGTCCTCCATTACTGGTAGGAATGCAAACTTGTACAACTCCTCTGGAAATCAGTATGGCAGTTCCTCAAAAAATTGAGAATCAACCTACCTTAGGAACCAGCAATACCACTCTTGGACATATACCGAAAGGATGCTCAATCATACTACAAGGACATTTGTTTACTTCTGTTCATAGTAGCATTATTTGTAATAGCCAGAATCTGGAAACAACCTAGATGCAACTCAACTGAACAATGGATAAAGAAAATGTGTACATTTGCACAATGGAGTACTACCCAGGGGTAAAATAACAATGACATTTTGAAATTTACATGCAAATGGATAGAACTAGGAAAAACCAGCCTGACTGAGGTAACCCAGACCCAGAAAGATGAACATGGTATGTGCTTACTCATAAATAAATACTAGCTGTAAAGCAAAGGATACTGAGCCTACAGTTCATGATCCTAGAGAAGCTAAGTAACAAGATGAAACCTCAGAAAAACATGCAGAGATATACCTGGAAAGGAGAAACAGACAAGACCACCTGACAAAAAATGGGAACATGGGGGTGGGGAGAGTAGTGAGGGCAGAAGGGGAAGACAGGGAAAGAAGGGGAATGGGGAGGAGAACTTAAGGGAGCAGGATAGCCAAGATAGAGGAAAGACAGAGAAGAGAGCCAGGAAAGAGATATTTTGATTAAGAGAGCCAGTATGGGACTAGCAAGAAACCTGACACTAGAGAATTTCCCAGGAATCCACAAGGATGGCCCCAGCTAAGACCCTAAGCAATAGAGGAAAGAGCCTTGCCCTGTAGTCAGACTGATGAATATCTTAATTATCACCATAGAATCTTTTTCGAGACCTTCATCAGAGCACTGAAGTTCAGTTGAAGAGTGGGAGGAGTGAGGATATGAGCAAAGAGGCCAACACCATGATGAGTACACCCCACAGAAACAGTTTACCTGAGCTAATGGGAGCTCTCTAACTCCAATCAGACAGGGAAGGAAACAACATAGGCCCAAACTAGTTCCTCTGAATGTGGGTAAGAGTTTCATGGCTGGGGCAGACTGTGGGTCCACTGGCAGTGGCACCAGGATTTATCCCAACTGCTTGCACTGGCTTTTTTGGAACCTATTCTCTTAGGATGGATACCTTGCTGATGGAGGAGGGTCATCTGTCTATGTGTTACTTTTGTTGGTTAATAAAGAAACTGCCTTGGCCCTTTGATAGGACAGAAAATTAGGTAGGTGGAGTAAACAGAACAGAATTCTGGGAAGAAGGCAATGAGGCAGTCGCCATGCCTCTCCTCTCCAAGAGAGGCGCAGGTTAAGATCTTTCGTGGTAAGCCACCACCTTGTGGTGCTACACAGATTACTAAATATTGGTTGAAGCAGGATGTGAGAATTGGCAATAAGAGGCTGAAGCTAATGGGCCAGGTAGTGTTTAAGGGAATACAGTTTCCATGTAATTATTTCATTTGTAAAGCTAGCCGGGTGGTGGGACGCAGCCCCACCATTCTGGGGCTAATCTAGCCATGCGGGAGCCAAGCAGAAATGCAGCCAGCCACTCCTTCTACACCTTGCTCAGTCTAGATAAAATAGGGAGGGCCTTGGACCTTCCCCAAAGCAATGTGCCTTACTCTCTCTGAGGAGTGGATGGGAGTAGAGTGGGAGGGGTAGGTGGAGGGAAGTCGAGGAGGGGAGGGAATGGGAACAGGGATTGGTATGTAAAATGAAAAAAGATTGTTTTCTCTTTTAAAATAAATAAAAAATGCAAGCCTCAGTCTCATTTTCAAACATAAAGAGCACACATCTTATTTTGTTTGGGTTTGTTTGTTTGTTTGTTTGTTTAATGTGTATGGATGTTTGCAGGCATCCTACCCCTGCGCACCACAGGGGTGCAGAACCTGCAGAGGCCAAAAGATGGCAACAGATCCTCAGGGACTAGAGTTCAACTGTTTGTGAGCTGCCATGTGGGTGCTATGTCCTCTGGAAGAACACCAGTGCTCTTAACCACTCCCCAGCTCCATGATTATTGTTTTAGAAAATGATTTATTTCTACTTTGTCTACAAAAGCATGAATGGTGAAATCTAGTAACTCCAGTTGCCTGTGTATTATCAGTTATAAGATTCTGATTCCACCCTCCGTAGCAGAACCTCACAATTCATTGTCAGGACTGCTGAGTTAACTATCCATTAATGTATTATCATCTAGACTTAAACCTTCACAAAGTAAATATTGACAAAGTCTTTAGTATAACTGAGATCACATTTTATCTGCTTTCATCCTTGAACTTACTGATACAGCACCCTCTATGGCCAGTACCTTATGGGGTTTGCAGAAGTGATTAGATTATGAGTCTAACCATACTATTCAATTTGAGTTTTACTGATGAAAGCAGGTCAGGTGTTTCATTAGCCCCTATTACAGATGTAGTTACCTTGAGTTATTACATAATTGCCCTAGTGTGAAATGATGAAAAAGGAGGAAACTCAAATGAGAAAACTGTTTAAGAAGCTGCTTAACATAACCCAAGTCTTGTTTATCATAGTGTGCCTGGCATGTGAGATGAGTTCTTTTGCCTTTGAGGCTGATGACATTTTCAATACATCAATGTTTCTTGAAAAGGGGGGAGATATTCTGTGTACCTAAGGGTCATTAGGGAATCTTGTTATCTTGCAAATTCTAACACATTTGCTAAAATCTACTGACTCAGTTTCTAGGTGTGGAAAGATCTTAGAAAATTCTAGTTTAAATTATGAACTATTGATGCTGTTGTTTGCCCAGCATTGACATTTGCGACTAATCTCAGCCCTAGTTTCTCTCTCAGCTATAAGAATAACAAGATCAAATGTTCTATTTTTCTTTTTCTTTTTTCTGTTACTCTCTTTGCTCTTTTAAAAACTTGTTTCCAGTGATAGAGATCAATGGCTTTCTAAGAATATGACTATTCTATCAACAGTAGATGAAAATGACAGATAGCACATTAAAAATATACTCATTAACTATAAGCTGGGAAAGGAAAGCATTGCATTGCCATTGGGCAGCTAGCATAATACTTGCATCATGATAGAACCATAGGGACAGTCAGGTATGTTGCCCGGACTGTAGCATCAAAGATATGTGATGTGGGCTGAAAACAAGTACTGAGATGAATCTGAGGAATAATAAAACTGTGAAGTATTCTACTTGGTTACAAAATCAAATAATCTTGGGTCATCAAGATGGCATAGCAAATGAAGTATCTTGTTTCCTAATTTGAAAACATGAGTTCAATCCCTGTGACTAAGACGGTGGAAGTTTTCCTCTTGTCTACTCACACACATACACACACATGTGCAAGCTCACGCATGTGTGCACACACACACACACACACACACACACACTGGAATAATAAAATCCACACAAATATATTCATTCCCACACATAAATAAGTGTAATTAAAGAATATAATAAGACAACAAAGATCTCAGTCAACCACTAGAAAATACAGAAGGAACAAATCCTGCCTCCTCTGATGAGTCTAAACCTTGATTATGAATGAGCATTAGGAAAAAGACAGAGGCTATGTGGGAAAGACAGACCTTATAATGACTTCAACACTATTTACCAGTTGTGCACCCTATGAACTATAATAACAACCTGCCAGGCAAAGTGCAACCACTAGTAAAACAGTATTGTGACTATTATGGGCATAAACAACTGGTGTCTGATTTGGTTTGAGGTCATTGATGCATGTGAGCGTTCAGGCATCATACTGTAAACCCAGTCAGAAATCCGTGGGTGTGGAAGTCTTAGGCACCAGGGGTAATTCACTACATCTCTGTAGCTAAATTGGTATAGTAGTAAACTACTTACACATGTGTATACGCCAAGAAAAAAAATGTTACTCTCACCTTTAATCAGTGAAGCTTCTCTTTGCAATGTGCAGCGGTGAATACAGAGATACAGGGTTGGCCAAGATGCTGAGAATAATTTCTAAATATTTAACTTATATTATCTCTTCAAAAGTTCAGAAGATACTGTGCAAGAAGAGATAGAATGCAAGTCAGAATATAGAAAGAAGTTCTGAAATGCAATTTTCTGTACATAAAACCGGCATCACAATCATGATCTCATAGCCACTACAGCTACGTGAAGTGGACCAATACAACACTGAAACTTCTAATAGTCAGCCATAGATCTGGTAGGGCTCATGGTACCTCTTTCTAATAAACTATTGGCTACTGAACACAGTCTTTGTCATTGGTTGTATATCTACAGATGAGCCTACCAGGCTCCCAAAGAGATTTCCAAGTCTATGGTCACACAGACAGCCCTGAATAAACTCGGTGTATCACTAAATAAATAAATAAATAAATGAAATAAAAAAGCATAAGTGTGGGAAAGAAATTTGTACAGAGAATAGGGTATGTTGACAAGGTAGAAAGGAAATGAGAGAGTGGGGAGGTCAGAGTAAACAGAATGAAGTGTGTATGTATGTGTAATTATCAAAGAACAGTTATTGTTAAGATGATCTATAATTCATATACTCCCACCATTGCCCCATCAGCCTAGAAAACAAAACCTTCAAAAAATAATGTAATAAAAATGCAATATGCTGCAGTTATATGGTTTATTGAATATTTTCATAAAATAAGAAAAGGAATATATCTCTTTTATTCTGTGTAAGTCGAAGTTCAGTAGAGAGCAGTGTTATCTCAGCTGAATAAAGACATTGATAGATTCATTGTATTTCAAGGATATTACTGCAAAAGAAGAGGGACATGCTGTTATATCATGTAGGGACTAGACTAAGACAAAGAGAGTGTTTAGCCTGAGGGAAAGAAGTCAGACTATATGATAGTTATCTTTTTCAACTTGACAAGCTGTCATGTGTAAAATGGATAGACTTATTCAAGGTAGCTACAGGGTTTGAGTTGAGAAGAAGGAGAAGGCTTTTTCGAGATTTCCCTTCATACAAAGAGGATTATTTGAAAATTAGAGAGAGTATTAAGTACTAGAAGTAGCACCAATCTGCACAATCCGCTTGTGCAGAAGACTGGAGATGGAGTTTGGTACTGTGCCTGACCTCCACTGTCCCAACATGACCCCAGTCTTGCCTGACTTCACTTTCTTCTTATTCTTAACACCTAGTATTTGGCCACTACTTCATAAATACTCTTCAGTGAGCCAATGGACTTTATTGCTTTGAATGTCAAGCACTGATTTCACATCTACTTACCTGCCAGAGAAAATAATGTTTCTTTTTCTACCATCCTGTTCCCTGTGTCTCATGCTCAACTCACATCCACTTCAAGCTATCTAGAGAAAATATACCACTGGTTAATTGTGGTATATAACTGAGGATTTCTTCATTGGTAGAAATGTGTAGCAGAAATGTGTAAAGTTTGATGTCTTTACAAAGAAAGAGTTACTCTTGAATAGTGAAAGTTAGATCAGCACCAGACTAAACATCCATCAGTTCCTGATAAGAGCACATCCCAGAGAAAGTCAAACTTCAAAAGGGGGAAACGGTGTGATTGTAGGCCCAAATTTCTATATGGTATGGCAGCCAGGTTCTGAAGCCATAGGGCCCACCTGAGGTGAACACTTAGCCCTGCAGACAGGCTGTCACTGCTCCAACAAAAGGTCAGGATGTTGTTGCTCCTTTCTTTGTAATTTAGAGGATGCCTTATAGAGATGCTGATTCAAGCCTACCTGAGAGCTAGCCTACAGCAGACAGGTAGATGCGGGGGTGACAAAACGCCATTTGCCTGGTTACCTAGGAGACAGGTCTGGTGCATTTTCCCTCTCAGTTTGTGTGTTGGTATAAAAGCTGTTTGAAGAATAAATGAGAGGAATTCTTCAGGATGTGAACTCAGGACTTCATGAGGGACCACTGAGAATCTCACTCCCAATTAATCCTTGTGAGTTGTGTCTTTATTTCCGTCTCCTCCACACCGGTCAAGAGAGAGAGTTTATGTTGGGGTCTGGTCTAGAGAAATAATTTATGGTCCGGGCTAGAACCAGGCCCCGACATGTGATTACAAATAACTCCCAACTGTGATAAGATTACAATACCTAGGATGCATACCTTGGCATCTGTGAGGAACTTTAATGTGATTATTCAACTCTACCAGAAAGCTGTGCATACAGATAAACACACAAGCCTCCCAGCCCAGTGATGCATAAAATGCCAACAACTCCACCATTAGTGTTTTCTTAATTTTATTATTTGTATTGCTTATGTTAGTATCTTGAATCAGGAAAGATGACTCATGTTTTAACTTCTTTAAAATATTGACTTTGTTTTCGTACAGAATATAGTGGGTGCTGAACAGCAAATAGGTGTTTCAGTCAACAGTGTGTCAAAATAATTCTGTATTATCTCCGAGTGCGTACATCAGACTTCTCCTAATAGGAAACAAATTAAGGAAAACTCAATACTGCTCTAGGTGTTAAATTTGATTGTTTTCTTTTTGGCAGTGACATAGTTTAAATCCTACTTAGCCTTTGTAAACAGTGTGTTAGACTTTTGATGCAAGCTACATACTCTTTCAGTTCAATGGTAAACCTCCTTTTATAATCCCTCACCTTGAAACAAATTGTCATGGCTGCTATTCTTTCCCACTCAAACCCTCATAGGCATTTTATGTCAGGAATTTATCAGTCTCCACTATTTATAAGCATTATTAAATGTTATCTTCAGGGCTGTACAAGTACACACAAGATCCCCTGACTGTTTTAATAGATTCATTTGTTTTTTGTAACATGCTGTGCTTGAAAGATACTAAGGATAACTAAATAGAAATTATGAATTCTCTATAAATATATACACATTGTAAATCTCATGACGTTCTTGAACTCAAGATGTATTGGAAACAGGTAAATGATCCTTTATCTACTTAATAATTGGATCATTCATCTGTTAAATTGGTGGAGACTTCTGCATTATGTGGATCAGTCAGCTGTCAAATGACTGCGTGGAAAGAACACCTCCCATTCTATCCCAACACTCTGCTTACTACTAGTATTGCTGTGGGTGGGAGGGGAGTTGCTTTGATAGAATTCTTCATGCCAATGCATGTTTTCTTTCTAGAGATACTGGAGCCTTGGGAAACTATCTGTTCTGATATCAGCTGATTTTAACAGGGTGGGAGATAAAGATTTGGTTTCAGTCTTTCCCATGTAGACAACCAGATTTCCTCAAGTAATTTATTGGGAAGTTTGTTTTTTCCTTATTACCTATCTCAGTAATCAGGTGACCATAAGTGTATGGGCTCATTACTGGTTTATTTCTGTGTTTTCTATACATTTTATTTTATTGGCCTGTGCATCTGTTTTCATACAAACATCATGCTTTACCCCGTTTGACTCTGTAATAGAAACCTGGCATTACGAATCCTCTAGTGTTTCTGTTTTTACTCAAGATTTCTTAACTAATTGTTATCCTCTTTCTCTACCCATTATCGGATTGTTTTCTTTACCTCTGCCAAGACCATGATTGATATTTTGGTGGAGATTGCTTTAAATCTACAAAGCACTTTCAGTACCATGGCCATTTTAACACTATTGAGTCCTCTTCTCCATGGACATGAGATTTCTTTTATTCTGAGGTCATGCTCAGATTCTTTTTTTAGTGCTTAATAATTTTCATTGTAATGGTCTCTTATCACTTTGATTAAGTTTATTCCTAAGCCTTTTGATGTTTTCATTATCATTATATAGAAAGGCTTCTGTTTTGTTTTTTTTGTGTTTTAGACAGGGTTTCTCTGTAGCTTTGGAGCCTGTGCTGGAACTAGCTCTTGTAGACCAGACTGGCCTCAAATTCATAGAGATCCACCCGACTTTGCCTCCCGAGTGCTAGGAGTAATGGCATGCACTACCACCGCAAGCTTCTGGTTTCCATAAGGTGATTTGCACACTGATACTTTGCAGAATCTATTTATCAGATCTAAGAATTCTGATGGGACTTCTTTGGTTTTCCAGATACAGACTCACCATCTTCTATCCTGTCACTCAAAGAGAAAATATGATGGCCTCTTTTTGTTTGCGTCTATTTCATTCACTTGCCTGGCTACTCTGGCTAAATTTCCAGAAGTTATCTTGACTGTTGAGATGGCATGCCATTATTTTGTTTCCTGTTCTTGATCACAGAAGACATACTTTCAGGTATTCCTACCTTCAGTATTGGACGTATCGGATGTGAGTGTGTCAAATGTAGCACTTAGGTTGAGAGATGATCCTTCTAAAAGTGGTTTTTCCAAAAAAGAATGTTGAATTTTTTTTTTTCCACAAGACGCGGCGTGGACGTTACACGCGCGCACGACAGGTCGGCACAAGCAGCACACACACAGACACAGGATTCGAACTCGCGGACACGTGGACACGCACGCCCAGGCGCGCGCCCTACACACTGAGCCACCGCGCGGCTCGCTAAGAATGTTGAATTTTAATAGAGATGTTTTCTGAATCTATTGAGATGATCATACGGTTTTGATTTTTTGTTCTATTTATGTCTTGAACTACATATTCATTAATTTTTATATTTTAAAGCATCCTTGAATTCCTGTGATCTATAGCATAAATTAATAATGATGTGTCTTTGTTAATTTTTAGCTTCATGATCCATTGATTGCTGAGGTCCTCAGGTCCTGAGGTCAAACTTTACTATTTGTGGAAGGAGAGGGTTAGCGTCCCTTCGCATATTATAGTGTTTGCGCTACAAAAGTGGGTCCCTTAAAGGTCTCAATATAAATATTTATAACCATTATATATTTTGTTGGATTTTTCTATCCTTTATCGGTATGTAACAACTTTCTCTGGCCCTTATGATCAATTCTGTCTCAAAGTTGGTTTCATCATATGTGGGTATGACTACTTCATTCAGATTAAATTCTCTGGAAGCATCATTTTCCATCTTCTCATTTTCACTCCATGAATTCCTCTGTTGGTGTGTTTCTTGCAGGCAGCAAGTTGCTGAATTTTCCGTTTTAGTTGTGTCACCAACTCTGCACATTTTAAAACATAATTCAGATTATTTACATTCTGTGTTGTCATTGAAAGGTGTATACCTTTTCCTGTTATTTGTTGTGCTTGTTCTGATATTTACTAACAGTCTACTTTTATTTGCTCCTCCTTTTTTTTTTCCATTTCGGAAGTTTAATGGTTTAGAAAAATAATTTTTTTGTGATTCTCATTTTCTTTTCTGATCTAGTGTGGATTATGCTTTTCCATGCTCCTATAATTGCATTTGTTTACCTTCCTATTTTGAAGATAGGATTCCTCTAAGCACATTCTATAGTGGTAATTCACTGGTTCCTGGTTTCTTTAGTTTCTGTTTGTCTTGGAAATCCTCATTTTTTTTAATTTATGGCGAACTGCTGGCTATTATAATCCAGAGTAGCAGTTATTTTTTTTTTCTGGGTTTGAAGCATGTTATCCCACTAGGCCATAATTCCAGCTGGTAGAATTTCTGCTGAGGAATATGTTGTTATTCTGACTGGTTTGCCTTTCTAAATGGAATGAGATTTCTTTTTCAGATTTCAGCATTGTGGAGGGTCATTTGTCTCATATCTATTTATGGCTGCTAACTGTGGCCTTATGGTTATACCCTTCCCGAGATTTGGGGAGTTTCTGCTATTGTTTCACTAAATCCTTTTTCGCTGTCCTTGGTCTACACATCTCGACTGCCTAGAGCAATTATCTCCTGTTACAATCAATCTCTAACTATAAAGCTGTTTTCCTTCTGTGTCCCTTAGGTCTCATAGTCACTGTTCATGATTTCTTACATTTCCTTTACTCTGACCTGGATGTGATAATTTATCACCCTTGATCTCAATACCAACTACTATTTCTTCTAATTTACTGATAAGACCTTTGCTGGGGATTGCTATGTTTTTATAATTCTTCAGCTTTCCATTCTTTAAAGTTTCAATTTAATTTACTTTCAGAATCTTACTTTAATGAGCTGTCTTAATTATACTAGCTACTTATTTATATTTAGTTTGAATTCGTAGGTCATATTTTTAATTTAATTTTCTAGTATTTTTGATAATTTCTTACATAAATACTATATTTACATCCTTTTCACTTCTCTCTCCACATTTTCCCATGTCTCTCTCAACTTTCAAGATCATGACCTTATGACCTCTTATTTTAAAATTACTGTTATGTACATAAACATTCTCTATCTTTCTCTCTTCATTACCTATTTCTTGAGACCATTTAGTGTTGATTTTACATATATGCATACAAGAGTGTAATAATAGCTCCCACTCCTGATAGTCATTGCTTGGCTACATCATTGATCATATTTTTAAAAAAATTTTAGTCCCCTGCCTACTATTCCATCCTATTCCCTATCTTCTCCTTCAGTTTCTGAGAGTTACAAGCCTTTGGATGAGCCATTTTGTCTCCTTTTTACATATATGATGCATTTAATTATTAATATTTAGCATATTTTGGATAAATATCTATTCTGCTCTTCTATGAGGACCTTCTCAGTACACAACCATGAGGCTTCACTCCTAGAATCACTGGGAGAAAAGAACACAAACCTCAGTAATAACAACAGCAACAAGTAAATAAGATGAAAGACATGGAAATAGAGCTTGCCTTAGTTTTCTACCTTGTTGCTGCTTTGAAAGGCCAAACAAGAGCACTTAAGGGACATAAGGTTCCTTTGGGTCACTGTTCCAGGTTACAGTCTATCATTGCAGGAAAGTTGGGTGGCAGGAACTTGAAGCAATCAGAGAGCTGAAAGAATTAATGTATGCATACTAATGGTCAGTTTACTTATCCACTCTTCTGCATTCCTGAGCTAGAAACAGTGCTACCCACAATGAAGGGGCCTTCGCACCTCAATTAACATAGTCAAGATAATCTCCCAGAGAGGTGTGCTGTCGCATAAAGCCACAGGAGTTCATTATGGGTTCTCAAGACAGCCCAAGAGAGTGAGGGATCAAGAGAGGGAGACAGCCTCTCCCTAAACTTATAAATTTTCACATGTGCAGACAAGACTAAGCCCTAGGATTCAAAATCCCTAAAACCCATAGGCTAAAGGGATCGAAATCTCACAATACTAGTCACACACCAGCTTAATCTAGATAACCTCCCAGAGATGCCTTTCACATTCAGTTCTGGATATTGTCATGTTGACAGTCATAACAAAACATTACAGAGGCTAAACTAGGTAAAAATATGTGTAAATAGTTAATAAAAGGAGTTAATATGTAACAAATTAAAGAGTTAAAAATTAATAAGGTAAACATTAACAGTAAAATAACAGAAAGAGATGAAGACAATATAGAGAAACAAGAACAAAAGAGCAGGAAAAAAATCAAAACATGAGAAAAACAGAAAACAAAGTGACAAATTCCTGAATACAATAATACAGAAAATAGGAAATTAAGATTGTACAAATTAAAAAATAAACAAAAAGAATTTTTTTAATAGCCTAAGTTCTTGCACTGATGACGCTTTCTTTTGGGTCCTGAAATACAAGACGTCATCCACGAACGGGGTGAGCAGTGGGTAACAGTGATCCAACTATGAGGTGGGCAGCGGGTCACAGTGAGGCTTGTGGTCCTTTCTTTCAGCTTCCATGTAACAGATGGGTACCACATGTAGGTCAATCCCTTCTCCGTGCTTCTCACAGTGCAGATTAAGGGCAGGCTCTCTGTATTCGCTCAATGCCTTTAAAAATAAATTGCTGCAGCTTCAGAAATTTGTTGACCTGCGAGATGAGATTGGATTCAAAATCCCTCTGTCTGTGTCCCAGTGATATCTGCAAGCCACACTTTATGCTCAAGTGCTTCAGAGAGCGAGGGGAGCAAGCATGTCCTTGAGCTTTGTGCAGGAGGAAGCTATAGAAACTGAGAGCTCTGTCTTGGTCTCAGCGTTCTCAGAACTGGCCATCACAGTCAACCACTCAGCATAGGCTTTCCCCTTAGCTACAGAGGACAAGGCCACCGGATACACTGTTTTTCCACTGTAACTTCTGTATTGCTTTAACTTCTCAGAGGAACTGTGACTTGCCATCTCTGTCTTTGTGTCTCCCATGGACATCTTCTATCCAGCTACCATAGCCAGGCAACCCAGGGACTTTTAACGATGTGTGTTTTCATTTTTGATCCTTAGAGTAGTTTATTAACTAACAATGGCCCCTTTCTCCAGATAGACCCTGGATAGAATGCTGAGAAATGGTGACTGGCTCGATGGATTTCTCTACAGCTAGGGCTAGTGTCCACTGTGGAAAGAGTCACTGTCAGATCAAATGCCCACACACTTAACATTTGTAGGAACCATGGGAATCTCCTGTGAGTATGAGAGCCAGTTGCCCCTTAGCTGCCAGTATTCCTGGGTTTAGCACAGACTTGCTAGCTTCTGTCCCTCCCTGCTTCCTGCATTCTTCCATGGGCCAGAATTCAAGTTGCAAACTACGTTGTTCATATTTCTGAGTTGCCTTTCTTCTTCTCCATGTTCTCTAGCTTCCTTTCAATTTTTTTTTTTTTTTTTTTTTTTTTTTTTTTAATTCAGCAGTCTTCCCTCTCCTTTCTCCAACTGTCTTTTCTCCTTTCTCGTCCTGGCTCTTCTCATCCATGGAGTTCTACAAAGGAAGCTTTTATTCTGCATTCTATCCTGGAGATTCTCCTGTCCGTCTTTTTTTTTCCCCTTTTTAACTTATTCATCTCCCAGAGACTAGTAGCACTCTCTGCTCAGGATCTACAAAGCCCTGGACATTTCACACTCATAGTCAGGAGCTACACATTTAATGTATCTTCTCTCTCACACAATAGACTAAGCAGAAAAAACCCAGGTAGCAACATTAATGCACTACCACACACTCCATGGCTAAGCATTCAGTTCATAGGGTTATTAACATTTTTAGATATTGTTGGAAAAAGGTCGCTTATTGACTCCTGGCTGCTCAGCCCTGAAATAATCACACAGAAACTACATTATTTAAATCAATACTTGGCCCATTAGCTCTAGCTTCTTACTGGCTAACTCTTACATATTAATTTAACCCATCTCCATTAATCTGTGCATCAACACAAAGTCGTGGCCTACCAGCAAAGTTTCAGCACGCCTCTCTTCGATGGCAGCTCCATGGCTTCTCTCTAACTCCTCCCTCTTTCTCCTAGCATTCACTTTAGTTTTCCCCACCTACCTCTATTCCCTTTGCAGGCCCAAGACAGTTCCTTCATTAACCAATGGTATTCACAGCATACAGAGGTGAAGCCCACATCAAGATATTATCACTTTATATTTCCCTTAGTGACAGCCTCGATGAAATTTCCACACTGTATGCAGAACAAAGGTTGCTTTTGCTTCTATCCAATCATATTTTCTTTTTTGTGCTGTGGAACTCTTAGTAGCAACATCTTTGCTGTCCATGGAGCTTTAAGACTTGGTGTGTCTTTAAGGCTTGTCTAACCCTTCTATGAATACTCTTCTATTCCCTCCTTCATCCACCACCTTTCCTTGAAGATTTTGTTATGGAAGCATTCCTCTCATAAGAGAAACTCTCTTCTAGTTACTCTGTCTGAATAACAAGTTATTGCTAACATAGTGAAAGAAAACAACCTGCAACTGTGATGTACATTCCCTGCCAGGACTGGGCCAGGTAAGGTAGAAGGGCTCATTTCTCTCCCCAGGACTCGGGCCAGGTGAGGTAGAAGGGCTGATTTCTCCTCCCAGTACTTAGATTCTGTGGCAGCTTGACCACGCATCTATCAGATGGAGATGCGGGGAGCTAAGGAATAGGTTGACTGAGCTCTTTGGAGAGTTTAACTTTAGGCTATGTCTCTTGTGAACTCTCTAACAGGTTGGCACATAGGTTGCCAGATTGCTCCAATATAACAAGCTCAAGGATTCTTAAGTGTGTATCTTGAGACCCAGGCAAAAAGCTGCACGTCTTCTGAATCCTACACTAAGAGATCTCCTGGAATCATTTCTATAATACTCAAATCATTACAAGTGAGTCACGGAGGCTGGGACACATGCTGAGGAAAGAGAATTAAACTCCATAACTTGTAGCAGAAATGATGAGATTATTCAAAGCTATCACATATGTAAATAATGCAGGAAAGAGAGAAAAATATGAATAGAAGTAATAGGACACAGCTTTAAAAACTATAATATTGATTTTATATTATATATATATATATATATATTTTATATGACATTTGAGAAGTAATGAGAAGAAAATTGGTGGCTAACACCATAGTCAGAAAAGCTAGTGGTGTTTGTAAATGCCTCTTATTCCTTAGCTATCATTTCCAAAATTCTGGCTTGTTCTTTTCCTCCTGTAATCTCAGCCACGTACTTGTTCACAGATAAAGTCTGATCTATAACAGGAGGTATTCAGCCTTGTAATTCTACCCTATCCTCTAGCTCTCCCATTGTTTAACTCTTCAGTTACAAACTGATGGTTCAGATTCTCTGAACTCTACCTTGAATTCCAAGTCTTTTTTTTTTTTTTTTTTTTTTGAAACAGGGTTTATTTGTGGAACAGCCATACTTTTCCTGGAACTAGCTCTTGTAGACCAGGCTGGCTTCAAACTCACAGATCCACGTACCTCTGCCTCCTAGTGCTGGGATTAAAGGCTTGTGCCACTACTACCTGGTCCTTGAATTCCCATTCTTCTACATGGATTCCTGACTTTATTTCTGTTTTCCCCCTAGATATCTTATCTGACAGTTTGATGAACCATCAAATTAAACTTGTCGAAGGTGACAATGCTAATGAAGTGCAAGGGAGAAAAAAATGATTATTGCCTATTGAGTTTGATTTCTAAAGCAGACATTTTCATTGGCAAGAAGCATAATAAATTCTGTATCTCAGTTTAATATTCCATCTTGTATAAGCTTGTACAAGATTGGAATTCTGAAAATGTGCCCTGGAATAGGAAGAAAGATTGTAGACAATGAAGATAATGTAGACAACTGTAAACAATGAAGAACGATAAGATAGATTTGTGGAATAGAGCTATGCATGTGCTAGATCTGTAGTTAACTAAATGTTGATCTTTATGATTACTTCCAGATTCAGTCATATCCTCAGTGCCTATGCCATCCTGGCTTTCAACACTTATTTTTTAAACTAGAAAAAAACCGTGAATTATTGGGCACTTGAGTGTTAGGTTAGAGGAAGAGAAAAGGAGTTCTAGACCTCAAATCTAAAGCTGACTCCAGATCTAACTGGCCCCTTCTAAGTTCTTAGGGTTGTTTACTCAACTTCAGAAACTCAACAGGAACATGGCTTTATCTTTAAGATTATACTTTCTATGCAAAACAAGGCAGAGACTGTTGTTAATGGATCACAGTTCTCTTTTGCTTCTCATTTTCCTCAAAAAATTAACTTTATCTGAAAGACTCAGATCTGTTTCTTATGGGCAGAGCAACATGTAGCAGAGCAGAACTCTGGACCTTCACTGTCTGAGATGTCTCCTGCCATAACACACAGAAAAGTTAGAGTCACTCCCCCTGCTATTTCATTTCATTCTCTGTCCCACTGTGTACCGCTCACAGTTCACTAATATCAAAAATTACAATGCTTCTTAGGCAAACAAAGAGTCCTGAGTGTTTTTCTTAGCTGAGGAAAGCTCTTAAAATTGTAACAACACTTGTGATGTTTTCCTTCTCCACAACACCAAGCAGCTGGGTACAGAAATGTGTCAAAGTCCTTAAGGAAATGCTCAGCACCTTTAGTCATCAGAGAAATGCAAATCAAAACAACTCTGAGATTCCATCTTACACCTGTAAGAATGGCCAAGATCAAAAACACTGATGACAACTTATGCTGAGAGGTTGTGGGGTAAAGGAAACACTGCTGCATTGCTGGTGGGAACACAAGCTGGTACAGTCCCTTTGGATGTCAGTATGGTGATTTCTCAGAAAATTAGGAAACAGCCTCCTCAAGATCCAGTAATACCACTCTTGAGTATATATTCAAAGGATGCTCAATTGTGCCACAAGGGCGTGTTCTCAACTATCTTTATAGCAGCATTGTTTGTCATAGCCAGAACCTGGAAACAACCTAAATTCCCATTGACCAAGAATGGATGAGAAAAATGAGGTACATTTACAAAATGGAGTACTACATAGCAGAAACAAAAATGACATCTTGTATAGTGCAGGAAAATGGATAGAGCTAGAAAGCATCATATTGAGTGAGGTAACCCAGATCCAGAAATATAAGTATCACATGTACTCACTCATAAATGGGTTTTAAACATAAAGCAAAGAAAACCAGGCTACAAATCACAATCCCAGAGAACCTAGACAACAATGAGGATTCTAAGAGAGACATACATGGATGTAATATACATGGGAAATAGAAAAAGACAAGATCTACTGAGTAAATTGAGAGAATGGAGACCTTGGGAGAGGGATGAATGGAAGGGGAGAGGCAGGGAAGGAGCAGAGAAAATGTAGAGCATAATAAAAAATCAAAAAAAAAAAAAGAAATGTGTCAAAGTCAAGCCAATAGTGCTGTCAAGTCAATAGGACAGGAAAAGTATTTACCATAAAACACTTTCAGCTTAATATTATCACATCCAGTGATCTTGTAACTAATATTTGAAGATAGCAGATAGCAATGGAATGTGACTGAACTATGGTATTATTACCTTGATTACAGATGTTTGAATAATCACAGTTCCTATTTACATATCTGTAGTATATAAACTTACATCGCATGGTGCCTCTGAGACATTTAGGTTTGTCTTCTTCTTCAGTTCCCATAAGCATATTGAATAAGGAAGGTGGTTTATAGAAGAAAGGCAAGCAAAACAATCCTGTACAATAAAGGAACTTCTAGAGGCATTACAATCCCTGACTTCAAACTCTGCTACAGAGCTACAGTAATAAAAACAGCTTGGTATTGACATAAAAACAGACAGAAAGACCAATGGAAACAAACCAAAGACCCAGATATCAATCCACAGACCTACAAACACAGGATTTTTGACAAAGAAGCAAAAAATATACAATGGAAAAAAGAAAACATATTCAACAAATGGTGCTGGCATAACTGGATATCAACATGTAGAAGAATAAAAATAGATTTATATTATTGCCATACACAAAATGCACAAAACTCAAGTCTAAATGGATCGAAGACCTTAACATAACATAAAACCAACCACACTGAGTTTCACAGAAGAGAAAGTAGGAAGTACACTTGAACTCATTGGTACAGGAAACCACTTCCTAAATATAACCCCAGTAGCACAGACAAAAAGAAACAATTAATAAATGGTACCTGCTAAAACTGAGAAGCTTCTGTAAAGCAAAGGACACGGTCAACAAGACAAAGCAGCAGCCTACAGAACAGAAAAAGATCTTCACCAACTCCACATCATGCAGAGGTCTGATCCATACAAATATACAAAGAACTCAAGTACTCAAAGAACTCAAGATGATCAAAAGAATAAACAACCCAATAAGAAATGAAGTAAAGACCTAAATAGAGAACTTTCAATAAAAGAATCTTAAATGGCTGAAAGACACTTAAGGAAAGGCTTAACATCTTTAGCCTTTCAAATGCAAATCAAAACTACACAGAGATTCCATCTTACACCTGTTAGAATGTCCAAGATCGAAACACTGATGACAACTTATGTTTGAGAAAATGTGGAGTAAAGGGAACACTCCTCCACTGCTGGTGGAAGTTCAAACTTGTACAGCCACTTTGGATTTTAGTATGACGATTTCTCAGAAAAGTAAGAAACAACCTACCTCAAGATTCAGCAATATTACTTTTGAGTATAAAACCAAAGGATGCTCAATAGTACCATGAAGACATGTGTTCAACTATGTTTATAGCAGCATTGTTTGTCATAGCCAGAACCTGGAAGCAACCAAAATGCCTCTCGACTAAAGAATGGGTAATGAAAATGTGGTACATTTACACAATGGAGTACTACACAGCAGAAAAAAATAACATCTTGAAATTTGTTGGCAAATTGATGCATCTAGAAAACATTATATTGAATGAAATAACCCAGACCCAGAAAGACAAATATCATATATACTAACTCATAAGTGGCTTTTGGACATAAAACAAAAAAATCAATCTATAATTCATAATCCCAGAAAACCTAGACAAAAGAAAGTTACATAGATCTAATAGATCTAATGAACATGGGATGTAAAAAAGACAATATCTTCTGAGTAAATTTAAGCACAGGGACTATGGGAGAGGGTAGAAGAGGAGGGCAGTGGAGAAAACAATATAGCTCAATAAAAACAATAAAAGGGAAAAAAGAAAGACAAGGAGATGAAAGAAGTATAGTAAGTGACAAGGGATTACATATAGAAACACTCTGAAAAATACAACTGCACAACATTCAGTTGAAAAGGTCTTAATATTTCATACTCAGTGAAAAAGAAATACTCATTTTAAATACTTCTCCACAAAAACTAAGTCTAGGCCTACACAATTTAAATTGCATCAATATTTAAAAGAGAAATGGTAGACTTACTCATTTCTCTTAAAAGTACAGCACAATATTTTTCCAAGTAATTTTTGAGAAATAGTATACAGATAATAAAAATGAAAAATATCAAATAAGAAAATGATGATACTATCTGAACAAAATTCTTGCCAAGATCCTTGAACAAGTATTAGCAAAATAAATCCAGCAACATAAAAATCACTAAATGGGCTCAATTTAGAAGTATCAACTTGATTCAACATTTGAAAAATCAATAAAACTCATCATAGCAATAAGATAATGGAAAAATAATAAAGATTGATTAACAAAGTGATATTGATCAGTAAAATTCATAAATGAAATTACATGCATATTGTCAATTGATTTTTAACAAACATTCCAAGGTATTCAACATTAAAATCTGATAATTTTCTGTAGTAAGGAGGGGCTGCTTGTTGGTTCCCAGCTGCCCAGGTAGCTTAGACCTGAAATAACCACACAGAAACTATATTATTTAAAACACTGCTTGGCCCATTAGCTCTAGCTTCTTATTGGCTAACTCCTACATTTTAAATTAACCCATCTCCATTAATCTATATATTGCCACATGACAGTGGTTTATCAGCTGAAGTTCTAGCATGTCTATTTCCTGCTGTGGCTCCATATCATCTCTATGTCTCTCTCTCTCTCTCTCTCTCTCTCTCTCTCTCTCTCTTCACCTTCCTTCTCCCCACATTCAGTCTAGTTTTCCTGGCCTATGTGAGTTCTGCCCTATCAATAGGCCAAGGCAGTTTCTTTATTCATTAACCAATAAAAGCAATACATAGACAAAAGGACATCCCACATCATTTCCCCCTTTCTGTTTAAATGAAAAGGAAGGTTTTAACTTTAACATAGTAAAATTCTATATAGCAAAACAGGTATCAAGCAAGAATTACAGTTACAATACTTCTATCTACTTTATCTTTTATCATAACTAAGGAAAGCTATAACTATAACTATAAATTCTTCAACTCCATCAAAGACTCCAGAAGGATATATTATTACCTAAGTTAACAGGAAGTGCATTGTAAGCAACTTCCAAAACTCTAGAACTGACAAAGACATCTCACTGCCCAAACAGTTACCCAAAGTTGTTCTGCCCTGTTGGGACATCCATCTTCATCCTACATGCCCATAGTGTCCAGTAGACTTTTCCATGAAGCAGGAAATTTCAAAGACAGTTCTCTCTATATTGGCAGTTTATTAGTAACTTCTTCTGTGCCCTGCAGAATGTCTGGCAGACTCTTTCATGAGGCAGGAACCCCGAAGGATCATCTCACCTTTAGAGCAGTTGAGCAGTCATTTCTCTGTGGATTCTGCCTCTCCAGTTCATTTAACAAACTCTATAAGGAGTCTCTTTGATGCCCACCTTCCTGTTTAAGTAGATTGGTGGTACCAGGAGCAAATGTGTCTCATTGTAATGAAAAGTCCTAAATTCTTAAACATTTTAAATGCCATATTCTGAAGGTTTCTGAAAAATTTAAAGAATACCTAACTAACTGAAATATATTTCTATATATCTAGAAAACCTAACATGACTATAATCTTGACTATTATAGATGACTATCTATTAACCTATATTTCTTAATTATGCATTACATTTTTAAATGAACTACACAAATACAATAGCTTAATCAGGGGCAGAAATATACATATACAGTCTAACAAAACCGACCTTAAATTTGTATCAATAAACCAAGATCCATACCAATGCAAATTATTCATATCTATATCATATTCTCCTTAATTGTGAAGAAACATTTACAAATAATATTTGGGAATAGGGCATAGTTTTTTCTCTTTATAATGTTTCCTGCTGTTTTTTGGGCAAAATAATTTTTGAGGGCATTTTTGGAGTGGCAGTGGCTTACCAGCTAAAGTTCCAGCATATCTATTTCCTGCGGTGGCTCCATGGTATCTCTCTCTCCCTCTGCCTTCCTTCTCCCAGCATTCAGTTCAATTTTCCCCACATACCTAAGTTTTGCCCTATCAACAGGCAAGGCATTTTCTTTATTCATTAACCAATAAAAGCAACACATAGACAGAAGGACCTCCCATACCAATTTTCTGCAATGCTGGATAAATGAATATTCACATGTAAATAAATGAACTTTAAAATCAACCCTATATGAAAAACTATTATAAGTTAACGATAAAGATGAAATCCATACTATTTCTTTTTTATTGATTTTACTGAGCTATAATTTTTTTCTCCACTCTTCTCCCTCTTTCTCCCCTACTCTTCAATCTTCTCCCATGGTCCCCAGGCTTCCACTTTACTCAGGACCATCTTATTTTTTTGAACAGACAAAATATCTTTGCTTTAAGAGTAGAGAAATACCTCATATGTGGAAAGAAAAGAAAGGAGAAGGAAAAGAGGAAGAGAAGGAGTGAGGTCAGAAGAAAAGAAGAGAGAAGAGGAGGGAGGAGCAAGAAGAAAGAAGAGAAAAAGAGAGATGGAATGAAAGGAAGGATGGGAGGAATAGATGTAGAGAGAAAGAGGAAGAATAAAAGAAAAAGAAAAAGCAGCACCAGCCATCAGGTCAATCAAAGGCAAGGCTACGACAATGTCTGCTCCTGCAATTAGAGATTGTGGTTGTCTGAAAGAGAATGATTGCCCCCATAAGCTCAATATTTGAGGCTTTGTTCCTAGTTGGTGAGACTGTTTGGAAAAGGTTAAGAGGTATAGCCTTATTAGATGAGGTAAATCACTAAGGGTGGAAATTAAGGTTTCAAATGTCCATGCCATTCTCTGTTAGTTCTCTGCCTCATACTTGTAAATCAGCTGTAAACTCTTAGCTAATGACCCCATACCTTGCCTGCCTGCTACCATGCTTTGAATCATGATGGTCATAGACCCACACACTAGAACTGCAAGTTCCAATAAACTTTTTCTTTGGTAAGTTTCTTTAGACATGTTGTCTCTTCACAGTGATAGAAAACAAGAGCCCATTTGTTTGTAGATAATTGGAGAATATAGCACTGGCTACATGTTTTATAGTGTTTTAAACAAAATAGTTGCATGATTCTAATAGATAATTAGTGAAGGACACTTTTTGTTGATGTGGGATTCCCCCCGTATGCTATGAATATGTTTTATTGCCATTGGCTAATAAAGAAATTGCTTTGGCCTATGGAAGGACAGAATATAGTTAGGCAGGAAAGCTAAACTGAATGCAGGGAGAAAGAAGGTGGATCCAGGGAGACACCATGTTGCTGCTGCCAAAGGAAAAAGATGCCAGATCCTTTCCTATGATAAGGCACAACCTTGTGACAATACACAGATTAATAGAAATGTGTTAATTTAATATGTAAGAGCTAGCCGGGTGGTGGTGGCGCACGCCTTTAATCCCAGCACTCGGGAGGCAGAGGCAGGCGGATCTCTGAGTTCAAGGCCAGCCTTGTCTACAAGAGCTAGTTCCAGGACAGGCTCTAGAAACTACAGGGAAACCCTGTCTCTAAAAATCCAAAAAAAAATATGTAAGAGCTACCTAGAAAAACACTGAAGCCATCAGCCAAACAGTGTTGTAATTAATATAGTTTCTGTGTGATTATTTGGGTCTAGGTGGCCCAGAAATGGAAGTGCAGTCTCCATTTACATTTTGTTATGGTTTCATCACTGAAACTAAATATTTGAGCAAATCAAGTTAAGGAAGGAAAGACATGTTGGCTTCCAGTGCCAGAAGTTTCAGTCCATTTTGGTAGAAAGAGAATGAAGGACTAGGCTAGCTCTCACATGATCGCTGCCATCCAGGAGAGTGAGCCTGAGACACCATTCTATCTCTTTGTTTTCCTCTAACTCTAAGCAGGTTGAGGGGTTACGTCCTCTCCTCCTTGCTAGTCTTCCAAATATCCCTTCATAGACACATCCACAAGTGTACTGCACTAATCTTCTAGGCACTTCTCCAACCCCATCAAGTTGACAATCAAGATTAATCATCTCAAGTGCATCCCTTGTCAACTTAATATACAAATAGATCTTAAAAGAAACTTTTCAAAACTTTGACCCCAAAAGGCTCATGCCCACTTCAGATGCAAAGCACTTCTTCATGAGACCCCCAAATCCCTTAAAAGTTCTAATATTTTTAAATACTAAAATCGGGAGTTTCCTTCATGACTCAAAACAAATATTTAGCTGTAAGAGTCTACAAAATCAGATAAAATTATACAAAGTTAACAGTCCTGTTACAAAATAATAAAAAAGGAAAAGTGACTATATTATGAATAGGTAGACCCAAAGGAAGATTGAAATTTTGACCTTGCATATACCCTACCATACCACAAGGATACTTGTTCAACTATGTTCATAGCAGGCTTATTTGTAATAGCTAGAAGCTGGAAACAACCTAGATGTTCATTAACCAAAGAATGGATAAAGAAAATGTGGTACATTTATACAATGGAGTATTACTTAGCTGTTAAAAACAATTAACATCATGAAATCTGCAGGCAAATGGATAGAACTAGAAGAAATCATCCTGAGTGAGATAACCTATACCCAGAAAAACAAACATGGTATTATTCACTTACAGGTGAATGTTAGCGATAAAGTAAAGGGTAATCATGCTACAATCCAGAGACACAAATAAGCTAAGTAACAAGGAAGGTTCACGGGGGAACACATGAATCTCACTGTGAAGGGGAAATAGAACAGACATCACAGATGGAAGTTGGCAGTCTGGATGTGGGGATACGTGGGAACAGGAGGGATCATTTGGGGGAGGATGGAGGGAGAGTACTGGGAAAGACAACTGGAATCAGGGCCATTTCTGGAATAATCTAGAAGCCTAGGACAATGGAAGCTCCCAGGAATCTGTGAGAGTGACCCTAGCTAAGTCTCCTAGAATGGAGGATACAGAGTCTGAACTAGCCTTCTCCTGTAACCAGGCAAGACTTCCAGCGGAGGGACTGGGAACCCAGTGTAACCAAATCACCTCTTACCTATAAATTGCCCTGGCTATAACACATTCTGGGATAAAGGTGGCTCAGAAATCATGGGAATGGCCAGCCAATAATTGGTCCAACTTGAGACCAATACCATGAGAGGGAACCCATACTTAACATGGCCTGGAGGGCCAGGACCCAAAGGCTGGATAGCCCAAAGACCTAGGATAGAACCAAACATTACTGGCAAAAGAAAGTCAATGAAATAATATCTGATGTTATTCTGCAATACTCACAGATCATTGCCTAGCCCAATTGTCATCAGAGAGGCTTCATCCAGTAACTGATGGAAACAGATGCAACCCACAGCCAAACAATAGGCAGACCTCAGGGCATCCTGAGGAAGAGTGGAAGGAAGGATTGTCAGAGCCAGAGGGGCCAAGAATACCACAAACATCTAACAGAATCAACTAATCTGGGCTCATAGGGGCTCACAGAGACTGAACTGCCAACCAGGGAGTTTGCATGGTACTGAGCTAGGCCTTCTGCATATATATTACAAATATGTAGCTTGGTCTTCTTGTGGGACTTGTAGGAGCAGGGCCTGTCTCTGACTCTGCTATCTGCTTTTACAACCCTTTCCTCTTACTGGGTCACCTCATCCAGTCTTAATAGGAGAAGAGGTGCCTAGGTTTACTGCAACTTGATATACCACAGCTGTGCATATAGTCTCATGAAAACAATTTGCACATGATTATCTTATAATTAATGATTATCTTCTGGTCCCATTTACCTATACAAATCTATTGGATATCTTCTCTTACTAAGGAAAACTATTTAATTTTTTGAAAATCTGCTTTCTCCCCCTGAAATCTAAAACTCTTTATGCTTCAAAACAGTGCCACTTTTACACCGTTCTTTATTGTATGCTGTTTTTCAAGTGTGCCCAACTATTTAGTATTTAGCACACAGCATAGTGTATTTTTCCAGAATAAATGAATGGTAAACAGGTAACAGGTTTTCTGAGAGGCAAAGAATGTGATGGCAAAGCTAATCTATGCAGCAGGATCTGGTTATGTAGGGTACAAAGACTTGGAAAAGACAGATATGTTCAGAGAATTTCTATTCTGTTGATGTTGTTAAAACGTGAGAGAGATTAGCAAAATAATTTTTAAATCTACTACAACCCAATAAGGAACAGATGTATTGAGTACTGCAATCTTTGCAGTAAATTCATATTTTAGAATTCAGCGTTATACAATGTTGAAGAGGAAAGGGATAATTGGAGGAAAGCAGATATGCGCAAACTTGCACTAGGCCAGAATGTTAACCTGAACTAGAAACTTGCTGTTTCAAATGAGCCCTCTCTAGGGATCTTCTGAAGGCACACAGCATCCTGACATTTTACGTGGGTCACCAGTGCTCAAACTATGATCTGTAAGCTTTCATAGGGTGCTTTCTTACTCAATGACTCATCTCCAGCCACAATATACACATGTTTTAGGAACTGGTGAGAAGATTCAATGGTTAAATGTGCTTTCTGCTCTTCAAGAGAACCCAAGTTTGGATGCCAGAGCCCACTTTCATTGGCTCATAACTACTTTAACTTCAGCCCCAAAAGATTCTAGGCTCTATTCTGGCCTTCATGATCATTTCATCCACATGTGTGTATGTGCGTGTACACATGCACACATTAAAAGAATACTAATAACAAATTAAAATATTCAGAATACATAATTTTGGTGCAGGTAAGACGAAATACGAGATAAAAGAGCCTGCTGCCGAGCCTGATGATCTGAATTCAGTCTACAGCATGGAAACCTTGCGGTAAAGGAAAAGAGTGAACTCCAGACAATTGTGCTCTGACCTCTGTACACCATAGCATGTGCCCCTCAACAATGTACGAAATTCATATTCAATTAATTAATTAAAATTTAATTAAAATTAAAGGACTATTTAATACATGCTACAAAAAATAGATCATGGAATTTAGCTGAATAATCTGAGGATTACTGAGTATTTATTTTTCTTCACTTCATGGTAGCCTGTATCTCATTCCTTTGTATTGTTTCATGAAATAATATCCCTTAACTTTGCTTTTATATTGAACCTATTTTTTTTTGACTTACAAACTCAGTTTGTGTTTGTGTGTGAAATTTCCACTTGTCTCATATAAAAAGAATATGAGAATAAATGTAATGAAAGCTAATTTCTTTACAATTAAACTCCATTTATTTCTAAGGAAAACTGCAGTTTAACCTAAGAACTTTAAATTTCATTTCGACATTCAAAGCAACTGAAGTTAAAGTGCGACTCAGGACAAACTAATATGCTCAATTTCATGATTAACATGTTCTCTACACAAATTAAAGGAAGGCCTATGAGTTAATTCATTCTAGAAAAGCTTTGTGATGTTGATTACTTGGATGTGAACCTTACAAAAGGCAAATGTAAAAGCAGTCACTCCTGGGAAAAATAACCCAGGAACATTGTCAATCAACACTGATTCAATATAATCTACCATGTATTAGTTTGTTACAGAAACTAACAAGCAATGAGTTCTACCACTTTGGGCCCATTATTTTCTTCCTAGTAACATTTCTCTGATTCACTATTTCCTTGACAATGTAACTGTATCTATACTAATGGTTACTGCCAACAATACTGCAAAACAAATGATGAACAGAGCCCAAGTAGCAATCAACAATTGGCCAGAAAAATAAATGCTAAATTTTCATCATGTGAGACTAATTTTAGTTAAGAAATATTTAAAACTTTTAGATTATTGGTTCAGCATTTCATGAGAATTCATCATGTAACTAAAACTTAATTTAATGGGTTTTGCACATGATGTTTAAATTGGCATAGTAATTATATAAAGCAAATGATATTTCTGCATATATGCAACAATTTTACACACTGATGATGTTCACTCATATTTCTCATTTCTCCCTGATACCCTCCTTGTGGTTCCCCTTAATTTCTCCTTCATATCTCTAACCCCTTTTACTCTTATGTCCTTTTAGACTGAAAAAAATCCATATATGAGAAAGAAAATGTGATTCCTGTCTTTGTAGTATTCCCTTATGTCAATAACATAGTGACATCCAATCCCATCTATCTTCCTCTAAACAACGTAACTCTGATGTAGGATTTCCCTCTGTATGCGGTGATTACCATTAATGAATAAAGAAACTGCTTTGGACCTATAGCAGGGCACAACTTAGCTAGGCGGGAAAAACTAGGCTGAATGCTGGGAGGAAGAAGGGTAGAGTCAGAGAGAAGCTATGGAGCCGCCAGAGACAAATGCTGGGAAATTTAGGTGGTAAGCCACAGCCTTGTGGCAATACACAGATGAATAGAAATGGGTTAAATTAATATGTAAGAGTTCGTTAATAAAAAGCTAGAGCTAATGGACCAAGCAGTGATTTAATTAATACAGTTTCATGTCTAAGCTAGCCAGGTGGCCAGGAACCAAAAAGCAGCTCCCTCCCTATTACATAACTCCATTCTTCCTTATGACTAACTAAAATTCGTATGCATCATATCTTCATTTTTCTATTGATGAGCATCAAGACTGATTCTATAACTTGATTGCTGTGAATTATGACTTTAAACATGAATATGTAGGTAACTCTCAGTAGTTCATTTGATTTCAGTTATGTCATGAATTAGAAATGCCCCCCACAGACTCCTGGTTTATGCATGTGATTCCCAGGTACTGATGCTGTTTGGGGATGTTGTAGGGAACAGTTAAAAGATGGCATAGCAGGCAGATGGGTCACTAGAGGAGGACTTTGTGATAGCTCAGTCCCTAGTTGTAGCCCTGCCCTTTGTTTCTGGTCCTCTGTGATGCTAAGAGCCTCTGCCACATGTTCTTGACACCATGAACTCTTTGATATCTTCCCTTCCCTGTCATGATAGAGTGAGACATTTTTATCATTTTGCCACTATGATGCACATGTACCTAACACAAATCCTTTGTATTTTCAAAAGAAACTTATTTCTATGTTTAATTTTTTTAAAGAAGTTCTATTCTGATTTCCTTAGTGCACAGACAGATCATATTCCATAGGGGCACTTTTTCTTACATCTTGACCAACATTTACTGTTATCTGCTTCTTGATGACTTCTATTCTGACTAGATCAATATGAAATATCAACCTAATTTTCATGTTCAGTTCCATAATAGCTAAAGACAAGTATAATTTCAAATTGTTAACTTTAAGTTATCTGTTTCCAAAGATGTAGGTGCTTAAGAGCAATCTAGCTTTGAAACATTCAGTTGCCAAATGCCTACACAACTTAATATTAAGAAAATCCTTGTTTTATAATTAACTTAACTTTACAATAATTAGAATGGTGGGGGGGCAAACAATAAACAATGGAATACCATCTCTAACTTTAGAGTCAAGACATAGAAACATGAAAATGTATGAAAGAGAGAAAGTTTATTCCAAAAATACTGGAAAAAAATCACTCATGAAATGCCAAATGTTGTTTCTTTACAAAACTAAGAATTATGAGACAACTGGCGACTCCCAGAGTCTACTTCTGGCATATCAACATCCAAGCAGTGAGTGATTCTAACACAGAAGACTGGAGAAACCCCAAGGTACAAGAGTCATCCTAGAGAGAGGACCCAGAGTCTTGACCTCAGTAAACCTCACAATCTCCCCAACCACTAGCCCATGAATGTACAAGCACACCAAGGCACATCTAGTTTTGAGGTGCTTTATTCCCAGCAATTTTATTTATAAAATGATTCTACAGTTAGAAGTTTCCAGATTTTTGAAATATTAGAAGGAGGCAGAGGAGGAAAAGAGAAAAAATAAAATGGAAAAAGGTAAAAATCCAAGGTGATAAAATAAAGTGTGAAAGAATAACAACACCATACAGGAGGCTGGAACAATTGGCTCTGGTACAATGTGTAGTAACTTAGAATTTCTGTTATATAGTGAATATGTATATATATACATATATATATACATGTGTGTGTAAACATATATTCAGATATATATGTGTGTATTATACATACATACATACATATATTTCTGTAAATCATTTTTAGGGTTATTTTTAAGTTCTTTATGGCAGCTGTCCTCATGCACACCGCCCTTCAAAGTGATGAGAGAGACATTCAGTTTAGGTTAAGTGGGCATGTGTGGAACTCCATATGAAAGTTTTGTAAAAACGCTGATCTGCTATGAGATGTTAGAAAACTGACGCTTATTAGCAATTAATGAATAGACATTTCTGTATCATATAAAGGAGCCATGATGAGAAGTTAGTAGATAATGACAATACACTTAAACCAGGACTATTATTTTTTTTGTATTTAAAGATTTGCTTACTTTTATTTAATGTGTATCGGTGCTTGCCTTCATGTATGTCTGTGATCCACATGAATACAATCTATGGAGGGCAGAAGAAGACATCAGATTCCTTGGAACTGGAGCTACTGACCATTTTGAGCTGCCACGTGGGTTCTGTGAATCAAATCTAGATCCTCTGGGTGATTTGCCAGTTCTCTTAACTACTGAGCCAAACCTCTGTTCCCAAAACAAAACATCTGAGTGTAAGGTGATTTGAATTTGCATTTGACAGATTGAAACAGATATAAACTCCTAATTCTTTCAAAGTCATAGTTCTTTATGGCCATAGACAGCAGGAAATTATGGCAATTATTTTTCAGACACCGGTTACTGTCTGAAGAATGATACTTAGGTTGTTTGCCATTAGAGTTGTTCAGTCCTTAAGTATTTGAGAAAAATAGCAATTGCTAGATATTACAATGATATAAACAAAGCCTGATTTATTAAACAGATGAATAATGTTTTTGTTTTGTGTTGTTACTTTCTTCACAAAAAGACATTTTCTGGTATGGCCATAACATATGGGATTCCATGATTATAACGGATTAAAAGATTTAGCTTTGTGGTCTAGAAATTAAGGACCATTTTGTTGGTTATTTTCAAAGTTGGCTTATCTAAGACTTTTTAAATTTTATTTATTTATTTATTTATTTATTTATTTATTTATTTATTTATTTATTGGGGTTTTTTTGAGACAGGGTTTCTCTGTATAGCTTTGGAATCCTGGAACTCACTCTGTACACCAAGCTGGCCTTGAACTCACAGAAATTTGCCTGCCTCTGTCTCCTGAGTGCTGGGATTAAAGGTGCGTGCCACTATCTAACTCAGTGTCTAAGACTTTTTTTTAAACACATGAAAATTGTTATAAAACCTTATGTTTTAAAGTTTGGTAAATTTAGTCTAGATACACTAACTCATATTAGCTAAATCTAGCTAAATACCTCCTGAGGAGCCAATAATATCCAGTTAGTTTGCAGTATCCAGCAATTGCTATATTTTTCTCCTCAAAAGGGCAATTTTTAGAGAAGCACCGTACTGTGACTATATCAGTTATTTATAGGGGACTTTCTGAAAGGAAGTTTAAAATAAAAGGACCTTCAAACACCATCAATTAAGGGAGTTCATCACTTATTCGTACTGTGAGTCTGAGCATTCGTCTCGTTCTGCCATAGTGCCGAGTCATTCTAAGGTCGTGGATCATCTTATGATCATATCTCATATATTTTCATCCCCAAAATATGTGCCTCCTCTTCACAGTCATTGCTCACATTAGCTCTTCCCTTTGAATTTTATTATAATAGACACATTGGGGTTGGCTACTGCTCGTCCTATCCTTTCTTGTTAAGAGCTCTGTCATCCTGGCCCAGCAGCTTTGTGTGTGATTCGAGTGTTGCTTTTCACAGAGGTGATCTAACCTACAATGCAAACATCCTCATTATGGCAGTGATGAGCACAAATGACAGCATGATACGGCTGTCTTCTGAACTGTGCACTTATTGACCCATTTACCAATTATATCTTTCCCACTTTAACATTGCACCACATGGATATTCATAAAGGGAAGTAAGTAACTCTTTTGAGAGTACTTATTTGCAAAGAAAAGGAGGTAATACAATTTTCTATAGAATTTACTGGAAAGGATTAAGGACATGGAAATAAACACATGAGATTTAAGGTCTAATGAATCCATAACCATTTCAAAGTGCTCTAGGAGATTTGAAACACACACACAAATAAGATTATTAATGTTATATAATTAAGACACTATTATCAAATGTACACGCTGGACCTGGTTTGGTGGTAAATACCCATAATTCCAGCCCTCAGAACACTAAGAAGAATTGCAGTTTGGGATCAGCCTGGACTACATTGCTATCCAGGTAGCAACGGCTCCATAGAAAGACCAAATCTCAAAAATAAAGAAGTAAAGCAACAATAACATAGTATGCAAATGATTTCATTTATTTATTTTTTTATCAATTGTTGACTAAGACTCCAAAATATCAGAACCATTTTCCTCTGCCCTAGCAAATCACAGTTTGACTTCATGAGTGAGAAGGAAATCACTCCACAGTGTAACATCTTTGCCATTTCAAATATAAGAAGTACACGTGTACCAAGATGGGTTAAACACACTTTGTATAATTAAGTTCACATAAGTCAGCAATATTACACACACACACACACACACAAAAGAACAAAGGCAAAACTATATGACTTTTAAAACTTAAAACTCTAGTCATAAGAATCAGTTTTATTATCACTGCCTGGAAATTACCAACAACCTATTTAAATTAGGTCAGAGTTTAACAATACACTGAAGATACTTTGATTAATATAGTTACTTACTTTCACTTTTATATTAATATGTGCACCTCAAATATCACATATATTAGAGAACCAATGTGTATAACTAACAGAGAAATGTGGATAATTTATTATTTCTATTATGAATTTTAAAACTTTCAGAGAAATAAAAGTTTACTTTATAAACCTGCTGACTAAATTATTAATAGTCTCAAGCAAGAAAAATTACCACCAGTAGGAAAAGAAAAAACACAAACCTTTTATCTTGGCCTGCAAAAATGTAGTAGTCGTCACTGAAAAAGTGGGTCAACTGCAGCAGCTAGATCAGTGCGAGTAATCCGAACTGACAAGGGAACACCAGACGTCCATACACTGTGGATTTGGGGTTTGAATGTTTTTTGTAAATCTGACATTTTTTTGAAAGACAGATGAGAATTCATAAGATTATGCTAATTAATAGCATAAATTAAAATATTTTATAGAATTTAGTACAGAAGACTTTTGTTGGGTAATCTTGAAGAGCTAAGTAAAATGTAGACATTCTAATTTTATATTTATCTTATTCCTTTTGAAAGCAGAAATCTCCCCAAACTGATTTTTTACTGAGGCAATCATTTTGCGAATGCTTCACGACAATGGCCATCAAAACGATGTTGCAGTTCTAAATACTATGAGATGATTCAAATCACACAGGGTTGTCTTGGAGATCTACAGTACACATACCCGGCTCTGAGAGTGTGCCCCATGTAAAATGCAATATTAGATGTTAATTTGAAGAGAACATTGGTATAGATGCCCCACAAGCCCAGTGTCTAGATTTTTAAAAATTTCTACATGGGTTGAATCCCTCCGTGTCAGTGCGTTTACAAGTTCAGCACATCAATGCAAGGCTAGAATTGCAGAGAAGAGTGAGGGTAGATTCTGAGACTAGGGCCCCATCTTTAAATCTTGTTTCAACTGAAATGGCTTCTACTCCAACTTGCTACACTGAAACAGTCTCTAGGTTTCAAGTTGATGGCAAATGTCTTTGGCCCCCAACTGAAGATTCTATGTAAAAAATTCTGTCTGCAGGAAAGTACATGGCTTTAAAGTGTGTTTCAAATCTATTAATAAAGGTATATCTCACCCTGGTGTTCTCCACAGAACATAGTGAGGCACAGGATCATGAGATGCCCTCCGGTTAGATGTTAATAAGGCCACCGGGAACCCCCCCCCTCACTTTTTGGCAAATATATCTGCATAACACCCTTGTCTCCATGAAAATAGACTCAGGAGCCTCTGCTGTTCATACTGTACATGCTTAGCGTCCCTTCAGAGAAAGAATCCTTATTGCTTCTCAGGAGGAATTTAGTCCATGTTTTTTCTCCTCATCTATTTTTAGGAACCAAAGCAGCAGAGTATGTCAGAAGGGCTGCCACATGAATTATATATTTGTCCTTCCCCGGTGGGCGACATTCTCTTGACTTTATAAAGCTTAGAAATCTTAAAATGGTAAGTTTTGGGTAGAACTTCTCATAACCTTCCATCCAACATACTTCTTCCCAGTTACATGGTTCAATTTGTCCCTTGCTTGCCAGAAGCTATTTTCAGATCCATTCTCCATAAAGTATCCTAAATATTTTCATGTTGAAATGAAATTTGTGGATCACTTCCATGGCTTTTGTTAACAGTACAAAATTATTAACTGTTATCTCCACTTTTCTCTTTCCTAAGAGTCATAAGGTTTGAAGTCCTTTAGTTTCTCAGATTCAAATATTCTGAATGGATTATATTTTATTCTTGGCTCATTGTGTTACTACAAAATGATACCAAACTTTGAAATTGAATAAAAATAAAAGGCAATGAAGTGGACATACCCTAGAGTTTGACCAGTTAACTCTTGTACCTGTAAAAGTGGAGACCCTACATATGGAAACTTCCCACACAAAGGTTTGTTAAAGTAACAAAAATATTCTACTAATGTCTATGATTAATATGCCTGAAATAAGAGAGGCTTTTTGACTGAACCAGAGCTGAATAATCAACATAAATAATAATGATTCCCTTCTCATTCTCACAAAAATGCTGACCTTAGGCATGAGTGCATGCATTGCTTACTGCAAACTCTCCCTCCGACTCTCTGCAGGCTTTGTCTTCATCTAATTCCATCATCTCAGATACCAAAGTCTCCCTTTCACAGTGACTGATACTGCGCATCATGCATGACTTTTTGTACTTTGCCTGCTCTTTTCGTTGCCCATGGGAAAGCTTTAAGTGGCGGGGATTCCAATATGAGCCAGCTAATGTTTAGTACCTCGTAGGAGGAGGTCAGGAAGGTGAAACTCATTGTGCATGGACTTCCTCATTGGACTTATGTAATGTACTTATTACTTTAATTTTGTAACCAGGATTCCACCACCTCAGAATTATAGAAAGTCAGCCTAGCTATGCAACAAACAGTAAACAAGAGCTGTTCTTTCTTGAAAAAAATGCATGTTCTATTTTATTTTATTTCTTATCCTGTGCGTTTATGCAGTGTGTGTACATGATTTTGTGTGGCAGTGTGTGCGCCATAACATTCATGTAGAGAACACAGGACAGCCTCGACTGTTGTTTCTCTTTTCCACCTGTTGAGGGAGAATCTCAGTGTCTTCACAGCTGCGTGTGGCCGACTTACTGTCCCTGATTTCGAGGGGTTCCATCCTTGGAGGAGCACAGGGATTACAGATCCATATGACCCTTTACATGAGCCCTGGAAACCAAACTGAGGTCCTCATATTTATACAGCAAATGCCTTATCTCACCAATGCTACTTGCTTCATTTTATACGTAGACTCAAAATAGAGAAAGTGAGCTGGGTGGTGGTGGCGCACGCCTTTAATCCTAGCACTTGTGAAGCAGAGGCAGACAGATCTCTTTGAGTTCTAGACCAACCTGGTCTACAAAAGCTAGCTCAGGACAGGCTCCAAAGCTACAGCAAAACCCCGTCTCAAAAAAAAAAAAAACCAAACAAAAAATAAAGAAAGTGAGATGAAAATAGAAGATGGAAGAGAAGGAGAATGGGGGAAGTGGATAAGCAGACAATGAGGGACAAATTTGATCAAATTGCACAATATGAATGTATGAAAATATAATAAAACATCAGTTTGTATAATAAATTTTCAAGTATTAGAATTTTATAACTTCAAGTGTTATTAAGATGTCACAAAATATTTATTAAGTATGCTCAAAAAGAAATAATATGAAAAGACCAAAACATTTAAAAATAATTTTAAAAATTAATTACAGCATTTCTATAATATTCATGATTTAAAAATTATCTGTAATGAAAATAAAGTTGTCATTAGTATGTGTTTCAATTAAATATTTTATAAATTATCCAGCAGATGTAGAGAGATGGCTGAGTGGTTAAGAGCTCGTGTTGCTCTGGCAGAGAAGCCGTATCAGATGATTCACAGTCACCTATCTCCACAGTCCCAGGAGATTCAGCATCCTCTGGCCTCCATGGACACTTGCAAAAAGTGTGTGTGTATACATACACACATAGATACAAAATTAAAGTAAATAGGCTTCTAAAAGAAATTATCCATCCTATCTCTCCATTGTGTGTGTTTACCTATATGTTTGGAACTTTAAAATTACTATAACTATATTATTTATACACAATAATGGTTTTGTTGTGACATTTTCTTTTTTATTGTTTTTATTGAGCTATACAATTTTCTCTGCTCCTCTCTTTTCCTCCCCTCTCCCCTTCTACCTTCTCCTATGACTCCCCACACTCCCAATTTACTCAGGAGATCTTGTCTTTTTCTCCTTCCTATGTAGATTCATGTATGTCTCTCTTAGGGGCCTCTTTGTTGTCTAGGTTCTCTGGGGTTGTGGCCTGTAGGTTGTTTTTTCTTTGCTTTATGTCTAGAAGACATCTATGACTAATTACGTATTATATTTTGTCTTTCTGGGTCTGGGTTACCTCACTCAGTATGATGTTTGTAGATCTACCCATTTGCCTGCAAATTTCAATATGTCATCATTTTTTAAGGACTGTATAATACTCCTTTGTGTAAATGTACCACATTTTCTTTATCCATCCTTTGAATGAGGAGCATCAAAGTTTTGGCAATTACAAATAATTCTGAAATGAACATAGTTGAGCATATGTTCTTGTTGTGTGATACAGCATCCTTTGTGTATATACCCAATATCAGTATTTCTGGGTCTTGAGGTAAATTGTTTCCCAATTTTCTGAGAAATAGCCCTACTGATTTCCAACGTGTCTGTGCCAGTTTGCACACCCACCAGCAATGCAGTAGTATTCCCCTTAATCTATATCCTCTCAAGCATAAGCTGTTATCAGTGTTTTTGATCTTGGCCATTCTGACAGGTGTAAGATGGAATTTCAGAGTTGTTTTGATTTGCATTTCTCTGATGGCTAAGGATGTTGTGATATTTTCATGTGGGCATAAAATGTATTTTGGTCATATTCTCCCCCATCCCTTCTCTCATTTCCTTCCCATTCTTGCAGACCTCTTTACTATTCCCATTCAGGTCCCCTTTTACTTCCATGGTTGTTTATTTGTTTGTTTGCTTGCTTGTTTGTTTGATCACCTAGTGAGTTCAAATGGACTCACAGGAACATAGGTAATATGCATAGTGTTTGGTTAGTGTTTTCTATTTTACACTTCACATTCACTAAATAAAAATAAATCTAAACAAAGAAAGCAGGCATATAATTGCAAAAAAAAGTTTCATTTAAAAAAGGTAAAAAAATAGATAGAAGCATATACACTTTAATGGAAAAATCTGATTTCATGGTGTTCCGACTGTTGCTAAGGCTGAGGTCACAGAATCTGTTTTAGCTTCCATATTAAAATGGTAATTTATTTTGTTACTTTTGGGGTTTTTTGGTTTTGCTTTTAGTGGAAATAGAATTCTCCATTACTAACCATCACTTGTGAAACAGGATTCTCTTCATGTGCTGTTTTCAAATTGTTCTCCATTTCATTACATTTTTATAATTTGTATACTGAACATTGTACAATGCCCCATTGGAGAAAAGTAGAGACAATAGGGATCACTGAGCCCAAGTTGTCTTGTTTTAAGGTCTGTGTAGATTGTTGTTGGATGCCATTTGTTAAGTCGTTCATTCAGGTGAGAGAGAAGAGAGGCTGATCAGGGAGTGAAGACTGCCACTTCTATCTATTGCTATTGTTTTCAGCAAGAGCAAATTCTGTGTCTATCACTAAAAATCCACCAAAAAAGCCCAAAGCAAACTAACGGGAGAGCATAAATGTGAAATTGGGTTCTCACTAAGTTGTTGACAAATGTGAAGACAGCAGTATGAAAAGAAAGCTGAACACAGCAATAGAGTAATAGATTTAATTGGTTACATTTTTGGCCATTTCTGTAATGGTTAAATTGTGTATCCATTTTCCTTGTCCACAGGGTGCTCAAATATTTACTTAGAACCTTCTGAATGTCTATTAAGGTGAACTGGTAGGCTGAGACAGGCCACCATCACTAATGTGATAACCCAATAGACTATGATGAAGGGATGACCAGAACAAAAATGCTGATTATGGGAGAATTTACTTCTTCTGTTTCATAATCATCAAAAGGTAGCATCCTGCCTTGAACCTGAAATAGAATTATTTGAGGATGTACATACATACACACACACACACACACACACACACACACACATGCGCGCGCGCGCGATTTGGACAAAAGATGGCTGATTAATCCAAATGCTTTCTTCTCATACTTCACAGATCTACACTCAAACAAAGAATAAACTGGGTCTTCCACAATGATAATTTAATTATTGGAAACAGTTTTTGGTTCAGAAATTAGTACTTTACAAAGTGAATTTATGGATTTTAACAACATCTGCTCTGTTAATTTTGTAATGTTATTTTATCTCAGGACAACTAGCTTAATGGTCACACAGAAAACAATTCTACATGACACAGTGAGCTCACCCGCTTTGTCCCTATGCCAATGGCTCATGGTGCTTCTGAAAGGAAGGAAGCCATCCCCCTCAATTATGTCTTGCTCAACTATGTCATTTATGCCATTAACCTATGTTTAGTCAAACTGCTTTCACATAGTCTGTCATCTTCCCAAGCAACTGCAGCTCCTTTCACAAACCTCTTCCCTGTAGAAAATAATTTAGATTATTCTCAGTTCATTAACACTGAGGAAGTTTAACACACATTAAGCTCTATTTCTGTGTAATAAGAATGAAACTGCCTGAAATGATAACTCACAGATAGACCCAGTAGGATGCGTTCTCAAAAATTGTCTCCATGAAACATGCATCTTAGAGCACCTATGTATGTACATTTCTAAGCATCACCTACTGTAGCTGACTCCTGGCTTTTCATGTAGTCAGTCAATAGCATACTAAGAGCCCTGGTAGGAGACTTGCTAATATAAAGTGTTTGATTTTATTTTTGGGATATGCAGCATGCTTGATAATGATAGGTCAATGCAGACTCATTGATTTTAACAAATGTCCTGCTCTGTGTGGGATATTGACAGTGTAGACAGCTCCACATGCCAAAGTCAGAGATCACATGATGAACCTTTTTGCACAGTTCTACTATAAGCCAGAAACTGTTCCAAGAGTCAAGTTGATGAAACAAACAGCTTACAAGAATAGTCAATAACCCAACCCAGAAAGCTTCAGAGTTAATTACTGTGCATGACTATAAGGTAGCCTTTCCAAATAAAGTTGTTCTAAATCTATTGATATGATCACAGGTACTTTTGATGCTTGCACTGGGAGCTATGCACAGGGACATTAGACACAGTTGGCATAGGAAGGCAGCATCTAGATCTCCTTTCCCTCACATCTCATATGAATTGTGGTTAAGAGACTAACACAGATGGAACTAGATTTATCTTCCAGGAACTTTCTGGCAATGACCATTTCAAAATATCACATTTCTTTCCTGTGAACTTGTCTTTATATATTTCTCTCAAATACTAAAAAAGTAAGACTCCAGCCCGAGCAGTAACAAAGGGTAGGAAATGGTTGTGAATAATGATAAATGTGGTTGGAATCCAGAGTGCCGTGCTGTTCAGTTCTTACCTGTATCTCCTAATATCTCTCCTGACACTTCATGTCTCTAGGCTCAGTTGATGTATGTTGAAAATGACCCCAATACACTTCTTTACCTAAATTTCAGATTATTTTTTATTCTTTGGCCTCTGTGGATCCAGTCTGACTAACCTGTGAAAGGTGAGGTCTCCAGGTTAAATCTAGATAACTCCTCTAAGTGAGAGAGCAGTTTACCTTTGATTAGCACAGCAGATGGACCATCACATGGTTGGTTTAAGGCTCAGTGCCCAGACCTATGAGGACAGTTGGTAATTCATAGGGTGGCCTCAGATACAAGAATGAACCTTCTTTAAAAGTCCTCAGTTACTTGAGGAAGCTATGAATTGGTTATTAAAAGATCAGTACAGAACCCTCATGTGGGATGTCCATCTGTATGCTGTGAATATGATTTATTACCATTGATTAATAAATAAGTTGATTTGGCTTATGGTAGAGCAGAATATAGCTATGTGGGAAAGTCAAACTGAATAAAGGGAGAAAGAAGGCAGACTCAGACCTGATGCCAGCAGTAACAAGAGAAGCAAAATGTGAAGTAATAAACTATGAGCCTCATGGTAAAATATAGGTTGAAAGAAGTGGGTTCAATTAAGATGTAAAAGCTAGTTAGTAATAATCCTGAGCAGTCAGCAAAACAGTTTGTAGTTAATATTAAGCCTCAGCGTGTTTATTCAGCAACTAGCAAGTGGGAGAGAAACATTCAGTTACAAACCCTAATGCAAATATATATTCAAGAAGTGGTTTTCAATGAAAACATACACTTAGTTCAATTCTAAGACAGAAATGGTATAATAGAGGTCTACAGCAAAACAGTATTTGCCAGACTTGACAGGACCTTTGCACATAGAAATTCACAACTACTATGACTGTGTGCCTAGGATTTGAAAAAGATCAAGCAATCCAAAATCCCAGCATGGAAGAGAGAAGGACTCATGAAGCCCCACCCCTAGTTGAGGAAATACTGGCAACTGATGGCTGCAGGCAGAGTGAAAGGCAGTTTTTTCAGGGATGTGATGAACTAAAAGAGGCCACATGCCCTGGGAAATGATCCTGTATCCATGCCCATAGAGGCAGCACTGAATGGACTCAGTTTAAAAACAAAGAGCATGAAACCGTCAGGGAAATGTGTTGGGGAAATAGGGGAGAAATCGGAGAACAGGGATTAGGGTAATGGATTTGATTCAAATACATTATATGCATGGATAAAATTCTCAAACAATGAAATTAACTTAGTTTTGAAAATAAATGGTTAGTCAATAAACAAAAAGAATACCTTATTCAGGCACTTATTTCTTCCACTTTTATTTTAATTACATCTGAAATCTGGTTCTAAAATCCATATGTTTGCCACATAATTTAATAGTTGATAGAAAACACAAAATTTGTTTCCCAAACCAGGCCCTTCACACTGAGCTGTGCTGATTTCTCATGACCATTCTATCATCTGCTTCTCCTTTGGAAAAGCAAAGAACTGGAAACTGTGACATGAGAAAACTCTGTCCAAATGTATGCAGTAAAGAATAAAATTGGAGTATGATATCATTTGCTGTTTCACATTACCATACTATCAACAAAAAATGTGAAACTCGAAGCTGTCTTCTGAACTTGCATGTACTTTGACAATGGATCCTATGAGCCTATGGAAGTGAGTAACAATAAAAGGGGCAACAGACAAGAATGCACGGAGTCATTCATGTATGCCAATGCCAGGGAAGGACATGAAGGGTCACAGGCACCACACAGCCACCTAAGAGAGAGGTACATGGGGCAAAATTCTTACCTGTACTTTAAATATTATTTACCTGACCTCCATTTTAACATCCATAATCCATTCATATCTAATTTTAAAAAGAACACAAAATCTATAGCACAGACTTAGTAATATGAAAAAAATTTATATTAGTGTCACAGCAATACTGATCTAATAAAAAATGTTCTAAAAATATTCTTTACCAATGCTTAATCATACTACAAGGGCATTTGTTCAACTATATTCATAGTAGCATTATTTGTAATAGACAGAACCTGGAAACAACCTAGATGCCCCTCAACCAAACAACGGATAAAGAAAATGTGGCACATTTACACATTAGAGTACTACTCAGTGAGAAAAGAATGACATTTTGAAATCTGCATACAAATGAATGGAACTAGAAAAAAAACAGCACGAGTGAGGAAACCCAGTCCCAGAAAGATGAACATGGTAAATACTCACTCATAAGTGAATCCTAGCTTTAAAGCAAAGGATAATGAGCCTATAGTCCACGACCCTAGGGAAGCTAAGTAACAAGGTGAACCCTAAGAGAACCATATATATATATATATATATATATATACATCCCCCTGGGAAGGAGAAATAGACAAGATCTCCTGAGAAAAAAATTGGGAGTATGGGGGTGAGGGGAGAAGGGAAAGTAGAAGGGGAGAAGAGGGGAGTAAAGAAGAGGAGAGGGGGAGGAGAACTTGAGGGAACAGGATAGTCAAGATGGGGGAAGGACAAAGATGGAGAGCAAGGAAAAAGATATTTTCCTTGAGGGAGCCATTATGTGGTGAGCAAGAAACTTGACACTAGAGAAATTTCCAGGAATTCACAAGGATGACCAAAGCTAAGACCCTAAGCAGTAGTGGAGAGGGTGCCCGAACTGGCCTTGCCCTGTGTTCAGACTGATGACTGTCTTAAATGTCACCATGGAACCTTCATCCAACAACTGATGGAAACAGAGGCAGAGATTCACATTGGAGCACTGGGCTGAGCTCCTAAAGTCCAGTTAAGAGTGGAAGGAGTGAGAATATGAGCAGAGGTCAAGACCATGACGGGAATACCCACTGAAACAGCTTACCTGAGCTAACGGTAGCTCACCAACTCTAGTTGGAAAGGGAAGGAACCAGCATATGGATAAACTAGACCTTCTAAATGTGGGTAACAGTTTTATGACTGTGGCAGACTGTGGGACCACTAGGCACCAGGAGTTATCCCTTCTGCTTGTTCTGGCTTTTTAAAGCCCATTCTCTTTGGATGGATACCTTGCTCAGCCTAGATGTAGTGGGGGGGGGGACTTGATCCTTCCTCAAAGCAATGAACCTTATCCTTTCTGAGGAGTGGATGGGGATGGGGTGGAGAGAAAGGTGCAGGAAAAGGGAGAAAGGGAGGGAGTAGAAACTGGGATTGATATGTAAAATTAAAAAGATAGTTTATTTTCTTTTTTAAAGAAAAATAAAGTGAAAAAATATTCTTTGCCTTGGTGTATTTAACTATATTAAGATCCAGTAGATTACAATGTAGAGGATGGTATAAATTCAAACAGCATAAAATAAAAAGAACCCTAAAAAGATAATACTTTCTGGAACCATGCGTATAGTTCCCTATACAGACATTTCTGAATGTGAAGAATACCAGTATCTGTGGGGAGGGGTGCAGAGTTGTGTTCTATAGGCCAACCTGGTTTTGCTGTGCTAAACCTGACAGTGGGAACAATTGACCTTCTCTTTCTCCAGGACCACAGAGAAACATTGTAGTCTGAGTGTTCTCTGTTAAAACTCCAGGTATTCGAGGCTGGTGGTTGAGCCTGTGATGACAGCAGTCCAAGACTAAGATCGGGAGATTGCCACAAGTTTGAGATCTGTCTGGGTAACATGAGTTCCAGACCAGTCAGGGTAACAGAGCAAGACCCTGTCTCAAAACAAAGCAGTGAAATAAAAGCTAAAGAGAGAGATTAGTGGTGGAAGGATTGTGTAACATGTATAAAGTCCTAGGTTCAGCCCATAGAACCACACACACATACATACACGTGCATGAGCACACACATACAATACACACATTCATATTCACATGCAAATTTTTAAATGTAAGGTAGAAGGGGCCAGGAAAAAAGTAACATTAGAAAGATACACTAATGTCATGAGAGAACATCACCCAATCACACTCTTCAACCTCTGCTACTTGAACAGAGTGACTAAAGCATTATTAAAATGGAAGAGAAGCTTCTAAGCTTATAAAAGCCAAGTTCAACCCAACAAAGAGACAGCAAGAGAATATGGATCAGTGATAGAGAATCAAACAGAAAAGGCATGAGCTAAGGCCAGCATAGCACATTGTATCTCCCCACCCTGCAGGAAGAACGTCAGTGTTTGAAGTGGTAGGTTTTTTTAATTTTTATAAACAATCATTTTTTTATTTTACATACCAATTCCAGTTCCCTCTTCCCTACCTACTCCGGCTCCCCCCATCTTCTCCTACCCCACCCCATTCACTCCTCAAATAAGGTGAGATCCCCATGGGGAGTCGATAAAGTCTGTCACATCACTTGAGGCAGGACTAAGACCTTTCCCCCTGTATCTAGGCTGAGCATTAAGAAGGGGCATAAAGAAGGGGCTCCAAAATGCCAGTTCATGCACTAGGAATAAACTCTGGTTCCTCTGCCAGTGGCCTCACAAACTGCCTAAGCCACACAACTGTCATCCATATTCAGAGGGTAGGGCCTGGTTCAGTCCTTTGCAGGTTGCCCGGCTACCAGTCTGGAGTCAGTGAGCTCCCACTTGCTTGGGTCAGTTGTTTCTGTGGGTTTCTCCATCATGGTCTTGGCCCTTTGCTCATATTCTCACTCTTCCCTCTCTACAGTTGGACTCTAGGAGTACAATCCAGTGCTTAGCTGTGGCTATCTGCTTCCATCAGTTACTGGATGAAGGTTCTATGACAATTAAAGTAGTCATCAATCTGATTGCAGGAGGAGGGCAGTTAAGGCACCCTCTCAACTATTGCTTAGGGTATTAGCTGGAGTCATTCTTGTGGATTCCTGGGAATATCCCTAGTGCCAAGTTTCTTGCTAACCCCACAATGGCTCCCTCTATCAAGATATCTCTTTCCTTGCTCTCCCTCTCTGCCCTTCCCTCAACTTGACCATCCAGATCCCTCATTCTCTCCTCCCCTCCCCTTCACCCTTCCCGCTCTACCTGCACCTTCCCTCTTCCCCTTCCCTCCACTCTCTTGAAACTAAGAGGCTTCTGTAAGGCAAAGGACACAGTCAACAAGGCAAAACAGCAGCCTATAGAAAAGGAAAAGATTGTCACCAACCTCACATCTGACATAGGACTAATCTTCAAAATATATAAGAATTCAAGAAACTAGACTTCAAAATACCAAATAATCAAATTTAAAAATGGTGTACAGATTCTAAACAGAGAATATAAGAATTTCAAATGACCAAAAGACACTTAAGGAATTGCTCAACATCCTTAACCATTAGGAAAAAGCAAATTAAAAATGACTCTAAGATACTATCTTACACCAGTCAGAGTGACTAAGATCAAAAATACTAATGACAGCTTATGCTGGAGAGGATATGAAGTAAGGGGAACACTTATCCATTGCTGGTAAGAATGCAAACTTTTGCAACCACTCTGTAAATCAAGTATGATGATTTCTCAGAAAATTGGGAGTCAGTTTACCTCAAGACCCAACAATACGTTTCTTGGGCATATACTCAAAGGATGCATAGTCATACCACAAGGACATCTGCTCAGCTATGTTCATAGCAGCATTATTCATAATATCCAGAACTTGGGAACAACCTAGATGCTCCTCAACCAAAGAATGGATAAAGAAAATGTGGCACATTTACATAACAGAGCACTACTAAGCACTAAAAAACAATGACATCTTGAAATTTTCAGGCAAAGGGATGGAACTAGATAAAAACCATCCTGAGTGAGGTAATCCAGACCCAAAAAGTCAAACAGAGTATGTAGTTATTTGTAAGTGTATATTAGACATAAAACAAAAGATAACCACCCTATGCTTCATAACCTCAGAGAAGCCAGGAAATAAGGAGGACCCTAAGAGAGACATACATGGGTCCCCCCTGGAAAGGAGAAACAAACAAGATCTCCTGAGTAAATTGAAATGGTGTGTTTAAACCTGAAGGTTATCACTGTTAATTGATTTGTTTTGTTTGGTTTTTGTATCATCTCATGTACTTGAGAAGACTTTGTTGTTGTATACAGATCCTTTCTCCCACTGTGTGGCTCCTCCTCTTAAAAAATAAATAGGGAGAGAGAGAGAGAGGGAGAAAATAAATGAAAAGGGAGGAAGGAAAAACTACCCTAAAATTAGCAAGCCATTGGAAAGCCGAGGTCTAGGAGAACTTTATGTTTGGTCAAAGATAAAGGATTTTTTTTCTGCATAGTGCTCAGAGTACCGAGAAATGCATAGCTGTTTAGTGGGTGTGGGGGGGTCTTTTACATCCACCCTAAAGGCCTCATTCCATCTTTTATGTCACTTGAGTCAGTCCCAGATTTAATACAAAACGCTATTTAAATAGCTACCTTAAAGTAGCTTGAGTTTTATTAGATGATGATTTGAAATACTACTTAATAATAGCTAAATATTTTAACTAAGCTTTCTTCTACTCAGAAATCTTTCGTTTCCTTTCTCTTTCTCCCAATTTGGAATGTAGATAGTTCTGTGCTCAATACCTGTGGGATATTTGTCACAGAAAGAAGCAAACAAAAATAGCAGCCTTGGTTTTTACAGTTTTTAATTAATCACTCCAAAAGGGAGAGATTTTCCCTCTGAAACATGACAGAAGGGTCATGTTAGCTTATTACTCAGCCCTGAATTTACTCAGCCAATAAACAAACATTTCTGCATGTGTTCCAAACATGCATGGGTCAGCGTGTTATGATTGTTGGGTGCTAAGAATAGAATATGTTGAGAAGACAAATTCCCATTTCATGCAGGGATAGGAATTGCTTCATTCTTGAATTTTCTTTGCCACAAATATAAACCCTGTGGATGGGGAGAAGGTTTGGAAGTGAAGTCTTTCCCAAGAGGTCTTTGTAATAAAAGCTTGGTGTCTCATTCAGCAAAGTTAAGAGATAGCTGGGAACATGACTAGATCACGAAAGCTCTGGTCTCATGAAAGCATTAATCCACTGATAGGCTCAGAAAGGAATATACCATTTAAAAGAGCTCGGCACAGTTAGAGGCACGGCTTAGAGAAAGCAGAACACAGTAGAGTGTACCCTGGAAACTTTAGCTTGTCCCTGTCTTCTCCTCTCTTGTTCTCTCATCTCTCTCTCCCTGGGCTTCTATTTCTTCTTTACATTCCCAATCCTTCCCAGGACCATGAGGCAAGCAACTCCACAGTGCCTGTGCCTGCTCCTTGTGATGTTCCACCTCAGGACAGGCCAAGAAACAATGGAACCAGTCAACAGGGAAGGGAAACTGTTTGTCACAGAGTTCAAAAGCTGTACAACACAGAAGAAAAGATGAAAGATTAATATGCATTGGCAGAGACTTGTAGAAGCATTTTCCTCAGAAGATGACCTCCACCAGAGTAGGAAAAGAAAACATGGCAGAGGTCCAGGCTTTCCTTGATTGCAGAAGACTTCTGGCGGGGTTCATTTCCTGGGACAGCCCAGACTCGTCATCCTTCCATCCACACCATATCCAATGCACAAGTTTTCATATCCGCATTTCACAGTGGGACTTCTCCATGTGCTTAGTAGGTCTCTGCCATAGCTCAAGCCATTTCTGAGGGCTCTCCATGGACACAGCCTTCTGCCACCCATTCTCCTTCAGTCTCACCATCCAACAAGCACAGATTTTTCACTCCTAGTTCCAGCCATGTCGTTCGTGCCATTCACTTTGCTCGGAGTCACTGTTGCTTCACATTTATTTTGCCTGGTTAATTTTTAGCATTCACCTTATGCATGCCTTCCACCAAGAAAGCTTCTGGTCTCTCTATCCTACCTCCTGTAATGCAGCTGTAGTTTAATAATAATAATAAAATGTAGTTTAATAATAATTGCACAAACTGTATCTTATACATTGTAAATATAACTTCACATAGACTGAGAGCTCCCTGAGGACAGGATCTTTGACAAGCTCTGTAAGTCACTGTAACTTCAAACAATACCTGGCCACAGTAGGCATTCATGTCATGTTTGTTGAGCAGCATTGAAATTGCCTACACAGAAATCTGGCAACCCTTCAGGAATCTTTCATTAGGAATCTAATTTTAGAGAATCCAGATGTTTCTAGGCAAGCAAATAAATGTGCCAGTAACTCTTCAGGGACCATCGTATATACTTTGTCTGATGAGTTTAAGGATATATCAGATGCAACTTCACAAAGGCAAACTTCAAGAAACATTCCTCAGGAAAAGCTTTTGAATTAAGTGGATGTACCATTCAGAGCTAAGTTCACATCTAGTATTATGATTGCTGTGGTTGTCATGATCATAACAACGCAAGACTTCCCTGACCATATCTAGAAACCAAGTGTGCCGGACAGTGTCATATGCATAGTGGCTCTGGATAATAAAAAATGGCGGATATCATGACTGTCACTTTAAAGATGTGATGGCTGATGCGCCAAGAGACTGTGAGACCTCAGGCCCATTCAATTACAAAGCCAGAACTGGAGTCTTTTGTTAAACTTTCCTTCATGTTAAACCAGGAAGAAATCGCATTTTTTTTTCTGGAGAATTAGGTTTGGCCATTTTAATTCGCGTCTAAGCATAATTTCAAAATCAGACACAGTATGTGCCCACAAAACAATGCAACAGAATATTTCTGCCAGCCACCACTGCTTCTGCATTCTGTAAACAAATCAACAGCATCAGGTAGGCTTTAGTCAATTAGTAACATGGTGATTGCCACCGATCATCAGAGGTCAATGTTGTGAAGTTAATTGTTTTCACACCAGTCATATAATTGACAGAGTGGAATTGAAAGGGACAAGGGATAGTCTTTTGGGAAACATTGATCTTAGTGTTCTGTGGCAGGTGGCGTGTGTGTGTGTGTGTGTGTGTGTGTGTGTGTGTTGGGGCACTGTGTACATGTGCCTGTGTCCACACTATTTACCACTCTATGTAATAAACCAAAGGAATCCTACCTCTCTAAATACATCTTTCCCCATTTTATTTCTGTTCTAATTGTCAATAAGTAAGTGTGACATTAATAATTTAGTTTCATCAGATCCTCCAACAGGCTTGGTTTGAATATTAAGTAAACTATGTGCTCGGATCCCATATATTCTATTACCACAACCTTTAAGAACTGGTCAGTCTTGGCTCTTCTGTGAATCATGCAATCTGATAGAGGAGGAGGAGGAGTAAGGAAGCATTCCCATGGTTACAGAACCATGCAGTATCTATCACAATGCTACACCAATATAGATAAAGGCAGTAGTCAGCTCAGCCTAGACTGTTTCAATAGGACACCAGAAAGAAATTGTATGAACCCAAGCTTCAGTTCAATCATTGTATCAAGCACCTGTCACATACTAAGTGGTCAATCAATACCTGCTGGCTGATCAATGACAAAATCTGATCCAACTACTTTAAAACTCTGCAAATGTCAAATTATAATTAGATACTCATTATAATCCTTCTCCTAAACGCGTTGATTTGGCGATTTTATTTGAATTTACAGAATAAGTTTCATTCTCAATTCAATACAGAAATTCGCAACATCTGTGAAAGTCATGGTGTAACACTGAGCAGGACACCCTCCCCTTCAGCTGTTTGAACCCCCTCCCCCCACACACACACATTCCGTGCTTCTGCAGGATGGTCAGGCTTTTCTCATGCGTTTCACTGTGAAGAGGTAAATGGCTTTACATGTTATCAGGGGATAGAATAGTCCTATGCAAAAAATAAAACAAAATAAAATCGTTCCTCCTTGACTGCTTCACACTCTTTATTCCGCATCCTACCCACTTCTAACCCAATGAGCCAACTCGAAACAACAAAAGAATCATCTTTCCTTGACAGGCTCTAGGATTCCTTAGAGCTACCCTAAAATTCAACATGATTTCTTTAGGTAAAAGCCGACAAACCACAATGGCTAGCATCTGTTCCACATTCTTCCTTGGCAAACACTCTCTGCACACCTGCTTTCAAACAGATCTTTTTTAATTAGGAAAATAAAATTGGTTCCAAAATTTAAAATCTTTGGGCTTTCCAAAATGGTACAAAAAACCTTTTGACAAAATACTTTCCTGGTACTGGGAAATTCTAATAAAAATAACATTCGAGGACTTCAATAAATCACCAAAGGTGCTGTGGTCCTTCTGGAGCAAACGGGAAATCTTCCTGCCCTTTGGGTGGATTTCCCTGTTTGAGTCCAGTTTTAAGAGTGTCCTAGTGGTACTGATGGTAGGGTTGAGTGTAGTCTGCCTAACGTAAACAAGCCGGCAAACCCCACTCAAGCACAAATTCTGTCCTGGATACGTAAATACTTAAATTAGATAAATCTCTTATTTGCCATTTTCCTTCATTGCCCCTATCATCTCTTTCCATCCCTTCCCTAGTTACACAGCTTGAATAGTGAGATCAAAAGGAGGTAATATTGGTGATATTTTGGGAAGAAGAATATATGGAATACAGATGGGTGGAAATTTTTATCGGATTATTACAAATTTGGCCACATTTAAACACCATTTTAACTTCTATGTCTGTCATCCCAGCTTCTTTAGTTTGGTAACCTTCACTAAAATTTATCTTCAAAAAATAAGAAAAAATATCACAGAGTAATATTTTCCTCTCCAAAAAGCCCATATGAAAATCCAAGCAATTAACTTGTTCATCACTGTCAATGAAGGAACAGAGTCATGTTCAGCTGTGGCCTTACACAGGAGAGATGGAAGCGATTCTTTCAAAACCAAACTGGAGTCTAGTGACATCATAGGACTCTCATTTACTTTGTTGGTAGTGAACGAACACTCGCTATTGGCTCATGAATGAGAGTTCAAAAATAATCCCACTATGTTTTTATCATGTAAACAAGCACACTCTGTTGTTACATATTGATTTTCAATAAACTCTGTGTGTGTGTATTGAATTATTTAGAATAGTAGTTGCCAAAAACAGTAATAATAATGTAGAAATAGTATTACATAGCAAATGAACATGTTCAATATTTTAGGCCTATATCTACTACACATTAGCTCATTACCTGAATGTATCACTACATCTCCACTTAAGAAAACATATAAAATGTATAAGATGTCGGGTGCCAGTTTGTTGTAGATTATAAGAAAATCGTCCCACACTAGCTCAGAATGGAATATAACAAAGATTTCTTTATGTAGGTATAAACACACAGAACAGCAGTCCTCTGCGTAAGCAGGGAACAGGAACCAAATCCAGCAGTCAAGGAGCCATATACATTTTTACATCTGTGTATATAGTACATGTGGCCGTGCCCAAGTAGGCTAGTATCTTAAAGGCTATTGGCTGAAGGAGTTCCCACAGCAATGAACATAGTTAATAACTTTTCTGAAAAACTTAATTAGATTATCATATAATGCTAACTAGAATCACCCTGAAAGCTTAGATATATCTATATACATCTATCTGCATGTGAAATACTTCGATATACCTCATAACTATAAACACTCTATAGATAATAAGGGGCAAGTGTGAATTCATTTCTAACACTTAAGCCTTATAGCATGGAAATGGGACACATTACACCAAAATAATGCCTGAGATTTACTGAACTATGATGCACTGAGTATAAAGACCCTGCCATCTGCTACACTTATATTCTGGATGATACCCTCTGCAACTCAGGCGAACAAACTGATGTTATCTATTATTATTGCTATTCTTTTTTTCTGTTTGCAGAATTTTTATATTTAGTATAGTGACAGAGTTTCGGTTATTAACACCCAAGTTGTCCTACTAAACCCCTAGCAAAGTAGTGCTGACATGTCAGGAAATGCAACACTGAATCTTCCTGAAAATTACCTTGATATCTCCCCAAAATCTCCTCCTGTCTGTCTTTCCCTCTCTCACTTTCTTTTCCCCTCTAAATTCTCTGTTTCTATAAACTGTTGTGCCATTGTTAAAAGAGATGGTTTTAGTGAATACATACACTCAGGCATATTAACTAAGTGATTTTCAACTTCTTGGAACTAAAAGTTAACACTAATGCATAATGGATTGTTATGATATCCAAGAATGCTTTTACCTAATTTCAGAAGAAAGAAAGTGTGTGTGTGTGTGTGTGTGTGTGTGTGTGTATGAATGTATGTCTGTAAGCAACAATGAATCAAAGCTGATCAATAACTTACATCATCAGATACATTTTTATTCATTCAAGCATGGATAAAACACAATGAAAGCATGAGACTTTGTTGACTTTGTTAGTGTATTATTATGCATGCCATCAAAATTATAATTTAAAAGTGTTCCTATGTAGGTATTTTAAGAACTGGAATTTTGATTATTTAAGTAAGACCAGATACTCAAGAGTTTTGAAGTAAATGTGTTATAATGTTTAGTATCTATGATTGGAATAGGGTAAGAGTAGTTAGACTACTCCCAACTTTGGAAGTGAATTAATTTATTGGACATGAATGAAGTCTTAAGTTTCTACTCAGATGTCTGAGTTCCAAGGAAATAATACATAAGTTGAATATAGAAGAAGAAATCTATAGATTTTGACATATTATATGCCATTAAATTCTCACAGAGATAAAATATATTCAAAGTAGATAAGTTAAAAAGATGTTCAAGATTATAACAACAGTGGCTTGTTGGGAATCTGACAAAAAGGAAGTTTGTAGACTGCTGACCTTACAGCAGAATGGGTAAATATAGATGTTGCCATAAGCTTCATATTTGCAATTAGCATAATGTGTGAGCCCTGAAGAGAGTGGCCAAAGTACAATAGAAAGGCAGCAATTCAAGCTGGATCCAAAGCTTATGACATAATTCAGCAGAGTTTAGAGAAAAAATATTTAATCTCCAATATTTCCAAATTAAGACTCATGTATTCTGTAAACATTCAGGAATCTACTATGGGCTTGGATGCATAAGATAGAGTGGGAAGTGGGTCATCTAGCAATAACCCATGCTTTAGGATAGGTCAATTGTGTCAGCAAGTCTCCACTCTGAGAAAATAGTATGAAGTGTATTATCCACAGTATAGCATGGTGACTTTGTATTTACAACATGGAAGCACATGTGCTTCTTTATATTGAAAATAACCCATGGGAACTCATATCTCAACCCATCCAAGGTTTTCCTCAGTCCTTTATTTTCTGTCACACTGCCTGGAAAGACTATCCTGAAGTGAGAGAGCACTGGTGGGCAGTCTGATTCTATCCTGGGGAAACAAACCAGACCAGCAGAGATGGGCCTGCCAGCTGCTCCAACAGAGAGAAGTTCCTGATGTCTGAGCTGAGAAGAATGCATGAGTGTTTCCCAAGGACAAAACCTGATTCTTCCAAGGATACGACTGATCAGGAACCATTTTGTTGTCTGACTACTGGATTAAATTGTAGAGGAAATTCCTGAAAAAGAAGATCTGATCAGATCATTGGAAAAGTAACCAATACAGAGGGGAGTCTCACCTGTTCCTGGGGAGGTTCATAGAGTAATTTCCAGTCAATGGAGAGCCCTTCCTAAAGTTCCACATAAATACGATCAAAGGGGGTAAGGTTCTAGATTCAAGATCAGTTATGGTTGTTGCCATATCTTGGTCCCTTGCCATGAGCACCTGTTCTTAGGTTTCCTTGTAATGGGCCAGCTAGCTTCCCTCTGGGTAAGTGATGCAAGAGAAAGTGAGAAAAAAAATTCCCTGGATGAGCACTGCTATCTATTTTTAACCTAATGTTGTATGTGACAACCTATTATATCCGTGATATTTTATTCATTAAAGTAGAGTCATTAAAATCCAGTCCATCCTCAAGCAGAGGAGATAACCCAAGGGACTAGAGAGGAAACGGCTACACTAAGGTTGGATGATGGGGGCTCCAAAGATACCAGATTGGAAGGAAGAAAAGCATCCAGTGACAAGCAACTACCCAGGAATAATAGCTTTACTCGGTTGAGCTTTGTAGAGGCTCTCATTTCAGTGTAGCCTCATCGATCATGACTAATAAAAGACTGAGTGGGAGATGAAACTGAACCGAACCATTCAAAAGCAATTACGAAAGCGGATGAAGAGAGTGGCACGTTATAATACATCAACACGATACTCAGATAGGCTCACAAGAGACTATGATAATTTGGTAGATTCTTCTCAACATGACTATGTATCTTTTATTAGGGGTTTATTCTCATATGGTATCAAATGCCCTTAATAGTCCTAAATGATGTCAGTGTGATAGAGTCTCCACGGCAATTATCTAAGGCTGCATATATGATGAATGTTCAAACATGCCTAAGAACTTCACAGACAGATGGTTCTTCTGATCCTCCTACAGACTGTCGGCATGGGAGCGAAATTCACAGCTTCCTGTGAGCTCCCTTGCCTCTACTTCTCCCCCCACCCCACCTCCCGGCTTTCCCACCCCCACCCCAACTTAGCATCGAAGTTCATTTTAATTGTTTTTCTCACACCTCGGGTTTGATCATCAAAAGTAGGTCACTCTGTGGCATCTAAAACATTCATAGTCGCTCTGTTCCGAGGGTGTGAAATCAGACTGTCTAAAAGCACTCTGAGTGAAAGCCTGCCTTGGGACCAGAAACATCCCGTGTGCTTACCACTCCCCAACTGACCTAGAATAAGACAAGGGCGCTCCATGGTGTCTTCTCCACACAGCAGAAATGAAGGCTGTGTTTGCCCATTACAAGAAGTCTCAGCCCAGCTCAGCTCCATGCCCCTGCTCTAATCTATCTGTTATAGCTCAGTGTTAGATTCTTGAGGTCAAACTTCAGACCAAAGAAATATATTGAGTCAAATGGTGTCCCTCAATAATTCCCATGGGCCCGGAAGCTGGAAAACCGGCCTTGTTCAGAAACAGATGTAACAAGTTAAGAAGAAATGGTGATGCGTTAGACTGCATCCTAAGTCCAGTACAGACGACATCTAAGGATGAAGCGGAAAATTTGGACCCAGAGACCCAACACAGACGAGTAAAGCTGCTTGAAAGCAGGTTGGAGTTTCCTATCCACCATCCACAAATGTCAGTAACTGCTCAAGGCGCCCTCAGAGCCTCCAAAAAGCATAGCAACACTACACCATCAGCATCTAAGTCTGGGACTGTGTCTTTGTTCTGCAAGCCCCGCGAAACTCAAAAGAGAGGAAGATGAGGCTTCCCAAGTCTGACTGTCTTCTGCAATCACTCGCCCTGCTCTCCTTTGCTCATTCTCCCTGCTCCCCAGGCCTCTGTTCTCTCCAGCTGTAGCCTCTCAGATTGAGCCTCAACTCAGTCATACCCCTTTCCCTCACTCTCTCTCCGGCTTGTGTCCTCAGCCTCAGTCCCACAGAACAGCCGGTGAGTATTCCCCTCTAAGACAGATGGCAGGCAGGAAGAGGTCCCTGCCTTGTCCCTCTTCTCTAGTGTTCCCTGGGGCTTTAAAGCAAGGGCTATTTCTATTTCAAGGAAAACCCCTTCTGGTAGAGAGCCTAGAAATAGTCCTACAAAAACAAAATGCTTTCAAAAGATCTATAGGATCATCTGTCCTTCCTCTTCCCTATTTGTTTCCTTTATTTACAGTTTCGTTTCCTTTCATTTTAAACAAATCCTCCTTTAGTTCATCTCTTATTTTAAGAGAAAACCAAAACTTTCAATTGTTAAAGAAAACATTTGGGTTTTTTTTTTTTTTGAGCTAAGCAATAATTTCTCAACCGTGACAACAATCAAGAGACAAAGAATAAGTAGTTCTCTTATAAATCTCTCTCTCTCTCTCTCTCTCTCTCTCTCTCTCTCTCTCTCTCTCTCACACACACACACACACACACACACACACACACACACAAAGTCTGCATCATCAAGGAAATGAAATAGCAATCTACATAATGGATAAAAATATCTGTAAATCACATCATTAGAGGGAATTTGTACACAGAACACAGAATTCTTACAAATTAAAAAGAAAATCCTTGATAGGTAGTGAAGACTATACTTATCTGTGGGCATAAGGACAAATGTTTATGAACTGATATTAGGGATTATGTTGGTTTATAAGTTATGGGTGGTAGATTCTCCTCCAACAATCATGAGTTCACTAGCACTGAGTACTTAGATTTCAAGTTCTAGACATGGTTTCCTTCTTGTTGCATGGGTCTTTGGTCTAATGAGAGAGCTGTTGGTTACTGCTACTGCTCCCTTAGGGTTAGTGTGCTGTGATGGTCTTTTATGTGATTCATGGACTGTTGTTGACCGCCCTCCTATGGAAACTTTCATGGCATCTTTTGGTATCATGAAAGCTAGTCTTCAGGGAGGGGGCACTAAGGCCAGTTCTAGCTCAGAGGTTCCCTTAGAAACAGAGAGCAACACAGAAAACCATAACTATCAAAATGCAGCCTTCTGGAACCCGTTCCCAAATGATACATCTGCACAACATTTTCCACACATAAGGCTCTGGAAATACTGTGGAAGAGTAGACAGGAAAGGTTGTAAGAGCCAGGGGATCAGGGTGTTTGCTGAGAGACTGTATCTCCTGATAATATCAGAAGCTATATCTATCAAGTCTCAACAACATTACCAATGGAATATAAAAGATGATACCAATGGACAAGACAAAGTAGATGGGGAAAGCTCAGGAAGCCCCAATCCTACACCAAGAGGTAATTTTCTCCAGGGAAGAGCACACCAATTTGTTGTCTAGTGCCTAATGGTCATCCCTAAAAACATACACACAAACCTATTCATCATTCAAAAAGATCAGGTTATATTTAGGAATATAGATATATTTATATATAAAAGTATATGTTAATGATGTGACTTGCAGATATTTTCTTCCATTCTGTGGACTGCTTTCTCATTTTCTTGATGGTATAGCTTATACACACATATATAAACATATATAAATACATTATATATTATGATTTTAATGAAATCCAAGTTACTTGTTCTTTTGTCTCTTGCTTGTTTGTTGTCATGTATAAGAAACTATTGTATGCATATGCATACACACACATATATCAATCACATACAAAGATGAATATTGAACATCAGCTCACTTTCTTCTTTTCGTTCAGCCCAAGAACACAACTCATGGAAATATGCTGCCTACATTAAAGAAAGACCTTTCTAACACAATTAATCCAACCTATTCACTCCCTGACAGACATGTATGGGTTCTTGTTTTCTAGGATATCTTAGATACTGTCAAGTCGACAATATTACCCATCACAATGAGTAATTCAAAATAAATTTTGTGTTGTTCACAGTATTTTAAACATATATTTAAAATTAAATTCTCTAGAGAAATTAAATACTTCTAGAGTTGGTAGTGAAAAGATGTATCATAGTTAGCAACCAATATGGAAAACATTCTTTACAAGTGAAAAAGACAATTTATAAAAATCACTTTTATTTAGTTTAAATTTTGGAATAAAATTTTTCTTGGCACCTCTCTCTTGGTTATGGCCTAGCTACTAGTTTCTAACTCACCAGGTGTCTATACTCGAGGTTTCCAGATCTGGGTGTAACAGCTCACCTATGCTAGCTTTCCTTTTCTTGCCCTCCCTGCATCACTTTAGACTGGAGACAATGAGTTTGAAACACTGAAAAGACGATTTGCTTGTGCTTGCCAGAAATGTTCAGAAAACAGCAGTTCTCTGGGCTGGAATTAGGGAAGCTCCCAACGGTGTGATGTCATGCTTTCACGGGGACTTCTGCGGTTTCATGCTCGAAACTGGAATCTGGAAACGAGTGTCCTCTATTTCCACATTAAAAATATAAGTTGTTGTGCAATATAATTTTATTTTGGTCTATTAGATTGTTGACTTACCTAAACTACTTTCTTGAGTTTAAAAAAGGGTCCTTACAATTTGAAAAATGCTTTCAGCTAACAGAATGCGAATATGAGCCAGAGGGGCAAATCCATTGCCATGTATGAATTTCAAAGTGTACAGTTTCATGATACTCACAGGGAGGAACATCTATCATATTCTTGTGGTTGAATACTATAGATCCCACATGCTAGACACTGCCCATGGTAAAGGGAGGCTGGGGACATTTCCACAGGATGAAGGAAAACACAACGAAATAAAATATGGGGGTGGGTGGACCAAAAAAATAAAGATCTCATGGAGATAAAGAGGCTGAGTTCATAGACATAATGAACTCCTAAATTCCATAAAAGCATGAAAACATTCTATTTTCCTATTCCAAAGAATATGGGAAACACTTCCTCCCCAGATCTCTGAAGCAGTGATGTGGAATTTTCCTTTTGAAGCATTTAAAGGCCCAAATTTTCCAGCAGTAAGATCCCTTTGAAGTCAAGCTCTGAGTGGTGTCAAAACATATGGGGAGCAACCAAAACCATGTAAAAGACTCTTAAAGTATAGAAAACCGCTTTCTAAAATAATGACTGGAGATATAGTGGGGTTTCAGCATGGTAAATGGTGGTGATGTTGGCAGTTTTGTTTTGATTTGGGGGATAGAAAGAGACCTAAAAAATCTGAGTTACTTTTTTTCTTAACAAGAACCAAATTAATGATTTCATTTGCTCCAGTTTAGACATAAGTATTTTCAGATTTATTCTCTGTGTTACTTAAAATAACCTTACACTCTCAAGACAGAATTTCTGGAAGTGTTTAAATTTTTATCCACTTATATAGATTCCAGATTTGATTTTACATATTATTTTATGCACAATTCCCCTAGGTACTCTAGAAAATTAAAATAGCATAGAAATTAATAGCTATTAAAATTAGTTGGAGCCTCAACAGGGTCAACTGGTATGTATGACTGGTGGCTAGGTGGGTGGAAAAGATGTGTTCAAGAATTTCAAGGGCCCCTAAGATCTTCTCTCATTAAAGCATTTATAAAAATCCATTTGTACTTGTTCCTATTAAATCTATTAATTGCCTGGGACAGACTTATCCAGTAGTTCCCATTACAAGTTGGATAATTGTGTAAAAATGTCAGAAAGTTGTAGAACACTACATGAGTTATAAGAGCTTTCAACCTTCGTTGAGTGTTTTTGCTTAGCCATCCTACTGGAGTCTGAAATTTAAAATATAGCAAAAGTAATATGGTCTATTTACCTACATTTTACTCATAGTCCCCAATCATTTGTCTCTGGACTTTATCCCTGTATATGCTGCAAATTTCCCCCAAATAAGCAAGTATGGAAACTCATGCTCATGTGTCCTCTCTTGCACATTCTACTTTTCTTTGGGTCACTTGGTACACATTGGACTTCTGTGTAAGCTTCCTATGCAAATCCAGCTATACTTCAGCACCAGAATTGCATGTTTCTCAGAATATTTAAAACTCTCTTTAGTGAGATCATTGTTAATATATGACTTTCCTTGCAAATACACATCACCAGCTTCTTGGAAAAAAATTGAAAAGCAAACTCTGAAGCCAAATAGCAGCTCACAGCTGTATCTCAACACGTGAGATGCTAAGACAGAATGGTGATGAGATCATAGGCAGCCTTGGCTATTTATAAGTACAAAGTCATTCTGGGCTATAGACTGAGACTCTATATTAGAAAACAAAATAGCAATAGCATGAACTTTGAACACATTGTTTAATTTGAAAACACCATGCTTTTTTTTCGTCTAGACTTAGCCAACTTTAAGTACTATTTTGTTTATTATATTCAAACCAGAAAACTCAGTCCACTTTGAGTCGGTCTTTCATTTCTACACCTGTATATGTTTGGTCATGGTCATCTGTGAGCCTATTTGTCTATCGGAACGCTACCACACTTTAAAACAGATATTCCATGACATTTTTACAAGTTCAAGTAACAAAATATCCTCTGACTGTGGCTTTTGCTTTTAGCACATTTATTATCACAGATGCCAAGGATCTAAAATAAAAGCAAGTGTTGAGTTAGCTGATTCTGGAGTTCAGGTATCGATATGTTAAATTAGCTTCCCTGAACCCTAACAGGTTTTCCTTCATGATGGCAAAATGCCTATGGTTCTTTTCATTATGGCCTAGCATGACCATCGCTTAAGGCAAGAAATATCACATTTCCCCCCCATTCCCCGGAAACTCACTAATTGATTGCATCACACAGTCTGACTAAGGAAAAGAAGTAACTTTAGCTGGGTTCAACAAGCAGGATAATCATCCCTGAGAGGGTCATAACTGATAATTAAGATATGAAAATTTTCTACTCGTTCTGATGTGTGAAGAGTAGCTGTGAGTACATAAATAGATGTTTATTGTATATGTGGGATTAAAATGTATTGGGAAACAGTTCAAATGATGTCTAGACGGCTTTGAAGGGAAAGATAAGGAGATCAACATATATAAAGATTTATGCTTTAGTAAGAAAGTGGGGCTCATGAAGCACTTGCCCTTGCATTGAAAACAACAGGAATCTCATTTGTGACTAGAGCAGGATGCCTATTGGTACTGTGTTCAATAATACCCAATAGAAATGGTCCATGTACTTGTCCCTGCAGCCTGGCATTGACTACATCCTACTACTCTGATGCTTATTTTGACTTTGTGTTGCCTTTTGTTATAATTACATCTTACTCCAATGGAGACTTATAATCTACTACTGATACAGCCAGGAAGTATAATCATTCTTTTAGATCCCTTAATGATCCTTGGGATAAGAGAGAGCTGAATGCTAATAGTATAAAATGAAAAAGCATGCATATCTATTTACTGTGTTAATCAGACCTTTTTCTCACTGTGAAAATACTTTCTCTCAACATAAGAAAAGATTTTTTTTTTTACTCATGGTTTCAGAGGTTTTGTTTTATTGTCAATTTGCTCCACCCTGTGGGCCTGTGGTGAGGAAATCTGAGGGCAAGTGTGCAAAGATCCTCGGTTTCTGTAAACCAGGAAACAGAGAGGGAAAGAAAGGACCCAGGAACAACATAAAAACCCTAAGGAAACTTTATCAGTGGCCCACTTCTTCTAGCTAGACACCACTTTTTAAAATTTTCATGCCTTCTAAAATAATGCTACCAGCTATGGTTGAGCCTATGAGTGACATCCCTAATCATACTATAATGCATGCACAATATCTGTTATGGTTAACTATGTACCTACACGAAGCCATCTTACAAAGCTCCCCTGGGAGGTATTTAGAGATAGTGCTCTTGGGAGTTACAGTTTGTTTAGGTCCTGAGGACCTTGTGGCAGGACTAATGCTCTTTCCTTTGCCATCTCCCCTTTTGTTTCCTCTGCTCCCCTGAACTCTGTTCGTACCCCTCACAGTCCCTGGAGAGGGAACACTGAGGAGACAGAGTATACCAGCCAGGAAAGGAACTATTACGCAGAACCTAATTGGCCAACACCTTGGTCTTGGGTTTCTCAGCCTTACCAATAAAGAGCATGTTATTACAGATCATTGTAAGACCTAGCACCATTATTAAAAATGTTAATCACTGACATTACCATCTTGAAAAAAACAAAATCACCTGTTTTGTAAAATTTATTTAGTCAGTGTCAGCTTCTCCTAGCTGGTTGTCACAGATCAGGCAAATCTCAAAATCAGGAAGTCATGAGTCTAAGCAGACCACAACAGCTGGAGCCTGAGCTACCACAGATCCATCAGGGAACGGTCCCGCTGTATTTGACTAGTTCTGGTTTGCGTTTTGCTGTGCTGAAGCATTGTACTCTGAGCCTTAATCGGGCCCTCTTGATACCAAGATATATCTTCAGTCCTTTTTTGTGTTTGTTTTGTTTCATTTAGTTTGTTTCTGAAACCAGTTCTCACTATGTATCCCAGGAGGGCCTTGAAAGCATGACTCTCTGTTTTATTCCCTCAGTGCTGGGGTTATAGGTACGAACCACCACAGATGGTAACCATGTAACTTTTACGAAGACCATTAAATATATTATCAGACATTTATTTTATCTCCTTCTTCCCTCACCAGGTCCTTTCTGTGTGTGTGCAGAAACTTTCTCGCCCCTTGGAAGAAATGGGAAGCGTTTTTGAGACTTTCCTAGCTGTAACTGGGAGTGGCAGTGCCCGTCTCAGGTGAAAGCAAAACCCCAGTCGCCTCCAAGTAAAGACTCTCTATTTCCCCAGCTGGCCTTCAGCCTGGCCGCTTCCTGTGAAGGAATGGGCGGAGGCAAAGACTCCCTCAGTTTTCCACAACAAGCTCCTCATCTCAGGGAGGTGACCTGTAGCTTCTCTTGGGAGCTCGAGGGTGAGGGGCAGAACAGTGCTGTGCAGGTGGGTATCCATACCCTCTAATTTGGGAATTACTCAGCAGTCTCCATAGAAGAAACGTAATCATTAAGGGTCCCATGTGTGTCGTCCCTTCATGAGAGGGAGGTAACTCCTCTGGCTGCCATTTTGAAGATTTTGGCAATGTCTGTAACCACTCTACTGCAAAAATCCAGGAGACTGACCCGAAGAAATCTTTTTTGTATCTCTTTTTTATTTTTATTAGAATAAAAAAAAAACACTGGACTGAGCTCCCAAGGCCCCGATGAGGAGCAGAAGGAGCGAGAACATGAGGGAGAAAGTCAGGAACAAGAGGGGTGCGTTCACTCATGGAGACGGTGGGACAGAACTAATGGGAGATCACCAACTCCAGTTGGAATGGGACTGATGGATCATGCGACCAAACCCGTCTCTCTGAGTGTGGCCAACAGCGGGGGCTGACTGAGAAGCAAAGGACAATGGCTCTGGGCTCTGATTGTTCTTCATGGACGGGCTCTGTGGGAGCCTTCTCAGCTTGGTCGATCACCTTCCTGGACCTGGGGGGAGTTGGGAGGACCTTGGTCTTAGCATAGAGTGGGGAACCCTGATGGCTCCTTGGCCTTGAGAGGGAGGGAGGGGAGGTATGGGTGGAGGGGAGGGGAGGGAAGGGGGAGAAGGAGGGGAGAGAAGGGGGAGAAGGAGGGGAGGGAGGGGGGAGGAGGAGGGAAGGAGATGGAAATTTTTAAATATAAAAAAAAATAAACCATGAGGAAAAAAAAAAAAAAAAAAAAAAAAAAAAAAAAAAAAAAAAACATTATCATAATACTAAAAATCAAATGAAGGTGGTCACATCTGCTCAACTCTAGAAGAGCACACACATACACACACACATACACACACACACACACACACACATCACGCCCTCCACACACACATGAAACTGATAATACTGTAAAAAGGTAATGGATTTGTAGGCATCTAAATAAAGTATATATAATTAAGACAAAGTTTTTGAAAATGAAACTTTTCCATTGTAAGCTTGTTAAAAGCAAGTTCTATTTATCTTAAATCTTCAAGGATTGGTCCATAGATTTTAGTCACAATTAAGATTTTTACTATGTGAATCCAGCCTGAGTCAAGTCAATTGCACGAACCCTCTAAAGCTCAGGGTACTTTGTAGGGAATGCAGTGGGAAGTGTGTAAGAGCTAAAGAGTGAAGGGCCAAAAAGATCATGTCTAGGCTCAATACAAAGACTCTAGTCATTAATTAACACCAACTGTAGTTAACTGCACTTGACTTACACAGTCCAGTCCCAGAAATAGTCAATCAAAGAAGAGAAAGGGGTTAAAAGGCACTTCCCTTTACCTGTGCAGTAATGACTATGAATGGATTCTTGAAGAGGGGGAAATCACTGCCTTTACTTGTGTAATGTCTACTGAGGCCAATAGGCTCCAATGAAGAAGTACAAACCAATGATCATACAAGTGTTCCTGATTAATTTCAGTAGATCATAAAAGAAAATGAATAGACAAAAATTCTCAAGAGACATTTGTTGGGAGAATGGATAAGGTAGGAGGGAGAAGAGGGTTGAGAGAAGTCAACATGTAAAATATATGTATGCAAAATTGTGATACACACAGAGACAACATATATACACAACCCAAAGAATACTCATAAGCCTGAGACAGAGGAAGGAAGCAGGACGTAGTGCTGGGTATGCTTTCCCTGAAGTCTGTGACCTGACTACTGGGGCCCAAACACCATTTAAAAAAAAGAAAAATAATGTGGGCCAGCGAAATGGCTCATTGAATAAAGGACCTTACCACTAAGACTAATGGCCTGAATCCGATGCCAAGATCCACAATTGGAGGTCCTCAAGTTGTCCACTAACCTTTCACACATAAGTAATAATATGCCCATATCCCACCACCAAATAGATAGGTAGGTGGGTAGGTGGTAGGTAGATAGATAGATAGACAGATAGATAGATAGATAGATAGATAGATAGATAGATAGATAGATAGATAGATAGATAGATAGATGGATGGATGGATGGACAGAGAGAGAGAGAGAGAGAGAGAGAGAGATTGATAGATAAATACATTTTCTAAGTTTTGTAGGTGTAAAATGCAAAACAAAGCCGCTTTCTGAGGCAGTATGGGGATCAGCATATCAGTTTAAATACAGAGCATTTAAACAGGGACCTGAAGTCAGAATGCTTCACTCAGCTGGGGGATTGCTTATTTTACCAACCTGCATGGAGCCCACCAACCGTGAACTGAGAGACTATCAGAAGAAAGGAAACAGAATAGAGAGTGCCCCCACTAGACCCCTAAGTTCTAGCTTCTGTTCCGCGTGTTGTGTTCAGATTATTTAACACATTTATAATTCAGTGTGTTACCTAATTCTTTTGATTTGTTTTCTTTTAGAATGCATTATTTAAGAAGAATTTTTCACGGTCCCAAAATAGGTGCCCAACTCTATTCCATTTGTCCCCACTTCATTGTCAGAACATTAGTACTTTCAACATAGCATGGTATAGAAACATTAGTAATTCCCATTGATAGGAATGCAACCTACTAAATATTCTACATCTTCATCACCTAACTACATGCAAATTTCCAATAATTGCTAGTTTGTCAAGAGTTCTTTAATTTTTAATATTTCATTATAAAAAATGAAAATCATGCAGTAAGGTAGAAAGAAAGCTTTTTTTAAAAAAAAAAAAAAAAAAAAGTCGCCCAAAGTCAGGACCGCAAGGGGTGCATCCACTCACTGAGACAATGGGACTGATTTAATGGGAGCTCACCAAGGTCAACTGGACTGGGACTGATGGAGCATGTGATCAGACCGGTCTCTCTGAACGTGTCTGACGAGGAGGGCTGACTGAGAAGCCAAGGACAATGGCACTGGGTGTTGATTCTACTGTATGTACTGGCTTTGTGGGAACCTAGTCTGTTTGGATCCTTACCTTCCTAGACCTGGATGGAGGGGGAAGGACCTTGGTCTTCCCACAGGGCAGGGAACCCTGACTGCTCCTTGGACTGGAGGGGAAATGGGGGGAGGGAAAGGAAAATGGGAGGAAGGTAGGAGGTGAAAAATTTGTAAAAATTATATAATTTAATAAAAAAGAAAAAAGTCACCCATATGTTACCATATACATGCAACATTGGATAAGACTTTGTGACATATTTTTATTATTGGCGTGTATATTTAAAAAACTACTTGAAATAGATTATCACAGTAGATATTCCTTGATCAGTCACAGTGAGGTGAAATTAATACTTTTAGGGTCAGAAGTAAAGAGTTTTATTTCCTTTGCTTTCTCGACACCCCTTGACTTTCCTTATCTCCCTCCATGACATAACCTTAAACAATGCAAATGTTTGTACAACTATTGTTTCTCTTCCTGTCATTTTGCACATTTCAAGGCACAAGAAACTAAGAATAGACTGAGTCTCAAATCTCATGTTTGATTCCCCACATAAAAGATATTCTCCTTCCTAAGACCACATTTATAAAATTTAACAAAGTTGATTTACACATTTAACAAAATTAAAAGTACTTGCTAAAGCTTTTGCAATATGAAATTTATACTGAAACACACTCATTATCTCAAGACATACTTTATGGACAGTTCTTTAAGCAAAGTTCAATTTCTGGCAGTAAATTGCATTGGCTTATATTTCTCAAGGTGTAAAATTTATAAGCATTCTATTTGTGTCAAAAATAATAACACTTTATAGCATAGTCAATACAAAAATTCTGTTAGCCTTCTAGAATTGATTATTTCTGTTTTATGTTGTGCACCCCTGAAAACCATGGTTACTCTCACCAATCACATTAAGCCCAAATTTCTACTGTATAGGAATAAACAAGAACATACTGATATATTCGCAAAATGAATTCAAAGATTCTGGGTTTAAATACTTTGCAAAAAGTATTCTTGTTCGTCTGCTATTCCATCCGGTTCAAACTTGCTGTTCTAGAACACACATGGAATCATCTGAATTTACTATATTTGGCTGAACCTCAATTTTATAAAAAGCATAATCAACTTGTGTCTTTGTAAGCAAATTAAATGAATTCAATTTTTAAAAAAATGAGGTGAAATTATAAAATGCAAAATAAGCTATATTTTAATGCTCAAAACCAAAATATCCCAATTATGGCTTAAATGATTAAACTCGTGGTATAGGTTTATCTTAAGCTTTTAGCATAACAAAGTTTTATACAGTTTGATAATAAATTATGTTCAACTTATTGAACCTTATCTGCCTGCAAATTAGTAATAGATGTGTAAAGGTTAAAAGAAACCTGACACACTTTCTGTAAGTGTAAATCTCTCTTCAGTGACAAAGAAAAAAAGCTGAGCTTCAAGAGTTTAAGTCAAAGGAGGTGGTGACTGTCGCACTATATGCAGTGTATGATTTGCCAGGTGGATTTGTGCTGTGAAGTTTACAACTAGATTCACAGGATGATGTCTGAAAGCATCACCAGAAAGTAAACTCCTTCTGTTCTCTCCTGTCCACTCTGTCCACTACCCGCTAAAGGACTATTGGAACAAAGACAAGATGACCTATGTGGTTTGGAAGTTTCTCTCTCTCTCTCTCTCTCTCTCTCTCTCTCTCTCTCTCTCTCTCTCTCTCTCTCTCTCTCTCTCTCTCTCTCCTTCCTTCTTTCTTTTCATTTTAGTGCTGCGGATGCTCAAGCAAGAAAAGCTCTCTGAAAGAATCCACTCAATTAATTCCTGATCAAGCATTTTTCATGAATGAAATTTCGCTGACAGTCTCCACTTGTCAGCCACGTAGCAGCTTGCACTGTAGATCATTCTCACTGATCTGAGCTAACCACCAAACAAAGGAAACTTGAACCTGCAAGAAAAACAAGAAAGGGGCATTGTTGATCCGTCTAAAAAAGTGTGTGTATTCATATTCAAATGACATGGCAGATTAAACCGATGTCACTGCATCACGGATTGTGTAGAGTGCAGGTCTATTTTAGTGGAAATGAGGTCAGAGCCTCAGAATAGATTGAGCATGTTGTGGGTATAATCATGTCTCAGGTTTTAGTGCCTGCCTGAGATAAACTTTCAGCGGGGCTCGGCAGTATCATTATATACCTCATCCGGATGATTTAGTTTCAAATTAAGTACAAAAATTACAACCAGAATCTCCTCTTTAAAAAAAAAAAAAAAAAAAAAAACGAAAACACAGCTCCCGTTGAATCTCTAGAATGCCATCATGAATCACAGCAGGGCCTGAGCACAGTGCCTCGGGAGTGTAAGATGGGTTCCCACTCCTTCACTAGCATGGGAATGATCAGGTCATGAGTTGTCCCCTCAACACCTAGCATTGTTTCTGACTTGGAATGAATGAGCAAATTAAATGAACTGACATTAAGTCCAGATGTTTCCCACAGCTAGATCAAAATTATTCAGTGAGTCACTCTATCTCCTAACTGTGCGCTGAAATATACACAAAGTTGCGTTCACTGTGATACATATTTTAAATATTTCAAAGATTTTAGTCAGAACTTTTGCAGCAAACTATTCATCTAGCAGCTATAAGCTTATGACTATATGAGTTAGTGACTATGTGAACCGTGGAATTGTATAAACAGAGGTGATATAGTCATGCAAACTATCTGGAAAGAAAATTACCTGTGCGTCTTTATATACTCTTAGAATCCATAGAAATAGCCACAACTAGGAAATAATTATTTTTAAAAATGCTGTCATGAATGTGATTATTTCATACTTTGTATCCTAATTCATGGCATGTCTCTTAATGCCCAGTTTCTAAAATATGGCCTCATAAATTTCAAGTGTTTTAATTGTCTCCGCCATTCTAGTAAATTCACTGTTAATGGAATTCTTCACAGAAGTGTCTCAGCTACATCTAGAGATCCATTCTCTAGATGAAGAGCTGAGGAGCTTCTCCCTTTTGTGCGAACAGGATCTCCCACCACTTAAATATGACACTAGAGAGTTCGAAGCCACATGTGTGAGAAGAGGCTCCACCCTGGACCCCATCAGCGTGAGTTCTGGTACCAAGAGTCTTGGATTTCAGGGCATGGAGAAAGTCATTTCGCTGTGTTCATCCTTGTATAAGTGAGAAAAGATCACTCTATCCCAAGGCCAGTGCTGAGCAAAGAATGATCAGTAAGTGTTTTTGTTTTTGCTTGTTTGGGGGTTGGTTTGTTTTTTGGTATTATCACAGTTAAAAATTGTGAGAAGTTCTGGGGCTTAGCTAGGGAAGCAATTTGTTATCTCCTCTTGCTCTTACTTTTTAACCTTTGTAAACTAGACTAGAGAGACCAGATTTGAAGAAAGAATGAAATGTGATGTCGTTAGGATTTCTATTGTTGTGATGGAGCACCATGACCAAAAGAAGGATGGAGAGGAGTTTTCTGAGCTTACATTTTCACAGTATAGTCTACTTGTGAAGGGAATTAGAGCAGTAACCTGAGGCAGGAGCTGATGCAGAGGCCATGGAGGAGAAGTGCTTACTGCCTTGCTCCTCAGTACTTGCTCAGCCCTTTTTGCTGATGGAACCAAGAACCACCAACCCAGGGATGGCACCACCCACAGTGGGCTGGGAACTCCCCCATCAATCACTAAGAAAATGTCCTACAGGCTTCCCTACAGTTTGATCATTTGGAGACATTTTCTCAACTGAGGTTCCTTCCTCTCTGATGACTCTAGCTTGTGTCAAATTAACACAGAACTATCCAGCACAGTGAAAATAAACAAAACTAATTTTAAAAATGTAAATGATATGAAAGCGATGATTAATAGTTCATTGAATGCTCACTGCACCAAAATTTGGGTTACCTTAGAAAACCCTGGAGGAAGAGAAATTAATAAAAAAAATAATTAAGTAAGTTAAGTCTTTAAAAAGCAGTATAAGCAAGACTCCAAAAATTTTTGAGTTAGAGTTATCTTTTTCTCAAAAAAATTTTTTTAAATTACACTTAAATGACTACATGGCTGGGATTAAATTTGATGGAATGCACAGCCATTGCCCTTGTATGTTCTGAACAGGTTTCTCTTGAGGACTTGGAAAATCTATAAGATTTCACTTACATACAGGCCTGGTCCTCATTCCCAGACCCATTTATACAGCTTTTTTGATTCTAAGACAAATGAGGCCATGAACATGAATTGCTTCACATTGCAGGGGCCGTCAAGTGCTTCTTTCTCTGAGCCCCTTCCAGGAACCCCCATATCAGACCTGCAGAGGCATGGACATGAGTCTAAGCTTCAGTTTGTCTCACCGCATCATTTTCATTTCAAAATGCAAAAAAGGTGAATAAAGAAAACCAAATAAATGACTAAAATACTAATGCCAAATGCTTCTAAAACTGAGTATTTACCCCCATGTATTTTAATGTGCCATCTTTATTGTTTTATTTCTGTTTGTTTAATTTTTTATTTGTATTCTGGGAGTTTTTAATATTATAACACTCATGTCTCAAAAAACAGGATACACCCAAATAATGCTGTTTTCTCAACAGTTCCAAAAGACACTATGAATTCTTTTATCATCCAGACTTTCTATAGTGTATATTTATGTAGCTTAGCCCTGGGTTCTTTATACTGAAACAGGGAATGAAAACTTCAAAGAAGTTTGAGCTAGGAGCTTGTAATTCAAGCTTCTTGGGACAAAACATTTTTACTGTGTGCTCATTTTTTTATTTTAAATGAAAATACATATTTTCCCAATCCGCCCTTTTAGTTCCGCAGAGAAAAGCAGTCAGGAGACTTTATGGTGAAATATCTAAAGAAGCCCTTGAACATGGGCCAAGAAAATGCTTTTAAGCTTTGCTAAAACAACTCACATCTAGGACTTTATTTGCTCATTAGGCTTGTAAGGGGCACAGGCAGACTTTTAAAAAGAAGAAAAAATTCCTTCCCCGGTTATGACTCCAGTGGCTTTGTGAACCTATTATTTAAAACAAAAGTGAGAACAAGAGGGACTCATGGTTTCATGTGAGGCCCTAGGAAGACAGACAACGTTCTTGAAGCAGACTTCCGCCAGAACATGGACAGATTTAAACAAACTGAATATGAGAAATTATTTTCTAAGACTATGATGGATTCCAGTTATGACCAGAACTGTGCATGGAGTGGTGCATAGATTGGCTGGACCCATTTACTAGAGAGTTCTGTCAGCATTTATTAATTATACAGAGCAATGGGTTTTGTTGTGACCATTTCATGCATGCAAATAACATATTATTTCTTCATTTCCATCCCCCTATTACTTTTCCTCTTCCCCTGCCTCGCCCCCTTCCTCATGTCTTAAATCATGTCTACTTTTCCTCTGCCCCCATTACAGATTCTACATATGAGAAAAAGAAAAGGTGATCATTGTTACATTTTTCTTCGTGGCTGAATTGTGTGTGACTGTGTGTTCATGTACATGCGTGTGCGAGTGTGCATGTTTGTAGTTTCTTTATCCATTCATTCACTAATGGGCACTTAGGTGACTTTTTGGCTTTACTGTTGTGTGTGGTGCCTCAGTGAACATGGCATGCACATGTAGTGATTGCTCAATGACAGCTTTCTTCCCAAGACTACCGCTCCTAATGTTGGGAGTTCATTTTGATATGTCATACTGATTTCCATGTGCATGGACTGATTTCTACACCCACCAACAATATATAAGGATTCTTTCTTCCCATATCTGACCAGAATTTCCATATTTCACAGTATTGTGGGTAGCCACTTTGACTAGGGTAAGATTTGCATTCCCCTGAAGACAAAGCATTTTGAACACATTTTTAATATATTTATTTTAAGTGTATACTTTTCTCTTTCAAAGAAATTTATAGTTTTGTCAGTTATTTATTGGATTACTTGCTCTATTGACTGAGTGTTTTGGTTCTTTATATATGCAGGATATTATTCTGTTGTTAAAATAATGTCTTATAAATATTCTTCTTGTAGTCTGTAGACTGTGTCTTCACACTGATGTATCCTCCACTATTCATAACATTTTAACTTTATACAATATTGTCAGTTATTGTTATTGTTTCCTAAACAATGGCAATCTTCCATTTCTATACCAATATCGTGAGAATTTTCCTCTATGTTTTCACTAGAAGTTGCAATGTGTCAGATTGGGTGTTAAGGTATTTCACCTTTTTTGTGTGGAGTGAGCAACAAGAAACTACTTTGAGTTTCTTCATTCCATAGTCAGCTGTTCCAGAACTATTTGCTAAAGAGACTATCTTTTATTTAAGCTATTTTTAATCTCTTTATCAAGAATCAGATGGCTGGGACTGTGAAGATCTGTTTCTGAATCTTATATTCTATTTCATTGGTTTATACATTCTTTATCCTGCCAGCACTTGCTCTATGAGTCTGGCACTGTTATTTTTTACAGTCAAATATTATGATAACTGAAAAATTGCTTTTGTTGTTCGGGATTATTGTCTATTTGGAAATTTCAGTGCTTCCATTTGATAGATAGATAGATAGATAGATAGATATAGATAGATAGATAGATGATTGATAGATAGATAGATAGATAGATAGATGATAGATAGATAGATAGATAGATAGATAGATAGATAGATAGATGATAGAGATAGATAGATAGATAGATAGATAGATGATAGATAGATAGATAGATAGATAGATGATAGATAGATAGATAGATAGATAGATAGATAGATAGATAGATAGATGATAGATAGATAGATAGATAGATAGATAGATAGATAGATAGAGATAGATAGATGATAGATAGATAGATAGATAGATAGATAGATAGATAGATAGATAGATAGATAGATAGATAGATAGATAGATAGATAGAGATAGATAGATGATAGATAGATAGATAGATAGATAGATAGATAGATAGATAGATAGATAGATGATAGATAGATAGATGATAGATTTTGTATGTGAAAAATTGACACTGAAAAGGAAACAAAAACGGATCTCACCCACAATACATCATTCATAAATAAATAAATGCCTTAACAATAAATCTAAGAGACAAAAGTTCTTAGGAATCAAAACCATGAAATATGGAAGAAAATATGGAAAGAACCCCTATGTTCATGAATTCACAGATTAATATTGTTGGAATGGCTTATATTTCTGACTTCATAAGCACTAGGCCCACAAGAAGTAAATGAGCCAATGAGTCATCTGGTGTATGGCTATATGTAAGAGAGAGCGTGTGCTTGTGCCTGTCCATGTGCGAATCTATGAGTGTGTAAAATGTGTTATGCCTGTGCACGATTATTCCTGAGACTGCAAAAGCCTCCCCATTCAGAATTTCTGCTATGCTGCTCTTTCATGACAAACTACAATTAAAAACAGATTGAATTCTCCTTGATTTTTATAGAGATGGAGAAAACGTTGTGTGCCTATTTTTATCTACATTCCTTTCCATTGTGTACTAAATAGGTTCAGCTGGCAATTTTGCCTTAGCTGTTTTGACAGTGTTTCACTGAATGGTCAGCCCAGAAGGCAAGCGGGTTAGAAAGGTAACTATGAAGTAAGGAATGATAATGTATTTTTACAAAGAACAACAGAAGTGATATGGAGATGTGCTGTTGCTTAAGACATAGGTTTGTAATTGTTAGCACACATCTAATTTTTATTAGAATACATAAATCAGGGTAAAGGATAAAGAATGGTTTCGATTTGGTTGACATCATCCTGGGAACTCTCTCCCAGGTACATGGGACACACTAAAGTTTGAGGTAGTTTTTAAGGGTGGGTCATGCCGAGGAAGCATGTAAGTCATAGCTACTTTAAGCTACTTTAAGCCCTGAAAGACAACCCTCCTATTTGGGCTCTAACAGAGCTATTTATTTCAAAAAAAATGATGTGATTGAAATCAATTTGAAATATTAACACATATCAACGACAAGTATCTGCCAGTGCACACACTGGTATCTCCTACGTGACTTAGCACCTTCCTGCCCTTCCTTCACAGGCGGGGACCCAGCCACAGTGGGGGTATAGTCGGAACAGATGGCTCGGGAAGCTGCAGTTTCGAGGAAACAGGCCAATTCGGGGGCACGCTTCTGGAGCCCATTTACGTGTGGATGCTGAAGGAGCTTCAGAAATGCCAAGGTCCAGGCAGTAAAAGCCATCTATCTGCTCTGTATTCAGAGAAAAGGGAAGACGTTTAAATTAAATAAATTTAGAGCTGATGGAAGGCCTATTGGACATGCACCGACCTGGCAAATGACCTGTCTCTACTTCAGAGCTTATTTAATTAATGATAAGAAAACAATGTAAAGATTGGGACGTTTGAGTTCCCTGAAAATATTAATGTGTGCTTTCTGCTTCTGTGACCCCCTTGTGAACAGGCTAGCATTCACTTTACCCTTTTAGGATAACCTACAAACAGCCTACTTCTAGAAAGCACTTGGATACTAAGCTAATATTATCCCGTCTAAAGTTTTTTAAAAAATCTTTAAAAAAATTTTTTGACCAAGAGCCTCTCATGTATCAGTGAGTGTATTTGATCTTAGTGGAGCTGTGTGGGAGCCCGCGCTGCCTCCCTCCAGCTGCTGTGCAGACTCCAGGTGCTTCCTTTCAGGGCCCCTCAGAGGAACCAGGATATTGATGGGGAAAAAATTCTTTGGCAAAGTAAAAGGAAGTTGGACGTGAGGAAAGCCACAAAACAAGTGTGTTAACTCCTTGGCTCTTAGCGTCCAGAAAACAGATTCTTCATTTAGCCCAGGAATCTGCCTAGAGTCCAGCATCTAAATGCAAAAGTCCAAACACCTACTGCCCCATCCAGGAAACTTAGAAACGACTCCTCAGGGGTTCGCTGGGGTCCTGTCTCTGAACATCTCCCTTCCAGACACACCCACTACTCAGCTCTTCCTGGGCCCAGAGTCACTTCATAGACTTGTGACATTTTTCGTCCATTGTGGTCTCTATCTGAAATGCTCCCCAAATCCAAATATAGTGTTGTTACTTCCACCAGACTTTCCCTGACAATTAGGCCAAGCTAGTGGCTTAGTTCTGTGTGCATTGCTTACCATAGCACTGGCTGTATTTTACTGTAACTAGCTCTGTCTTATCTGGACAGGCAGCGGGGCAGGGAAGAACGTCATAGCATGCATTCTCGAATCCTCTGGTTTTAGCAGTTATTTATCAGTGCTCTGGAAAAACCCCACGGTTCCCACGTGACAAAAAAATGTAAAACATGTTGAAACTAGTGCACTGAACAGCATTAAGAGAGCATTTATATCATATGCCTTCTTAGAATCTGCCAGCGAGAAGGTCCGGGTGCACGTGCTGTGGTGGGCGGCCCAGGATGCAGCGTCTCGCCGTTGTCAAGCTGCAGACACCTACTTAGGAAGAGTCCCTTGTTTTGACCACACTGATCCTTTCTACCACGTGGACAATACTGGAGGAAACGTTTCTAAATAAATAATTTTATTTTGTGCTACAAATATTATCAAAGAACATGTATTTCTGCAACACTGCTCAGAAGTTAACTTGAACAACTGTTTCTGCCTTTCCTGAGCCCTGGGGCCTATGATAAATCACACAGCTAGTCTGCATCTCTGGCTCTGCTTGTGTGCGGCAGGTAGCAATCACTTTAATGGTGCTCTGGTAGATTTTAAAGTGCTCGATTTGAGTGAAGTACAACTTGAAGCAAAGATATATGATTACTGGCTGAAGCCATTATAAAAAAAAATCACCGCTTGCTTTGGTGTGGAGAAGATCAGGTCTGTGTCATTTCTGTCTGCGATATAATCAGTGTTTTGGGCCATGATGACTAAGCCTTTCATTTTGGTTTTGTGGTAGTTCTTATATAGACCAAACCATGTCCCTTGAAAGGGGGGGGGGGGGAGTCTTACTTCCCCTAAACTGTCTACCATAACTAATTCTGTCAAAGTCATTGGTGGGGTGGGGGATCATAGACATATTTTCTGACTTTGGTTTTTGGCTTGCAATTACACTAAGTTCCCTGAATATATTTAATTAAAACCTTCATACAAGAATCTCATGAAAAAAAAAATAATCTCATGAACCAGATTTCTGGAGCCCTGTAGTCTGGGTGACTTGAAGGAGACATCACCTTACTGCAAACAAGACTTCTGTCAGTAATCTCATCTAGTGGCTGCTCAGGCACACACGGTCTGTGCTCAGTGTGGCTCCAGGTCCAGCTGGTGAGGGCTCGTGGTCCACTCTCAGTCTTTCTCATACTGTAAGCTAGCTAGTAACTGTTCACCTGAAACGGGGAAAGAAAATGATGAGTCAAATGTATCTCACCGCACTGATACACTAAGCACATGTAACATGTCTGAGCACCTCACCTCAGCAGAGCTTGTCCATGTGAGCAGCTGACTCTAGACTTTCCGACCATGGGCTAGTTCAGCACCCTACCTGGAAGCTGAGCTTTGGAACTGTTTGCCTGCGAGCATGGCCTTTGTTCTTTGTATTTTGTGGCAATATGGTGTCCCTGGAGAATCACCGTGGCGTGTGTCAGAAAGGGCTGGAAAGATGCACAACCCATTCACACTTATTAAACACTGGCAAATCAATCCATTCCAAAATCACTGACGCTGGGTTTAGAACTACTTTTGTTTATTGACACACAATAGGCTCTTCCATGTCTACTCTGATGAAACTTAGCACCTCCTCCTGTAGCTCAGCAATGCTGAGTCTGCTTTCTCCAGATCCATGTATCATTTCAATTTCCTAGTTACTTTATACTCCAGAAGATCTTCCACTCTCTGTGTGCTTTGGGCATGCTCAACTCTGCAATGAGAAAAATAATAACACTGAGCTCTGTGCAGCAGGGTGATGACTTAAGCAGGAGATTAGACAATTTTACCTTATAAATAATGATAGTAAATTTATTCATATATATCTCCAACTCATATGACCCATCACAATCACCGAGGTAAATGCAGTCTACCTATTCTCCAAGCTACCCAAATGTTTCTTCAGTAGAAGATGACCCTTGGTGAAACAGACACGGGGGAAAGTGTCTGATACTTGCCTTAGTTGATTTCTCATGTAAAAATACAAGCCGGAGTATAGGAGTTCATAGATCATAATTTTCCCTTAAATAAACCTCTAGTATCAGCACTTAGCCTTGATGCCCAGGACATAAATTGTGGTAAGGGGGAACTTCAAACCTTGCACAAGCAGATTCCTATCTTGAGAAGTGGAAGAGATAGCAGAGCTCTTCAGCTCGCATCTCAGTTCCCCTTACACACATGTGCGAGCCATAGGCTTTATTCTCAAGTGTTCTTTTCCACAGAGAGAACAATGTCAATAAAAACTAACCGTGCCAACTTTCGTCTGAGTTTCACCAAGCAGCCTGCTTCTATCACGAGGTAGCAAATTGCTTCGAGATGTAAAGCTGGTACCTTCAAGATATATTTTGTTCCCAAAATAGTGGTAAAGTGTAGGACTGCTGAGAGGTAATAAAATAAATTTTCCCCACAACAATGGGAATTTCTTTTATTCACCAATCAAACAAGCTTCACAGATATCTTGAATTGGATTGAAGGACCATTTCACAGTATCAGTGTTTTATCTTTTAGGAAGCTTTCCTGTTCTTTTTTTTTTTTCTCTTCGCTGATCAAATTGATGGCTCTGCTTTGCTCCCTTGGTGTTTCTTTTCCTTTCCTTTCCACTCCACCAACCTCAAGAGTATCTGCCTCCCCACTTACCGCATTTCCAAGATGCTTGTTGATAAACACTGGCTGCCTCTGTGTTGTAAGGAAAAGGACTGTACTTTCATCACAAAATGTAATCAAAACCTTGTCAATGTCAATGCAAAATATTCTATAACATCAGTAAAAGGATATGATGAACCATATGAACATCTGCAGGGTTGGGTTGGGTTGCGTGAAGCTGTGAGAGTTTGTGGGAACTTGTATCTTACAAATTACTTGACTTTGGCTGCTCTCCTGTTGAGCAAACATGTAAATGGACTTTGAGAGTCTATGAATGGCCACCCAACTCTGCTAACTGCACAGCGGTGTTGCAAAGTTGGTCTCCAAGTAAACAAAGGCAGCAGCATGGAAGTTCCTAAATCAGGCAGGGGTGGTGGGGGTGGATTGAGGATGCCCAAGAGGAAAGATGGGTGAGAGCTGCCAAATGCTGATAGCTTCTACACCACGCTTCACATGTTGGGCAGCTGTCACAGGCTGGGTTTCTGGAAGCAGATGCTGAGGTGTAGTTTGGTGCACAATGTTTATTACAGATTCCAAAGGCAGGAAGATGAAGTTTCCGCTTCTGGCAGAGAGAGAAATAAAACCATGTGAACCCTAATTCTGATCCATCAAAGCCTCTTCCTTCAGGTGGCTCATGTTAGACTAATGAGTTTGCCCTTCCTATCCCCTTTTACCAGGCTCCAGATGCAGACTGCCACTGTTCTGCTCCATACTTTTGCAGGCTTTCAGCAGCTAAAGCATACTTGGAAATGCTGGCAGTAGAGACTGACTGCGAACCCTCACTGGGCATCATGTCCCTCCCTGAGAGAAAGTCTGAGTGCCTATCTCCACATATTCCACATTGCCTGGAAGGGGTTACAAGTCTCTTACAAGTGCATGGTTTTGCATCAAGACTATGTCTTCAGGCTCTCTAGCAAGAGATCCAAGGCATCAATCTACCCAGGGCAAATTCATTCCAATATGCCAGCCAAGGAGAAGATGACATCACTTCTCTACGGTGGCTCCAAAGATCAACACTGTACACTCTTCAAATACCCAGAGTCTGGAGCTGCCGAATAGCCTTGCTCTGAGACATGACAATCTGATAATATTCATCTACCTGTCCTCTTGACTCTTGCCTGTGTGCGGAAGCAATCTTTTTATATAGTTTATCACATATGTACACACTTACTCATTCCTTTATTAGTTAAATCATTTATTCTTTTTCTTTCCCTCTGCCTACTTTCACAGGGTATCTGAAGAATCCAGAACTAAGAGATTTCCTGTCATCCCAGTCTTTCTGTTTATCAAACATGCCAGACCTGAGGCTCGTGACTATTTACCCAAGGGTTTACATCTACGTGTTGTCGAAATACTACTGGGAAGTTTTATGCTTGACTCTTAACCCTCCTGGTTATCACAATTAATTTCTGACAAGTCTGAAGCAGTTCTGAACTCTGACACCTTTAATTGAAAATGAAATTAAACTAACTTCATCCAGTGCTATCTTCCGTCAATGGCTTGATCCATACACAGATACCGTGAACCCAATAATTTACCTTCATATCGTAGGATTTGCTATTCTAGAGCAAATATACCTAGACACACAAAGACATGTGTGCAAAGAATTTTGTTCGGTGTGTCTAACTGAATAGTTAAAAGCATTCTTAAATCAATTTTCCCAATTTACTATGAGCATAGCCAAACACGTTGAATATGTCATGTCATGCTCTTGCTCATCTTTCATATTACTATAGATTAGCGAGCTAAGTGAGTCAGGTGAACCTGACAGTAAGTGATTTCACTGTGTTGGCTACTTACCAAACTAATTTTCTGGAATACCCAGCTCCGTGGGTGGCAGGAAAGTTAGTTTTGTGTCACAGCAGAGTGTACTGAGGATAAGAGAAGAAATGTAAGGTTCTGGAAATACCACACACCAGTGCTGGGACTGAGTGGGTGGGAGTCATAATGAAAGTGCAGCTCATTGGCACAGCAAGAATTTAGCACGTGCAAGGCCTTGGGTACAATCCCCAGCATCAAGGGGAAGGAATGAAAGAAAGGAGGAAGGGAGAGAGGGAAGAACGTCTCTCTGTAGTGAGTTCTAGGTCAAAGGTACAAGTTTTTTGATTCACAGATACATTTACTTATACAAACATAATCTTCTGAAATGAAAATTTTGACTACTTTATACAAGGAGAGATATTTGTCAATGTCTGGAGAATTCTGCTTTAAAAAAAATCGGGAGTACAGTGTCCTCGTTTGTCTTTATGCTACAGTGATAAACACCATGAGCAAACACAGCATGGGGAGGGAAATGTTTATCTTACAGGTCCTAATGACAGAATTCAAGCAGGAGCAGAAATCATGGAAGTGCGCTGCATCATGGGTTGCTCCTCAGCCTCATGTTCTTCTACCTTTCTTAGACTTCGCAAGACTCCCTGCCCATGGCTGGCACCACCCACAGTAAGTTGGGTCTTCTATATCCATTATCAAAGACCTGCCTAAAGGCAGTCTGATGGAACAGTTTCTCAACTGAGTGTCTCTCTTTTCTTCTATCTTGTGACAAGCTGATCCAAAAGAAAACAAACAAATAAAAACTCACCAGCAGAGGTAGCTACTTGTGTTTAGTGGCAGAGTCCTGTAATGCTGCTTAATAGTTCATGGCATGCAGGACAGACACATGGCAAAGAACAGTCTGTCCTCAAGTGTCAGTAGTATGAGGTGCAGAAACCCTGCTTCAGATCAGAATGGTTATGTCTTTGCTCGTCGGAAATGGCTTCTTCGTAAGAAGTTTGCTGTTTAGAAGTGATACAAAATCATCCCAATACAACATCCCATACAAGGTTCCTAATAAATTATCATAGGAGAGGATCATTTTAAACTTGTTAATCAAGAATGATATAAGGATTACCTCACTCAGGATGGTGTTTTCTATTTCCCTCCATTTGCATGCAAAATTCAAGATGTCATTGTTTTTTACCGCTGAGTAGTATTCTAGCATGTATATATTCCACACTTTCTTCAACCATTCTTCCACTGAAGGGCATCTAGGTTGTTTCCAGGTTCTGGCTATTAGAAATAATGCTGCTATAAACATAGTTGAACAGATGCTTTTGTAATATGATTGGGCATCTCTTGGGTAAATTCCCAAGAGTGGGATTGCTGGGTCCTGGGGTAGGTGGATCCCAAATTTCCTGAGAAACCTCCACACTGCTTTCCAAAGCGGTTGCACAAGTTTGCATTCCCACCAGCAATGGATGAGTGTACCCCTTACTCCACATCCTCTCCAGCAAAGGCTATCATTGGTGTTTTTGATTTTAGCCATTCTGACAGGTGTAAGATGGTATCTTAATGTTGTTTTGATTTGCATTTCCCTGATTGCTAAGGAGGTTGAGCATGCCCTTAAGTGTCTTTTGGCCATTCGAACTTCTTGGTAACCCAGGCCCAAAAAGATGAACATGGGATGTACTCACTCATAATTGGGTTCTAGCCATAAATAAAGGACATCGAGCCTATAATTCGTAAAAATCCTAGAGAAGCTATATAAGAAGGTGAACCCAAAAAAAAACATATAGTTATCCTCCTGGATACTGGAAGTAGACAAGATTGCCGGACAAAAAATGGGAACATAGGGGTGGGGTGGGATGGGGGGAGGGGGGATGGGGCGAGAAAAGTGTGAAGTGGAGGATGGGAAGAGCTTGGGGGAATAGGATGGTTGGGATATAGGTAAATAAAAAAGAGTAAAAAAGTAATAAAATTAAAAAAAAAGAATGATATAAGGAAAGACGCTTCTCCTGGATAATAGGCAGAAGCATGCTCAAACACCTGTATAATAGGCAGAAGCGTGCTCAACACCTCAACAGCATGACAGAGCAAAAAGGTGGGGATGGAAAAGGAGGAAAGGAAGAAAATGTCAGCTTACCTGTCACTCTTCTGCCTCTTCAAACATGTTGGCACCTTAGCAGGCCCTGTTCCAAGTTACCCAAGCACCTTGAGAGATAAGGTGAGTCAGAACACAGGGCACTGCAGGGTCATTGGCCTGATTTGAAGCAAAATAACATCTGGGAAGTAAATTTCCCCAGATCCATCCCAATCTCATACATCCCCTTCTGCTCTTATGACTTCTCCTCCAACTGAAGTGAGGTCAAGGATGGCGAAGGCCATAATTCTCATGGATCAAGAGGAAGCCTTGACCGCTAGTACTGATACAGAGCAGGCGAGAAATATTGGAAGCTAGGTTTCATAATTAGACAAATGATCACTTTTCTTTAAATAATCCAATATGACTTGGACAGGAAATTTTTTTTTTAATCTGTCAGCTATCTCCACAAAGCCTGATAAAAGGGCATGAAGGGTATGGTCAAAAGTGGTGGGGGCACAAGGAGATGATGCTGATGAGTAGGAGTCCAGCTTGACTGGCTGGATGTGGGCAGTTTATAGGAGGGGGGATATCCTAGATGCTATGAATTCAAGCTTCTGTGTGTGTGTGCACAGGTATGCATGTGTTTGTGAGTGTGCATGCATGTGCTTGTGTGGGCCATGCATGTGTTTGTGGGTGTGTGTGTATGCATGTGTGCATGAATGTATGTGTGTGTTATAACTGAAAATGAAACTCACTCTTTCATTCACTTGAATTATTTTAGTTTTCTGAGTTATTTTACCAAATGTGAGTTTAGTCCTGAGATTTGTGAGTTTTTACATTTTCACTACATTTATAGAATTCTGGGAAGAGCAACTTCCTACCCAGATACTCAGAGTATAAAAACCTTACTAATATTATAACCTATTCACTGGAACATTTTTATCACATAAATTTGTATCTAAAGTCTGTGTCTTCAGTTCTTTAGTTTTGGTCAGCATTGACCTGAGTAAGCTATGTTGCTCTGTATCCTTGAAGAGATCCTGCCCAAAACTTCAAAGCCCCGGATCAAATTCAGCATCAGTGATGAAAAACTTCCTTTATACACCAGTCATGCAACAAATATTTTTTCAGTAATTACTATATAAATCAAACAACACAAGCTATTGACAGTTTCAAATTTCATAAATTCTATATCCTATTATCAAAATGATACTGTCATTATATATGTTGCCTAAGTAGACAGCAGTAAAGACCTAAAGTCCTAGTGGTCATCTTTAGGTCCAGGTAATTTGTAACACATTCTTTATGGGAGATGTGAGAAGTACTGGAATTTTTATGAGATTTTATTAATTCATTTCCATTTCTGCGCCAAAATACCAGAAACTAGCCACTGTGTGGATGTGAAAGGTTTATTTAACCCATGATTGCATGTAGTAGCTTCCACATGACTGGGTCAATGGTCTCATAGCTGCTGGAATTTCAATGGTATAATTCTTTCTAGAATAGTTCATGTGCTAAGAAACAAAATCAGAGTGATTCAGGAAGCCAGCTTCTTTGTAGCAACCCAAGTATGTGGGAACGAACTCATATCTCTGTAGCTGCATTCATGGTTTTAAGATAGATCTGTGCCGTGATCCAAAAACCTTCCCCTGGATCTTTTTCCTAAAAGGGGCAATCATCCCTCACTAGGCCACAAAGGTTCTCACCAGCAGCAATGAACCCCTAGGGAATGCCCTACATCCAAACCATGTATTAGATGCAAAATGACTTTTTGTTCTAAACTTATCTCCATTGATTATTTTTTGAACATTAAATTTATTCCCCTCAGGTATCCATATAAGAATCATAGATTGTAAGGATTTCTGGTCTGTTTCTATTTGCTATTTAAATTTGGTGCCTTTCAAAATAAATTTGATCCTTTCTGTTGAATAGGCTTTTGTTGTTGGTTTTTTCTTTTTCTTTTAATCATTTGGACCGTGAAATACAGAAGTCGGAGCAGCACTGATTTACAGGTTAAGGTCAGACTGAAGACTGACATCACTTCTGGGAAGTTGACAAAGTATCATTCAGTGTTCCGGAGCCTTGGCCACTGTGCTTAGCCGAGGAGGACCTAGAGCTGCCGGTTCTTCTTGGGTTTCTGGAATAAGCTAACGTTTGCATCTTTCTAACCCATGTCTAGTGGCTTTATGTTTAATTTCTGCAGGCCATGATTCTGACTATACTCATCAACATCTCATCCCCCAAAGTGGTCCATGTGACTTACCACAAGGAAATGTCTAACAAGGATAGAATTAGCAAACTAAATGTAAAAATAGATCATATTGAATCTCCTACAATACAAGAGCTGAGCTGCTGAAACTGAGAGCTTGTATTCTACTAATAAAGATTTTGAAATAATTTGCTTCAGTTTGGGATCCGGTTGCAAAATAAATAAATAAATAAAACAGCCCTTGTTACTATGGCTACTTTTCCTCTCCTATCTAAATATGTATGTAAAGCCCTTGTAAGCGATTTTCTCAAATGACCCTCCTCGCTGCCTTGTCCTTTCTCAGTAGTGCCCTCACCCCTGCATTGGGCACTGTCCTGTCTGCCATTGTTGCCATGTGCCGTGCAGATTTTATCACAGCAACTGTAAGCACACCAATTGTTGTACACATGTTTATAACTTTCTGTAGGTGCCTCGGGGGCATTCAGTATCACCATCCCAATCATTTGAAGCCATCCTTTATCTAACCTTGCATTTCACATCAATGTGTGCTCAGCTGTTTCAGTTTGAGACCTCTGTTCTGGGGAGGGGCCCCCGCTGACCAAACCTTCAGTGGCTGAAAGTTCACACCTCTGTGGGAAAGCCCAAAAGCAGGCATTCACTCAACCTTCGGGCCTCAAGTGAGGCAGCCAGAATCCAGTGAAACAGCGGTCCTCCCTAATGTCCCACAGCAAGACTGAAAGAAGAGAGAAAAGTTGACAAATAATTAGTGAGACTTATTAAAGTGTCTTAGCTCAAATTCTGCCTGGCTTAAAGGATAGAAATTTATTTCTCATTGTTCTGGAGTGGACAGATGTGAAGTCAGTGAGAGCTGGCTCCCTGGTGTGCAAATGGCTGGCTTTGTGCTCTATCATTACAGGGTCTAAAGAAAAGTCACTTGCTTCCTTTTAGAAGGTGCCATTGTCATCCATTCATGAGGGCTCTACCTTGCTGAGCTAAGCCTCTCCCAAAGTCCTCACTGCCGAATACTAATGCAAGGGGTGTTCGACATATGAATTTTGTGAAGACATAAACATTCAGGATGTAATTACACTAATTATTTTATTCCCCGTCCTACCTCTGTTCTCCACTAGACTCCTATCAGGTGGCGTTAAGACTGTTCTTCACTTATGAGAACCTGGGGCTTAGTGATTCCAAGAGATTAGTAGAAGTTGAGGGAAGTAGAGAACATTAGAGCTCAGGTCAGAACCATCTGTTCTTCAAGTCTATGTTCTTTCTATTGTCTGCTTTTTTTTATTTCAATTTGTGGACAAAATTTTAATTTCAGATTAAAATAATCATCAGCATCGACTGATGGCAGAGACCACTCGGAAAGACTGACAAAATCATGCAGTCTGACATAGTTTGCTAATCTCTGCCACCAAGGGGACAATGGCTTGGAAATTCCAACTCCTAGCAGAGGGACTTTTCCCAGGATGCAGAAAAGTTTCCCTCTGGTCAGAGCTGTTTCTATTGCTCAGCTGTTTCGGTTTGAGACCTCCTTGCTGGGGAGAGGCCCTCTGACCAAACCTTCAGTGGCTGAAAGTTCACACCTCAGTGGGAAAGCCCAAAAGCAGGCATTCACTCAACCTTCGGGCCTCAAGTGAGGCAGCCAGAATCCAGTGAAACAGTGGTCCTCCCTAATGTCCCACAGCAAGAAGGCGGGGGGCATCAGTCCAAGGCATCAACAGCATCCATGTATTTGTCAATGTGATGTGTTTCTGAAACAGACAGTAAGACAAATAATGCTGAGCTGTCATGTATTTCCGACCACTGAAATTTATGTTTTCATTTCTCACATACTTGAAAATTTTAATATTAAAGTAATGAACGCACTGTGCTAACAAAGACACAAGTCTTCTACTGAAAACTTTAAATATGTTTGGAAAACTGAGGTTGCTTTCTGAACAGGATCCTTGGGAAGTTCAGTCCTGTCCAGGGAAAGAACAAGAAACAGATCTGCGATTCTACGATTCTACGTACTGGAAGCTGTGTCCTCTTTTATTGCTGAGACCTAAGGTACTTCTGAATTCTCTGCACAGACCCACGTTCCACTGGTGGGTGAACTGAACTGACTTAAAGTGGGAAATCTGCTTTCAATCTTGAACTACTGAGTGACAAAGGAGCCCCAAAGACACCAGTGTGTGTGTTGTGTGGAGAGTCCAAACCAACAGAAGTAAGGCTACAGGACCCTCGAGGACCCTTCATTTGCAATGGGGTATAAAGTAAGCAGCCTTCATTAACAGCATAATAGGAAATTAGCACAAAGGAGGCTCTGAGAAAAGGCTTCATTGACTTTATTCTTTGATGTCTTCCACAAATTTCAAGTCCTCACTCTCAAAACATGGTACTTGAATTCTTCCAAACATGGTATTTGAATGCTCGTATTCCTGGCTCTTTACCCATTCTTCTTCAGTGAATATTTGGTTTTATTTTTTTCTCATCACTTCTCAAATGGGAATTATGTAAACAATTACAGAATGATCCAGGACTGGCTTTGACTGACTTTCTCTCTGTAATGCCCAACGTTACACGTGTGTGTTCTTCAATAGCACCTACACACACCTGGCCACCAGAACAAAAGGGAAAGTAATTTTTTAAAGAGTATTTCCTCATTTTCAGCAGCTTCAAACCCCTATGCATTATTAGAGACTCCCGAAACCCCAATAATGTCCAAATTGAAGAACTCTGGGAAATGTGAAAAGCTTGACTAGTTTTAAATTATCCTGCACATGACTTGGGGTTTATGTGCCTCATAAGCCAGAATCTCATAATGTCGAAGTATTCTGTGATTTTAGATTTACATGTTCCCACCTGTTACCTCACATAGGGCAATTGAAAATAAAGACATCATCGTTCTAAGACATGTTAGTAACTGAGTTATATTTTCAAGGGCATCTTTAGTGGGTTTTGTTCTTCTGTGTGTGATTACATTAACGTAGGGAAAGTATCACAGCTTGAAGAAGGATGGTTGCCCACAAGCAACTTAACCTTGACCCCGGTCCCAACAGTTTAATGTGAAAATGTCAATACAACAATGTTCCTTGCACTTTAAACAAAAGAAAGTCGTATTATCATTAAGGCTAGCATTTGAGACTGTGAGATCCTACAGGGGTTTTAGTTTCAGGTGTACAAACGATTAACTCTCCAGTAAAAAGATACCTCTGAGAGCCCCCAGAAAATGTGTGGGGGTTCCACTGCAGCTACACCAGGGAGAGGACAAAGGCTAATGCCTTGTAAAGAGGGGTGCTCACCCTCCACTTCCACAAAAGTAGAGACGTTAAAAGGAAAAACAAAGGGGTGCCATCGAAGCTTGCAGAGCTCAGTGGGAATTCCCATGATCTACAGGATATGTGGCCCTCACAGCCATAAATTCTGTTTACTGTAACAACCACACAAACAGAGCAAAGGAGCCCCACAGAGGAGGGCTCCAAAGCAAGACTAAAGCTAAGGGTATTGATAATTTGCCTCAGAAATGAGCACACAACCATAGCATGATTAATGGTAGCATTAGGAGAGGGGCTCACTCCACCTCCAAAATTTCCAACAGAAAATTGACATGGTTTTAAGTGTTCTACAGCGGTCATTTAAAAAAAAATCCATCAGCCACATAGTTTGTCTCTTGTGACTGAAGAAGCAGAATCCTGTATGATTTTCAATTAAATAAAGAGATTTATTTAAAATATGTGTTTGCATTTTATGTGCAGTAAAAGGGAAGCCCTCACATCACCTAATTATGTAGCATGAGTTATTTTTCTCTTACATGAAACTCAGTATGGTTCATACTAAATAAACTGAAGGAAATCGAGCCTGGGCTCCCTTCTTCCAACTGAGAAGATTGGAAAGCAGCCTTTCCCACCCTGAGGTCTCAGATGAATGAATAGCAATGGCTTCTTCTAAGCAGCTGGGACGGGGAGGGGGGGAGCTACATAGAAAATATACCTCTGTTTTTAAATAAAATGAAGACTTGATTTTAAGTAGAGGTTGGGGTCAGGCCAGGTCAGACATTTGATTCCCAGGGTCAGGCCTCTCCAGTTTGTGACCTATCAGGAGAAACAACACATTCCAAGCCCTCATGGATAAACGCTGCAAAAACAAAACATTTGAATACAATCTGGACTAATTAGGCTTCCAAGCTAGAATAAAAGGATGCATTTTTTCTTATTTTCCAAAAAGACATAGGCCTTTCTTATTTTATGCCAATTAAAATGTTGACTGTTTTAAAAAAAAATATGGTATATGTGTAAAGAGGCATGAAGCAAATTATCCACTTTCCAAATTTAAGGAAAATCATTTTTCTCAAACTAATAGGATTATCCATCACAAAGAATGTTTGAAACTGCTATTTTATATGCCAGCATATCCAAGCATGAAAAAAAGAGAGCGAAGTGAACAGCCTCAAGAAAAACAGCACAATGGGAAAGCTCATGGGGAGGGGGTGTGGCCCATTATTTACAAGTGAAAACTCCCTTTGTTACTTGTGGTCCCCAGACTCCAGGGAAATCTGACAGAGGAACCTCTGGCCAGACCAAACCTGAAGGAAGGGATGGCCTAAGCCTACACGTTGGAGATCTTGGTCTCAAGCAGGGAACAAAACCTTTTGTGCACTTTCCGAAAAGGAATTATGAATAATCGATTATATACTGAAATCTCTGGCATATGATGCACAAGCCCCCATTTAGAAACTTGAGAATTCTGTGCTGTGGAATTTCTGCTGTGCCTGGGAGGCACACTCAAATCATGTGACTTCAGAAATATTTTGTTTTTTTACTGCGAAATTCTTATTAATCTCAACGCTTTCATTTTTAGAAGAAGAAACTAATCACATCATTGGCCAGAAAAAGAACTTTGAAAAGTTACACAGTTTTTGAAATAATCAAAAAGTCTTGAAGCAGTCACGTTTGTCCTAACTTGATGCAGTCACATAGATGCTACCAAAATATTTCAGAAAATTCTAAAAAGAAACTAAAAGGCTTCTTTTAGAGGTACAACTATATGTTTTCCTACTCAAAATCTGGGCATGATTCCAGAAAGAAGAAAGTAAAATAGTATGTAAGATGGCTCAGCAGGGAAGGGTGCTTGCTGCTGAGTCCTGCACTCTGACTTCAGTTCCTGGAACCCATACGATGGAAGAAGAGAGAGAACCAAGAGCTGTCCTTTGAGTTCTGCATGTGTACCATGGTTCATGAATGCATGGTCGCATGAGAGTGCACACACACAACACACACACATACACAAAGCACACAAGGAAATAAAAAAAGACTAAAATAATATTAAAAAGAGTTGAGTAGTCTGAGCGTGAACAGCATAAAGCAACATGCTGCGAAGGCTTGCTTTTTAATTTTTGAAGAGGCCAATGAACTAAAAACAGGGCCAAGGGAGGTCCACCAAATCTGTGGAACTTTTCCTTAGAGGACACACAAGGAGACTGGTTAAGACAGGAATCTAAGGAGAGACTTCCAAGGTTGATTTCTGTTTCTTTTTCCTTTTAGCTGCAGGGCATAGAGCTCTACAAAAAAAAAAAATTAGAAAGCTGTGGCATCCTTGTTCAGACCCTCCCATTGACGCTGTGGGCATCTTCTTTAGTGACTATGCGACGCTGGACTCAGCAAACCCATCATTGTCAGCACGGCGCTCATCAGTTGCCTGACGCCTTGTCCTTGGGCAGTCACTTATGCATTAGACTCTAGCTACATCAGAAGGGACCGCTTCATTAACAGTTTGGTGACATATTTTAAAGTCGGATGGAATACAGCCACAGGGATGATTACAGATAACATTATGTGAATTTATTAGATGCGTGTCAAGTGCATCAGCATCCCATCAAAATCCTGAAGCTTCAGTGAATGAGTTGACGTTCACAATCAGCTGTGTCAGCCCAGTCATTCTTGACTGATTGCATTGAAGTCAGCTTATGTACATTAATATCCCTGACCTAATTAAACTTTAAAGATTATGTTTGAATGCCCTTATACAGAAACCGGCGGCATGGCGATACTATCTCCAAATAATTACACTGACCCTCACATAAATAATTTGATATTCTGTGCAAACCTTAGGATCATTTACAGCCTTCCATTCTGAAGAGCCAACAGCAAGCTGAGATGCCAGAGAGTTTCTCAATTTTATCTACACGAGAAACATGGACCAGAGGCAGAGACCACAGAAGTGTGTTGTTTCCAGAAATGAACATCTTGCAGTATTCCATACCTCCCTTGTCAATGTTCAAAAATATTTCAAAATCTGCACCCAGTCTAAAAATTCAGATGTTAGTCAACCTATTTAGATTGCCAATTTACATTATTCTAAAATATACTTCAGTCTCTGGAAGAAGAGAAACAGATTAAAATGCTAGCGGCTACAAACCCTTGGGGCCGGAGGAGTTCATTTTGTTACGTAGGTGGCTATCTTTTAAATTCTTGAAATATCTATTTTTGAGAACGTAAGAAGGTCTAGGAGTGATTTGGGAAATGAATTGTATAATGGGTCAAGCTTTCATGTGACAATGAAAGTTCTCTCTTAGTAGAGAAAGGTTCAAAATGAAGAGTGGTTTCATGGTTGCCCAGTGTTTGTGAGTCCTCGAATCAGTCTGGAGCAAACATGCTAGTCAAGGCATCTTCTGGAAGGGCATAAAAATACAGGATTGAAACGTTAGTGTTTGTTTTAATAAAATAAAAAGTTTTGCTTATTTCATTATCAACGTTGATGTTTACTTATTTGGTTTTTGAGGCAGAGTCTTCCTACATAGATGCCCCTTGTTATCACGGAACGCACTATGTTGATCGAACTGGTAGAAATATCAAACTCACAGAAATCCACATTTGCCAACCAAGAGCTGGAATTAAAGGTGTGTGCCACTGTACCCAGCTGATATAGGCTTAATTTTTATTTCAGTTTGTGTGCATGTGAATGTGTGTGTGTGTATGTGTGTGTGTGTGTGTGAGGATGTTTACATGTGCACATATGGAAGTCAAAGGACAGATTGAGGGAATCACTCTCTCTTAATTCTCTAGGGTCCAGACAGCAGCTTCGGGTCATGTTATTGGTAAGCACCTTTTACCAGCTGAGCCATCACCCTGGAAAAAAAAAATTCCTCATTTCATGAGAATTTACTTTATGTCAAGATATAAGGTTTCATGCATCACGCATAGCCCTTCCTTCAGTTCCTTTGAAGCTTTCCATTCTTCATCTTGGAAACAGAGACAAAGAACTGACAGGCTAAATTTTACGGCAGTTTCAATCCATGACCAAAGAAGACCAATTAGTTGTCTATAGTTGTCTATAACAAATGAAATGCGGTGCTGGGAAAAGCTAGAAACCAACGACTCTGTGACTTTTTTTTGTTCTTGTTGTTTTGTTTTGTTTTTTTATGAATTATTTTTTCATTTACTTTATTTCATAAAAATAGAAAACAAACTATCTTTTTTTCATTTGACATATCAATCCCAGTTCCCACTCCCATTCTCTCCACTTTTCTCCCCACCCCACCCCCATCCAGTCCTCAGAGAGGGTAAGGCACATTGCTTTAGGGAAGGTCCAAGGCCCTCCTTACTATATCTAGGCTGAGCAAGGTATCCATACAAAGAGAATGGGTTCCAAAAAGCCAGTACAAGCAGTAGTGATAAATCCTGGTGCCACCGCCAATGCCCGTAGTCTGCCCGAGTCATACTACTGTTACCTACATTCAGAGGGTCTAGTTTAGTTGTATGCTGCTTCCTTCCCTGTTGGTGAGCTTCAATTAGCTCAGGTAAATGTTTCAGTGGGTATCCCCAACATGGTTTTGACCTCTTAGCTCATATACTCATTCCTCCCATTCTTCAACTGAACTTTGAGAGCTCAGCCCAGTGCTCCGCTGTGGATCTCTTGTCTCTGTTTCCATCAGTTGCTGGATGAAAGTTCTATGATGACATTTAAGATAGTCATCAATCTGACTACAGGGCAAGGCCAGTTTGGGCACCCTCCCCACTACTGATTAGGGTCTTAGCTTGGGTCATCCTTGTGAATTCCTGGGAATTTCTCAACTGCCAGGTTTGTTGCTAGCCCCATAATGGTTTCCTCAATGAAAATATCTCTTTCCTTCCCCCATCTTGACTATTCCATTACCATATCTAATAATCTATGTAGCACCACAAGGGGTGGCTTACCTGGACTATTCTAGCCTGCATCCATCTCGGAGAGGAGAGTCATGGTGACTGTCCCACTGAGGAGAGGCATGGCATCTTACTAACCTCTCTTCCCAGCATTCTGTTCTGTCTACTCCACATATCTAATTTCTGCCCTATCAAAAAGGCAAGGCAGTTTCTTTATTAACCAATGAAATCAACACAAAACAGAAGACCCACCTACATCAGAATGTGCTCCCTGGCAACTCAATGTCAATTAAAAATGAAAACATGGAATCAGGTAAAACTAGAAAATTTCAACAGAGAAAAACTAAGTCACATGCTTCTAAATAATGACAAATAGAGAGGAAGCCAAATTGTTTTTTCTTCATTTTTCTCATTTAAATGTATTTAGCCTGCTTACTACAGAAAGCACACAGGTCAAAATGTGTAGAATGCAGTTTATGTAACCCTTTAGATGTAAAGAGTAGTAAAAGAGAAAAGAAAAACTGAGCGGCAAACTGCATTGCCTGAAGTTTTTAAGCAAAAAAAAATAGTTATTTTAAAAAATGAAGGAATAATGGAGCATCTTTCAGTGAGCATTCATTTAAAGAAGCTAGAAAGCCAACAGGGAGTGGAAGGAAAGAGCTAAAACCAACAGCCAGGGATATGGGATTTAACAGCTCTCTGTCTCTATGGAAAACATTGACATTGATGGGAGACACATAAGAGGGCAAAACAGATAAGCCCTAAGTCACTGTAAAGTGGCAAGTTTTCCTGAATTTACCTATAGATGAAAACAAGCTCAATTAAAATTCTGCTTTCATCTTTATGGTTGCTGTGACTAATTACCCTGAAGTGAGCAGCCAAAACAGACTATTTTCTGTGAGTTCCCTGGTTTTCTCATGAGTGCACTCTTTCTGGGGACTGCAGCAGAAATGTGTCTCTAGCCTCTTCTGTCTTCTGACCATCAGAAATCTTTTGCTTGTGGTCACCTCTCTCCTCTAGTAATTTCTCCCGTCATTATGTGTGGATACTCTTCCTCTGTTTCTCTCTTATAAGGCTCTTCATGGTTTGATTTAGGGAAACTCAGGATGATCTCCTTCCTCTTAAGCTGCTGAACTTAGTCACATCTGAGAAAAAGAAGACAACACTTGCCAATTCTAAGTATTTGGAGGTGGACACAACTCTGATGTCACCACTTGCTTGATACCGCCAAGTTTGGCAGGATTTTGTCTTGCAAATGCCTAGGTTGACTGTAAAATGGCTTGGAGGAGTCATGACAGTCTTGAGGAAGGTAAACAAGTAAAGAGAGCTACAACCACCTGCCATCAGGATCTACTGTAAGATACCGTCAATAAGGCCATGCATGGCAGTGCTGAGGGACCTGTGATGCAGAGTCGAGCACCAGCCCACATCTTGCACATTATGAAAAGCTATCACAATAATTTAGCAGGAAGAGGACAGTCTTTGAACTAAATTGTGCTGGGGCAGTTGGCTCTCCAGGCACAAGCAGGAAGACATTCCTCAACTCCCACCTGGCACTGTAGGGAAATCCATCAACTGAGACTCAACAACATGGTTTTCTCAGGATAAACAAAAAACCAGAAGCTAAGTACAATGGGGTGAGAAAACCTGAGCAAAGTGGGGATTTTTACAGAACCCGCAGGAGATGAGTAGGTAGTAAACATTTCATCAACTGACTGCCTTTCCCTGCATGAAGACACTGAACAGCTTGTACACATAGGTATGTGGTCTTAGGCTGGTTCCGTGGCTCCAGGGAGTAGTATCTATCCCCAAATGAGTCTTTGAGACATTAGCAACAGACACAGCAGCCAGAGATGGATGGATGCTCACACCTGAAACACAATATGTGGTCAGGACATTACACTATTTATTGCAAGATAGACCACAAAAGGAAGAACAATAGAAATAAAACAGGAAAATTGGTGAGTTATGCTTAATTAAAATCAAGAACTTCTATAACATAAGGGGAAAAAGTCATTAAGGAGAAAATGGAAAGCTGCAGCAATTTCTGTATTTAAAAATTTACTCACCTCCATGAGGTTGTGTAGCAGTTTTCTCCAAACTTCTGTGTTGTACAAAATCTTCTGTGTTGTAGGGAAGCTTGTTCAGACAAAGGATATCAAAGAAAAGTGAAGCAATAGGGTATTTTAAGACAGCATGTTCACAGGGAGGCGAAGCAACAGATTGCTATATGGGAAGGTGAGAAGCCTTCCACCCTGCAAGGAAGATCCTTAAGACATGAAGCCAACAACTAGCTTCAGAGAGTCCTCAAAACTCTCAAGATTCACTAGCCCGCCCCCACATCTGAAGAATGTCTGATCGGTAAGACTGCTGAGAGTCATTCTCAGACAAGCCCAGCCCCCTGGAAAAAGTAGAGACCAAACTAGCAGCCTAAAAGAAAGAGACCAGCCAAACAGCCAAGAAGAAAAACCAGCCAAGCTACCAGATCAGTAGGCCACCTGGGAAGGACACTCTCCAACTTGTTGAACTGCCTGCAGGCTGTGCAATGAGTTCCAAGTCTCCAGCCTTAGTAAAGTGTCAGCTGATATAGAGTAGGTTTTGATGATATAACTGCTCTTGAGTCATTTCTGTTCCTGTAACTTCTCGCCCACATTCCTCTAATCAACCCCAATAAAACTCATTGATTCACCAAGTTGAAATTTGACTTTATATTAGTCAAGAGTTTTTTAGAGTAAAGGAATGAATTACAGAATGAATATTTCTTTCTCTCTACATATGTGTGTGCTTGTGTATGTGTTTTTATACACATATATGCACATGCATTATGCATATATATGATATATGCACGTATATACATACACACACAGGCACACACCTACACACACACACACACACACACACACACACACACACACACACATATATATATATATATATATATATAGAGAGAGAGAGAGAGAGAGAGAGAGAGAGATAGAAAGAGAGAGAGAGAGTAAGAGAAGGAAAGATCTAAGAATCCAGTAGCTGGTCAGTACACAAGGCTAGATATCTCAGCTGCTTTTCAGTGTATTGCAGAATCCCAAAAATGTAGGCTCTAATGCCAGTGAACAAATGGACTTACTAGCTAGTCAAGAGCAAACAGGCAAAGAGTAAGGCTTCCTTCTTCTATGTATTCATATGGGCTTCTAGCAGATGGTGTGGCTTAGAGTAGAGGTGTATCTCCCAACCTCAAAGATCTGGATTAAAGGTGTTTCTTCTCATCTCAACAACCCAGATTTGAAGTAGTTCTTCCCACTCAATCATTCAATTAAGAAAAAAATTTCCTTACAGGTCTACCCAGCCATTTGGGGATGTTTAAATTAATTCCAGATGTAGCAACCTAGACAACAATGAATAGCTATCACAAGTCCACCCCTTGTCAACTGACACACAATCATATCTTCTCAATAAAAACAATAACCATGTCATAATTACACCTAACATAATATAACTATGCCTCATACAACCACAAACACATTATAAATTTAGAGTAAGTGGCAATGCCCCTTGAGAAACATTCTTTTAGTATCCTAAACTTAAATATGAAAACTATTCTCCTAACTGGTGTTACATCACATGATAAAGAAATTGAGAGAAAAATACAAATATCTGTAAAATCACATTCTTAACAAAATGTGACAGAAACATGCATGTCAATTATAATCCTTATTTCTGCAACTGGTCATGTGGCCTTAGCTGGTTTTATAACTACCTTCCTCTACTACCTTTTCTGTGTTTCCTTCACCCTCAGCAAGCACCTCACCAGCTCTTGACTCTTTTCCTGGAGGAGTGACCAAATCTTCATCACCTTTTGATGAGCATTTACATGGGGCACAGGTATCTTTACATCCTCCATCCATTTGGCGAGATCTAGCCACATAGTTCTTCTCATTGTGAAGCTTTCCTTTCACTGATGTCTTTCAGGGTTGTATGAGAAAGGGGCTATAAGGCTATAGCTGCCATCTTCTGGGTGTTGCCTACATAACATGCAGAACCATCAGTAAATCAGGGCCTAGTTTTCATGTGATCATAGCCACACCCCATGAAGCTATAGATACATTCTTGGCATTGCAATGGGAGCAGAAACATAGGCATTTGGACAACTTCTTCATGTAACTCAATTGTCTTTTTAGGACTTGATGGAGCCTGATCACATATATACCACTTCTCTTTGCTGCTGTCCTGCTTCATAACTTCATGGGTCAGATGACACCTACATCATGATAGGCAGGCAGCTCAGGTAATATGGTAACTCGGCTCATTGTAAATGTTCAGTTTCCAGTAAGGCAAATAGCAGGCCAAGAGCTGTCTTTCAAAGGGAGAATAGATGATGGTAGAGCCTTGCTCTAAAATCCCAAAGGTATCTTCTATGATTCATCTATAGAGGCCTGGCTAAGGCTCCAAAGGCATCCCTGTATGCCACTGACAACTTAAGTACCATTGCATCTGCTGGATCATATGGTTCAAGTGGTAGAGCAGCCCAGACTTACTTACTGAAGAGCCCTCTGGTTTTCCAGGTCTCACACTAGGTTACCAGTTTTCTGAGATACTTGGTATATGGGCCAAAGAAACACACCTAAGTGAGGAATGCGCTTTCTCCAGAATCTAAATAGGCAGACTAAACATTGTGTTTCTTTCTCAGTGGTGGAGGGAAGTCATATGCAATAACTTATCCTTCACCCTAAAAGGAATATCTCTGTGTTCTCCACACCACTGGTGTATGTGTATACACACACACGCACATACATATCCTTGAGCTAAAACCATAAAGATATACTGCTGCCCTTACCTACTAAAAGTAGATTGCTTATGGTGGTCTTTATGGGCCAATACCAAGAAAAGGGCAATTTGCTAGTTCAATATTTACATACAGTGTACCAGAGATGTGTTAATCTGATCAAGAATGAACTCTGCACCTGTTTGGTCCAGTAGCAGCAATAAGATCACACTTGATGGGGTTTTTAATATAGGCAATTATTATTCTCTACAATCCATCTGTCCTCTGCACTGGTCAGACAGAAGTTAAAGGGGATGTGGTGGAAACCACAACACCTATATCTTTCAAGTCCTTGATGGTGGCACTAATTTCCACAGTTCTTCCAGGGCTGTGATACTGTTTCTGTTTCTCTATTTTCCTTGGCAGAGGCAACTCTACAAGCTTCCATTTGTCCTTTTCAACCATAATAGCCCTCACTCTGTAGGTCAAGGAATCAATGTGAGAATCATGTCAGCTTCTTAGTTTATCTATTCCAATTATACATCCTGGGACTGGGGAAATAACTACAGAATGAGTTCTGGGACTCACTGGACCTACTTTGAGTTGGATTCAGCCAAATTTCCATTAATCACCTGACTTCCATAAGCCCCTACTTGAACTGGAAGGCTACAGTGTATGTTGGCGTGTTCCAGAATCAGTGTCAGTTCAAAACGAGTATCTAGTGACTCCAGAAAAGTCAGATTGTTACCTTTCTCCAAGTGTACAGTTAACCCTTGTTAAAGACTGTAGGTTCCTCTGGAGAATGACTGGAAAAGCTAACAATAAAACTTTCAGGTATTTTCTCAAGATCCTTCCTCAAAGGCCATCCCTTAATTCGAGGGATTCTGGGCTGAAATCTGGATCATCTGGAAATTGACTCATGGGCCAAGGTTTCCTTTTGCCGCAATCCAATAGAGTCTTTCTTTAACTTGTTTGAGAAATTTTCCTCTTACACAGATCAAACTGAAATGCAGTAGGCTTCTTATCTGTTTCATGACTGGAACCAACGATTGATTAGCCAGTATCAATGGTCCATAGGATTCATGCCACCATCAAATTCATTTTGCCTGTGCTGACTATATTGGTCAGGCCATTATGAGCATCGTTTTGTTCATAATTATTACAATAACTAAGATCTCTTTTCCTTTGGCAATTGCGTGCTGCCTCCTGGCCTCTGCTACCTGAGAGCCCCATCAAAGCTTTGCACTTCATTCATCCAATCAAGCAATAGCATCTCCAACTCCAAGGTCTGGCATAAGGATAAGGGCCCCAACAAAGCTCTTCAAATGTGCTAGTACCCCCTCACCATTTTGTGTCATATAATTAGTGAAAGGTATGTCTTCCGGGCCTTTGCATTGTGGGGGATTAGGTTTCCACAGAATATCAACTCTAGTATTGCGATTGCCCTGAGCCTTAAACTCATTGACATTAAACCAACTTAGTTTTCAGACATCACCAACTTCTTATCAGTTAGGCCATTTTTTTGACAAATGCTTCAGCTAACCTTGCAAACTTTTAACCCCCTTTTTGACTGTACAAGCTTTTATATTAAACCTAGAATCTCCACTCAATGTGCCCACATCAATAAACTCAGCCCGATCTAGTTTTGTGTTCCTTCCACCATTATCACCACCCTTACAGTCCATTACCACGGATATTCTCAAGACTTCCATTTCAATGAATTAGCAAACTCATTAAGCTCCTTAGTAATGTAGCACACCTCCTCATGGACTCCACTTTCTACCACCCTTCTTGAGTTAGCTATTGATGGACCCTAAGGGACATCAGTATTGCCTTGCCTGGCACCTTCTTCAGAGAAAATCACTGCTCGTTTAGCAGACTATGAAGGATAATTTTCTTAGTCAAAGAAAAGTTAAAAAGATAATATTTCAGGTGGTGGGAATATGAGTACATCTTCTCCTGGGGTGGAGAAGCTATTTCCTCAGGTGAGAGAAACCCCTGAGAACCTAAGGATTCGAAGTTCCCAGCTTCAATAGGGTCCTCCCACACATCCCCATCCTTTAAAAACTAAGACCCTTACTTTAATGGCCGACAATCTCTGAGGCCAGGAGTTGAATATTTTTGTAATTCTTTCACCCTTATAATGAGGATTTCAGTTTGACTTTTCCAAAATTTGAGCGCTGTGTCTATATATGTACATTTGGAGCCTGCTGATTTAATCCCTAAGTTCATTGCTGTCCTTCTGAGATGTATTCTGGGATATTAGAAGCTGATTAGTTTTATCTTGGAGCTCAATCATTTCCTTTGTCAATTTATCTATAAAGATGATATGAGTAACAAACCAACATCATAATTTTCCTCATTTATTCACAAATTATCAAAGGTTTTATATATTGAATCACCAAATCTGTTGTTTTCACAGTTGGCGAATCAAGATAACCAAATACATTTGTCTCATTAAATTTCTACAGTACTCTTTGACCTCCAGAGGATGCTTCAGTTACTAGAGATACTTAAAATATTCATCCTTATACTTCTACTGCTCTGGAAACAATCCGGGCACTATAATTTGTATTAGTCAGAGTTCTCTATAGTAACAGAATTTATAAAATTACTCATATATATATGAGAATATATATCTATATATAATAAGATTTTCTAGAATGACTTATCCCCTGTGGTCCAGCTAATCCAACAATGGCTGTCCACAAGGCTGGAAGTCTCAGCTACTCTTGAGTATATTCCCAAATCCCAAAAAGTAGACTCAAGTGCCAGTAAAAGAATGGACTTGCCAGTGAAGTGAGAGCAAGCAGGCAAAGAGTGAAGCTTCCTTCTTCCATGTCTTTATGTAATCTTCTAACAGAAGGTGTGACGCAAATTAGAAGTGTATCTTCCCACTTCAAGTGATTTAATTAAGCAAAAGTCCCTCACAGGTGTGCCCAGCCATTTTTGGGTTTTAGTTAATTACAGATTTAGTCAAGTTGACAACCAAAAATAGCCATCACAGGTGCTATGGTCTTTTGGGGGCTCCTTATCTGTGGTCAGTAGTTGTGTGTGTGTTATACATCTCTCCAGAAAAAGTCTCTCACATAATACATAGTTTCTACACATATGCAAGTAAGTGGGCACACACACATAATGATAATTATAACAATAACAGTATCAATAATAAATTAAAAAATTGAAATGACGCTGGCATGTTGTTAGAAGAGTTGTTCAACTGAATTGCTCAAAACTTTGGCAAAAATTTAAAGCAAGCCTACATGTTTTAATTATCCGCTCATTAGGTAACACCTTCATCAAGAGTGCACATTATATATATTTATATACATATATAAGCACAAATATATACATATATATACACAGATATGTGTATACATGTTTATATACAGGATCATATATGTGTATATGATTAAATTTTGTTAAGTGTTACAAATAAAGAGTGTCAACAAGTCTAATAATCACATGTACAGAAAACTAACTCTAGAAAACTTTAACACAAATATAATAAACCAGTAGAAAAGACACAAGGTTGATAACAGTGGATAGTAAGATCAAAATAACTTAGATATTTATAATTCAAATTGGCTAATATAATTACACTAAAAGAGGCTGATGAAGCCTAGAAATGCATGACTGTGCACAGAGGCCTGGGATGGTCTCATTAGAAGAATACTTGCACACTTGAGGCTCTGGGTTTGGGTCCCAGGACCATGAAAAAATTAAAAATATACAGAGCATCAAAATAAAAGACAGGGAACCATTACTGTTCTCCAAAGCATGGAGAGGAGCCACTGAAGAGAACATGTAGGCCTGGAGAGACAGCTCAGCCATTAAAGGCTAGGCTCACAACCAAAAATATGAGACTATGTGACATAATTTAATATAAAATTGTATATATGGGTCTATATACTTCGGGTTATCTTTAAAATGCTTATAATATATCAATGAATGGCATCTCTGGGTAATGAAATTTTCAATATTTTTAGCATATTCTACATTCATTTAATCAAATATGTTCACATATCATAAATCTTACAATAAGGATGAATATGCTATATTTTTGTTATATTTTCCACAGCAAAAAAAAAAAAAAAAACGCAATTTAAAAAAATTGTCAGCCCTGACGTCAAGAACTCACACCAGAGAGATAGCTGTGCCTCTAAAGCATTTGGAGAAAGTTTTCTTTTGCAGAAAGCAGTTGAGAGCCCACCTACACATCCTTATTTGAAAACAGATCATAGTATATGAACTATCCTTCAAATGCTCTGGAAGACAGTGTCCACTTGGCAACTAACCAAATGTATTTTCCTGAAGCCAGTAAAACATGTTTAGGAAAAATAGCATCCTTTAAAATCTGGTTAGCAAGGGGAATTGGAGTCAATAAAGAAATATGAAATATAATACAAAATATAAAGATTAGTGGCCATAATGTAAAGCCAAGGACAACCCCACCAGTGACCAGAGCATCAGTAAAGATGTGCAGAGAGGATGCAAGCATCCTTGTGTCTTCTTGGGGAACCAGAAGAGCATAGCATCCTGTGAGGGCATCAGAAGGCTTCATGCTGGCAGGCAGTTCTGCATCCCAGTGGAGTTTCTTTTATGAGATCCGACAACCTATATAGTTCAGTTAACAATTTTCCTTTGTGTTCTATTATTACTAATGCTGAAGAGGACGCCTCAGGCACGCTTCCTTTCAGGCCACTCTGACTACAGCCTTCCAGAAGGCTCAGTCTATGGAGGGCACTGGAAGCAGGGAAGGAAAAGGCAACAGAAAGGACATGCCCCTTTTACGCACCACTGTACTCCCTGTTCTGGCTCTACCATGCTCGCAGGTGCTGCGCGCTTCCTGAATCTCAGAGTAGTACCTGCCTTGTTGTTTGGCACCAGATTTTCTGTACTTCCTGTTCCTTTCAGTCTCCAGTACAATCCCCTCTTCTCCTGTTTCCTCAGAGACCATAACAAACTTTTGTTGTTGCTGGTCTCTGGGTGTCTCCCTCTCTCTTCCTGGTTCCCTCAGCCAGCCCAGGGCTCTGGAAACAGACTTACGGAAGACTTTCCATGTGCACTGTCTATGGGAAAATACATTTCCTATTGGAAGCCTCATTAATGTAAGAACATAAAAGTCAGATTTCTGTGAGTCTCTTATAAGGAAATTTATCTAACGTGCTGCCTACAGGGCTGAGCAAAGAACACTTAACGAACCTTATTTTAGACCAAGGCTTCATTCTGAAAGTTTACAAACATAGCAATTTGAGACCGCCAAGCTCGTTGCTATTAGGAAACTGCATTACACATGATATCAATGGCATTGTATCCTCTACTTCCTCAAATCACAATATGGCCTTCTGATTTTCATTGTTTCTAATTTTAATTAGGAAAACAGATATTTGATGAGTAGCCCATTCCCTGTGATTATTTCTCACTTCAGATTAACAAGCTTACTTTGATTTTAACATGACTCTTCAGCTCAACTGATAAACGGAAACGAAAATATTGACCTGGTTGTCTCAAATAAGTCTGTCCTCTTCAGTAATTATAATCCCCATGGTAAGTAATAAATTGTTTTTCTGCGTTTATAAGCAAATCTGATGAGTGTGGATATTTCCACCCAAGAAATCAATAGCATTTATTTTCTTCTCTATGCCTGTATGGTACTGGGGCCGGGCACGTATCAGCATTAGAAAAGGCCATTCCTTATACTTGTGGATCCTCCACTCTTAGCAGGGATTAGCAGTAAATGTACATCTGGAAGGAAAGTGTATCTGATAGTGATGGGAATGGCCGTAAGATGGTGGTTCCGTAGCTAGTCTAAACTGCTTGTAAGAGTCTAGAAATCCTATCCCAGAGATCAACAACATTTGGAGAAAGAACAACGCAAGCAGGAAGAGATAAATGCAAAAGTCATATGTTGTAAGGTGGTGGAAGGACTGTAAGTTCGAAGAAAGATTGCTGCAAAGTTTAATACTTCAACCAAATCATGTTTCTCCATGTTCTCACTCTGAGTGGCTTTCCTTAGATATGTGGTGTGGAATTTCTGCGGAATTTCTATCCCATGCTTCCATTTGTTGGACAACTGACATTGATTTTCCCTAATTTTGTAGTCTGTATATTACCCTGTGGTTGGTCTTGGTTGTCAGCTTGATCAGATCTGGAATCACCTGAGACAGTATTCTGGATGAGTCTGTGCAGGCATTTCTTAGAACACTGAGTGAGCAGCACCTCTTGGCTGTGCTGAGATGTGAAAAGACATGAGGGAAAAGGGCTGCCAGTCTACTGTGTTCCTGTAGAAAGAACCCCAACATTGCTGCTGCTGCTGCTGCTGCTGCTACTGCTTCTGTCCTGCACTAACTCTGGAGCCCAGCTTCCTTGGCTTCCCAACACAACTGAAGACCCACAACTCTGAGCAATTCCCCCAGGCCTTCAGAGCCATATTGGGACTGCCGAGGCCTCCAGCCTTTTAGACTGGGCAGCTCCAGCGCTCTCTGTCTCTCTATTGTGAATGCAGACTTTGTTGGCCTACCTGAACCATAACATGCTAGCCACGCTAATAAATCTTCTTTTAATATATAATCATTCTTCTATAGAAAACATTGACACGATGGAGCTAAGCACATTTCACAGTGCTGTGTGTATATTACCACTCTACGTTTCCAGAAAGCTTTCAATCATATTAAATAGAAATTCTGTACAGTCCAACATTAATTCTCCACTACCTCCACCTTTACCCTGAAGGCTACTACCCTGCTCTCTCTGAGAGTGGCAGATTTCCAGTGTATCTTGTGAGTTATTTATTTATCCTTTCTTTTTGAACTCTACATTTTCCTCTGCTCCCCTTCCTTCTTCTCCCCTCCCCTTCAGCCCTCTCCCATGGTCCCCATGCTCCCAATTTACTAAGGAGATCTTGTCTTTTTCTACTTCCCATTTAGATTAGATCCATGCATGTCACTTATAGGGTCCTCATTGTTGTCTAGGTTCTCTGGGATTGTGAATTGTAGGCTGGTTTTCTTTGCTTTATGTCTAAATGCCACTAATGAGTGAGTACATATGATATTTATCTTTCTGGGTCTGGGTTACCTCACTCAATATGATATTTATCCTTTTGTGTCTGTCTTCCTTCATCTGGATAATTCCTTCAAAGTTCAAACAAGCAGTTTGTATTAGAATATCAATTGTTGATACCAGGGAGATGGCTCAGCGGGGAACAGTGTTGTTACACTGGCATAGGTACCTGAGTTTGTGTGCCTTGTACTCACGTGAAAAAGCCAGGCATAGACACCTGAGACTGGAACCCCAGTGCTGCCTGGGAATTAGAGACAGGAGGATCACTGACACTTGATAGTCAATCTAGCTAGAAAAACAGTGGACTCTGCATTCAGGGTCTCAAGGGAATAGAAATAGAGAGGATAGAGCAAGAAACCCATCCTTCTCTGGCCTCTTTGACATATTCATGGGCAAGTGCACCCTCCTCCCACAAACATGCAATGCACACACATGCATATACCACACATATTCACACATGAACACCAACACACGTGCATATGCACACACACATATACACATGCACTATACATATACATAATATCTACACATCCACTCCTGCACACAGGTATATATCACATATATACACACATGCACTCCTACACATATGCACACATGTGCATATGACATATATATAGACATGCATCACATATACACATGAACACACATGCATATACCATGCACACACACACACATATACATTTGCCCTCCTACACACATGCACACACATAGGTATACCAGCCATATATACAAGGCACCCCACACACATTCAAATACACATAGATTTCCACCCTTTTCTAAGGCCAAACAATAAACCTCTGTGTACACAGCACTTGGTAGGTGCCATTCATCTGTTGACAGACATTGAGCTGTTCTCCCACTGTCTGTTGCTGGTAATACTCCTGCAGGTAAAATGGGACACTGTTTGAGTCTTTTCTTTCAGTTCTTCTAGGCATTTACCCAGGAGGGAAATGGATGAATCACATATTAGCTCTATTTTTAACATTTTGAGAAACTGCCAAGCTGCTTCCCTCAACAGCTGCATGCTCCCACATTCCAGCAGCGACGCAGAGAGTACCAGTTCTCCACATCTTTGTCAGCAGCCCTGAGTTTCTAACTTTGGGTGCTAGCCTCTGAGTGGGTGTGGAGTGCTATGTCACTGTGAAGTTCATTTGCGTTTTCACGAGGATGAATGAAGCTGGAGTCTTTCCTGTGACTCGCAGCTCACGCCTAAGGCTTCTTGGTGAAGATGTTTGCTTCAATCTTTTGTACACGCTTGAATTAGGGTTATTGTTGTTGTTGTTGGTGGTGGTGGTGGTGTTGGTGTTGGTGTTGTTGGTGGTGGTGTGTGTATGTGTTCTGGATATCTTTTGCTGTTGATATGATCTCTACATTTCTTGCCATTTTTGTAGGTTATCTTTTACTTTCTTGATAGCACTCTTTGCTACATCAAATTCTTTTGACCAACTCTATTACACCTGTTTTTCTTTGATTGTCTCTGTTTCCATTGTCCCTCCAGGCCATCACCTTATAAAAACATTGCCACGTGTTCTCTGAAGAGTTTTATTGTTCCCACTTCTCGGTTTAGCTTGTTTACTACTTGAGTATTTTCCTATGGTGGCTCCTTTTGTTTTCATGGTAGGGGGGATTAAAAGTGAAAAACGTGGCTGTTATATCTCGGATAGTCCTAAACTGTAATTTTAAAATATATACTACCTTAAGGAATTATAATTTGGCAATATGCAATGTATTTTGGTCGTATCCATCCACTGCTTCTCCCTCTAATTCCTCTAAGATAGCCTCCCACCTCCCTAGACCCTCAGTTCTACACCTTCTTTTCTCTTCCTGAACTCACCAGTATTGTTTGTGTTACTCAGATACTCCTGAGTATGGGGACATTCACTGGAGCATGATGGATATCAGGGCGATGCCCTTAGTGAAAACTGACCATTCCTCCCCCGGAAGCTATTAAGTGTCTTCAGCTCCTTGTTTATGGCAGGAAATTATGAGGCCACCCTCTTTCCTTGCTAGAATATTGACTGGCTTGGTCTTGCGCAGGTCTTGTGAAGACAACCACAGCTGCTGGTGAGCCCCTTTATGTCGTGAACTTGTCATGTCCCGAAGACCCCATTTCATACCAGTCCTCCCAACTTCACCCTCTTATACCCTTTCCAGCTCCTCTCCCACGATGATCTCTGAGTGCTGGGACGTGGGGATGTAGACTTCTCAATTGTGGCAGAGCACTCTCCCGATACTCATTTTCTAAACTTTAACTAGACGTGACTTTTGGCATTGACCCTGCACAAAACATGTTCCTCTGACCAAGTCTGAGAGCTGCATCAGTCTGTGAACTGGAAGCTATGGATTTAGAAGGCAGTTTGATGCCACATTAATTAACTGTAACAGTAGTAGGGTCTACCCCTGAGGCTTATGAACTCCTGAGCCATGGGCTATTGGCCGGGTTTATCATACCAGAAGTGAGTTTCCTTCTGAAGACTAGGTTTCCTTTCAAATCAGAAAGTGGTCTGCTACCCTCATCATGTTTAGGCCATGATTGCACCCACAAGCATATTTTGCTGTTCTTTTTCCTACTGTAGTTAGTTGCATTTACAGCTGCATAAGGCTAATGGTCGCTTTTCCTCCTAGCAATCTGCACAGCACCTTCCAGTAATATTAAGGTTAGTCAGCAAGGAGAAAGCTTCCTGGTCAGTGCCAACTCAATTGTTCCATGTTCCGAAGTCAGCGTGCGAGGTATCAGCAATAGGTTCTTTTTTTTCTCTCTGTAGTTTTGGAGCTTGTCCTGGAACTAGCCCTTGTAGACCAGTCTGGTCTCGAACTCACAAAGATCTGCCTGCCTCTGCCTCCCGAGTGCTGGGATTAAAGGCATGCGCCGCCACCACCACCACCGGACAAGCAATAGGTTCTTATCATCAAGGTCTGTAGGGCACCCAAGAACAGCAGCAGTAAGTTGGATGGCTTTAAGGGTCTCTGGAATACCTCTGCACAACAGCTGAGGGAAGTTTTTCTTCAGCTAACTATGGGTTCTGGGAGGACCATAATCCCTTGTGGGGGATAATTCTAATTAAATTCTTTCATATATGTTTGTGTGTTACATATGTCCGTGTGTGTTTCACATACATATTTGATATGTGTATATATGAAACTGATGAAGTTCTTTGCTTCCATAGGATTTCTGCTACCTCTGGAATTAGTGACTGCTTATGCAACAGACTAAGTTTTATTTATAACAATACAGCTTGACAAGCCCATTTGTGTGAGACAATGGAAATATGATACAGGACTTGATATTTTGACTTGAATCAACAAGAAAAAAACCTGCAGAACTCACCTGAATTCTCAGCTTTCTTGAATACTGAATGCAAGTATGGTTTTCAAACTCTGACCAGTGCTTTGCCGCCGGAGTGAAGCAGGAACTTTTCACCTGCTCCACTGTAACGGCCGATTTGTATCCCAGTTTCTCCTCTAGACTGCTTTAGACATTGATGTTTAAACTGACAGTGACCAAAAAAAAATGGCAATTTCCTGATATCATTGTAAAAGATTTATGTCAGAACTATAATTTCAACCCAGACCCAAAAAGATGAACATGGGATGTACTCACTCATAATCAGTTTCTAGCCATAATTAAAGGACATCGAGCCTATAATTCAAGACATATATATATATATATATATATATATATATATATATATATATATATATATATATATATATGAAGGTGAACCCAAAGAAAAACATATAGTTATCCTCCTGGATATTGGAAGTAGACAAGATTGCCGAGCAAAAATTGGGAACTTGGGGGTGGGCTGAGATGGGGGCAAGGGGAGATGGGGAGAGAAAAGCATGAAGGGGAGGATGGGGAGAGCTTGGGGAAATAGGATGCTTGGGATATAGGAAGGGTGGATATGGGAGCAGGGAAGCATATATCTTAATTAAGGGAACCATCTTAGGGTTGTCAAGAGACTTGGCTCTAAAGGGGTTCCCAGGTATCCAGGGAGATGCCCCCAGCTAGTTCCTTGGGCAGCTGAGGAGAAGGAGCCGGAAAAGGCCAGATCCTATAGCCATACTGATGAATTTCTTGCATATCACCATAGAACCTCCACCTGGCGATGGATGGAGATAGAGACAGAGCCCCACATTGGAGCACCGGACTGTGCTCCCAAGGTCTTGATGAGCAGCAGAAGGAGGGAGAACATGAGAAAGAAAGTCAGGACCATGAGGGGTACGTTCACCCACTGAGACGGTGGGACAGAACTAATGGGAGATCACCAAGTCCAGTTGGAATGGGACTGATGGAACATGCAACCAAACCAGACTCTCTGAATGTGGCTGAGGGTGGAGGATGACTGAGAAACCAAGGACAATGGCTATGGGCTTGGACTCTATGGCATGGACGGGCTCTGTGTGAGCCTTGTCAGTTTAGTTGCTCACCTTCCTGGACCTGAGGAGAGTCGGGACAACCTGGGACTTAACATAGTGAAGGGAACCCTGATGGCTCTTTGACCTGGAGAGGGAGGGAGGGAGTAGGGGTATGGGTGGAAGGGAGGGGAGGGAAGAGGGAGGAGGAGGGGAGGAGATGGAAATTTCTAATAAAAAATGAGGAAAAAATTAATCTTCAATGCAGATCCATAAAATACTCTTATTTCTTAAGTCCATACTCGAAACAGACAAAGGAAAAAAGTGTGGCGGCATGCGCAAGGACGGCATGCCCCACCTGGAATTGTCAAAGGTATTGTGTTATTATGCTCTATGGGATGCAACAGGCCAACACTGTGGAGAGCACAGAGTCATGGGATGGATGTTTTCCACTGCCGTCAGCTGTGCTACTGCAAGCTACTCACTAAGACTACTCTATGACTTCTTAAATTCTTAGAAAATGTGCTTTCCTCAGCCGGCACACACTACGTCCTACATTGTGGCAGATACTTTCTATGGCACTGAGAGTCTCCATACATTTTTAAATTGGGCCCTGTTTGCCATTATGAAAGCAAAACGCAAAAAGATAATTCCATGTATCAGTTAAAACAAATGTGTGTAGATTAGGTTTTTTCTATGAAGAGCAAACCTTTGCCTGATTTATGGGACAGTAGTGGGATCAGGACTAGAGGGCATAAAAGCACATTTGCATTATTAAAATTTTGCTTGTTGAGATCATTTGCTTCTTTTTTCTATTATTATTGTTGTTGTTGTTATTATTAATCACTATCATTATCATTTATCTGTACACATTGCTTTCATCTTGATTTTCTCCACCATTTCCCAAGAGAGATATCATTTCTCTCCATCTGCAAGTATGACATAAAAGGCACAACTGTAGTGATATTTCATTTAACTTTTAATAAATAAAGGTTGCCTGAAGATCAGAGAGTAAAACAGCCCCACTGGTCAGTGTAATACGCCAGGCAGTAGTGACACACATCTTTAATTCCAGTAGCCAATAGTTTGCCATAGAAACTGGGCGGTAGTGGTGCACACCTTTAATCCCAGCACTAGAGGGGAATATAAAACGGGAGGAGACAGTTCTCAGACACAGTCTCATGCTGAGATTCCTGGAGGCAGGATTGCCATTTCGGACTGAGGTAGAGATAACAGCCAGTGGTTGGATGTTTTTCTTTTCTGACCTTCAGGTTGAACCCAATTTCTGTCTCTGGGTTTTTATTGATCATGCTACACACAATATTTGCAGCATTCAGTATCTCCTCAGCACTAATGATGGTTTCTTTAGTTCTTTGTTTTTGTTGTTGGTTTCTTATAGGATCTCCCTATGTAGCCCATGCTGTTCTGGAACTAATTATGCAGGCTTGGCTAACCTCAATTTTTTTCGTCATTCTGCCTTAACCTTCAGAGTTCTGACATTATATTCAATGCCACCATGCCTTTACACAACCTATTACAAACAGGGTTTGAATGGTTGAATACTTAGGACTGCTTATAATTGCTTGCTTTCCATATTATTAAGTAACTAATTTTCAAATAATCAAAATAAACTGAGTAACTGTAGAATTTATACACAAAATATCTGTAGTTCTGTAAATTTCAAAGAAAACTTAGAAGCAATGAGTCCACTCAAAGATAAAATTCTTACTTCCCAATCTAATGACCTTCAAAAATGAATTATTATTTATAAACCAAAGTTTTGCTTACCTTCTAAAAAGTAAGTACTGTTAATTTTAATATTTAACATCCTAATATGTGTTTTAAATATTAAACAATGAAAATTTAAATTTAGTAAAGTATAGGATATAGAAAATTACTAAAAATAATTACAACAGAAATGATCTCCTAGCATAATTATGACTTGATTTTCTGTTTTATTATGCCAAAAATGTACTCATAGAGCATAACTTTGAAATGTCTTTGTAGCTCATTATTCCCTGATGAACATCCTGTATTAGTTCATTTCCTTGTTGCAAAAAACAAACAAACAAACAACAAACAAAAAACCTAAATGTGCTCATTAGATTTTTTTGCCAACTTGAAACAAATATAGTTATCTAGGAAGAGGAAACCTCGGCTGAGAAAATGCCTCTACCAGATGGGCCAGTGAACATATTTTTTAAAATTACTGATTATTTTGAGAAAAACCAGCCCACTGTAGGTGGTGATGCCCTTGATTGCCAATAGCATCACTCCCCGATGGTCTGCGTCATTTGCTGCCGCCAGGTTCATTCCTTGAACTCTTCCTATGGGTTCCTCGTATAGAGGACTCTAAGCTTTAGAATGAAATAAGCCTTTTCCTCCTCAATTGTTCCTTCTCACAGTGTTTTCTCACACTAAGAAGGAGCTCCCCAAAACAGCTCAAATTAACAAACACCTTTCAGTAGAATTTTAGGAAAGTATGTAATTCAGCTATTTTTTCTCTAGGGGAAATTCTGGCTTTCATTAAATGAAGAAAGAAAGGTATGGTACAATATCTTTCAAATGGTTAGATTGAGGTCTTACAAAAAAAAGAGAGACACAAAACATAGGAAGAAGAAATAGAGAGAGACAGCACAACTGTTATTTCTAGTACTAACCCCAGGATAGCAGACATCATGGGGATTCAGCCTGATGGCCTCAAATCTCTAGGGAAATCAGACCAGATACCAGGCTGCCAGCTGTGCTGATGACTCAGTCACAACATGCAGATATTCAGATTAGACTGAAGATCCCTGCAACAAAGCTGATGCCTCATGGAAATCAGTCACACCATTTATTGGTTTTCCTGGTCAACATACAAGTTGTATTAATAGAATACTGTAGTCAGTTCCTGGCCCTGCCACAGAAGAAGTACTGAATAAGGTACTGAGCTATGTGGCTAACATAGACAAGAATGATGGACTAATATAAATTATAAGAGTTAATAAGAAGCCTGAGCTAATGGGCCAACCAGTTTATAGTTAATGTAGACCTCTGCATGATTTCTTTGGGACTTAACAACTATAGTAACCAGGCAGGATAGAAACACAAACAACAAAGGACAGAAAACTGACACAACAAAATGGCAACCACAAAGGGACAATTGCATCCAATAAGCCCGAGAAAGCTTGGGAAGTAATTCTAGACTTAAAATAATAGAGTTAAGTGTGGGGGACAATTCTATATCCTGTCAATTATATTTTAAATAAATGCTGATTGGCCAGTAGCCAGGCAGGAAGTATAGGCGGGAAAACCAGACAGGAAGTAGAGGTGGGGCAATGAGAACAGGAGTATTCTGGGAAGAAGGAAGCTCTTCCCCAGTCTTGCTCAGACCACAGAAGCAACAGAATGTAACCTACCTCGCTGAAAAAGGTACCAAGCCATGTGGCTAACATAGATAAGAATAATGGGCTATATAAGTTAGAAGAAGCTATGAAGCATGAACAAGCAGGCCCTCATATTACAATTAAGAACGGCTTATTGATAGCAACATTTTCTCAGGTGAGCTCTGTTTAATAGAGGCAAATGTGTCTCATTTAAGAGAGTCTTCCTGACTCAGCTTTAGCTGTAAAACTTTGCAGCTCTTTTAAGAAGCCCTGCCACAAAACACTTATATGGTGTTGATGAAAAGCTGACTGCATGCTTTTTAGTTTTCAGCCATAGCAGGAAAAAAGCCATACCATTTTAAAATGCTGGCTTTCTGGACCATCCTCCCAGCTCAAACTCTGACTCTTTCAGGCAGGAGGTCAGTGGTTTGTGAGCAGACTGCTACAGCTTGCTTGCTGGTAGAGACCTTGAAATGTCATAGACTTGTGCAATATACATGGCTACAGCCAGTACCTTTACCATGAGGTTGGAATCTCAGAATGCTAAGGAATGGGCTGGATCTAGCCATCAAAGCCACAGCTTTAATCCTCTCCATAATGCTTAGCAAATTAAAGACGCACATGGTCAGAAAAAGAGAGATATACAGTAAATAGAGATTCAAAGGTGAATAAAACCTCTAAATGGTTTACTGTGTTTAAAAATATATGTAGGCTTGGGAGCAAAAAGAAAAAAGGGTAGTTGGGTGTGATGGTGCATACCTTTGGTCCCAGCACTTGGGAGGCAGAGGTAGATGGACCTCTGTGAGTTCAAGGAATGGTGGCACATGCCTTTAATCCCAACACTTGGGAGACAAAGGCAGGCAGACCTCTGTGAATTCAAGGTGTGGTGGACCACACCTTTAATTCCAGCACTTGGGAGACAGCGGCAGATGGATCTCTGTGAGTTCAAGGACAGCCTAGTCTACAGAGAAAGTTCCAGGACAGCCAAAAATACCCAGAGAACCTGTCTCAAAAAGACAAATCTTAAAGGTAAAAATGAAAGAAATAGAGGTTGAAGTAAAGCCACATAAAGATGAAAAATAGACAGAAAGTCTGGATACTGTATGTTGTTATGCTCTCTCTGAATTGTTTGAATGCTGAGGAAAGAGCAATAGCTGCTAAAAGATATTTGCTTATAAATGCTGCTTAACTAATCCAAGATAGGTATTTTGAAAATTCTCAGACTTCAAAATTAAATTCAAAGTGTATGTTACTTTGGAGAAGACGTTTTTCTTTTGTTTCCACAGGAAATGAGAGGCTGTGGATTTATTCTGAGTTTAAAAAAATCAGGTTTGATCAAGGAAGACCACCTTAGAAATCTCTGATAGGAACAGATGACCCAGATGTCTGAGTTCTAATCCAGAAAAGATTAGACTGCTGCCTGAGATGATCAAGACTCACAGGATATTCCAGTCACGACTTGATCATAATTTTAAATTTTCTCTAGGTACCCATAAGATTACCAGTGCCCCCAAACAGCAGGTAATAGCCTGGAGAAACTACACCCACATTCTTAAAAAAATGGACTACGGATTCTTTTTTTTTTTTGTTCAGAATGTTGGTTACAAGTTGTTATGGATAATGATCAGAAGAAAAGCTAAACAAAGGATATTAGATTCAGAGTTCTTTTTATTTAAAAAAAAGGGAAGTGGTGTGGAACAATTGTCTGTATTTTGTCAATTATATTAGAAATAAATGCTGATTGGTCAGTAGCTAGGCAGGAAGTATGAGGTGGGACAACCAGACAGGAAGTAGAGGCAGATCAATGAGAACAGGATAATTCTGGGAAAAGGAAAGCTTGGTCCACAGTACTGGCCCCACCACAGAAGAAGCAAGATGTGACTGCTCTGCTGAAAAAGGTACTGAGACACGTGGCTAACATAGACAAGAATGATGGGCTAATATAAGTTATAAGAGTTAATAAGAAGCCTGAGCTTATGGGCCAATTAGTTTATAGTTTAAAAAAAGAATACTGTAGTCTAGGAGGTAGGTAATACCATTGTATTGAATATATACACATATGTATTCAATTATATATATATACATATATACATACATATATATATTCCAACAGTCCATAAACAACCACTGATACACCTTTAGTGTATATAGCTAATATATATTAGCAAACCTTTATATAGATACATGGTAATACACAGATTAATAGAAATGGATTAATTTAAGATATAAGAGTTTGACAGAAATACACTTAAGTTATTTGGCCAAACAGTATTCCAAATAATATAGTTTCTGTGTGATTATTTCAACTCAGGGCAGTTGAGAAATGAACTAGCAGCCTCTCCCAACAAGAGAGAGAGAGAGAGAGAGAGAGAGAGAGAGAGAGTATCATCATCCCATGGTATAGTTGGAGAAATTAGCTCATGAAGCCCTTTATACCTACTTGTCTGTTATACAAACTACATAGTATTTAATACAGCCTATACATGACTCTTATATACCCCGAGTCATCTCCAAGTTACTTAAAATACCAAATTTAATATGACAAGAATGATGGGCTAATATAAGTTATAAGAGTTAATAAGAAGCCTGAGCTTATGGGCCAATCAGTTTATAGTTTAAAAAAAGAATACTGTAGTCTAGGAGGTAGGTAATACCATTGTATTGAATATATACACATATGTATTCAATTATATATATATATACATATATATACATATATATATATATATTCCAACAGTCAAATTAATATGCATATGGATCACTGTCATTCTGTGTTGCTTAGAAAAAATGTTTGCACTTATTAAGCTACATAGTACATTTCAAATATTTTATCTATGTCAATTTGAATTTATGACTGGAGAACCCATGAGCACAGGGGAGGTCACCTACGATTGAGCACAACTGAAGGCAAATGAGTGAATACAATAAAGGAAGTAGACATTTTTACAACACTTATAAATCCTTATGTTAATGGAATTTTGAAGTGAAGGAAATCCTTAATACTTTTACTCAGAAAAAAACTGCACGTAGAAAAAAATGGAGCTGAAAACATGCTATTATTGCTAATAAGATAGAAATACAGTAATGTGCTAGCTTCACCTTCATAGTGAAAATAAGTAACAAAGAAGGGAACATAGTGTGACATTTTTTCTTCTGGCTTAATTTCATCTAATGACTTGCTTAGATGGGGAGCTTTTGAAAGCCCTCTTCCTCGTGTCTTATTCAGCATACATTCTTAAGACAGCTGGAGAGGTCTGTAACAAACTACATTAATAAATGAGGATGAGCAATGATGGGCATTCTTAAAGGTAGCAGGGAAGGGAATTGGAGAAAATGCAGACGTCTGTGTATGGCCGGGAATGAATTAGCAATGCAGGTGGTGCTTCTAGGATCACAGATGAAGGCTCCATGGGAAGTGTGACTTTGAGCACACAGCAAAATCTGATGGAATCGAAGGCCACATCGTTGAAACCACAAGCACGGCCATCCAGTTGCTATACCTGAAGGAAAACGGGAGGGAAGGCTCTACTTTGGAGAGTTTATTTATTGTGACTTTTTCTTCCCCCTTGGGAGAATTTTAGTCAGTGAGAGGTCTGTTTTTACTTGTGAATATCAAGCAATCTGGAAGATGCCAGAACTTCTTTATTGAAGAGGACATGCTTTAAAAGAAAAGAATCTTGAATGGAAAACAAATTGAAATTTTTATGAAAATCGGAGTGTGGGAAGGAATATGACTCAAATTTTCCAATGTAGCCAATATCCAGTAAGAAAATTATAATCACTTACTAAGTGATTTATTTTTTTAAAAAATTATAAAGTTTTAAGAAACAAACTTTGGTTAAACCATGCTACTCTCTGGGTATTAACCATTCTGCTGTTGAGTGTGCATATTCATATGTGAGAATGAGAATGCACACAGATGTGGCTCCTCAGAAGCCATCCATTTTTTTGAGACAAGGTCTCTCACTGGGTCATGAGATTCACGATTAAAGCTACCTGGCTAGTCACTGAGCCCCAGTGATCTGTCCGTCTCCACCTAAATAAGATTATAAGATATGTCACCACTCAATCATTTTTATATAAATTCTAGAGATTAAATTTGAGATTAAATTAAATTAAAATTGTATGCATGCTTATACAGTCAAGCACCTTACTAACTGAAGTATCCCCCGGCCCCTGAAGTTAGACTCCCCATCAAGAGAGAACCTTGCTGCTAGATCAGCTCAGGCTTACCTGTTAGGTATTTCTTAAGATCAACCTCTTCACTGATGCAAATAATTCCAGTCAGACCAAATTAAACCAAATCAAAAGACACCCATGTTAAATGCAATGCTCCCAGGTAGCCCTGGGAAAGCATGGAGAGCGAAAGAAAGCAAGGAGAGACCACGCAAAACCCAGAGACCATGTGTTCATTTTCTGGGGGGAAGTTTAAGTAGCCTGTGGGAGTGGTCTTGACCCTCCATGGGGAGGAGTCACCATTTGGAGGTCTTTCTCAGAGGTGGAGTTTGGACTAAGGCAACTCCCAGGGGAGGGGCTTGAAATGGAGTTTTTTGCCCAGTATTCCAAAGATGGGTGCTAGGGGGCTGGGATGAGGCCCCCAACTATAATAAATAATACCTACAGTATACCTTTAATTGTTTTTCAGTGAAGGTAGAAAGAGGATAGTATGCAGAGGATATCTGTGCTGCAATATTCAAGAAACAAGCATCTAATCTCATCATGTAATGTACAGGCTCCTACCTGAATTAATCACTAATTATAGCCACCACGATTCAAAAGGATGTATTTGCAGTGAAAAACACTGGCTAATAATCATTTGTTTGTGCTTATTAAGAGAAAATAATGCTGGGACCAAATGAAGCAATAATTCAAGAGGAAACAAATAAGAAAAGTGTTATTAGCGTCTAAGGAATACATAAAAGAACGTGACTCTGTGGAGAATAAAAAGGGTACTGAGATGTTGGAATGGACCTGAGAATCCTATAGACAATTTCGGCTTTCAGAAAGGACTCCTCCACCACTCAGAGGTAGTTAGCTCTTGAGCAGTTGTAGCATGCTCCACACAATGGCCAAGAGACTCTCTTCAGCACAACTTGACTTAAGCAAAAATGGTATGTGATGCTCCCTTATCACCCAGCGTCCTACAATTTCATTTCTTTTTCAGTCCTGTCAGTCACATTGGGGTGTTATGACATTCCTATTGAACTCTAATCTCTCCAAATAATGCACAAGTCATAAACTCTAGCAACAAGAGGGAAGAATTTTGCTATTTATCACAAAGAAAGTAGGTCTGGTTGTTACGCAGCCATGACTAGACGAGTATTCTTCCTCAAAAGAGCAGCAGCTGTCTTGCTGAGATGTTTCCAGCACAATGGCCATTCCTCTTTGACTGTTCCATATGGAGACTGACTGACAGCAGCTCTGAAATGCACAGTCTAAAATACACACTTATTTACAATTTTGATTGAAAACTAAGGTGAGTGGTCACCAAATAAGTATGGCAGAACTATACAAAAATTTTTAAATAAGTTATAATGCAGTCTAAGTGTGGGTTTTGGGGAAGTCGCTGTGAGAAAGACTCAAAGTCCACAAAGTTCTTTCACACACTGGTTTGATCAAGATGTATTTGAAAAGAATGGGTATGTGAGCAGGAAAGAACCAGAAAAGTGAAAGTATAGACAACAGCCGGAGGTTTAGAAGGACATCATTTCATGAAGGAGAGTCTTAGAAACTTCTCACAAAAGTCAAGATGATAAAAGTAGGGGAGTTTTATTACAGGTATGTAGATACATTGAGGCCAGATGAAAACAGACATAGCATAGAAAAGGACATGGGCAGCGTTGAAAGCCATTGCAGGGGTGTAACAGAGAATAGGGTATGATTAAGCAGTTTTAGCTAAAAGACCATGATTCTCATTGCCATGAATAAGTGTACACACATGTAGAGAATGTTAGCAGAATTACTGTGTCTCTAAAATCAAATTTATCATCTCTCTCAAGAACTTTTTCTCCTACTGTATTAGTGAATGACTGTTCCACCAACTCATTCAGCTGCATAAACTAGAACTTATAAGCAATCCTCAATAGCATATAGGAACTATGAAAGCTAATGTTCAATCTGCTACATGACTCTATCACTATCATCCCTTAAATATGTTCTAAATCTCTCCCAAGTCTCTCTGTAGCCACTATTGCTTCTGCAGATAATACTTCTATGGTTTAAAGTCTTTGAGGAAAATGTCACTAAATTCTGGGCAGTAGAGTTAAACAATATATTCAAAATATAGGATATGGGGAGAAGAATATATGAGAATCCGTAATTCATTAGAATAGCCAAGACTCACTCCTGTGCTTCAAAGTCCTCATAGTTTTCCAGTTTCCTTGATAGAACTGCAAGCGGGAATATCATCAGAACAAAAGCTAGAAAGTAGGAGGTATAGGTAAAGTTAAAATACATCAATATGTCTTCCTAGTTTAAAAAGCATGTTCCATTGACAGTCCAAATGGTAAATGTATCTTAAACATAAATAGGGAAAATAAATATGTGGTCAATGGTCTCCTTGATTAACAGGCAAATCTTAGTTCCAAAATCAGCAACAAAATTAGCATTCTCTTTCTTTGTGTTTTGCCCTTTTTAAGACTAGGCTTCTTAAACATTTTCTGCTCACATTGTTTGTCATAGCTGAAACCTGGAAACAAACTAAATGCCCCTCAGCCAAAGAATGGATAAGGAAAATGTGATGTATTTACACAATGGAGTACTACACAGCAGAAAAAAAAATCTTGAAAAGTGCAGGCAAATGGATGGAGCTAGAAAAAATCATATTGAGTGAGGTAAAACCAGATCCAGAAAGACAATTATCATATGTACTCACTCATAAGTAGCTTTTAAACATAAAGCAAATAAAACCAGTCTACAAATCACAATCCCAGAGAACCTAGACAACAATGAGGACCCTAAGAGAGACATACATGATTTAAACTACATGGGAAGTAGAAAAAGAAAAGATCTCCTGAGTAAATTAGGAGCATGGGGACCATGAGACAGGGATGAAGGGGAGGAAAAAGGAATAGAGAAAAATGTAGAGCTCAATAAAAACAATGAAAAAAAAAAACTTTCTTCTCCTGGCATTTTTTAGTTCAGAAAATTTTACATTATATAGGTATATAAATCAGAAATATAAATCAATCATTTACTGATAATACATCATAATATTATCTATTTGAAAACAATTGGAAACTCTTTTACACTTATCATTTTACTATTTATTAATAGTGAGAAGAAATTATATACTAATGAAGTGGATATGATTTTTTTTATTTTTAAATAAAGAATTAAGCCGGGCAGTGGTGGCACACGCCTTTAATCCTAGCACTCAGGAGGCAGAGGCAGGCTGATTGCTGTGAGTTCAAGGCCAGCTTGGTCTCTAAGAGCTAGTTCCAGTTTAGGCTCCAAAGCTACAGAGAAACCCTGTCTTGGAAAAAAAAAGAATTAAATCTTAGCCAAATAGTTGGTACCTTAGATAGTGTATCTTCAATGTATTTCAGAGTTTGTAGATAGTCTAATTTTATATTCATCAATGCTGAGAATGCTACTTTACATATATATGTAATACAAAATGGCAGAAGAATGTTTAGGGACATTTCAGAAATGGTTGGACTTTCTATCCTAATCCCAAGACAAAATTTATTTAATGATTTCCTGTGAAACCCACATCAACAATTCCTATGACAACCTTGAAGAAATCAAACATTCCAACACAATTCAAAGATAAAGTAATCTAACACGCACTGGAAAGTGAGAGTAGGAAAACATACACAACCTCTGCTTGTCGTAATTTGAATGTTTCTATAAGAGCAGAAAACACTGTTTCTGGTTAAAACTTATTCTGAATTGGGGTGTTTCTGGCTGGATCCATTAGCACCGAGTGATGCAACACTCCCACATGGCAAGGTGAGCGTGTTGAGTGTCCAGAATCAAGTTCAGTGAAGTTCGCTGAGACAATAGGCACGGTGGCTGGAAATACTTGGAATTCATTATGAGTTGGATTTTGGAGTAACTTTTGTTTATTGTGCATTCAGAAAACTCTCCCATTTCACTGAATCTCCCTAGTCTGTGGAGTTTCTAATCCCACTCAACGCTTGGGGAAAAATTCTAAGCACTCATATTGGTTCGGAGCCCAGCATGGTAGGTATTCACTGACTTGAAGAGGTGAAATAGTACAACCTGTAGTATTATGTGATTGTTTAAAACCGGGAAAAAGAAAGTACCTTGGAACTACGCTGTTACTTGTGAAGTGTGTGTGGCATCTATTTGACATGCTTTCGGAACATAAACATTGCTGTTCACTTCACTTTTTCTTCTGTAATGAAAACAACTCCCGTTTTCCCATTTGGGATGCTGGGGCAAGTAACAAGTCACAGGCTCTCCACACTAAGAAGAGAGACCCCGGTGAGAAAGGGGAACAGTCTAGGATCTGTGGGTCACATAGATCTTCATCTGGCTCCGCAAGTATTATATCATTAAGAAATGAGTACTTGGCTGCATAGACCAAAAGGAGAACAATGTTTTGTTTTTCTCTCTAGATCTCTAGACAGGGATTCGAAATAATTTTCTCCAGTCTAGATCTCCATGCAACCCCTGTACCCTTTGCCACAGGCAACCAAGTCAGCCACAACCCATTTTAAGAAGTTTACTAAAGTTCTCTCCATGGGTATATCTGTGTGTCTCCCTCTGAGTTGTTTGTAGAACATTGAAGAAATCCTGTATAAAAGAAATCTTTATGGCTAGTATTTTCAATTCTGTATTTTTTGTTTGTTTGTTTGTTTTCTTTTTTCTCTTCCCCTCTCCTCCTCCCTTTTCTCTATTTTGGATAGCAGCTCGCTCTGCAAGCAAGGCTATTCCACAACACAAACTCAGTCATTCACCCACTACGGCTGTCGCTCTGGCTTTGAAATTGCAATTCTTTCGCCTCAGCCTCCAGAGTGATGCCATTTCAGATATATAGCATCATGCTCAGGTTAAGGTTTTTAGTTTTCAATATTCATCACTAAAAAATGATCTGAACAAAAACAGATATGCCAAAAGGAAGGAAGGAAGGAAGGAAGGAAGGAAGGAAGGAAGGAAGGAAGGAAGGAAGGAAGGAAATAGAGAGAGAGAGAGAGAGAGAGAGAGAGAGAGAGAGAGAGAGAGAGAGAAAGGAAGGACAATTCAGGATTATAGAAAAGTCAAGCATAGTTAAAACTGAATTATGGTCCTAAAACATGAAATAAAATAGTCATTAAAACTCGGGATGTGAAATTTCAGTGTGTCTGCCATCAGCGGCATCAGGGAAGGCAGGCCAATGCTGAAACTCTTGTTTGAAAAGCCTGACAGAGATGTGGTGTCTTGAGGACAAAATGAGAGCTCCAAGGGGAGTCTTGCAGGACAGGCTGCCTGTCTGCTGAGGCTACTGGCTATCATTCAGACAGGGACTTGGTAAAGGGCAGACTCCAGTGTCCAGTCCTTGTTTGGGGAATCACTCTGTCCTATGCCCCCAACTTCCTTCTCCCCTCCTTCATTCACCTAACTTACTGGGGCCCATTTCATTCCTAATGACACCTAATAAAATGTTTTGAAAAACAGTACTACGGTCTGTGTTCTTGGCCGCTCCTCTGGGCATGCCTGCACAGGCTCATTTCTAGACTATTCCAAGTTTTCTGAAAGAAAAGTTTAATATCAGCAAACAGGCTCTCCTTGGTATTTTATTGTTTTCAGATTTGGCTACAAAGAAAAGGTTCTGATCCAAACTCTCAAGTGGAGCCTTTGGAAGTCAGGTTCTGAGCTCGCAAGCATCATCGCTAATTGCTTTACCGTATTCGAATATCTGACCCAAGTTCACATGACTGTGATTGCCAAGCATTTTTTTAATGTTGTCAACACAACATTGGGACATGAACAGTGTTATTTCTTCCGCTGTTTTATACTTTCAAGGTCTGTCTCTTCAACACTGTCATCAATGTCAGGGATTGCAGGAGATGTAACTGTACCACACTCCTACAATGTTAAGGACATAGTAAGCCTTCTGTGGATACATTCCTCCATCCAATTACTCCTCTAATATTTTAGTTCTGCCTACCAGCCCCATTTACCGGCTGCTGCTTTTAATTATATAATTATATCCATACTTACATTGGAGAGCCTTTGAAAATGGTGACGTATCCTGTCCGTGAACAAAGTTGTCACTTCACTGATAGATTTTAAAGTGGGCCCATGAAGCATGTAGAAGCTCCTAATCCAGACCTGCTTCTCCCAGAGTGCTAACACCATCACTCAAAAATCCCCAGGCACTGATGACTAATAAGGAAGGCATTTCCTAGCAACTAGTGATGGACAGAGGAGAGCTAGCTCTTGACGCAAAGCCAGCAGCCCTCAACCCAGCTGGCGACTGCGTAAACCGGACATGCCAGGCCTCCCTCTGAGGTTACTGTGTATTTATTTATAAACTGTTCGTATAGGAACAAGGGTGGAAAATCAAGAAATGTTTAGGTACTGTTGAGTTGAAAGTACCTGTGGGCGTATTATGACATTTAAGCCATTATTTTACTATAGTGATTACATGTCAAAGATTGTTCTGTTATTATATGGTACCTAAGTATATGCATATATATATGTATATATATATTTAATATTTAGAGTGCTGTATATTGAATAAAGCTTGTTTGGTGAGCACGCACAAGGTATAAAAGAAATAAAAATGACAACAGACGTGATGATAGCTTTGCATAAGGAGCATTTATTTGGTGGTGAGTTCTATGAGAAGCACTTTTCATGTACTAGTTAATTTAATCCAAATAGGAGATTTGCCAGGTAGGCACTATGACTACATAGGAAGAAACTGGGGCAGAGAGAAGGGAAAGTAACTTTCCTCGAGACCATAGCCAAAGGTAACAGAGCTTGGACATAAGGCACGCAGCACATCTCTAAGAACAAAATGCTAACTGCTGAACTGCTACATTACAAACTCAACAGCAGCAAAAGAAAATGAAATCACTTAAACCATTGCTGCAAACCTTCCAGAAATGTGATTCAAGTCTAGTTTTCCCCTTTGTAACGTAGCCAGCCTATAACAGTAACACAGAATGGACTAACACAACAGCCAACATGTGACAGAAAACACTTTTATAATTCATAAAGCAATTTATGGGTGAGCCTGTACCCAAGGTCCATTAAAACTCTGAAATTTGCTTTTTTCCATTACAATAATAGTGTTGATAAGAAGACTTAAATTTTTAGAATATGAATAAAGAGAAGTGAGACGTGACAAAACAGCAAGGAAGTTTTGTTTCCCGTGCTCTCTTACTGTCTAAAAAATTATCTACTAACTGCCAATTTCCTCAAGCTTACAAATCTCCATTATTGAAATGAAAGTGACCTTGGAGAGTCAAGGTGGCCCCTCATTAGTCAGTCACACTGAAGTACAAATTATTACAAACAATAATACTAAAACTTGCATGAAGCCACAGTGACTCCTGAATCAGCAAAACAGTGTGGACCCAAAGAAAGCTGAAGGCTGTGTTTGTAAAGACCAGATTAAAGGGCTATAAAAAATGAAGACACCATGTAACTGGTACAAAGCCAGGCAAGTGGATTGACGGAACAGAATGAAGGACCCAGAATGAACCCGTATTATAATTCTCAGTGGATAATTTAACAAGGTTACCAGAATCCTTAGTGGAAAGAAGAAAGTACTGTTGGAAGACTGGATAGATACAGATAGAAATGAAACTGGACACCTATCTCACACCTGGCAAAATCAACTCTAAATGGATCAAAGATTTAGCCCATGAAACTCAAATAGTACAACAACTAGAAGAAATATAGAGGAACCCCTCCCTGGTGTTGATCGCCAATGTGGATTTCTGATGTACACGCTGAACACAATACCACAAGCGCAGTAAACAAAAGCAAATTAACTGGTTTGGAGATGGCTTGGCTGGTAAAGCACTTACTTTGCAAACTCAAAGATCCGTGTTTGATCTCCATAATCTGTAAAAAAGGACCAGGCATGGTGATGTACACTTGCAGTCTCAGCACTAGGGAAGCAGAGACAGGCCAGTTCCCGCAGGCTCTCTGGGCAGCCAGCGTTGCTGGCGAATTCCAGGCCAGTGAGAGACCCTTTTCAAAGTAGATACTGCCTGAAGAATAATACCCAGTGTTGCCTTCTGTCTTCTGTATGTGTGCACGGTACCACACCTACTCTCTCTCTCTTTCTCTCTCTCCCCACCCATCTCTGAACACACAAAAGCAAAAGTGAGGGATGATACCTAATAGTAAATGTGTTAATACATAGATTATGGTATGTGACAGTGATGTACTAGCCTTCATGATCCATTAGATCCATAGTCACTGAGTATATAAAGACTAAGAATCCAGGAATAAGAGCCCTGTAGCCTGGACATTAATGTCAAGGGACTGGTTTTCTTTATGATTAAACCAAACTGAGGGTTCCAAATGTATGTGACTCAGATTTTGTTTCCCATAAGTTTAAAAACAGCATCCAGTGCCACAGCCGTAGACTGCTCCAAACCAGTAAGAAGACCAGGATGATTTATGACATAGTAAAGAAACATAGTACTGCACTGAAAAATAGCAACACCTTCCTTAGGTGCTGGACGCAGCTGCCAAGCACTCTGGACCTTGAAAACACTGAGCTGAAAACAGCTGATGGCCTGCAGAAGCTGGCAGGTGGCAAAGGGCAGCAACCGTGGAGGGTCCTGGAGAGAACATGGTTCTAGACTTTGGCTGAGCTCCTGCGAGGCTAGGTCAAGTGCCAGCGGACCTTGCCAGGCTATCACTGGCTCCCAGCGTTTAGTGCTGCGGACAGTGATAATCTGAAAACACGATATTTGCATATGCAAATCTGATATCATCCTCCCAACCTCCATTTGTTATCTCCCGCTTCTTTTCTACTTCTTCCTTGAGGACTTTCAGTGGCATGGTCTCAAGACAGCAAACATGGCCCAGGTTTACTGCACACATAGCTCAACAGGTCACGCTCCATGCTAGCAGCCTCCTATAAGCTGAACTATTCAGAACTGGACAGTTAGCTTGGTATGAGAGAAAGCTCAATCAAATAATAATCAGTGTTGGTAAGGAAAGGATCTTGGACCCTTCTACAACACTATGGGGAATGGATTGATCAGTGTGTGTGTGTGTGTGTGTGTGTGTGTGTGTGTGTGTATATACATATATATAGTAGTATAAAATCACACAATCTTACTTCTAGATGTTTATAAATACCTGTGCTTCCACAATTACTTCAGAATTAGCTAAGATACTGAAATGCCTATATGTTCAAGTGTTGAATAAAGGAAGATATGCTATATCATATATATATACATGGGCATGTGTGTGTGTGTTCATATAGAATTCTATATTCACAAAAAAGAAATTTCTGCCATTGGGAAGAATATGAACAAAGACAGAGAATACTACCCTAAACTGGATAAACGACACCTAGAAATACTCTGTGTTCTAATTTAAGCCTGGTATCTAAAAATAGTCAAACTTAAAGAAGCACAATAGAATGATCGCTGGCAGGTACTGGGGAAGGAGCATGGGATGATTTTTCTCAATGAGTTCATTTAAGATAAACCAACTCTGCATACCTAGTGCACAATGAGGATGCTTTATTGTAAGTAGTACAGTATATGTCCTATCAATTTCCTGAGGACAGACTGTAAGTTAGTCACACACAGTGACTGTGCAAATATTGAATATATCAGTTACCTCAAATTTAGTGATTATTTCGCAGCGTATATATGCATTAGATGTTGATTGCAATTTTACATGTAAATGGTATTGAAAGAAAGTTGATTTTAAAAATAAACAAACCAGCTCGATCTGGTGGTACAAGCCTCTAATCCCGGCAGCATGAGGTAGAGACAGGCAGGTCTCTGTGAATTCAAGGGCAGCTTGGTCCGCATAGTGAGTTCCAGGCAAGCCAAGCTACAGAGCGAGACAATGTCCAGAATTCAAACAAACCAACCTGAGGCTAGAAAGCTGGGTCAGTAGTTAAGCTAACTTGCTGTTCTTGCAGAAGACTCAAGCTTGGCTCCTAACATGCACATGGCAATCTACAACTCTCTGTAACTCTAGTTCTACAGAACTAACTCCTCCTCCTCCTCCGTGGACTATACTGCACGTGTGTGGCACACGCACGCACACACACACATACACACACACACTAAAATAAACAAATATTTTTTAACTTATTTTAAAAAAAGAAAAAACAAAGCAAGGGAGCATGTTGTTGGCATGGGTGTCCGGATGCTGACAGAACATTCTGCTCTAGCTGATCAGAATGGCTCTGGCTGGAGGCAGCTCCTTGGAAACCCTATTGCAACATCATTCTTTTCTTTTATGAAAAAAATTGCTGCCCATGAGTAACTTATCGAATAAACTCCAAGTCCACTATAACTTTGTGGGTATTTGTACCCATGGTTATTTCTGAAGCAACTATTATTACTATTCTATTGCTCGCCATTTGAAATCACTGTACTATCAATTGGAAAAACTGTCATCAAATCTGATGTGGATTACTTCTGTACTGCAAAAATAACTAAATTAATCAAGAATTAATATTTAGTGATTATTTCACAATATAGGCATATTTCAAAACTTTGCCATTTTATATGTTAATGATATCTCAAAAAGGATTTGTCTAAAGGAAAAAAAAAGAGAAAGGGGAGACACACAGAGAGAAAGACAGACACACAGAGAGACAGAGAGACAGAGACGCACCCAGAGAGGGACCAAATATTTACATTAGAAGTAAATCAACTTTGCTATGGGCTCCATCCTCAAGCTATATATAAAAATCTATTGTCTAGTGCATCAGAACATAACTGTGTTTGGAAACAAGGCCAAAAGTTGTAGCTAAGGTGATATGAGGTCATATGGGTAGACTCCAATCCACTGTGATGAGAAACCAGAGAGAGAGACAGAGAGAGAGAGAGAGAGAGAGAGAGAGAGAGAGAGAGAGAAAGAGAGAGAGAGACTTAGCATGTGCCCAGGAAGGAGCACATGGGCATGCTGGGACAAACCAAGTTCAAGTCCAAAAACCAGCAATGCCAATACCTTGGTCTCAATCAGAGCTGCGAGGAAAATAGATGCCTACTGTGCTCCCAGACCAGGGGACCATCCTAGTCACGGCTGTCCTGAAAACGGACATAACCATTGGATCCAAATGACAAATTGGCCCTTTGTGTACTTTGGCAAGGTTGCCTTAATGATTTAGTTAAATGATTTTTTTTCTCTCTCTCGGTCTAAATGATCTCTTCTGTAAAATTGACGAGGTTTGGTCTCTGAGCTGCTTAAACCAAAACAACTTCATTTTTGTTAATATCCTATGTGACATTTTTACATTAAGATTCCACTTGAAAAAGGTAACTTCAGTTGCTGGAGATGATTTTTTAAAACCATTGAACTAAGAATCCTTAAAACTGTAGCCAAATTCTACGATTCTACTTGCCAACCATCTGTTCAGGCTCTCTCGTCAGTGGATAACTGTCCGTCATCTTTGAAGCAGGCAATGCAGACTGTGTGCATACAGGACACCCTAGTTTAAAGTTGCCTTGCCTACTTGAGTCTTGTACCCGCTTATCACTTAATTTTCAGTCTGTATGGGCAAATGAATGGATGCTGGGTTTCATAGAAGTCCTCCTTATCCTCATGACTACTTCAAGATGAATCCATATGTGACTCTCCTGGGTGTACTTTTCACACTCAAAATATAAAATAGATAAGGCAAACTGAACAGAAAGCTGTATGTTTGTGAATATGTGTTTAGGTTTTGTGTGTTCTGATAGTCATCCTCCCCCACCCCATAATCTCTCTGAAGTCTTAGGCTGTGAAAAAAGATTAAACAATGTTGCTTTGAATCTTTGAATCTTCTGAGTCAGTAAGTTGGCGTGTGGGTTTTGTAACTGTTAACTGTTTTTAATGCATTTGCCAAGTGGTTCTCATGGACTAGGTTGTGGGGATGAGCTCTGATGACTGTGCAAAGCCAGCAGGGAAATAGGAGTGGATTAGCTCTGCAGAGAAGATGAACGAATGAGCAGGAAAGTACCTATGGGTGGTAGGAACAATGGGCTGTGGAGAGGATATAATGGGGAGGAAAATTAAACTGACTTTTGGGTAACTGATTTTGGCATGGCAATACAACATTCGCAACTACAAAGTCCACACTCAAGAGCTGTTTGATCTTCTTATCAAAATAAAAAATAAATTAAGTCAAAGAGACGGTTCAGCAAGACTTTCCACACAGCCTGGTTTCTATCCCTGCGACCCACATGGTGGAAGGAGGGAGCAGCTGGCTCCTGCACGTTGTCTTCCAACCTCCATATATGTCCCAGGAGAGTTGCTGTCCAAAAGCAGGGACCCTTTTAACCACCGTGCATTCAGGCTCTTTCATTCCAAATAAGTTTGCGTTTTCAGGAGGTGAGGGCTGCGATGGGCAGGGTCTTTCACCCGGAACACGTTTGCCGTGTCCCAGCGCAGATCAGGATTTTTCTCTTTAGCCTTTACATTTCACATCTTGGTTGCAAATTTTATATACCCTGCTTGTGCTCTCTTCCTTGGCCAAACTCTCATTTTAATATTGTTGTGCTTCATGTTGTGTATTTTCTCACCTGGATGGGAATAAGCAGAAGCCGGGCCACAGCCTGGATGTTCCCCTGCCTGGAAATTTCCTCTGCCAAAGAAACTGGACCGTCACTCAAGTTCTCAGGACAAGAGCAGAGTATGTCCTGATCTTTGCCAAGACATACAGCAAATGGACCCTAATCTAGTTCCGGATAGAGTCCTTATTGCCCTGTGAACTCTCGTAAGCTGAGCCTCCACTGTCCACATTTCTTTTGGCTTTCTTATCTCCCACACCTCCAGCGGAATGGCCACTGAGAGCTGCTTTTGGCATTCAAGAGCTTTTCAAGCCCAGAGTGCCAAACTTTCACATTGCTTTCATAAACCAGTTTGAAAGGTCTACACCAACATGGTCAAGTCAGGTTTACCACAGAAATGTCCCCACTCCTCATGACAACTATTGGTCCTTAGTTGCTTTCACTGCGGTCATGATAAAATGCCCCAAGAAAAGAAACTGAAAGGAGGAAGGAAATGGCACTGCCCGCTTTTAAGATGCTCCTTCCTGATGGAAATAATCTCTTTCAGGCATCCCCCAAGGTTTGCCTACTAAGTGATTCCAGATTCTATCAAGCTGATAATCAGTATTAACAGCCGCCTATGCCCATATAAAACTTCCCCAAGAACAATTAATACCTCGTTTCAAGTGGAAGTTCACAGACAAAAGCTACTTTGCAAAATCTTCCTTGGTATACACACCCCCTCACAGAAAAGAATGACTCTGAGCAATTTAAAGAAGCAGGGTGAGCTGTCCAAAACAGCTAAGACCCAGAAATTTCTAAAAATCACTCAAGAGATATTTCTGAAGCACGATTAGTAAAATCTCAGAGACTTGGGGTTCAAGCTAAAGGCCAGAAAAGCAATACAGCCAGCCCCTGGCTCTTACCTTAACCTCAGTCCAAAAACGGTGATCCTGCTTCCAGGAATCTCTGAATGAGACTGTGTCTGAGAGCTGTCTCCTACCATTTTATAATCTATAATCTATGGCAAACTAGTATGGCTAGTGGGATTAAAGGTATGTCTCATTGCTGCCTTGTCTGTAAGGCTGGCCAGTGTGGCTGTTTTACTTCCTGATCCCCAGGCAAGCTTTATTTATTAAAATACAAATGAAATGCCACTACATCTTTCCTTTATATTTCTATTTGTCCCCTGATCTTTCAAAATGCTAGAGAACGGGCAATCTCAATATGAATCAAAACTTCTTTCAGTAGGAGGCAGCAGTTAGTGATAGAGTTTGTGTCAATAAACAAAACAAAACAAAAACGTATCCCCTTTCCAACAAACAGTCATACAGACCGTTGCGTGTGAAACCCTGAGTCCTATGACACTTCCTGGGTAGCACTGCAAACATTCCTCTGGTGACCAGAGTTTATCCCCATCATTATATGGGATACAAAGTACACGAGAAAAACAAGACATGAAGATTTTTTTCTCCTCTTCACTAAAAATTCAAGTCTCATCATTATCAGTAGCAAACATTTCCATTTTCTCTCAGTTGTGTTCGTTTAGATTTTCTCATCTATAAGCATAGTCTTCGACTGCTTTGGCTAGGAAGCTAAGCCAATAAATAAAGCTACTTCTGTGGGGTTTTGTGGTTTAGAATAAACTTTGGGGTTATCCTAAAAGTTGCACCATGTATCCCATCGATGTTCTTCACAACCAACTTTTGTGACTATGAATGTTGGAAGTGGTTCTCACAGATACCACCATGTCCGTGATCTGGTCTCGAAGCCAGTTTCTGAGTTAATAGAAAATGATAAGTCTCTGGAGAGAGAGATTAGTTCCCAACAAGTAGTCACAGTGAAAGGGAATTCTAATACTTCTTTCCCATAGTACAAGAGTAATCTTTATGAGAGATACTCTTCTGTAATCGGTTTTAAACTCCAAGTCAGGGTTCTGATGGTTAGCAGACTAACATCTGCGTCATCTATACACCGTGACATCTGTACTTATGTAAACCATTACTTATGTCCCAATCCTTATATGAATGGGCCGAAATGTGATATTGCTGCCAGACTCTGAGAGAGCTGTGACTGCCTCACACTAGAACCAGCGGAAGTATGAATGGGCTGCCAATCCTTGATTTCTCGTCATTGGCTTCTTTCTCTTGGGCCAAGCTCTAAGGCTCTGTGTGTTCAGTTGCCTTTAACCTAGTGTTCTTTTGAATCTTTACTATTGCCAGATAGAAGAGCAGGCCATACTGCTCTGTCAGACCATGTTTGGAAGTAAGAGACCATCAACGCCGAGATTATGCCTTTAACACTGCACTTTAGGATAACCTTTTAATTATTCAATTCCCTCTTCAGAACAGTGAGCTCGACTTCGAAGTCTTCTCAATGAACACATTAAGTAGTTCAATCCGAATGTGGGTCAGTGATTGCTTTGTATCCATAGCCTCCGGGTTTTGGAAAATTATTTTTATTTGTGTGTGTGTGTGTGTGTGTGTGTGTGTGTGTGTGTGTGTGTGTGTGTGTGTGTGTATTTATGTGTGTGCATGTCCCAGGAGGCCAGAAGAGAGTCTCAGATCTTCACAACTTCTGGAATTGGAATTTCAGGTGCTTGTGAGCATCTGATGTGGGTTTTGGACACTGAGCCCAGGTCTTCTGGAAGACCAGCAAGCTCTCTTAACTGCCAGTCTTCCCCTGTACTCCATATTTTAATCTATAATTCAGACTGACTCCTCTAATTTTTAGCTATTTTCAAGTATTACAAATAAATTAAACAAAAGTAGAAGAAGATATTTGGAGATGAATTACAGGCTCTATGTAGATTTCATTTTACTTGTATCCAACTACCCATGATCCCATTTAATGTCAAACATATTCAATACAATTATCAATGTCATAGTTTTTTTATATATTAGGAGAGTCATCAGTAGCTCAGAATATTGAACATTAAATTGAGCATAAGTTATCTGAGTAAATGAAATCTTTAAACATTTTTGATATTGAATTGTAAAGACAGTAGATAGTTCAATATTTGCAGTCTCATAGTCAACACTTATTTAACCGTTCCCTGAGTGTTTTTCCATGATTTTGGCTAGGCCTTGGGAGTGTCAAGAAAATTGTATTTTGAGCTATGCTAGTAACATATGCCTGGAACACCAGTATTTTGGAGATAGAGGCAAGAAGATCAGGAATTTGAGGCCAGTCTCAGCTCTAAAGGGAACTCATGCTGAGATACACTCTCAGACCCTGTCTCAAAAAGAAAATAGTATTTTAAATAGCAGGTATCTGTGAAGCAAATGTGTCAACAACTTATTATTGTTGTTTAAAGTTAAGTTTTAGAAATAGTGAAATATATTTCATTAAATGTATTCATTAATCTGTGCTTGTCCTTACAGACTATTGTCAGCATTCTAAATCAGCTTGATTTGATCATAGTTACAAATCAAGAATTCACATAGTAGGCTTGGAGCCAGAGAATACTGTTCTGAAGCTAACCTTTCAAAAATAGCACATAGATTCTGAGCTGCAAAGTTCTTTTGTACATTTGTTCATTTATACACCTACCAAGTATTTAATATTTCCATTGTGTGTACATTATGCTAATTTCTGGAAGTCTGCACAGTAAAACAATGCATAGATATCTCAATAAATTATAATCATAATTTAGTGGGTTAAAAACACTCTTCTTTTATTTAAAAAATTTTTAATTTTACATACTAGCCTCGGTAGTTCCCCTTCTCCTGCTCCCTCACCTCCCCCAATCCCATCCCCATCCACTCAGAGGAGGAGGTAAGACCTCTCTTGAGGAGTCAGCTAAGTCTGGCATACCAAGTTGAAGCAGGACCAAGACCCTCTTCACTATATCAAGGCTGAGCAAGGTATCCCATTATAGGGAATGGGCTCCAAAAAGCCAGTTCATTCTCTCAGGATAAGTCCTGGTCCAACTTCCAGGGTCCTCCCCCCAACATATTAAGCCACATAACTGTCACCCACATTCAGGGAACTTAGTTCAGTCCCATGCAGGATCCCTAGCTGTCAGTTCAGAGTCAATGAACTACCACTAGCTTGGGACAGCTGTCTCTGTGGTTTTCCCAGTCATGATCTTGACCCCTTTTGCTCATATGATCCCTTCTTCTTCTTCTCTTCAACTATGCTCCAGGAGCTCAGCCCAGTGCTTGGCTGTAGGTCACTGCATCTTCTTCCATCAGTTACTGGAAGTAGGTAATCTATGACAATTAGTTTAGCCACTAATCTGATTATAGGGGAAGTCCAGTTCACCACCCTTCTCCACTATTGCCAGGAGTCTTAGCTGGGGTCATCCTTGTGGATTCCTGGGAATTTCCCTAACACCTGGTTTCTCCATAAGCCTATAATGGTTCCCTCTATCAAGATATCTCTTTCATTGCTCTCCCTCTCTGCCACTCTCCCAACTGGACTATCTTGAGCCCTCATGTTGCCATCCCCCATTCCCACCCCACCCCCGTCTACTCCCCTTCTCATTTTACTCAGGAGACCTTAACTATTTCCTTTCCTGAGGCCCTCCATGTGTGTCCCTCTTAGGGTTCTTCATTCATCTAGCTTCTCTGGGATTGAGGATTGTAGCCTGGTTATCCTTTGCTTTACATCTAATAGCCACTTATGAATGAGTACATATCATGTTTGTCTTTCTGGGTCCGGGTTACCTCACCCAGGATGACTTTTTTCTAGTTCCATTCATTTGCCTGCAGATTTCAAGATGCCATTTTTTCTTACCACTGAATAATGCCCCATTGTGTAAATGTACCAGATTTTCTTTATCCATTCTTCATTGTGGGGCATCTAGGTTGCTTCCAGATTCTGACTATTACAAATAATGTTGCTGTGAACATAACTGAGAAACTGTCTTTGTGGTATGATTGTGCATCCTTTGGGTATATGTACAGGAGTGGTATTGTTGGGTTTTGAGGTAGTTCATTTCCCAGTTTTCTGAGAAACCCTCATACTGATTTCCAAAATGGCTGTACAATTTTGCACTCCCACCAGCAGGGGAAGAGTGTTCCCTTACTCCACATCTTCAGCATAAGCTGTCATCAGTGTTTTTGATTTTAGTCATTCTGACAGGTGTAAGATGCTACCTCATTTTTGTTTTGATTTGCATTTTCCTGATGACTAAGGACATTGATCAATTCCTTAAATGTCTTTCAGCCATTTGAGATTCTTCTACTGAGAATTCTCTGTTTAGGATTTGTACCCCATTTTTAAGTTGGATTATTTTGTGTTTTGATGTATAGTTTCCTGAGGTCTTTATGTATTTTGAAGATCTGCCCTCTGTCAGATGTGGGTCTGGTGAAGATCTTTTCCCATTGTGTAGGCTGCCGTTTTGTCTTATTGACAGTGTCCTTTGCTTTATAGAAACATTGCCTTACAGAAGTTTTAGGAGGTACCATTTATTAATTGCTGCTGCCAATGTCTGTGCTACTGGTGTTATATTTAGGAAGTGGTCTCCTGTGCCCACAAATCCAAGGCTACTTCCCACTTTCTCTTCTATCAGGTCCAGTGTAAACTGAATTTATGTTGAGGTCTTTGATCCATTTGGACTTGAATTTGTGCATGGTGATAGATATGAATTTATTTGTATTCTTCTACATGTTGACATCCAGTTATGCCAGCACTATTTGTTGAAGATGGTTTTTTCCCTGTTGTACAATTTTGGCTTCTTTGTCAAAAATCAGATGTTCATACATGGAGACACTTTCTTAAGATATTACACTAGTCAGTCAGTCTTTGTATGAACTTGGATGAGCTCTTCGGATAGGCTGTGAGAAGAACATGAAGACAGGCTTGTGTCTGAAGTGGAACCTCCAATCCACACAAGACGATGCGGAGACAAAAAAAAAATCTAAACAGTCATCAACAAACTGAGAGAGGAAAACCTCCATGGCAAAAAATAAAGAGCAAATGATTCAACCAGTTCACAAGGAGAGGTGTGGGGAATGCATAAAGGAGGTTAGGGAAAGGGGGTACAGGGTGTAACATGCCAATCCAAGGTATTTGGCTATTCTGACTCGCAGCCAATCAGACACAAACTCCATCCTTGCCTCCAGAAGTGTAGCCTTGCACACCAAAAGTGCTTATGCTTTATTAATGACTATAGTTTTGCTCTGGATCATAATCCCCTGCCACACTCTTCTGTCCCATTTCCTCTTAGCCATAGACTACTTGCTCACTTTCTCCACAGCTAACTCCAACTTTGCTACTGCTTACACAGAACACCCCTCTTATTCCTGCTCCCCACTTTAGTTGTTCACGTGTTTGTTCGTTCGCCTTAGGGTGGTTTGATTGAGAATGATCCCCATAAATCCTGGCATGTCCGTGCTTGGTTCCCATGAGGGGTGCTGGTTGAGGAGGTTCAGTGGGTATGGCCTTACTGGAGGAAGTACGACACTGAGGGCTGACTTTGAGAGTTTGAGGATTCTAGACATATGTTCTCCTTGCTTCCTGTTAGTAGTTCCAGATGTAAGTACTTCACTCTCAACTTCCAGTTCTAGTAGTGGTGCCTGACTATTGTCATCCTTGTCCCTCATGACACGACAGAGACTTACCTCTCTGGACTCCAACGTCCTAAATAAATTCTTCCTTCTACAAATTGCTTTGGTCATAGTGTTTTATCATAGCAATAGAAAAGTAACAACCCTCTGTAGTTAACGCCTAGTCTCTCTAGTCTCTCTAGGCATTGCCTCCTTAAAAGTCTCCCTGAAATATACTCCAATATGGTCCAGTAATTAAAATACTGTTGCATTTTTCAAATATTGCAGACTTTTAAAATACAAAATGGAAGGAGGTTTTTACCACCGTTTTGCCGAATTTTAATACAATTTCACCCCCCATGATCAGTGGAACACCTGGATGTGTGAAAATTATGCAACTATGGCTGGGTTTAGATGATCATGACACGGAGGGGCAGCCTGAGACAGAGCGTAAAGGACTCACTAAGCGTTCGGGGACAATTCTCCAGCTCTGTTTAAACAAATGCAAGTCTGTGCCACAGAAACCTTAGAGTTTGGAGAATTGTTCCAAACAATTATGTGGTTCCTCCTTCCAGGAACAACAAAAGTTATCAATAAAAAAAAATTAAACAAAATAATCAGGTCCAAGTAGAGATCTAGACAACTTAGTATCCAACTTTGAGTGCCTCAGAGCCCAAGAGGCCTGAGTGAACAGGGACTTGAATGCTCTGTGAACTCCCTTCACCATGCTATTCTTCATTGCCTGTGCCAGGAAACTGGGAAAGTGATTAACTTACAAGTGATTGATCCAGAAGCGCAGCAGTGGGCCGGCTCTCCAAAATCACCAGGTGAAATAGCAGCCTTCCAGACACACACAGCTGGACGTGTTTCACGTCTGGATCATCCAAGTCTACTGCACGCCATTCCAGCGGCTAAGGGTGGACTGGAGATAATCCAGTAGGAAGAAGAGCCGAACTGTGCCGACTGTTGACTGTGGAACGTGCTTCCTTGGCCGCCCAGTCCACCTCCTTCTCAGACCTTTGTGGTTTGTTTGCCTTTTCAGCTGTATTAGTGGTTAATATGCTGATGGGAAAATAATCTGTCCAACATGAGCAAATCTTTCAGACTTGTAAGTCTACTGAGGGCTAATCTGCCGGTGCCCAAATATTAGCTGCTTGAATCTCTATCATGCCATCACTGCATAGACTAGGATTTGCAACCGTGGGAGCTATCTGCGAGGTCTTCCTTCTCTTTTTAAGCCCTTTCTACCTACTCAGAAAGGCTAAATTTAGAAGTGTTCTATGGTCTACTTCACTTATTTAAATAACTACAGCTACGGGGTGACCCATAAGATAAAGACTTATAAAAGTATGCTTCTTTACAGCAAACTAACTTAAAGATATGTCAGAAATGCAAGCATCATAAGTGTTCCAAGTGAGATGGCATCAAGGCTATAATTGAAAGAAATCTGTTCTCTCTGCAACTGGCCAGGACTGGGGTTATGAAAAGGAATCTAGTTGCTTCAGTTCCTCCCTTACAATATCAATCCATCTTACTAAATATTTTATTGCTTTTTATAGTTTAACTATCTAATCATTTTTGTCCTCATACTTGCTCGCCCAGGATGTAGAAAGCTTCCCTATGAGAGCTTGGTTCTAATTTTGAAGCTGCAGCTCAAGTGGCTGCTCTGCTGCTGTGGACAGAACAGTTATAGAAACCAAGCAGGGGTCGTTCAGTTTGTACGGTGACCTTGCTGCATGCTGGGAGCCAACTACAAAGCCTTTCAGGATTGTTTCTTTCATTTGCATAGGGTTAAAATGATCTGAAATCTAACAGTTCTCCATCTCCAGAGATCCGGAGTTCATTTTCATGTTGGAAGCTTTCTATGTATGTATTTTCTAATTTTGTATACATATAAATATATATAACATAAACTTTGTATATGTAAAATAAACTGTGTGTATGTATATAAAGTTAGAAAATTATATCTAATTGGTACACAAATAAATAAAAAGCAAACATAAAAAACATAAAATTTGCAGACTTTAGCAATAATACCATAAGTCTAAAAATGTACGTTACTTATGAGTATGAGATCTGAGTCAATGGCTGCTCCCTCATGCCTCAGTTTGGGTTTTGCTTTCCATTGATCCGTTTGTCTTTTTCTGGATCCTTCTGTTCTTTTTTTTTTTTTTTTTTAAACTCAACTGCCTATCTGAAATGCTAATTCTACCCTTTCAAAATGTATTTGCTAGTTCATTGAGAATTTCATACTCAATCACAACTCCCCACCCTTAATTTTATCAAGATATACCCCTACCTCTGGAAATCTACTTATCATGTTTTTAACATATCTTTAAGTATCACGAGATGCGATCTAGTAAAGGCTTTTTTCTGTTAAAGACCCAAGATACTGCTGGCCATCACAAGTATGATGTGATATAAATACTTCTGTTCTTATATTGACCCATGCTAAATCGTGATGATTTATATTCTTAGAGACTATAAAATCCTTAAGGAGAAGAACTCTGCTGTTCAGCGTCTCTCACTTTATACTCTTATTGTTTCATACACCCACCGAAGTATATTTAATGACGCCAGAAATTTTTAAACATTCTAATAATGCATTGCACAACACACCTTTAAGACAAAGAAGCTTAGAACTTCTATAGGGTAGAAAATATAGAATAATTAAATGAACGTTTGATTTCTGTTTGTCCATCAATCAAACCCCCAGATCATCCATAGGTTTTAATAGCTGTGGTTCTCACCTTAAATACTATGTACAAAATTAAATATCATCACCATTTCAATGCTTTATTATCATTCTACTTACATCTCTTTTGGGAAAGAATAAAAGCTTTGTAGTCTGATTTCATGTATTACACACCCCATATAGTTATATATTTTACTTTCTTATCATTGCAGAGCTGGGGACTGTGTACGTTGAGCAAGCATTAGTCTATTGAACTGCATTTCCTGTTCCCTCTGCCATTGGTTTCTCTTTGTATTTTACACAGAGTCTTATTATGTAGCTCCGCTGTCCTTGAACTTATCTTCCTGAGTCTCCTGCTCCACTACACACATACTTTTGATTAGCTTTTGTGTCTTCTCTTCCATAATAAAATGTCTTTAGTGAACTAAGGAGAATAGCAAATGCGTTTGAATAACTATTTAGAATTTCACTAGCCAAATTGTTTATATTTTGTCCCATTTAAATGCATATTATTCTTGTTATAAACATTCATGAAAATGATTTGGTGACTAAGAAGGAAATGAATATGAAATAAATACATTAGGATAAAACAGATGATTCTTTATAAATTAAATTTTCTAATGAAAATAATTTTGTTGACCGTCTGTTTTCCCTAAATCTGACTCAAGGAGAGTAATTTTTAGAAATCCTATATTACAGTAAGGTCATACACACTGGAAGGAGAGTTTTTTCCTGAAAATCAGAAATGCATTCCGGGCAAAAGTAAATGAAAAATGACTGTGTGGATCCTTAGTGCTTCCCAAGGGAATTCATATTTCATAGGCTCAGTGCTTTAAGTTAAACTTAAGAATCAAGGACAAAGGAGGAGAACTTAAGGGTTAATGTGCCCAAAAGAAAGTGTGTGTGTGTGTGTGTGTGTGTGTGTGTGTGTGTGTGTGTGTGTGTAAGGGGTGTCGTTCTTAGTGCCCTAAACTCATCCAATTAGTTTCTTGTTGCCCATGCGTAATGATGGATTTGTTGGACTACTCCATCCTGACAAAGGAAAATCAAAATTTTGAAAGCCCCTAGAGTAAATCCCACACATCTTTTAAATCCACCAATGTTAACTGGACACATCGCAAACACTCAATTAAGCTATAGGATTACTTAATTATCTCTGCCTGTTGAGACAATGCTGGGGAGAGAAAAGGTTATGTTTTTCTGCCGCAAAAGATTTTCCTCAGAATTTAGAGCTCCATTTTTATTCTTTTACCGAAAGAAAAAAAAAAAAATCAAAGGCTAGAGATGAAGGAGCCAGCCGCAAGAATTCTTAAGGTTTCTTTGAACTGTTTTTATCAGTTCAGCAGTAAATTGGAGTAGCCCCCCCACTGTGATCTATCCATAACCTCAGCATTGACTCATCTTGGGACCCTCACAGCTCTGCTAACTTGCAGTGTCAGAGAACCCAGATCAAGGACGTTTAAAAGCCTCTCCATCAAATGTGAAGAGGGTAACTACCTTAGAGACTCTGGCTTTGATTTTGACAGTGAAGAAATTATTTTTGGCTTCAGTTTCAAGGAAAACTAAAAAGTTAAAAGTGACAGAGAGGGTGATAGGATATAAACATTTAAAAACATTTAGAAGTTACAAAATTGCCGCTTGGCAGGGCTGTCTTCCCTTTTACAATAGTGGGAGACATTCTGTAGGATGCCAAGTGGGCTCTGAAACAATGTATTCTTACTATTAACGTGTCATCCTGGAATGTCGGCTCTGATGCGCCCCACATTGATTCTTCTTGTTGACCCAGGCTTCCATGCCTGCAAAGCAATCTAACATGCACAGCAAGGCAAGCATGGGGAACAAGATTTTCAGATATTCTATCCAAGATGGAAAAAAAAATCTCCCAAGACATGAGTGAAAAACAGCAGCAGCCTGGCGCTTCTCTACTGCAACTCCCTCAAACAGCAGAAGGGAGGCCATCCGGGAGCAACAGGAGCCAAGAGGGCGCAAAGGACTTGAGAGACTGAGGCAAATGCCAGGAAAAATAGAAGCTCAGGATACTGCTTTGTGTTTTATAGGGTCATAAAAAGCTTTATACTGGAAAGTTCAAAGCCTTTAACAGACATTTCATTAGTCCTCCCTTGGTCCCCTGAGGTAGGCAGGTGGCAAGTATAATTATTGTCATTTTTATGAATGGGGAAAAAATGAGACATGTCAGATTAAGCAACACATTCAAAAGTCTATGTAATCACATGCACCAAAGATGCTGCTCGGCCCCTTCCCTGTGGCTTCCTTAGATGCTTTATGACCTCTTGTTGATCTTCTACCACGCTTTTCTTCAAAACAACAGCCTCCAAGGATCTTGTTCATGCTTAGGATATGATGTTTCTGAGACATCACTAAAGATCAGACAGGAGCTAAGAAACAAAACAAAACAAGGTCCTGGCTTGGGGTCCACACACCCAAATCATTCCTTTAACGCTACCTACATAAACCTGTATCAAATTCGTTCTATTTTTCGAAAATTACTCAGTTGGCTTTCTTAGTGGCATACTTCCTCTAAAGGTCTTCTTGAGTTCACATCGTGCGGGCACCCATAATCTATAGGTTGAAGCCGGTTCCCCACAACACTGCTAAATGTCTCCAGAAAGATGAGTCACATGACTCTGTGCAGTGCCAGAAAAGGTCTGACGTCCCCTTCCCCTGACAGCTGGCAGGCCACCACCAAGCAGGGATGCTGGAACTGCTTGCTGGCACAGCACCTCTCTGTCCTGAAAAGACATCTCTGCTTGGCATCTCTTCCAGTTGAAACATTAAAAAAATATATAAAAACAAAAAGCCAAATGGTAATAGCAAGCAAATGGGAAAAATGCTGAAAATTACTAGAGAAGGGGAAAGTTTTCAACTTCTAAGAAGATATTAGAAAGTGGAAACATCACAAAATCTGGTTTTTGCCCATGGTGTTGTCCAAAAAGCAACTGAATTTCTTATAGAAATAATAATCAGCTAATCTCTGCATGAGTCAATGATGACATAAGACTATGGACCAAAAGTAAGCATTGCTAAGGGTTCTTGACTATTTTTTACTTTATGTTAGGCTTTCCACTACATGGCCTTGTGTAATTCCATGCTCACTGGGTATATTCATTTGTGAGTCTTATAGGATATGATTTGTTTTTGTGAGACTAAAATGAAACATACCACTTTTCTATGCCTCTTCCTTGCATAAGCATAAATGAATAGTCAATTTGAATATAAGAAGACTGTTGAGAATTAAAAAAAAAACTGTAGTGAGGGGCTATGGGCTGCTTTCCTGCAGCCCTGCTCCTGATCGCCGGCTAGCTTGTGCCCCGAAATAACAACACACAAATTGTATTCTTTTAAACACTGCCTGGCCTATTACTCACATCTTGACTAACCCATATGTAATAATCTGTGTTGCACCACAAAGTGGTGTCTTACCGGGGAAGGATTCTAGTGTACGTCCATCTTGGGCTGGAGCTTCGTCGCATCTCTCTCCCTGAGGAGAGGCATGGCAGCCTGACTAACTTAGGAGAGGCGTGGCATCTGACTGAGCCATCTACCTCACTTCCTTCTTCCTGTTCTGTCTACTCCACCCACCTAAGGGCCGGTCTATCAGATGGGCCAGGCAGTTTCTTTATTAATTATCCAATGAAATCATCAGATAGATAGAAGACACACCTACATCAAAAAACCTTTTGAGAAGTTTGTGATCTACCACATGAAGTATATTAGGGGAACAATATCATGTAGCCAAATGCCTACCTCTCCATACGTGCTAAAATTTCAGAGCTGAAACCCAAATGCTTGGTTCCATCATGAGTATAACTCAGCAGAGTTTTATTACCCAGGAATATGGAGTTCATTTCCTTATCTGGCAATGCAAATGCACAGAATGAAAGACATTACACAGAGGCTTGCTTTCAGTTTCATCCCATATGCTATTAGTTGCTCTCATATCAACATATTACCATAGTTTTGTGCGTAAAAGACAGATTCTTCCTTTGTCTTTTTATATGGCAAAATAAATGCAGATTTCTAAACACTCGGACTTGAATGCTGGTTTTTGTCTGTTAGAATGGCTGTAGAATATATGATATTGATTTATTAATAATTTCCACATGGTAAAAAAATCCTTCACATTTTTTAACTGTTACAACTAATTGTTGGATTGAAATACATTTTGACCATTGATGCCTAATTTCTCTGAATAAGAACATGCTCACATTTTATGGCTTGAGAATTCACGGTGCTTTGGAGTTCCCGTTTTCTTCAAGAAAATGTATTTCCCCTGTGGGAGAGAAATTCAGTACTTATACACAAAGCAGCAATGAAATAAATGGAAAATTCTACTGTAAAAATATGTATTAAAATCAAGTTTCCTGGTCTGATAGTGAATAGCACCCGCTTCTCTGCTTCATAATCTCCCCTAGTACTTTCTTTTTTCTAACCAACTGCCTGTCAATGTTCTTACGCATTATGAAACAGCATATTATCAGTGTTAACACACAATTCATAGCATAACGTGTGTTAGATTTGTACCACCCCTTCTATTATTTATGATAAATGAGGTTTACTTCATGAATGACTTAACCGAGAAACATCACAGAGGGATGACAGAGACGTTTCATTTTTAAGTCAAGCAAATATTGTGAAGGCAGCATTTTTATTTTCTTTTTGTGCTTTCCTTTCTTTCTGACCTTGCAAACCACACAGCCTTGGAAGTCATTACTGACTCCCCACGGGATCTTTCTTTATAAGAAAGGCTACTTTTTGTAATTTTATCCACCATGGAACTCGTCGTCAACGCCAGCATGCTCAGTTGTTTAGCGTGCTTCTCCTGAGTCCTACCCTGCTTTCACCACAGGTTTGCTTTGCCCTTTAATTCCTATGCTAACTTTGAGCCAAAACCAAAAATGACCCAAACAGAATGGGAAATATGTTATTTTTATATGTTATTGGCAAAATAATTCCTATAAAACTTTTTTGGGGAAATCATGAAGTATTTAAATGTCTGTGGAAAATAAGCCAAAGGTTGAAGGAAGAGACAGCTATTCAATGTCTTTGTCTACATCAGGGCTTCTCAACCTGTGGGTTTTATCCTCTTAGGGGGTTAAAGGACCCTTTTACAGGTCTAAGACCGTCAGAAAACACAGATATTTATATTACAATTCATAACAGTAGCAAAATTACAGTTAAGAAGTAGCAACAAAAATAATTTTATGGTTGAGATCACCACAGCCCGAGGAACTACCTTAAAGGGTCACAGCATTATGAAGGTTGACAACCGCTGACCTAAATGTATCTCCACTTCTTGCTTCAGAAGTGACATTCAGAAATGTCAGTATCACATGTGCATTCCTAGGTTTCAAAGTCCATGCTGGTATGGCTTGGATCCATTGTTTCTCATGGGCTGATGGGGGAGCTCGAGTAGATAAAGGTACTTGCTGTTAATCCCAAAGATCTGAGTTCTATCTTGGAAGAAAGAGAGAATCAACTCTCAAAAGTTGTGCCTTAACTTCCATAAATGTTCCATGGTATAGGAGGGCCACATCCCCATAATCAATAAGGAAATATAATATTTCCTTATTATAAAGTGATCTCAAACACCAGCGGAAGGTGAACATGCCACCATATGCTGAACCGCAACAGAATTCGACTTTTCCAGATCAAGCTAGCTTGCACCAGCATATCTGCTGAGTCAGAATCTTTGTCTCTATTCGGTAACTTTTAGCAATAGATGACTTCTAAGGAAATATAAGGGTCGCTACTCAATATGAAAAATTTTTAGGATAAAATTTCAGTTCCGCTTCTGTACATTTCCAGCCCATATTTTAGGCTTCATGACAGGCATGAAATACCAGCAAATGCATGTCATAAGCAGCTCTTCTAGGCCACCAAATGTTTACATTGGTGGGCCCTGCTTTCATTTGTACCTTGTGTGGGGGTGATAAATATTAATTATGTAATGCCATGGGGTCCCAGCACTGAAAGGAGAAAGTAAACACCGAGACTCACCCTTAGCCAAGATGCTATTTGCAATTCATTCCTCTTGGCAAAGGGAAATTGTTGTTTTCCAAAAGAGTGGGACTGGGCATATCAGTTACACTCCAGTGCAGGCCCTACGCCTGGGAGTAGTCAGTCAACACAAAACAAACTCAGTGGTTTGCTGTGGCTTTGTTGGGTTCGGTGCCTGTTTGCTTTGATTTCCATTTTTGTGTTTTGTTTTGTTTTAAGAGAGAAAGATCACTCAGAGTTGGGTGGGTAGGGAGGTAAGGAAGGTTGTGGGAGAAGTTGGAATACAGGAAAACACAATCAAAATATATTGTATGGAAAAATGAAATAAAAAATATTAAAATCATATTTAATAATGTCATTTCTGTCAGGCTCAAAGGAAATTCCATTGACCCCAAATTCTGCCAATTAGACTAAAGCCAGCATTCCTCAAGAAGTTGTGAAGCGAGTTAGTTCTCCTCTACCAAAGGAGCCTATTCCCCCTTATCATTGAGAGAAGGGATAAATGGCTCCCTGTGGTGCCTATTAGCACACCACAACCCATGTTGGCCTCCAGGTTCCTTCAGCAGCACAAGCGCGTTCCTAGGTTTCAGAGTCCATGCTGGTGTGGCTCTTCTCAATCTGCCTTTACCCTAAACATCTCCAGCTCAAGGGCTTCCCTCTGTCCAGCTAATAATCTCTTCTCCAAACCTTTGTCTCATAGCTAAGCTCCCTCTCTTTTGTCTTCCTCTCTTAGTCCTCTCTCTTGCCCTCTCTTGGTTTCCTTTGCTTGGATTCCCTTTGTCTTCATTTCTTGCTCTGCCTCTCTCTCTTCTCTCATGGCCAAGCTCAGTCTGCTGGCCATGTTCTGTCTACTAGTACTACTACTACCTCTCTCTCTCTCTCTCTCTCTCTCTCTCTCTCTCTCTCTCTCTCTCTCTCTTTCTCTCTCTCTCTGTCTCTGTCTCTCTGTTTCTGTCTCTCTGTCTCTCTCTCTGTCTCTCTGTCTCTCTGTCTCTCTCTCGGTCTCTGTCTCTCTCTCTGTCTCTGTCTCTCTTTCTGTCTCTCTCTCTGTCTCTCTGTCTCTCTCTCTCCTGCTGCTGCTGCTCTGGACTCTTTCAGATGCTTCTGGCAGTTTTTGCCCTCATACTTTCCCCTCAACCATTCCTGGAGTGGTCACGCCATCAGTTTAGACAATCTCAACATTTTTTTAAGAGAGGAGGAAATTTCAGAATAACACCCACTGATTTCTATGATGAAACTCTTTGAAAAATAAGTTCCCCACTACTTTAAAACTTTTAAAGGGTATAGTCTTTTTTTTTTATCAAGTGACAGTTTTATATGCTCTGCTTGCAGGGGAGAAGAACTTCATTTTTGATTTGATATTAAGAAGTGCATATGTCAGCTGAGTGGGATTTTTTTTTACCTTTTGACTGTATTACTGAAGGGTGCTGAGAGGGGCTTTCAAGTGGGTCCTGTGTGCTTGATGTAGAACAGATTTTGATATAAAAGCAGGATTGGGTATCTGGATATCTTTGATCTAAGATTATCCCAAGGAATAATAATTGTGCTCATAAACAAGTGGCAGCTGAAGATGAGCAAACCGATAGAAAAAATAGTTCCTGCCGTCAAGTATCCAAGTCAGTTCCTAAAGAGAAATACATTATTTAAGTGTGAAAATATTCCACTTTTTCTCTTGTGCCAGTGTTTTTCTCACATCTGTCAGCACTAAAATCTTTAGCATACTAGAAAATTCTATTCTGTCAGTCCAAAATCCCACAGGAAAGAATGCAGAGGACCTAATGAGCACTAAACCTATAACAGTAGATGTGTGGATTTTGATAGGATTTCAAACATTGTGTTGATTGACCACATCAACTCAGAGCTGTGAGTTTGGCCAATTGCAATTGAGTTCAAACAACATGCATGAGATCATTGTATGCAAATCTCAGGGGAGAGGGGGGTTAGGGCTTAACCCTAGAGGTAAAGCCCTTCTTGGCTGGGTCTCTGGTTAGTTTTCTGTAATTATAGACAGGCTCTGGGATTCTGTCCAGCAGCCCTCCAAAAAGAGAATCAGATGCATTTTGCTTTGCAGCCAGCACTGCAGTTACCTTGGATCTGAAGTCAGTAGGTTTATGTTTATATAAAGCACTTGGAAACTCTGAACCGCTTATTGCTTCTTCCTCCACCATTAAGTGTTGGTCCTGAGGTTGCACAGTAAAGGGCTGGTGAGGGTATGGACCCTCAGAGGAACTTCCCCTTGGAACTGCCTTTACAGGCATGGGAGCTAAGCATGCCTGAAGGGTAGAAATGCCTCAATCAGCTGCGAACAATTAGGAGTCTTGGACCTGAAGGTTGTAGACGTTCTATAATTCCAGGCTTCAGGGAGCTTGTAAAACTGTACTTCTAAGTGCTGCAAGCTCACACCTTCATCACCAATCAGTTAGCAATCTTCAGAGGAAAACTTACGGGATCCTCGGTACAAAGTTCTGATTTGTACGTGCAATGTTTCTTGGGTAAAACCCAAAGATGCTTGCTCTAGCTTTTAATCCTAATGCAAGCCCATAAAGGTGAGCTGGTTACGAATGTAGGGTGACCTGGCTCTCCTTTTATGCAGAGATCTCTGTGTAAGATAGGGAGCAGGCTTCTTGTGGTCATGTGCTCACTCTGTGTTGGAACTAATGACCAACACACAAGCACAGTTGTTCATCAGGAACCATTGCAGCAGATTCTGTGATAACTTTGTATAACACTGAATTTTGCCTGCCTAAAATCAAAGAAGAAATTGGTACAGAAGAATTAATGAATGTAGTAAATCTCAGTGATGGTTTGTATTAACCTACAGTGTTCTTGAAGAATTAGTTCTTAATGAAGTAGAGATCAAGAATCTAGGTGATGCAGATGAAAGGCTAAAGAAAGCAAGAATCACAGTCATTAACCCAACACTTTTCAAAATGCCAAGATGACTCCAAAGAAAGCAGGACCCACTGGCAGTGCCCTTCATTTCTCAGGGTTTAAAAGTAATTACATGGACTTCAGCTAAAGAGTGTCCCATCCTTTGGAAGCAGTCTGCCTGCAAGAACATGAAAATCCCCCTCCCCCAGATATCTGGAAAGGCATAAATGTTTTGGGAACATTCTCATCAGAAATAAATCCCTGACTATCATAAAAATATCATGAGCTCAGTCAAGCCAGGATCAATAGAGGCTGCCTAGGGCCAAATAGGTTAATCAAAACCACAGAGCCTTCCTCTTCCATTTCTGGATGGATCCACTTCCATTTCTGTAGAATTTAAACAATTAGCCTGAACTGTGAGAACATCTACATGGTAGGTTTTTTTTTTAATTCTGAAAAATATTCTTTTTTGTGCATCCTTTCAAGAGATGGCCCACTTGTTTTGGCTTGTTTTTGCCCACGTGCTTACGGTTATTTTAATCCATGTTATTACCTCTCTCTGCCGTTCTTCAACTAAATTATTTAGTGGATGCACCAATCTGAGCCTTTGTTTGCTCTCTAATGCTTTTCTGATGGGTTTTCTCTCCACAGACGACTTTCTAAAAGCCGTATTTTTTTGTGCGCCTCTTTTAGATAGATCCCGATACAAGCAGGTGCAGGTACAGCTGGAGTCAGCTGGAGACATTCCCTGTTCACCTGCAGAAGAACCAACCTCAGTATTAACTCTGCACTTCCCAGTGTACATACCCATGTTTCAGTGACAGCGGTATTGACAGCAATGGTGTCTGTGATTCTTCTCCCCCGTCCCTTCTGTTTAATTAACTTTATAGAAAGTTGCCCAGTGGGAGGCAAATCCCATAGTGGGCCAGGAGATGCGGGAGACATCTTTGTGTGGCTCTTCTGTGTTCTCAGATGCTCCTCTGCTGAGGACCACTACGGGCTTGCAGCCATTGCTTGGGTGCGGATAACAATTCTCAGACCATTAATAGTGATTAGGAAAGAGGGCACCACCACTAGGGGAGCGCTCCTATTCCTGGAGCTTGGTAGTTCCGGGAATCTGATCTTCGCCACACCCGTACTGAACAATTGTAAAAACACTTTTAAAATTGATTTTACCACTCCACCCTAAAACTGTATCCTAGGATCCCATCTAATCAAAGATCCATAGATCTGGAAGCCACAAGCCGTGCTCTCCTTGAACTGTCTACCTGACACCCTGCTCTGTACTGTGTAAAGCTGAATGATAGCTTGCTGTCTGTCTCAAATGTGTGCTGTCCTTTCGATGGGTCACTCCACTCTTCTCCAAAGGGCAGAGCTAAACTTCTAGCTGTACCTGCCTAGGATTCCGGGAACTCTGGTGCTCTCTTGATGTCTCAGATGTGGCTCCTTTAATCTACGTGGTCAGATCATGAGATTGCTTTTTTTTTTTTCTTCAGGCTTACAGCCATTAGTTAAATTTTGGGGTGGATAATCTTGATCTTGTCTTGTCATTGGCTGTGGAATATAAATGCTGAGAATGTACTCAGGAAACTGTTCACAGAGTGGTGTTCTCGGCCGAGTCAAGTCTCTGGCTTCCTTGCGGGGAGTTGGTGTTTATTACAGAACCAGGTAATGCTATTCCCTGCCCTTCTGTTTGTTGCTCTCTGGGCTGTAGTTTTCCGATTATCTGTGCTCCGTTACTTCCTGATTTTACAATGTAACTGTAGCCATTTTTATTTAAGACACCTGGCATAAATTTAGGTCACCTTTAAAATTACGGCCGTTGTAGCAGAAAGGGAGAGGGTAAACAATCTACGGTGGGTTTCATGTGCCTTCCTTGTCTCCTCCACGGCCACTTGATGGTTTTCTAATCCTCAGAACTTCACATAACGTATTTTTGAATACTTACAGGAATGCGAAAGAGAGAGAGTCTAAGATTTATGGCAAGCACATTCTTCTGGATGTCTGTGTTAGCCTGGTCAGGAGTCTCCAAAACAATTGAGAAAATAAGTAAGTATGTGATATTCATAGAACCATTATCCACCAGTCAAATAACATACTGGTTGAGATCTTCTGATAAGTCAAACCTATACTGGGTGCTGAGGAGACTACAGACCTGGGCTGGTACGGGTAGACTCATCTGCCTGAAGGGTGGAAGGTTCCCTGGAATAAGACAAACCAGTTGAGTCAGAGAAATAGAAGGTGTGAGGGGGAGGGAGCTATGGAGAAAGGAAGAAAGTCTAGTTAGAGGCGGAAATGGAGAATCTCAGTGAGATGAATGAGCACAGCATGCCTCGGAACGAGCAAACTACAATGGAAATTCTATTTATCGATGGCTTATTATGGTCCAGGCCCTTCTGTAATCACATTGACATTGATATCCAATCACTTAAAATTCATAATGCTGGTAACAGATGATACACATAGAGAGAGATGCTGATAGACAATTCATATACTTCATGCAATGCTCTTACAATTATCTCATTTCACGAGTAATAAGGATAGGAACTAAAGATCCTAAGATTGCTGCCTAGACCTACCTCACAGTCCGTGTGCATTTTTCTTTTAACCTGAATCATATTCCTAACTCATCTGAAGGTAAAGGAACAGAGTTTCTTCAGAGGTAGCCACTCTAACTTAAAATTCCTCACTGTCCTCAGAGACACTAAGATGAAACACGTTCCATAGCAAAAAGAAAAAAGAAAAAAGAAAAAAACTAAAAAATAATAGCTTTTTCATATATAACTTTTAGGTCTGGTTTGAAGCAAGTTAATCCTGAACTGAAGTTGGACTTTCCAAGCACATTTAGCTTTGATCTGCCAAGGGCCTCTTCCACATGCAGCGTGTACACATAAACACCAAGGTCCACAGCTTTTATGGCACGCACTACATGGAGGGAAAAGATAAACATAATTATGTTGACACTAAAGAAATACAGAGGAAAGGTGGTAAGTGAGTTTCCTAGGCTGAATTAGGAAATCGGGAGTTGACGTGATGGAGAATGCCTGAAATTCCAGGCTACAGAGGGAGACCCTGCATCAAAAACAAACAAAAAGTAACAACAAAATTTTGTTTTTCGTGGTGGGTGAATTTAAAGATAGTCTGCCTCTTTTCTAGTTTACTAGGCCTGTTTTATAAGAACAAAATGTATGGACCTTGCTCTAAAACAAATGAAAAACACCTTTACTGCCGAGTTTCTCATTTTTTTATACTTACGTGGGAGTTTCGTTTTAAATATATGTTGTACCATTTGTGTAGAACAAAAGTTCTGAGGCCATCCTTAACTTCCCCTCTTTGTCCTACATCTGTAACAATTATTCTGTGACTAAGTCTGGCTTCTCCACTCTCCATTCCCTCTCTGGGCTGGTACTGCAGTGACTGCCTGATGATTGTTGCAAACCCTCGTTTTGCCGACCTATGTCTGTTGCCTGCCCTCTGCACAGCTCTCAGCATGTAGGCCCACACTGTCCACTGCTCTCAAGCCTTCAGACTAATAAGTTAGTGGATACCATTCCTATATTGTGTCCTAAGTCTCCATCCTGCTTACCTGGTCCCTTCTGTGACACTGACCTCATTACATTCTTCTTTCTCATTGAGGAGAATATGCCATGTGGACTCGCTCATTCGTTCCTCCTAATCTCCGGCATGACCAAACCTCCAGGCTCCTGCGATTCCTCTTCTTGATGCTCAGTGCTTTCTCTAAGAGATCCCATAACTGCTTTTCCATAAATCTCCCCACGTCAGAGATGTCTTCCTGACTCATCTCTCATCTAACGGACTCTTATTTACTGACTTTGTTCTATCACCTTTCCTATTGATTTCTTTCTTTAAAATTCTCATCACTACCATCACCTTATTTCATATTTATTTATGCTTTGCCTCCCCTCAAGGGGATGCTGTCCACGAGGATAGAATTTCAGACCTTTCATTGTTTGATGTTTGCCTTCGATGATGCCCACAATAGGCTGGATATTTAATGTTAGTTGATTATGTAAATTGTAGGTTTAGCTTACAAATGTTTAATCTACAAAAGGGACCAAATGTTTTGTAGTCATTGGAAAATGTGAGCCTAAAGAAAATGTGTATTATGTCTTACATGAACTGATACGAATGTGTAAGATAATACTGAAATATAAAAATGAAAAATGAAAATTGTTTTTTAAGAATGGCATAAGTGATGGGGAAGCTTTGTTAACCAATTATCTTCAAGAGATGGGACCAAGTTAGGGTGTGGCTTTCTGGGACCCGGAGAAAAACCGGCTCACAGCCCAGGTTTTCTCTCTCTCTCTCTCTCTCTCTCTCTCTCTCTCCCCCCTCTCTCTCCTTCCATTGCAGCGTGGCTGAACTTGGACATCTCCTTCCTGTTTCATGATTTTTCCCCTTATAATAAATGCATATGTAATTGTTTATCTTTTAGTTAGCCTGGTTATTTCCTGAATCAAGCTAACTTCTACGGTTGGCACCCAGAATCATGGGGCTCAGGTCTCCAGCGGCTCTAGCCAGCTGCCGTCAGGCTCAATGCCATTCATTTGAGTATAGAATTCCTGCACAAAAGCCCTGAGTAGCCATTAGCAGCAGTCCTTCATGTTTTCTCCTTAAATGTCTCAGAGAGCCTTGGCCACCTGTGACTGCGCAGCTGGCTTCTGGGTCCAGTATGGGACGCAGGCTTTCCCGCATTCATGCTTTCTTTGTGCTCATGTGACTGTGAACCAATCAGGAACTTACACGGAGTACACAGTCTGTGATTTACACTAGATAACTGTTTTTAATCTGAGCATGTCTTTCAGCATTTAATGCTAAAATCAGATTCAAACCGATCACAAAGCTACAAGTGCACCACAACACCTATTGGCAGGTAGCGGTTATTGCACCTACTTCAGTTCAAACTCAACCACAGGTAAGATTTATAATTTAAAGTATAGATTATAAATTTATAATTAATAAGGGCAAGATGATGGACAATTTAAAAATCCAGGAGTTCAATAGCTTTTTTTACTTATACCATGTATGATATTATGCAAGGTTTATATGAATTTTCCTCCTGTATCCCTCTATTTGATTCTGGGGATTAGCTTTGTCCTTCATATTTTCTCCTTCAAAACATGGTTTCATAATAGAGCCAAGAATGAGGGACTTTTAGAAATGATAAAGTCTTTACAGACTGATAATGACCAACTGAAAGGGAAATTCAGCACTCTGGAGAAGGATACAACCAATTTGACAAACAAAACCCAGTCAAACAAGGCACTTTTAGAAATCATACAGTCTTTACAGATTGATAATGATCAACTAAAAGGGAAATTCAGCACCCTGGAGAAGGATACAACCAATCTGCCAAACAAAACCCAGTCAGTGACAGAGGGTACTGAGACATTGTCTGAGAAAATTAGTACTGTTGAATGTATTAATAGGACTCTGTCGAAAGGTTATGATAGAGTGACTGGAATGTCTCTCCAGAAAGTTAATACGCATGCTATAAAAATTATATCCAAGGATGAGACATTATCTTTACTTACTGGACAGACTACACCTTAGAATTCTCAGTGAGGGCATTAGAGCAGAACACTGGACAGGAGATGCAGACTTTACAAAAGGCAGTGGTAAAAAGATTTGAAAAGTTTGAGAAATTTATTGATTTTGATGACCAGGGACAAAAAGTACAAAGACAAACTGTAACTTTATCAGTATGTATCAAACTCCAGAATAACTTACCCATAGTTGTACCTGCCTTTCCGGTGATATCATAAGAAAGAGCATCTGGCACTAAATACCCTAAGGTAGTCAAAGAATATACATGGGATCCCATACATATGGCTGATCTAAAGGAAATTAAACATGTAATTGTATCTTATAAAATACATTCTTTCTTCATTAGGGAAATGGTCAAAACATGGGCTTCAAGCAACAAAGCAATGCCACAAAACTAGAATCAGTTAATCTCAGCAATCCTAAAAAATGGACCTCAGTTGCTTTGGAAGTGTTACTAGAGAGAAGTGAAAATTTCAGAGCAACAGGGAAAAGCAAAAGGACTTGAGATTTCCCAAGATCAAATTCTGGGAGAGAAACTTTACTCTGATCCTCAGGATCAGGCTCTTTATGATGAACACACCTTGTGTCTATGTAGCACAGCAGCTTTAAATGCTTGGGACAGGATTAAGAAATCAGGAAAGAGAACTGAATCATATATTAGGGTTAAACAGGGTCAGAGAGAACAATTTAGTGACTTTTTACAAAGATTAACTAAGGCTGTACAGATAGAAGTAAGAGACCCAGAAGCTAGACGTGTAGTAATTGAATCTTTGGCTTTTGAGAATGCTAACTTAGATTGCAAAAGGATCCTTGGACTTTTAAAGGTCAGATCAGCACTAAATGAATGAATGGCTCTTGCATACAATGCATGTTGAGACAATTGACTATAGTACTAAAACTTGAATAGGAGAAGCAATTTCCAATGATATGAGGAGACATCAAAATACCAAATGTTTTAATTGTGGTAAAATAGGACATCTGAGAAGCAATCATAGACAAGGAATTCCTAGGAATAATGTCTCCTCTGGGAATGGCAGGAATAGGAGGACTCAGTCTTCAGGTATATGTAGGAGGCTTGGCAAAGGCTGACATTGGACCGATGAATGTAGGTCAACAAAAAATAGGCAAGGCAACCCAATACCATTGGGAAAATCCTTGGGGGTGGGCTCTCACAGACCCCCATGACAAACATGGTCCAATCATTCCCAGTTACTGTAGAGAATGTGTCTCACCAGGAAAACTAAAAAAAAAAATCCAGTGCCTACTATAAAATATCATACTGGTCTGGATGTGAAGGATGTGAATAGATGTGAAGGATGGATCAAACAATCCAGTAGGACATAGGAAACATATATTCTGGCAGACTTCTATAAGAGATCAAAGACCAAATCTAAGAGTGTATATAAATGGCATATTTATTGAAGGCCAACTAGACACTGGTGCAAATGTAGGTATCATTACCCCAAATCTTGGCAACTGAATTGGCCTCTTCAAGAGGTAGATGGTCAGTTCCTTGGAACTGGAACTCTATCTCAAGTGAAACAGAGCATGAGATGGGTCGAATACATAGGACCAGAAGGACAGAGAGGGAGGCTGGACCAAATATTGCTAATATTGCAGTGAATTTGTGGGGTCATGACCTATTACAGCAATGGAATACCCAGATTAACATTCCTGTAGTTGCTAAAACTTGTGTTTCTGGGTAAGATATTAGAAGATATTATAGACAAAGGTCACCAGCCATTCAGGCTGTACAAGAACACAAAGCAACTGACCAACCTTCAGAGGTACTAACAGCCCTGCCTTTAAAATGGTTAACTGAAAAACAAATATGGGTTAAACAGTGGCCTCTAATAGAAAAGCTGCAGGCTTTTGAGCAGCTGGTACAAGAGCAACTAGATGCTCACCATATTGAAGAATCTAGCAGCCCTTGGAATTCTCCTTTATTTGTTATTAAAAAGAAATCTGGAAAATGGAGAATGGTGGCAGATCTTAGAGCATCAACAAGGTTATTTAACCTATGGTTCCTCTACAATCTGGAATTTCTCTGCATTTTCTGTTACCAAAATGATGGCCTCTCATAGTTATTGATTTAAATGATTATTTCTTCACTATACCTTTACAAGAAAAGGATAGAGAAAAATTTGCCATCACAGTGCCTACTTATAATAATTCTCAGCCTACTAGGAGGTATCAATGGACTGTCCTTGAGCCAATACTTTGTTAGTTAGCCATTGGAAGTCATATGTAAGCAATTTCCTAAGTCTATAATCTACCTTTACATGGATGACATTTTGTTATTTGATTCAATTGCAGATACTTTAGAAAGAATGTTTGAAGTTTGAAGAAGTAAAGAAAGTTTTGCCTAAATGGGGATTACAAATTGCTGCTGAAAATATTCAAAGAGGAGATTCTGTTAATTACTAGGTTACAGAGTAGGTTCACAGAAAATTAGAACACAAAAGGCACAAATTAGGAGAGACCAATTGTGAACTCTTAATGAGTTTTAAAGATTATTAGGAGCCATTTCCAGTCTATAACCAACTATTAGAATAACATCTGATCTAATAATTAATTTAAACAAAACCTTAGATGGTGATAAAGACTTGAATAGTCCCAGAGAATTAACAGCTGAAGTGGGAAAAGAATTGACAATTGTTGAAGAGAAATTTTAGGAAGCACATGTGAATACAGTAAATTCAAGTCTTAATTATATTCTAGTCATATTGCCTTCCAGAATTTCTCTTACAGAAATTTAAATGTAGAGGGATGATATTATCTTAGAATAGTTTGTTTTTAAGCACATCAACCAAGTAAAACATTAAAACCTTATGTGAGAAAAGTCTCTTAATTAATTATAAAAGGCAAATTAAGCTTTGTCAATTAGCAGGTTTAGACCCAGTAGATATTATAGTGTCTTTTACTAATGATGAAATAAAAAAGTTATAGGAAGACAATAAACCACAGCAAAGAGCTTGTGCTAATTTTTTGGGAGAAATTAATAGCAATTATCCCAAAGGTGATAGACTCAACCTTATAAAGAGAACTTCTTGGATTCTTCTCTGAATTGTGCATGATGCACCAATAACTGGAGTCCATACTTTTTATACTGATGAAAATAAATCAGGGGATGGAGGTTACATTTCAGAAGAATTAAGTAAGGTGGAACAAAGCTCTTATAATTCTGTCCACAAGACAGAATTATATGTTATTTTTATAGTACTAAGGGATTTTACAGAATCTCTCAGTATAGTTACTGATTCAGAATATGCAGAAAGAGTTGTCTTTCATGTTGAAACCACTGAATTTATACCAGGTGGTACAAAATTTACTTCATTATTCATTCAGGTGCAAGACATAATCAGGAATAGGCTTTGTCCTATACACATAACACACATCCAATTCCATATGGGTCTGCCAGGTCCTCTAGCACAAGGTAATGCAGAAATTGATTGATTACTGATTGAAAGTGTGTTGAAGGCCTCAGAATTTCATAAGAAACATCATGTCAATAGCAAAAGTTTAAAGATTGAGTTTACTACTACATGGCAACAAGCTAAGAAAATTATAAAAAGATGTCCTACTTGTTTTTTCTATAACCAAACACTGTTGCCTGCAGGGAGTAACCCAAAGGGTACTCAAAGGAATGAGATCCGGCAGATGGATGTGTTCCACTTTATGGAATTTGGAAAACTAAAATATGTGCACCACACTATATATACTTAATCATGTTTTCAATGGGTAACTGCCTTGAACTCAGAAAAGGCTGACTCAGTAATCATGAATTTATTAGAAGTTATGGCCATCAAGGGTATTGCTGCACAAATAAAGGCAGACAATGGTCCAGCATATGTTTCTAAGAAAATGAAATATTTTTTACTTATTATAATATAAAGCATATCATAGGTATACCAAATAATCCTACAGGTCAGGCAGTTATAGAAAGGTCAAATTGAACTATAAAGAATATGCTAAACAAACAGAAACGGATGGAAAAGATACCAGAAATAGACTGCATAATGCTTTATTAACCTTGAATTTTCTTTACACTAATGAGAAAGGAACAATGGCAGTAGAGATACATTGGATAATAGAAAAAACATCTGAATTAAATCAGCCAGTGTATTTCAAAGATGTGTTGACCTCACAATGGAAACCAGGAGATGTGCTATCTTGGGGAAGAGGTTTTGCTCTTGTTTCCACAGGAGAAAAAAACTATGAATACTATCAAAATTAATAAAAATTTGCTTTGAAAAAGAAAAATCTCTTGAGAAAGAGAAATGACAGATCATCCACAATGGTAACAACCATACAGGTGGTAAGGAAATCATATAGGGTTGGAGCAGGATTCTGCTCATATCTTTACAGGAAAATACACAGCTTCAAAAATTCAAGAGACCCTGGATATTTGGATGCTGACAGAAGGCAAAATAACTACCCAATAAGGATCATCAAGAAAAAGGAATATAACTTATGAGGACAGAACAGGTGATCCAAACATGTGTGTGTGTGTGTGTGTGTGTGTGTGGGTGTGTGTGTGTGTTTGTGTGTGTGGCTTTGGAGTTGGACAATGGCTCTAAATACAAGCATGTTGTTAAAAGAAACATTCAGAGTTTCTGTCCCATGTAGGAGCCATCTGGTATGGGACAGAAGAAAGACTTTAGGAAAAATTTTAGTTTCTCCATGTCTATTTTGTTTATATTGTATTCTTCATTGAAATGTATGTCTATATGAATAATGTTTAAGTTTTCCACAATGAACAACAGAGTTTGCAACAGATCCTTTTCCTTCAGTAATCTTAGAAGTTTCCAGGAAGAAGATGGGGCCCCACAGCAACAACTCCACCTGGTTGAGATGACATCATGATGCTGATAGCGCTGCTATAAGACAAGTTTTTGGATGCCAGCTGCTGACATGGTGCCCCTTCTTATGATGTTCTGGCCAGAACTTTGAAAAAACCCTATCAACTGCTCAGAAATGGTTTGCAACTATACTAGACAGTAATCTTGAAACATAACCAACACTTTACACTTGCAGAATCCCATAAAGAGAACATCGCTGCCATGACAGCAGGAAGCAATTCCAGAGGACAACTTTCCCTCTCCCAAAAAAGTTTGTCCTCAGGGTTAGGAACACTGTATAGGGGTTGTTGATTATTACTGTATCAAGTAGAGGGTTGGGGTGGAAACTATGTAGGTTCAGAGATAAAAAAAGAAAAGGGATAATAATAGTGGGTAATAGAGTGAATACTTGAGAGTTATTTATGGATAATTTACATTGGTATAATTTTTTGTATATTGATACAAGTTCAAATTATATTTGTTATTTCTGTTTACAATATTTGTACACCTATGCAAAGTTATTCTGTCAGATTGTATACATGCATGTTTCTACCTCTCTGTTTGGGACATTGTGTATATTGATACAACTTTTAGGATATATTTTCATACTGCATTTCATATTATTCTTACCTCTGATCAAGATACTTATACATTGTTTATATTTTTAGGTCATTGTCCTCATTTGATGCACATTTGTTTACAGATTATTTAATATTCTGACATAAAACCTTAGTCCTTAAGTTATACATGTATTGAATATTATAGGTAAAGAGTTGTTCATGCTTGTTATACATATAGTCAGATTAACTAGGTTCTTTAGATACATAGAGATTATATTCTGTCCAGATAGGTGATCTTCAACCACTTCAAGAATCTGTAGACCACGGCATTTAAATAACTTAGGGTTCTACTGACATAAGACATGATTGCTCCTGACAGCACCAATCTATACCCAAGAGAATATTGAGCACCAAAGATACTCCACTTAGAGTTTGTTTTCTTCTTGGCACAATTGGCCTCTGGGTAAAGAACTGCCCATGCCTCAACCACTGGCAAAATACATGGTTTCTGGACTGAATAAGCAGGACACAAGGAAAAGGATGGTCAAACCTTGCCACGACAGGGTAAGACAGTTCTGAAAAATTCTCCACCTCTGAATATGATCTGTCAGTTATGCTAGGCCTTAGCCAAAGTAGGTTGCTTCAGTGTTGCATACGAGACTTTGGGTGACTGTTCAGGTAGCCAATTGTCTCTGTCATTTACTGCTCAAGTCAAGTAATATTATCTCCCTTCTCAGGCCATTGATGGGGTTGAAGACTGGATAGTCATAGTTACCTTCCTCTTATGATTTAGCCAAGCCTATTTCCACTGCATAATGTAGACTCTTTGGGATAGAATGTTTATTAAAACATTTATCATGTGTTCCTTGCTTAATATTATTTATGATGGTTGTAATTTTATACTTGATATCTGTTCCTATTGTTTATTATTTTGCATTGGGTTTGGATTGCTCTTGTTTAGACAAAAGGGGGAGGTCATGGAGAAGCTTTGTTAGCCAGTTATCTTCAAGTAGTGGGACCAAGTTAGGGTCTGGCTTTCTGGGACCCAGAGCAAAACAGGCACTCAGCCCAGGTGCTTTCTCTCTGTGGTTCACTTGCAGCACACCTGAGCTTGGACATCTCATTCCTGTTTTGTGAGTTTTCCCCTTATAACAAATACAAATATAATTGTTTATCTTTTAGCTAGTCTAGTTATTCCTGAATCAAGGTAACTTCTACACAAAAGTGTGTTGAATCCTATGTTTTGATCCCCTGATTGCCTTCTGCTGTTACAAGGAGTTTCCTTGGTGTCAACCCTGTCATACGATCACTATATAATGGTTGTTATAAAAGAAAATATCTAGATCGTGATTTGACATTTTTAAGCTCTTCAGCCTGGCTCTCCCCTCCTATATCTTTGGTGTCAGATGTATGAGGCTATGGGAAAGTCTAGAAAATGCTGAGTTAGTATAGGTTTAATTGCCTCTTTCCTGTCTGTCTCTGTCTCATCGACCCTGTCTAGGTCACATGTACTTCTGATCCCACTGAAAACAGCATTGAGATAATACTGAAAATACATTTTTCCCTACACCCCACTGACAGTTTTACTTAAAGAATCCAAACAAAAGCAAAGGACCAACTTTTAAACTGGCTTTGAGATGTTTTGCTTACTCTATGAAGGGGGCACTGGTGGGGTTATACTTCAAAGCTGTCTGCACTACTACATGGGGTCACTTCCATTTTGCCCATATTTAATCCACCGGCTATGATTGGAATATAAATATGGGACTCAAATCACTTTCGTCTCAAGGCTAATTGAGAAAGAGCAAGCTGAGCACATTTGGTAGCCGCGGCGAGGCTCCAAATTTGTGGTCTGCATGGAACTCACACTTCAAGCATGCAAGCACGTCAGGGTGTTTTATCTTTGACAAGCAATGCTTTCCAGAGAGATGCCTAGCTGTAGCAAGTCAGTGTGGTCATGAACCGTGGTGTCATTTCTGGCAAGAACTTTCAAGCCTGTTTAATATTACCATCAATTGCCATAATGCACTTTGACACTGTTTGGGATGTTACACGAGGTAATCCAACCTCTCTCATGTCAAAATTGAATCATGGAGTACTATCTTAGAAACTGAAAATTTTCAACTGCAATTTTGTTCTGCTGGACCCATGTTTTGGTTCTGTGCTTTGGTCCTGTATGACAACACACCCAGTGTTATGAGGAATGTGGATTAGATGTTTCCAGACCCATCATATATTTTAAACGGATTTTGAGAGTGATACAAGCCATTGCTTTGCAATGGATTTTCTTACATTTCTTGTACGAGTGAAGTGCTTTATGTGTCAATGGTTCCTGTGGACACAAGTATCATCAGTGAAACTGAATATTTTAAAGGTTTACTCTTATTATTTTAAAATTATGTGTATATGTGTTTCTGTATATAGGCATGTGCACACGAGTACATGTGTCTGGAAGATCCAGAAGAGGGTGCCAGATCTCTTGGAGCTGGAGTTACAGACAGATGTGAGCTGCCCAACGTTTATCCCAGGAACTGAATTTTGATACCCTGAAAGAGCAGGATGTGCTAATGAGCCATCTCTTTAGCCCCAACTAAAAGATTGTAGAAAGGATTTTATACATGTATTCATTGTGTGCATTTATGCATGCGGCTGTGCACATGCCCTAGGGCTCATATGACGGGCTCAGAAGATAACTTGCAAGCATCACTTCCTTCCTCCCATCATGGGGGTCCCAAATTATCAAACTCAGATTTTCTAGCTTGGTGGCAAATCTCATTATCCAAGCAGGAAAAAAAAAAAAAAACAAGTTTAATTGAGCCTTGTCTTAGTGTCTTTTCCATTGCTGTGATAAAAATACCATGACCAAAGTCAAATATAAGAAAAACATTTAATTTGGGGCTTATAGTTTTAGAGGGGTAGAGTCTATAATAATGGAGTAAAGACGTGGCAGCAGAAACAACTGAGAGCTTACATCCTGATCCACAAATTTGAAGCAGAGACCCTAAGACTAACACTAGTCTTTAGAAATCTCAAATCACCTCCCGCCTCACCAGTGGCGCACTTCCTTGGACAGAGCCATCTACTCTTTCCCAAACAGTTCCAACTGGGGATATATAATCAAATATGAGCCTATAAGGGCAATAGTTATTCAGCCAAACATAAGCCTTTTATGCAGATAACAAGATAGCAAACAAGTAGATGAGATCATTAAGGATGAATTGTACACAGAAGTTTCTCTTTCTAGCAAGGCAATATTCAGGGAGGCTAGGATGTAAGTAAAATCAGTCTGATTTTATGAACTCTTCATTTTTCTGAAAAGTTTCACTTGGGGTTGGGTATTTGCCTTGGTAGTAGATGACTCACCTAACAAGTGCAAGATCTTGAGTTCAGTCCCAGACTCTGAGGGGAAGAATAGCCTATTTGATTCTGTGAAGCCTGGGCCTGAATGCAATTTAAACAAGTTAGTTGTTTACTGTGCTATAGGCCATCTCCAGTGGGATTCAGGAAGACAATCTTACAGGATAAGGACCCCTCATTTCTGTGAATAAATAATTGTTGGACATAATGAGCATAGTTAGTGTCATTAAACTCAAAAGATGAAAGTGGACTTAACTGAGGGAGACTCGGTTCTGATTTCCATATTTACTATTTGAGTGAGTAAAAAGTGTTCCTACAACTCTCCCCTCCTCCCCTTGTAGTGCAGAAAACAGTGAGTGCTCCTACACAGCCTCCCCTCCTCTCCCTGCAGTGCAGCAAGCAGTGAGTGCTCCTGCAAACATCCCCTCCTCTCCTTGCAATGCAGCAAGCAATGAGTGCTCCTGCAGAACCCCTCCCTCCTCTCCCTGCAGTAGAGGAAGTAGTGCTCATGTGCCTTTCTCCTCCTCCACTGAGGATGGTCGGTTTCTGAGCACACACACATGGTTAGCAGGATGTGGGTGAACAAGTACTGAGAGGCTGCAGATCAGTTACACTGCAGATCCAGGTTCCTGATTGGCATTCCATTTTATTCTGGAGCGTAAGGAAATACACGTTGAGATTTAGAGGCTAGTTTTACGTCCCCATATGGCCCTAATTCTGCACATACAGTTGTACATCATGAATCTACAGCTTTGCTTTATGCCACCGTGTTCCTGTTTGATTTGAAACTGAAATTTTACTCAGCACTAAATGAAGAAGTTGGCTGTGAATGGTTTTTATATTATTTTAAAATGAAACAGATAAGATGTTAAATCTTTAAAATGATGTCTGAAATCAAGTAAGGTTGCCTTTGGAAACAATGAATCGTATCTTTGCATGTGCATCCCCCACAGGGTTTGCACAGGGTTTATCCTTTTCATTTATTATTAAACTTAGCAATATTAATATTTATTAAATACCTATGGGGTGCCAGTAACAACTCAGAGCACATTAAAGAGGTAGCTCCTAGTGTCAAAAATCTTAAAAAGCTGTTATATGCCATTGCAGTGCTACTCTGGTCAGGGAGAAAATTATTTTACTCTCAGATATGTGACTCGTGTTTTCTTTGTTTAGCATGGATCCATCTGACGAATCGAGTTCTAGGTCGGCTTTGGCTGCAAAACCTGCAGCAAATGCTGTGGAGGGTACATTTCTACATCCTAATGTTTTCCCCAATTTTAATTCAATTAGAAAAGAAAAGGAAGACTGAGGGGAGAGAAAAACCATCGAAAAGAAGTAGATGTAGGGACCAAGTGGGACCGACCCTTCCTGCTCTGAAAATGAACCACAGAACCCAATGAGAGTGCGCACAACCGCAGACAGGTAATTCAGATGGCTTTTCTTCATTCAAGTGACACAGGACAAAGAGCCCTTAATGAAAATCATAGGGAAATAAAGTCAGCACAGCCATCAGGAAGCACCTTTTCACTCTGCAGGCAGCAGGTTTGAAACGGTCCTTCAGGCACAGCCTTTAATGTAGGGACATAGGAGCCATTCAGCAAAGGATGCTTTCCTGTAATAGATTCTTATCACTTCAGTGTTCTCATTTTAAGACTGTTCAAACAATAATTTCAGGCCCTAATTATAATCATAACAAAAACTGTATAAGTAATGTCCACAAGAAGTCTCCAGAAGCAAATGGCAGGAGCTAAAGGGAATTCTGAGTGCATGCATGGAGTCAAACCTGTGTCCTTCCAATCCCGTCGGTAAGAAAGAAAATGTGTGAGCTCATGAAGGCTGCTTGAGAGGCACCTTGTCAAATGCACTTACTTTTCACCACTCAGCCTGTGATTTTAATATACTTTCTAAATACTTAAAATTTAGCAGTCATTTTGAAATCAAGTAAATATTTTTAGTTTCTGAGAAAATATGCTTTATAAATATAAAAATGCCTTTAGTTTCTGAGAAAAATATATTTAAAGACATTAGATATATGTTAAAAGTACATGAGAAACCCAAATGAACACCAAAAGCAATTTAAATATCTAAACAAAAAGATTTAATGAAGCAAAAAACTTGGAAAAGGCCTTAAGAAGCCATGTGTGATATTATTTATGATATTATTTATTATGAAAGTCTCCTACCCTTCTAAATGTACACACACAACAGCAACACCATAGACATGGACTAAACTGCACAACTTTAACAGAGCTTCTAAACTTATTGACTGAAAAAAAGAACAAGAATATTGACATTTTTCATGCCTCTGCTTTTAGGAGATTACACTGTACACGGTAGCATGATGTGCTCAGCTAAATTGCTTTGATGGTTCCTCTTGGTTTCATCTTTTTCTCAAATGTTCTTCTAGATACATTTAGAATAAATTCTACATTTATTCTTCCCCCCTGCTTTCCCAGGATACATAATTACCATTTCCTGGCTAAGCAATTGGAAAAGGAAGATCAAAGCACCACCACTGACCTTTAGAAGTTTATTTGGCACAATTACTAACATGATAGCAAGATAAATAAAAGGCATTAGGAATATTAAAAGATTTCGAGTCATGCAGTCCTAGTGGCATACAGAAAGGTACACCAATCATAGTGGGAAATCGGAGAAGGATTTCTAGGAAAGAAGTCGCTTATCTTGGAACTTCAAGGACATGCAGAAGTTAACTGAGCAGAAACAGTCACGATGAACATCTAAATTCGAGGGAACAGCATGTGAAGGGATATCTAGGTATGTTAGACAAACTGATGTCATTCAGAGCAGAAAGGAGGGTGCATCTATATAAGGCACTGACAGAAGTCTAGAGGACACATGACTAACGCAGAAGGGCATCATATGATAGTGTATTGCTGGCCTTCACTCTGGACTGAAGTGAGTCATGGAAAGTCTCTATGTAGCCAAAGTAAGAAAACTAGTTAGGAGTCTGTTCAGAAGTCCGTATAATAAATTAAATATCCTAAACTTACATAGAAACAGGTATAGTTAGCAAGAAAAAGTTGGGTTCAAGATGTATTTTGAATTTGTAAATTACTAGTTAACTTCCCAAACCCACTAAGTGTGAGGAAAAAATTAGAGAAGACATGAATGTGGTTTTTAATAAATTTTTGAATTATACATCTCTATTGGAACTTATGGCAGAGGAGGTAAACTTTGGAACACAAGAAATCATCACAAACATAAATAATAATTAGAAATTATGAGTAATCAATGAAGGTGAGTAAAAATACCTAATGGAATATAGAAATAATGTCCAGAAGAAAAAACTAGAACAAAATATAATTCTTTTTTTCATAGCAACAGAAGAAACTACAAAATATAATTCTTGTGAGAAGGAGGAAGAAGAAAGCCTGAAGACATAATAATCAAATTTGTAAATTTTTCTTTATTAATCTTTAAGTACTAGTTGATTTTTAAATGTCATATGTATGAATTCATTTAATAAGTGATTTTCTTTCATGTATAATATGATATATTTCTGTGTATAAAATGAGCACAAAATCAATGAAGACAGCAGACACAGAAACACCAAAATAGTTGAATAAAATATACGTTGAATGTACAGAAGAATGGTATCTTCATACATATCATCTACACTTGGATCGTACAAGCCCGTGTCATTACCCTTCTCTCCTTCTCTTCCCCTGTTCATTTGTGTCCTCTTCACAAGTAGTCTGTTTCCTACATTCATGTCTTCTTAAAAATTCTACATTCAATATGAAAAGAAAATGTAATATTTGTTATTCTGAATTGATTCTGTTTTACTTTTTGCTTAACATAATGACCTCCAACATTCTGTCCGTTTTCATCATGTGATTCTACACTTATAGCTGAATATAGCTGAATAGACTTATTATAGCTGAATATAAATATAAACTACAACATTCTGGGCTTGTTACCATCATACACACATACTCACACAAACACACACACATATAAGCACTTACATTCACGTACACACATATATGTACACATGCATCACATTTCTTTTTCCTTTCACCTACTTATAGCAAACTATGATGTGGGATGCCCCTCTGTATGCTGTGAATCTATTTTTATTACCACTGACTAATAAAGAAGCGGTTTGGCCTATGGCAGGACAGCATATAGCTAGGTTGGAAAGCCAAAGGGAGAAAGAAGATGGAGTCAGAGAGATGCAAGCAGCCACCAGAGAAGCAAGATGTGAGGTAACACCACAGCCATGTGGTGTTCTATAATAGAAATGGGTTAATTTAAGATGTAAAAAATAGTAATAAGCCTGAGCCATTAGTCAAACAGTTTGTAATTAATATTAAATCTTAGAATGGATATTCAGGAACTGGCAGGTGGGAGAGAAAACCCTAGTTACAAATGGTGCCCACCATCTGGCATAGATCCACATAAGACCTAAAAAAGCTTTTTAAAAAGAAAAGAGGGCTTCTAGACCCATAAAAATGGGAGTCAAGCACAGTTTCTTGGTAGCCACATTTTTTTCAGATAGGTTGCTTGCTGGTGACAAACAGACACCCTGTTTCTTTAAGAGATGGCTTCCTGATATGTACTGGCAACACAGAAATCTTTTCTGAGTTCCTTCTATAACACACTTGATTGGGGTTTGTAGGCAGCATGTTACAAGCTACTTGATGGCAGCATGAACCTGCTGCATCCCTAGAGTTTGGGGCAGTGAATGTGGCTCCCAGAGCTGTTGATGAACTTACCTCAGCCAGGATGGAAACCTAAACAGGACAGAGTCAACAGCCAAAGCTTTGGCTTTGCTCCTAGACATGCCTGCTTAGAATTTTTTAAGCTATCCTGGTCAGAAATGACTACAGAAGCACAATAAAGACAGATTCAGACAAAAGGGCTCTAAACAGGTCATAATGTATTTGATAAATTTATATGGGATTGGGAAAGAGAGGATAAAGGATAGACTCATAGATTAAAAGAATAATTTAAAGATAATAAACAGATTATTTAAAAGGAAATAGAATAATAAAAATGTATAATGAGCCTTGTAAAATGGAAATACAAATACACAGAAAGTTAGATTATATATACTATCATGATTTCTTTTAATTTTGACTATTAATGCAGAGAGACATTTGGTTGTAGTGACTGCTAAGCTAAACCAACATAAAGACAATGTGACTTCAAAATTTGGGTCCAAGGATATGCTGCTTTGGAAAAGAGGTTCTGCTTTTGTTTCCACAGAAGATAAAAAGCTGTGGATTAATTCCAGACTAATATGATTTGGTCAAGAATGGACCCCTGGGAGGTCTCCAATGGGAACAATGACCCAGATGATCTAACACCCAGAACAGCTTTAAGGCAACTGGCTGAGATGATATGGCCCCACAGACTACTATAGCCAAGATTTAACCATAATTCTAAATTTTCTCAGGAACTCCATAAGATTATCAGTGACCCCAATCAGTGGGAAATAGTATAAAAACCTATGCCAAAATTCTCAAAACATTGTATATAAATGATTGCTTTCACTTAAAGCAAGTTGGTTATAAATGATTAATGGTCATAGTCCATCTCTTTTTAAAGAAAAAAAGGATATAATAAAGAAATGATGACAAAAGGTAGATTATTGAATCTGCTTTAATCCAAAAAACAACTGTTACTCTCAAAATACTTTACATTGGTATGGAATTTGGTTTATTGATATAAATATATGATCAATTTTGTTATAATAAATGTATATTTCTACTCTTGTTTGAGGTGTTATGTTTATGCAGCTCATATAAAAATGTAATGTGATATGGAAATTTTCTCTGTATGCTATGAATATGTTTTATTGCCATTGGTTAATTAATAAGTTGCTTTCAGCCAATGGCTTAACAGAATATAAACAGGCTGGAAAAGATATATAGAGACAATGGGTGGTGTCAGTGAGATGACATGTAGCTGCCACAAGAAACAGACACACTGGAACCTTGCCAGTAAACCATGAGCCTCATAGTAAAATATAAAATAATAGAAATGTGTTAACTTTTTTTTTTTTGGTTTTTCGAGACAGGGTTTCCCTGTAGTTTCTAGAGCCTGTCCTGGAACTAGCTCTTGTAGACCAGGCTGGCCTCGAACTCAGAGATCCGCCTGCCTCTGCCTCCCGAGTGCTGGGATTAAAGGCGTGCGCCACCACGGCCCAGCGAAATGTGTTAACTTAAGATGTAAGAGCTATCTGGAAATATGCTTAAGCTATTGGCCAAACAGTATTGCAAATAATATAGTTTCTGTGTGATTATCCTGTCTGGGAAGCCAGGAACAAATGACCAGTCTCCACCAACACTAATGTATAGTTAATAGCCATTTATAATAATCAAACTTATAGCCATGTTAGATAGGTTTTTTTAGATATGCAGAGATATATTTCAAATAAATAAGTGATCTTCAAATACTTCAAAGACCTACAGAATATGGCATTTAAATATTTTAAGAACTTAGACTTTTCATGACAGTGAGACACATTTGCTCCTGGAAGCACCAATTATTTCAAGACAATGATGGGCATAAAGAAGCTTGTTATGGAGTTTGTTAGCCATTTGGGAAAGAAACTGCTCTTGCCTGGACTACTTGACAATAGTCTGTATGAACTAGACATGCAGAACCCATAGAAAAATCACTGTGGAACTTGCCAAAACAAGGTGGGACAGTCCTTCAGGGTTTCTGCTTCATGGAAGAGTCTGCCAGACATTATACAGAACACAGAAGAAAACAACTGATAAATTTTGTCAAAATAGGTGGGACAGTCCTTCAAATTTCCTGATTCATGGAGAAATCTACCAGATACTCTAAGCTTATAGGCTAAGGATGAATGCCCCAATGTTACAGAAGAACTTTGGGTGACTGTCCAGGCAACCAGATATCACTTTCATTTCTAGAGCTTTGGAAGTTGCTTGCAATACATTTCCTATTTACTCAGGTAATATTATATCCTTCTGAGGGCTTTAATCGAGTTGAAGACTAGATAGTTATAATTATAGTTTTCCTTTGTTATTATAAAAGATAAATTAGACATGAAACTTTAGATTCACAAAGATAGGATAGATGATAGAATATTTTCTTTAGTTTTGTCAATACAAGTAGACTAAATATTGTAACTTTAATTCTTGCCAATAACCATTTTGTTATATGTGATTTTACTATGTTAAAGTTAAAACCTTCCTTTTTAATTAGACAGAAAAGGGAGATGATGTGGGATAGCCTTCTTTATGCTGTGAATATGTCTTATTACCATCGGTTAATAAAGAAACTGATTTTGGCTAATAGCCAGGCAGAATATAGCCAGGTGGGAAATCCAAGGAGAGAGACAGACGGAAAGAAGCTGGAGTCAGAGAGATGTAAGTAGCCACTAGAGAAGCAAGATGTGAGGTAACACCACAAGTCTTGTAAAAAAAAATAAGATAATAGAAATGGCTTAGTTTAAGTTGCAACAACTAGTTAATAATAAGCCTAAAATAATAGGCCAAACAGTATGTAATTAATATTAAGCCTCTAAATGGTTATTTTAAAAGTGACTGTGGGACCAGGCAAGAAGAGAAATCTCCAGTTCCAAAACTAAGATGACTACACAATTTTTAACTATTGTGGATTGTATGGTGATGAGCATGATGTGTATTTTTCTCTATTTTAGCTGATATGGATTCCTGATGCTTATCCCCAAAACTATATAGCTTGAAGATATGGTAGCTCTAGTCTTAGTTTTGAGGCACTTCCTTACCAGTACCTAGAATGACTGCACTCATTTTCATTCCCACCAACGTATACAAGGATTCCTCCTACCCCATTTGACAACAATATCCTCCGGTTTATTATTTTTGGTGTCTTGGCGGTAGCTCTTCTGACTAGAGTGAGATGCAATCTCAATATGGTTTTCATTTGCTTTTCTCTGTGGCTAAAACTCTTGAGCATTTCTTATACATTTGCTAGTTATTTTCACTTCTTTGAGAATTGTATGTTCAGTTTATTTGAATACTTTTAATTGGACATTTGTTTTTGTTTTTATTTTGCCATAGTCTAGATAAAACCCCTATCAAATTAATAGTCGATAAGTATTTTTCCTCCATTCTCTATGCTGTCTCTTCATTCTGTTAATTGTTTCTGTTGCTATGCAGAATCCAAAATATTATGCAATCCTGTTCATTAAATTTTGCCATTGCTCTCTTAGTTATTAGAGGATTACTCAGAAAGTTGTTGCCTATGCCTAGACCTTAAAGATTTTTCCCTATGTTTTCCTGTATCAATGCCAAAGTTTCAAGCCTTACCCTAAGGCCTTTTATTCATTTGAATGGGTCTTTGTGCCAAGTGCAGTTTCTGTTCTCTTGGCTATGATAAAACATTCTGTACAAATTGCTTAAGGGAGAAAGGGTGCATTTTGTCTTAGGGAAATGAAATCCATCATGGCAGAGAAGACATGGCAAAAAGCAAGGAAGCCATAGAGGCAGGATTTAAAAAGCTGCCAGATCACATTGCATCCACACTGTGGGAATGAAGAACAAGAAGTGGGACCAGGCTAAGAGCCCTCAATGCACATCCCTAGTGACAGACCTTCTCCATCAAGGCTCCACCTCCTAAAGGCTTCATAACCTTCTCAAACACAATCAACAGCTAAAAGCTAAGTGTTCATACATACAAGCCACTGAAAGACATTGAAACCACAGTAGAGAGATAAAGTTTCAGTCTTTGACATATGGAAGTACCCAGTTTTCCCAGGACCATTTGTTTAAAAAGATGCTGTCTTCTCCAACATGTACTTTTGAAAACTTTGTCAAAACTTAGGTGACTGTGGTTATATGAGTTATTTTTCTTGGTCTTTTATTTTATTCCATTGCTTTGTGTCTGGTCTTCTGACTCTAACATACTAAATTTGTTACTTTGGATGGAGTGTGACTTAAAAAACTGGGTATCATGACACTTCCAGCATTGCTCTTACTGCTCAGAATTACTTTTGACTATTTGTGGTCCTCCATGTTTCCATATTATTGTTTCTTTTGGTTCTGTAAATAATGTTGGTCAGACACTTAAGAAATTTGTTAGGGATAAAAAGAGAAAGACAGGGAAGAAGAAGAGAAAGTGGGGGTTCATGAAGTATGTTTCTTCAGAAAATGTGAAGCTTTGGAGCTTAAAGAAGATTCCAAACTCATGTCGTCATATTTTGAGTTTAGAATGAGGTTATAAGGTGATTGGGGGCGCACGATGGAATTCAAAATGTCCACTTTACTACTGGTTGAAGTCAGATTAGATCAGATACATCAGCAGGCAATCCACTCATGTCTACACCTTCGAAAACCCAACTGATGCTCCAAGTCTGCTAAACTCCAGTGGAAGAGACAGAGATGAGGCTCAGAGTCTCTTTCACAGGGCAAGTCAGTGCCCCCGAATCTGGCCTGTCCCATTCGGGAAGCTGGAGCAAATCAAACAGACCTATGCTATAAACAAACAAATGAGACAATTAAAACACACACATGCAACACAACACAATACAAATGAGGGCAAGAATTACCACTTTTATTTTCTCAATTTTCACAAAGTGAGTGAGTTACAAATATCAGTTGGAAGGTGGAGTCTACCTGAAGGAATGAAAAAAGCAACAATACTTCTCTCCATAAGAGAACATTAGGAACATGTGAAAATATTAGATTACAAAGAGCTTAAGATAAAGAAAAAAATCTGAAAATTTGACCCCCAAGGTTATTTAGTCAGAGGATTCAGGAGATCACTGAATATGCCACTCAGGTGCAGGTGACAGGTTTCCTCCTTGAGGATGATGAGGCAGTAAGAAGCTGAGGTGTAGATGGAGCAGCGGGACTGCGTCCTGCCACCCAGCTAGCTTTACACCCAAAATAATTACACGGAAACAGTATTCATTTAAACACTGCTTGGCCCATTAGTTTCAGCCTCTTATTGGCTAATTCTCACATCTTGACTAACCCATATTTAGTAATCTGTGTAGCACCACAAGGTGATGGCTTACCAGAAGAGATCTTAATCTGTGTCTGACTCAGAGAGGAGAGGCATGGCACTGCCTGAAGCATCTGCCTGTCTCTGCTTTCTCCCACAATTCTGTTCTGTCTACTCTGCCTACCTATGTTCTGATCTATCAGGCCAAGCAGTTTTCTTTATTAATTAACCAATGCAACAACAGATATACAGATGACCCTCCTCCATCACTGAGGTAAAGCCTTAGCAGCTCCTGTCACGTGTTCCTGAGCTGTTTCTAGCAGTGAGGCACAACCAAATGACTGCTCAGTCAGTGGGAAAGTGCAGTATGGCTTGAAGAGATAGTTTCCAGGGAGAAGCAGAGGGGAAGAGGGAGAGAGATTCATTAAACCTTGTAAACAAGATGTAAATCAATTCTTTTTCTCATTGAATAAACTGGTGGTGACATTTTCAAAAAATATGTAAATTATAAGACAATGAAAACAAAATACACAACTAAGAAACCATCTAGCATTCCTAAGATTAGTATGCCTCTGTTCACATCTTCTGTGTCTAATTCTCACTGATAAACAAGGCAAAAATCTGTTCATACAGAAAATCAATTTTCAAAATACTTGCATGATTATGAACAGCTTGCTTTTGTAAAACACGGCCTTGGCCTTCTAGCCCCAATGAGTGAGCTCATGGTTTCCATTAGACTGAGGTCTTGATGGTGCATTGTACTCCACAATGCATGGTTTAGTAAGTTTCATGGCTAGAAAGACCTGAAGGATGTTCTGATAAGTGACTTCAGTCCTCTGAGATGATCTGTATTCAGCATCTGAAGAGATGTATCGTGTGAGCATCATTTTAGGAAAAAAAAACCATAAAAAGCATACTTTGCATCCAATTGATTTTACAATCAAGTGTTCATTGAAGCTTGCCAAAGAATTATAAGTCCTAACTAACCTCAGATGGGAACTCTGAACTATCTTCTCAAAATTCTACCACATTTATAGTTCCTTCCTGGCTTCAACTTATTATATAAGATAGTATATGATATTCTGACGTATTAACCAAATACGAGTTTAGTTGAGTAAGTAGGTAATAGAAGCCAGCTTCAGTGGTATACATGTGTAGTCCCAGCTACACATCATCAGAGGCCAAGATAAGAAGATAAGAAGACCGTTTGCATTCAAGAGTTCAAACCCAATCTGAACAACTTAGAATTCATCTGCAAAACAAAGGCCAAAATAAGAAAACTGGTAAAGGAAAGCATGTTGGTTAATCTTCACAAGGCGACCTGATCTAAGCAAGCCAACAAAATGAGAGTTGGAGAAGCAACAGAAGTGAGGACCCTGGGAAAGCTGTGTTATCAGTGAGAGAGAATGAGGATGGTGGAGTTGTGTCAGAAAGTGGAAGGGGAAAGAAAGCAGCTGGCAGCATGCATGGGAGCTGCAGAATAATATATGGTTTAAAACTCTCTTGGAAAAACATATGGAATCATCTATACATAAGAATCTGCAAACACACTCGTGGCCACATGCTAAGAATGGTGTATTTATTTCAGAAAGTGTATATTTTTTAAAAAATGTGAGCCCAGGTGTGTGGAAAAATTGGGTTTTAAAGGCTGTAGTCAAGGATGTGAAGATGCATGTATATATAGGGGGGATATAGTCTCACCTCCTCAATGGAAGATGAACCTGAGTGCAATGCTTTCAGACAAGTGGCTACAGGCTAAAATGATTTCCCACTTTTTAAAAAAAAATTGAGCAAGTTATTTGAAAAAGCTCTGCCAAACCCAATCCATTTCCTTCACTTTCTCCCTCACTGCACAGGGGTTCCCTGAGGTGGTAAGAGTGCTCTGGAAAAGCGAGTGGAACAGGAAGAAACCAGCTTGAGGAGTTTGGTGCTCCTCTCTGTCACAGAGCAGAGCATTGCCGTGAAAGGTCCTTAGTCTCCCAGTGACGTTAGAGAATCCTCACTATCAGCCCACAGTGGCTGGTTTTGAAGTTCATGAACAAAAATGATTTTTTTTTCAAGGAATGGCTGTAAATATGAGAGAATTTATGGTCCTCCTTTCAGGAATTACTGATGCCTCTCTAGAATCTGACAACTACCATATGCAAATTGGAAAACCACTCCTTAGTAAATTTATGTGCATCTTATAAGAATATCGCACTTTGACTTTTACAGAGAGCTGTAGAACACGGAGGCAGAGGCAGTCTGTTCAGAAGCTGGTTGTCAAGGCAACTGTACCTTCATCCAATAAGAAAACCAAAGGAATTTTCTAAAAGCATATTGGGGAGGAAATATTTAAGCATCTATTGCCCTCGTGTACGTTTTCCATTGATCTAAAGACAATATCACCAGGAGTTTATTAGTTGCCACAGCGAAGGCTTCTCTCTATTGAATCCTCAGCAAGACATGAAATCAATGTGGTTACAGGTGTAAGTACTTACTTTGGATCGCATGGCATTTCGGCATATGTTAGAAAAAGTTTGCGAATTAACAGGGGAAAAAAAAGAACTGAATCCTTCTCATCTTGCATGGCAAGTGTTATGACTATTCAATTTTCTATCAACTATGAAACTCAACACACTTTTGCAATGCGTGCTGCTCGTCTTTAATCACAGTTCTGAGACACACAGAGACCAAGAGATGGAGGCAATGCAGAGTGATATCAAGTAAAGAATGGTTGAGAACAAGGATCTGGGTGGCATCTGCTTCTGTCCCTTCAAGGGGGTAGACCCCTTTGCTGCCATCTGTAAAAGTGGGACATGGTGAATATTTCATCAAGGAAATACTGGGAATAAAGAAAGAAAGTTTGTGTTTGAACTCATGGGACACCAAGGTAGTTAAGGAGGGAGGTACATGGAAAGCTGTGCTATGCTGTGATGGAGATTGTTTTGGCATAAACCAAATGGAGCTGTGCTAAAAATGTACATTCATAGAACTGGAGCAACAGATTGGTAGTTAAAAGTACTTACCACTCAGGCTGGGACCTCAGGGAGGCTCAAAGCTAACCTGAACTCTTGTTCTAGGTGATCCATTGCCATGTCCTCTTCTAGACCCCTCAAACACCAGACACCCATATGGTGCTCATATATAGTCAAAAAGTCATTCCCATAAGAATAAATTAATCTTTAAAAACTAAAGAAGGCTAGATTAGTCTTTGAAGGCCATTCTCATAATAAAACATCAAGCGAGGAAAGGTTTAGTCCAGTGGTTCTCGGTCTCCCTAATTCTGCAGCCCTTTAATACAGTACCTCATGTTGTAGTGGCCACCAACCTCCAAATTATTTCGTTGCTACCGTATAACTGTAATTTTGCTACTGTTAGAAATAGTAACACAAATATCTGATATGCAGAATAGCTTTTATGTGACCCCAAGAGGGCCGTGACCCACAGGTTGAGAACCACTGGTTTAGTCTAACTCATCTGCAAATGAGTACAGTGATAGAACTGGTACTCCACTGAAACATCAGGAGGTCCTGATGAGGTCCCATACATGAAGTCTACTTGGGGCACACAAAGGACCTCTTACTATTAGATGGCCAGCATTCCTTTATCTGGATGAGCTGTTGGATGGCCAGCGGCACATTTTCCTAACAACTTCCTCAGCATCCTTATCATTATCATCTGACACCCTCTAGCCCCACAGCAGTCACCTCCCCTTCCTCTGCCCCGGGGGCCGGTGCTGTTTCTTAGGTTTTCATGTCTCTGCCTAATCTCTTCAGCCAGGGACTATGGTGTATCAACTGTTACATGAATTCTTTAGTAATTATTAGATAGAGTACTCCTGTTGCAAACGGAACATTTGCCACTCAACACACATCTGGAATGTGTTCACAGGTGTACATGAATTTCCAAACCACAACATCAGCATTATTTACTTTCTAATTGTATTAAAGTTTCAAATAAGTACAATTCTCTCTATGCCTACATTAAGATAAACTTACAGACTCTGGACTAACATCAACATGCCAAGTTCTAGGCTCTCAGAGTCGGCTGCTGACTCTTATTTTTGAGCAGCTAAATAAGAGAATCTGACATTTATAAAATTTGGATACATAGCTTCTTTTCCCCAGCACAAGGAAAGGTCTGTTTACCTATAATTCCTAACTGTGAAATCCCCCTCTTTGTTTTTCAGCTAAATTTTCTTTGAATGAAATGTTAACTTCCATACATATAACCTAAGAATAAAGCAGTAACCCAGAAGCAGGGCACGAGGTAGTCTTTTGATCGATGTGGTCAAAAGTCAAACTTAATATCTGTTGTAGATCTTAAGTTGGTTTATAATATAAATCTTAGAGTTGAAAGCCCCAATTCCCATAATCAGACTTGTTTTATCTGTATCTCATTTTTTAACATAAAATGGTTGTGATCATGATGTTTAGTACTTCATTTGCCGTTTTTCTTTTTTCTACTAGATGAACTCTGGAGGGAATCATTATAAACCTGTTTTCCTGTGCCCTCTAGAAAATTAGATATAAAACCAACATTTATTTAGGTTCTGTTCTCTGAAATTTCTGATACATATGGACCTCAAAGAGCTACCATCCAGAAAAGGGCACAGCTTAAGTGAGACTAAGGAATATACTGGGTCAAAGAGAAGATTAGGTAAACTTCTGTAGATCAAAACTACACTAATCCCATGTGATGGGTGCACACAAGGCATGATCCACAGAGCACATTCATTCTTCAGGATCCGAATAAAGAATTCATGCGGGGAGCCTTGACTGTTTGCTTATTCTGCTCCTCCAGTTCTGTTCTCCTCAAGCATCTGAAGAAATGCGTGGTACAAAGAGGAAATTACTTTTTCAGTTATGTTGATAATAGCAGCCGAGGCAGAACCTGTTTCTAAATATGAGCTCAGGGTGGGAGCTGGTCAAAATCCTGCTACTGAATTCATGAGCAAAGCTTTTAAAACCTGCTCCGCAAGACAGAGGTGGCCTGCACTCCCTTCCCACCGCCAAGAATTTACTGTTCACAAGAGGCTGGTTGATTAACGCATCAGGCAAAAGTGTTTCAGGAAGGCCCATCATCTTGAAACTCCCTGGAAGAGGAGGAAAAACAACCTATAAACCATGGCCATATATTCAAGGACATGATCTGCTGTGGCAAAACATTTGCAGTTTTGTGGAGCCAGGCTGTGCTTCCAGAAGAGAAGCACCGCAATAAGACAGGATGGAACTTTCATGGAGGTGAGGTGTAAGGGCTCTTCATAGATCAAGTCCTAGACCTGAAGACCTTCCATCACACCCTCTTTCTTTCTCGTTTTCCTCTATTAACAGTGCAGCAGTAACAGCAAGGAATGCTGGGAACTAATACGGCCTGTACTTTTAAACAGGAGGAGGGCATTTAAAGTGTGCACAGCCTTCAGGAACTTTGCAAGGCTGTCAACCATTGAAAGGTTTGTGTCCATTCTTTCTAGAAGCATCCGAAAACTAGACTGCTGCCCTTTGTATATGGTTGGAATTGATATTTACCTTTGGTAAAGCTTAGAAGTTCAAGATAGATAGTAGGTACATAGGTGATAGATGGATATATATATATATATATATATATATATATATATATATATTAGATAGATGATAGATAGATAGATAGATAGATAGATAGATGATAGATAGATAGATAGATAGATAGATAGATAGATAGATAGATAGATAGATAGACAGGTAGATAGGATGGATAGATAAGATACACAGATAGGATGGATAAAGGATAGATATATTAGATAAATGATAGATGATAGATAGATAGACAGATAGATAGATAGATAGATGATAGATAGATAGATAGATAGATAGATAGATAGATAGATGATAGATAGATAGATAGATAGATAGATAGATAGATAGATAGATAGATAGAAATATATAGACAGATATAGACATATAGATGTATCTTTCTTTCTCTTTCACTCTTTTGTTGTGGCACACAACATTTGTGGAGTCAAAAGCAGTTGAAGCTCCATGAGTTCAAAGCCAACCTGGTTTATTTTATTTTGGGGGACCTTTTGATCTGAAAACAGATTATTCTTTCATAGAATACATCCCAACCACAGTTTCCCCTCCCTCCATGCACTCTGCCTATATTTCTTCCCCAGAAAGAAGGTCTCCAAAAGATGACAGCAAGAAATAGTATATATTTCTTGAGAAGTTCCTCTGAAACAGAACATGAGATTGGTCAGAGGAAGGATGGGAAGTGCTATTTGATGAACAGATACCAGGACCTTGTCCACGGCACAGCTGTGACACACATTCCCCTGAGGTGTTGTTGGGCCATTCATCTTTTCCAGGTAGCAAGGAAAGAGTTACCAGGTGGTGGAGCAAGAATTCCTAAGCAGCACTGCCCAGCAGTTCTTTTCTCCAAAGAGGACACTCTCCCACCATGACCATGTTTCCATCAGCAAAATCTTACTACAAATTTTTGTCTGCCCTAACTTTTTGCTGAGACTGTAGAAAAGTGAAAGAGTGGAAGAGAAAACCCGAGGGGGTAGCAGTAGCCGCTCCCTCCCACAAAACCTGACACCAAAGGCTAAGAAATCGAGCTGATGGCATAGGGACCAGTTGTGATTAGATGAGGTCAAGTCAGTGTGTCTTGGTGAAGGAATGGAAACAAGAGCCAACAGATGGCCCTGCTCTTTTCATATTTATTTTGTATTTTATAAGATACAGAAAGGGTTTCTTCAGCTTTCTGTAATGTGCACAGCTTTGTCGTACATTCTACAAGGCCCCTTCACTAGTCTCTTCTTCATGGTCAAGGAAAATGCTGCATTCCTTATAGAAAGGCTGCAGCTGGAGTCTACAGCACGTGTGTTTTGCAAAGTTGTTTTGTAACACAAGTACATCAGAGGCATTAATTCACATTTCACTATGCTACGAACCTGAAAATTCTCATTAAAAATAGCATCCCCTCAAGCGCCACCAGGATATACTGACTGTCAAAGAGGCACTTCCTAATTGTCTACCGAAGCCCAAGAAAATTATTTATTGCACTGTTGTCTTCAAGTCTTCCTCCTTCATGGTGTAATGAAAATACATTTGTTTTCAGTAGCAATCTGGGCTTTCCCATTATACTTGTTCAGATAATCACTAATCTGACAAATGTAATAGTTTTCTAGTCACTACAAATATGTATCCTGAATTTACGTTGGAATATGGATAAATCAACTCTTTATGCTGCAGGAAAATCAATAAAGAAATGCATAACTTTCCAAGTGTTTGTGGCAGTTGCATACTTTTGCAATTCGATTTTAAAATTTGCTACTTCTAGTATAACTTGATTTTAAATGAGTGTCAAACCTACTGAGCACTCTCCTTGCACTGATGAAGTAGTTTATAAACATTAGTTTTTGAGTCTCACACATTGTCTATTAAACTGGCGTTATTATTGGTACCCTCTTGTAGACACAAACTGAAAGCTATCCAAGAAGTGTATTGTCTGATATTCACACTCAGACAGTCTAAATGCAAAATGGCATTTATCAGTCGTGGCCCTACCACCAATTTAGACCAAAACAACCTTTTTCATCTCAAACAATTATTTCTTTCCATTGTTGTAATTCATTGTACATACACTGGGTTGCATAAAAATATTTTCACATAGCTATATAACGTACTTTGACCTTAGCATCTAATGTGCTCCCTACCTCCCCTCTTGTCACGTCTTATTATTCTTTTGTTCCCCTAGACAGTTTGTTTCTCGCACTGTGTCATATGTGCATATATGATTGCATATATCTACATAAAGCTTAGGAGTAACGAATGAGAGAAACCATGCAATATGTATCAGTGTGAATCTGAATGACAATGAATAGTTCCAGCTGCACTCATTTTCTTAAAAACAACATTGCTTTCTTCTCGCTCATGGCCAGAAGGCCACCTCAACTTGGGGCTGTCTAGCACAATGTGGGGTGCTTAGCAGATTCCCTTTAGCTACCACTTCAAGCAGATTGCCCTGAGACTTTGCCGGACAGATTACCTCTGGGGCCTAAAGTGCCTTTGTGGAGAGCCATCGCTCTAGGGCAAGCATTTGCAGAAGGAGATGCCATCCTCAAGAGGGCAACATTTGGTTCTGAACAATAAACACAAAAGCTGCTTCTTAATCAGTAGATCAGTGTGTGTAAATAGATACACCATCTATTTGTGATAATGAAATTTCATGGAGAGGGAGTGGAAAAGTGAAACCACTTACAATGGCTCCTTGGGAGAAAAATAATGAAAACAGCTGAGCTTTGCTGCAGGAAACAGGCCAGATGGGCAAGTTTGAACTTTAGGATAAACCCTTATTTTAGTGACTCCCCCACCCCCAAACAGTCAAGGAGATTCCCTGAAACCGCCTATATTACCTTCACCTTCCAGAAAGTTCCTTGTCCTTACCTAGGCCTCAGGGATTAGAAACTTCTCTGGGGCTTTGGTTCAACAAAACACTTCAGACTATTTTTCAAACATTTCCATTCCAGCAAAAACTACAAAATTATATTTGCCAAGAGCAATGTTTCTTAAACTTTTTAATCCTGGGTGTATTTCAAAGGAAATTTATCCATATGGTTCTCATTCATTTACTCTTAATTCATCAAGATGTCGTTTTGTAAATGCCAGTTGACAACCAAGGAGCTGCATGCATGTTTTTCTAACTTGAACCAGGAAGTCAGGTTTTACTTGGGCTAAACAGAATGTAAAAACCTTTACTTGGTGTAATTTTCTCTGTACTTATCATTAATTGGGAGCCTACCTTTTGGATAGGAAATGTTTTGTGGTAGAAACAAAAGAGTGAACAAATACTACTAATGCATCGTCTTTAGAAACGATAACACAAGGACAGAGAGATGTGTCTGTAAGGCACGTAGCTTCTGAAATCTGCCTGGTCCTCAGCAATGCTTCACAGTATCACAACTGTGAACCTCGTTGAGAAGGTGGAGTGGTAATTGTCAAGTCTTTCCTGTTTGGTGTAACACTGGATATTTATAGAACACTTGCTAGAATCTTCTCCCACTTTCTCCTTATTTCACCCCCAATAATCCTTCACCATTACAGCCTCCTTTCAGAACACAGCCCTCTGGCATCACTGAAAAATATCCCTGGGCTGCATTAAGGGCACACATGTACAAACGAGAAGAAAGGGCAAGCATGCATCGTGGAAAGGCTCTCTTATGGGTCACGGTGAATAAAGTGTTCAGTATTCTGGCTCAAAAGATAAACTTTAAACTTTTGGTTATATTACTAAATCAAAATAAAAGCTTTTAAAACCACTAAATAATCGTGCTTTCAGTGACCCTTTTGTGGGGCAGGATATTTACACATGACAGGAAGCAGTTGTCTCTCTCTCCCTCTCAGCATCTCTATTGCTTGTCTAGATTCTCTGTAGTAAGCAAATAGAGTAGCTATAAGATAAACAACAAACTCTCGGAATCAGTCATGGTGCCCTGATATTTAAAATGTAATAAAATAATGTAGGGCTATACCAATATAATACTCATTTTCGTAGTCTAAATCATTTTGTCACAGACTCATATCTAAGAAACAGATCTCCCATCCCACTCCAAATCTGCCTCATCTATCTGTGAGAGAAGTCCACAAATGGGCTTTTTATGGGCTTTCCATTCAATGTTTATGCATAGCAGTGTTTGACAGCCACTAACTTAGATCATAGCAATTTCTGATTAACATGAGGCAGAAATCTTACCCAGTATCAAATTGCCTGACCACAGAGAAGTCCACCAGGCTGCCACTGATTTCCAGTTCCTTCCTTTGCATGTTAGGCATGCCTTTTGGTCCAGAACATGTTAAGTTATGTGAGAGGACTCCTCCCATAATGACAGCAAGACAGTTATAAGGATGTGCCTACCCTCAGAGAGCTGCAATATTGTCCAGGAGCTTCCATATCTGGGTCACAAGACTCTTGGGAATCTTTAGCCAGAGCAGTTTGTAAGGCCAATTGGACAAGGTCTTATTCTAATAGAAAACACTATGGAACTGTTTGCCCAGAGTCCATTCAAAAAGGAATAGAGGCACCCCTGTAAAAGCAGAGGGTAAGTAAGAAGCTGTAACCTAGGATAGGAGTATGTGATCAAGCTTTATAAATACAGGGCATGGGAAGAGGCTCATAGAAAGGATAGACTGGATCATCCTATAGGGGTGTGTCCTGGGGTCATAGAAGCAAACCTTCTACATTTTCAAACTCACCCAGAGGATGGAAAAACTAAAATTTAGGAGTGAGTCCTTTCTCTGATGGGATTTCTAATTGTTCTCGGGTAGGGTTTCTCTCCTGAAGTCATCAGTTCTAGTTGATCAGTGACTGCTCTCATTTATTAATACAGCATCTGAGTTGATAGTAGAAGTTCATATGAATTAGATTAAGCTCCACTTTATGATTTGCTGATAAAAGATAAATATTATAGCACTTTTTAGGAATTTAAATTAACTCTAGACATGATAAAAGCTTTGGCACATTTGTAAGCTGCTAAAATGCAAATAAAATTTAAATTAATGTATTTACCCTTTCTGTTTGAACTGAAAGAACTTCTCTTTCTTTTCACTGAGTACATAAAATCAGGCTAATATAATTTTAATTTGTTCATTGTAAAATGGTTTCTCTTGAGTTGTGAACAGTTATGCTTCAAAATTTATTATGCTCTTAAAAGTTCAAAGTGGTGGAGCTCACTGCTTTTCCAGTTGATAAAATACGTCTGTGGCTCAAGAGCCTGCAGAAGGTTGGTGGAAACCTGTGCCTTCACTGTACAGGAAAACATCTGTGCATCCTGTTGATACGGGTAGCAGGTGCTTTATGTCAGTGTTTGCAGTGACATTAGCAGCCACTGACCACTTAGAAAACTATTCTAGCTGTAACTTAGAGTCATTCTCCAACGGTGCTTCCTTGGAGCAGTTGGGTGTGAACCCTTGAATGGCCTCGCAATTAATGTCATATATGAAGCTCACAGCTACACTTCCTTGAGTTTAACATGACTCAGAACCTTAGATGAACATTCAAGTACCATTGACAAAAAAAATTAAAGCAATTAATGGGGGATGTTTGCAATAGAAGCTGGGTTTGGTTCTTAGTTATTCTTCTATTGCCACAACAAAACACAATAACCAGGCAACTTATAAAAGAAAGCATTTAGTTGGGGGCCTGCTTACTGTTTCATGAGTCCGTGATCATGGTAAGGAGAATGACAGCAAGCAGACAGGCAGACATGGAGCTGCAACAGTAGTTGAATGCTTACAAATGATCTACAAGCATGAAGAAGAGAGAAAGATAACTGGAAATGGCTTGGACTTTGGGAACCTCAAGTCCCACCCCCAGTAACACATCTCCTTCAACAAAACTGTATCTCCTAATCATTCCCAAATAGTTCTACCAACTGGAGACCAAGCATTCTAATATGTGAACCATTCTTGTTCAAACCACCATAGTGGGAAACGAGTAGATTCAGGAGACATGGAGAAGAAAATTTTTTCCCACTGAGACATCTGTCCAACCACAGCCCATTTATTTTAATGCTTATAATATCTTTATCCATGGATATGTCTTTTCATATGAAGAGTATCTATGTATGGGTATACAAATGTAAGACTTTAGATTATTGAAATTTATTTCTAACAACATATTTGAGACTTTCTAATGAATTGGTCTGTATAACTTCATACAGTTCCTAGTGGTTTTGATAACTGCTTCTACACATGAGTTGAAAGTAAAACAGAATAATTGTGTAATGACATAGGACCTAACCTTACCCCTTTAATGTCAGTACATTAAAGTTACCTTATATTATCATCAAATGACAAGTAAGACAATAAAGCCAAGTGAAGAAACCAGTCTTTGCAATGACCATACTGCTTTGAACTTTGTTAGAAAAGGTGACAAAGTTTGCTCTGACTTCTGTGTGTTTATGGCTTCTTTTCATTAAGCCAACAGAAAACCATTAACATTTTGAATTAATACATATTTTCTCATAACTAGGGGTTTTCATAAAGCTTAAATTTTCTTAAAAATAACTCTGAGCATCTAAACAGTGATGTTCATGTTCTCTCACCCCCTGCTAACATTTATAGCACATTTTTAAAATCAATTAAATGTTTAACTGGCAGGATAACATGGTCTCACATATTATTTTCATTAAACCAAATTCTTAGGGTTAAGTACTATACTGTTTGGTGTTAATGGAAAGCTTTGGGAAGCAACCTAGATTTTATAAGTGTGCTTATGCAATGAAAGAATGCTCCTCATTATACAGCTCATAGAGAGATAACTCTACATATTAACACTACCACTACTATTCTTAGGTATTCAAACTTCAATCATGTAACAAAACATGGGAACTGGGTTCTAGCAAAGAGGTTCAGTAGTTAAGACACTTGTGGCTCTTGCAGAGAACTTGGGTTCAGTCTCCAGCACCCACATCTTGTTTCCAACCAGATATAACTTAGTTCCAGGGGATCTGACACCCTTTTCTGGTCTCTGTGGGGACCAGGCATGGTATAAATTATTGCATATAGATAAAGCATTCATGTATATAAACTAAAATTAAATGTTCAAATCCTTCTTTAAAAAGCTTAAGATGCTATACAAGTAGAAGATTATGAATTGGTAGTTATTAAGCACATAAAAAAATCTGATAGCTTAAAAGCTAAAGTTTAGTTTAACTAAAGTTAAAGATTTAAAAACAAGTCACTCTTATTACCACTTACTACATGTTTGTTTCTCAAAAGTTTGCTATAAGCCAGGTACTTTTAAAAATATATGCTTTTATTAATTTGTTGAGAATTTCATAAACATACCTTGATCATATTCTTTCCTACCGACAAGTTCTCTCAGTTCCCCACTTCTCTACCTACCCCACTTCGTGCTCTTTCTCTCAGTAAAATAAAAGAAAGAAAAGAAACTCACAGCATTAACATGGAGTCTGATTGGTGTTGGCCAACCTTTCTGAGCAGGACACCCTTCCTAAAGCATATTCAACGTGCTCAGTATCACTCTATTGAAGAAAACTGACTTCTCCCTCCCCTACAGGGAATAGAATCAAATAGTTTTGAGGCCTTCATTGGCAATTAAGACAGAAACTCACAACCCGACAAATGTGCAGAGAGTTAGAGACTTTGGAGCACTCAGTCATAAAAGGGATGACCTCTTTCCTCAAGAATCAATGCAGAAGATAGAGTGTAAGAGCCAGAGGTCATATACAGCCTCAAATAAATAGCATTTTCCAGACATAGCAGCACTGATTCACCTATGAACTCATAACGACCATGACAGAATATGCAAAACCCCAGCACAGAGTAGAGGGAGTGAGTACCACATTGGATGCTTTAAAAATGCTCTCCAACTCTATGAAGCTGGATTATCAAGTTTTCTACATTACAAATGAGCAAATCATTATCCCCAAATTAAAAATTTAGAGTCTCATACCAGGCCACACAAGATAGAATCTAGGTTTGAACCTAATCATTTTGGTTTTGAAGTCTCATAATGATATACAACTTTAACCAGATAGATTAATTACATACATTTTAATATCAAAATGACAGAGCTAAATGTGGTCATTGCAGCATCCCCTGAGAGAGTAATATGCGTCTAACATCTCCACTGAGAATGGGAGCAAGTT